>NC_057853.1:32585000-33210000 GCF_015237465.2 Chelonia mydas
GGCTGGTGCCAGAATTGGAATATGCGTCCCATCTTTCGCCCCTCCGCAGTTAGGGAAACCCATTTGTGCAAAGCCAGCCACAATGTCATGCACGTTACCCAGAGTCACAGTTCTTCTGAGCAGGATGCAATTAATGGCCCTGCAAACTTGCATCAACACAATTCCAACTGTCGACTTTCCCACTCCAAACTGGGTAGCGACTGACCGGTAGCTGTCTGGAGTTGCCAGCTTCTAGATTGCAATAGCCACCCGCTTCTCCACCGGCAGGGCAGCTCTCAATCTCGTGTCCTTGCGCCGCAGGGTGGGGGCGAGCTCCTCACACAGTCCCGTGAAAGTGGCTTTTCTCATCCGAAAGTTCTGCAGCCACTGCTCAGCATCCCAGACTTGCGGGATGATGTGATCCCACCACTCAGTGCTTGTTTCCCAAGCCCAAAGCCGGCGTTCCACAGTGGTGAGCATGACCGTGACTGCCACAAGAAGTCTCGTCTTGTATGTGTTACTCGCATCAATATCGCCGGAGTCCTCGCTGTCAGTTTGGATCTTAAGGAGTAACTCGACTGCCAAATGTGACATGCTGGCAAGACTCGTCAGCGTACTCCTCTGCAGTTTGGGCTCCATTCCCACAGACCGAAAGGGAAGACAGAGTGCGCAGCACAAGAACCACTGAAAGATGGGGTCAAGCATAGAAGCACAGGGATTGCTGGGATGTAAACCGATGCATCACGGGGCATTGGAACAGGACCCAGAATGACCAGCACCCCCTGCACCCTTCCCACAAGTCACAGCACCAGAATGGGAAGAGGGGCTCTGTGGGATAGCTACCCATCATGCACCACTCCCAATGCCACTGCAAGTGCGCGTGCAGCTGTCAGTGTGGACACACTGCAGCACTTTCCCTAATGTGCTCTCCGAAGGCTGGTTTAACTCACAGCGCTCTACATCTGCAAGTGTAGCCATGCCCTTAGGCAGGTCTATACTTAAAATGCTGCAACGCTTCAGTGAAGATGCTACTACACTGACAGGAGAACTTCTCCCATCAGTGAAGTTAATCCACCTCCCTGAGAGGCGGTAGCTATGTGGATGGGAGAAGATCTCCTGCTGACATTGCGCTGTCTACACGGGGAGTTAGGTCAGTATAAGTGTGTCACTCCAGGGTGTGGATTTTTCACACTCCTGAGCAATGTAGTTATAGCGAAGTTTATAATGTAGACTGACCAGGGCTTAGTCTGAATGTTTCTGATGTCTTGGCATGTTTGTCTGCCCACAGCACGGATTCCAACTTTGTTCTTTAGTTGTTTGTTTTTAATAATGCTTTGTGCTATTTCCTTATTACTTTTTTACTTTGTTAGATCTCTACTATTGATTGTCTTTTTTGCCTTTTTATAAGCTTTGTTCCATTCCTTAGCTATCATTTTGCACACCTCATTCTACCATGGAAGGGAGGGTATCGTTTTGGGATATGTACTTCAATATCCTATTTAATAGCAACAGCTACAGTAGCCATAATTCCTTTATTACATCGTCATTGAAATTCTCTGTCATCACTCTCACAATGAACATTCACAAAATCAGTAACTTACTTGTAAATAGTTCCCAGGTAGCTTTCTGAAAATACCAGGGGGGTCATTTTTCATTACCTTCAACTCACCTCGTCCTTGAAAAGTAATAAGTGTAGGCAAATGATCACTCCCATTCCTTCCTCCTTACACATTTTCCAGTTGCATCTACTTGCAATATCTGCTGTTATAATTCCCAGGGCTAAGCAAGAAAAACGGTCATCTGCTGCATTAAATCTAGTTGGGCCACCATCGGTCAAAACCACGAGATAATTTTCAACAATAAACCCTTCCAAGCATGCGCCACTGGTCTCAGCTGTTGGTTAACGTCACCTAATCGTATTGCTTTGGCTAGGGATCTTGTCATTATAACGTTTTGGTTTATTTCCTTCCTCAGCTTTGTTTTTTGCTTACTTTGCTTCTGGGTTCTGACCACAAAGAAGGGAGAAATGCTTGGGGTGCTGCAATTTGCTTGGGTCCCTGCCTATCAGGAGTGTTTGAGGAGGGTTTAGCTGTGCCTCTGAGCATGACAGGAAAGGATCCCCGTATAAAAGCCTCTGTGAAAGCAATAGGAAGCCATCTGCCAGTGATGCTCTCTGGGGCTGACGTGGTACAGCTGTTGTGGGCTGGTGGGTCTTTTTTTGGCTACATACAGTTTTTGCTGGATTTAGTATTTTTTATTGTAGGGGCTGCAGATGTCTTCTGGGGAGAGCGAGGGTATATTCCTTTCCATCCCAATCTATGGTGGGGGTAGGGGGCTTTTCACCACCGTCTCTCAATACGAAGAGAGGACTGGGAGTCAGGACTCCTCATCCCTGTGTGGCTTTGAATAAACCACCTGTCTTTGTGCATCAGTTTCCCTATCTTTAAAACTGGGACAATACCTTCCATGAGGTAGGTTGCGTTTGCTTCGTTACTGCACGTGGGGAAGGGGAGGGTGTACTGCTACGAGGATGCTGATAAATTCAGCATGACATTCCAGTGTAAGTGTGTACAGCTGTTTAGCCCCCAAGGCTCCTGGTTTTCCATTTCCAAGCTCCGGCACGGGGGGGGGGGGGGGGGGGGGGGAAGGGAGCGGTTTGTCTCGAATGCGAGGCGGGACCGTGCCCGGCTGGCGGTGCCCGCTCTGAGCTCCAGCAGCAGCATCCCGTGCTGGGCACAGGCTGGAGGACCCCTGCAGCCATTCCGGCCCCCAGGGCGTTTCCCTCCCTGCTAAACCTCCCCCCACCCGCATGAGATTCCTGCGCCCATGGGGGTTAGAAATCGCCCCCCAGGGTGGATCCTCGCGGCTGGGCTCTGCCCTGTGGGCTGAAGCGCTGGCTCCATTAACCCCGCCCGGGGGAGGTCCCGGGGGCAGGCCCCAAGTGTGAAAAATCAGGACGGGGGGTGGAGGGGGTACCAGGAGCCTATATAAGAAAAGGACCCAAAAATCGGGGTCACCCTATGGCCTCCCCAGCGCCCCCCTCTCCGCGGAGGAGTGGATCACGCCAGCCCTGCTCGCGCCACGCTCCCCCTCAGCGCAGCACCAGCCCCTGGGCTCCTGCTTGGCGAGTCCGCCCCCGCCAGACGGGCGAAGCGGCGCATGCGCCCTGAAAAACCAAGGCCCGGCGCGTGCGCTCTTAGAAACAGACCCCGCCCCCCCGTGGAGCCAGACGGGGACTCAGCTCGGATTGGTCGGGGCGGCGGCCAATGGGGCGGGGTATAAGCCCGGAAGCGGCCTACGCGCGAGCGAGCGGAAGTTGCTGCTGCACGCGGAGCCAAAGGAGAGGCGTGAGCGGCGCGCTCCGCGCGGGGGCGGCGACGCAGCGCGGGTGGGTTTGACGCTCTGACCCGTTTCTTGGCGCGGGCGCTGGAGCAGCAGCCGCCCCCCCCCCCCCCACGTCCCGCACATTTTAACCATCGTGGGGCCGGGGGTTACTCTGGCCTGGGCTGTTCGTGACTCACTGACAAGGTTACTGGGGCTCAGACAGGGGGAGGGCGGGAGTTAGCCCGGGCCTTGCAGACCCCCAGCAGGGGGCTCAGGCATCCGGCAATGGGCACCCACTGCTCCGGGGGGGGGAAGGTGTCAAGCAGAGAGCCTCTGAAGAAGGCTTAGAGCCGTGGTACTCAACCAGGGGTCCAGGGCCAGCATGAGACTTGCTGGGGCCCAGGGTAGAAAGCCAAAGCCCCACTGCATGGGGCTGAAGCAGAAGCTACATTGCTCAGGCTTTGGCTTCAGCAGAGCTCTTGTGGCATTTGGGGGGGGGGCTCAGGCAATTGTCCTTATAGCATGTTGTTGTTGCTGCTGCTTGAAAAAGGAAAAAGTCGGGGAGTGCCCCCCCCCAAGTAAACATTTGTTCCTGGGTTCACCTGTATGTTAACATCACTTTTCACAGTTTTAAACTACATAAATAAATTATAGTGATTTGTGCATGTGCATATTTACTTGTTATTCCTGAAGTTAAATTGTCAGAGCCACCAACTCCTCTTTAAAGCCACCAAAACATTTGTGTACACACACACACACATCCCTTGGGGCAAATGTCCTGGTCTTATTCCCCTCCCACCACCCATCCATGGAGGCATCACAGCAAAGTTGACTTGGTGGCCAACAGAATGTAGTAAGAAGAGTGACTATACTGTGTATCGATCGGAGGATTTGCTACATAGATAGCCCTGTAGCAGATCTCTGGAAATTTTGACTCCTTTTGAGTGCAGCTGTTATACACAACTCAGTTGCAGCAGTGTATGAGTTGGCTTTCTTTCACATCTCTTTATTTCATATTTCAAACAGTTACAAATTAGTGCAAATACCCAGGGAACAAGGAATTGAAACTTGCCATTACAACACATGGCTGGACAGCATTGTCAAGGCACTTCTGTTCTCTGCCCTCCCCTCAACTTTTTGTACCATGATAAAACCCCAACAACTTGGTTGTGAAATGGCAGCTGACAGGGTGGGGAAGGGACACCCAGCTGAACAAAGTCTCTCACACACACACACACACAAATAAATAGCCCCACCCTACCCCCAATAGACTGTTTCCCTCTGCCATAGGGGACAGCCAGGCTCCCTGTGCTCCCCTTGGCATTCATTGGAGAAGGCTGGGAAATTGCATCTGTCCTAGAGTGGGGCCAGACTGGAAGGGAAACCAGCAAAATGTACAAGGGTAACACAGTGAGGCACTGAGGTAACAGCAGCAGCAGGCAAACCTTTGAGCCCTTTAAGAGGCAGGCGGGCATCCTGGGTAGAATCCCAGCCACAGGACACTGACAAGGACTGTGGAGTGGCCATCTGCCTCTTAGCTGATGCGGCACTTATCTCTGCGGCTGTATTTGCGCCGTTGCAGTTCCAGGCCCCGCTGCAGCCTGGCATCTTCCTCCAAGGCTCTGTTGGGGGAGGGGGAAGATACAAGTTAAAATGTAGGGTGCCACGCCTGACCTCAAACCCCCACATCTGAAAACCATGCCCAGACTCACATTCTCTCCTTGATGTCCAGGTCTCGCATCAGCTCATCACGCTGGTTCACCAGCGACACCAGTTCCTCCAATAGGAGCTGCTCCCTCCTCTGCTGGGCTTCCGTCTTGAGCCAATCTGCAGGAGTTGGAGAGACATCTCAGCTGAGAACCCAGAGCAAGAGCCAGCCCCCACCCCCCTTCCACAGACTGCCAGTCCCCTTTGCTCTCAGGGACCCAGCCCTCACCTTCAATAGCCAACATGGCTCTCAGCTCCCGGCTCAGTAGTTCAAATCGTCTTTCCAGATCCTGCTCCTCCATCCTGGGGTGGGGAAGGAGAAAATGGTGTGGGGGTGTGGTTAGTCCCAAGGTTACACCTTCTCTCCCCCGCAATGGTTTGGATGATCACGAAAAGCCCAGCCACCACCCTCCCCCCAGGATCACTCACAGCAGCTGCAGCTGGTCCTGGCGCCGGATCAGCGCATTCTTCTTATTGACCAGTGTGAACCACTCCTGGATCAGCTCCTCCTCCTGGGTCCGGTTTGCGCCTGCAATGGCAGGTGGGGGAGGAGTGGTGTGTGAGTACACTACAGGAACCAGCAAGTGGCATTTGCATCTGTGTGGCAATGCAGCGGTGAGTGTTGATGGGGCAGGTGGGTGAGCATGGCCCAATGATGGGATGGGGTCGTCCCCTGGTGAGTTCCCCAACTTCTCTCCACCCCTATTAACTGCCTGTTCCCTTCAAGCCCAGCTGGGGGTGGTAGGGCAGCGACATGGCATCCATGCAGAGCACATCCCCCCCATGAGGGGTTCCCACTCCATAACTGCATCACCAAGGGGTCCTGAGCAGTTCCAGAAGCCGCCAGCAGGTGGTACTGAGAGGCCACAGTGCTGGATGGGGTGAGGGCACAGGACAGTGCCTGATCACTAGTCCCAGCTGCCCGCAGGGCTGTTGTATGTGTCCCGGCGCAGCACCTGACTCCATGAGGCTGCGCAGATCCTTCTCCACCACCGCTGCCCGGGCATCAATCTGCTTCTGCTCATTCTCCAGCGCCTGCAGCTCGGCCACCACGTACTGGCTGGTATCTTGGAACCGCTGCCAGGGAGGCAGGAGGTCAGACCCAGTGCCCCCTTGAGGGGAAAGGCCCTGTGTCCCAGTACCTGCCACCACCTCCCCCAATTACCCATCCTTACCGGAACCTCCTCCTCTGCGGTGCTGGTTTCATTGCTGGGATCCCGGGACGGCTCCTGAGGGGTAGCACTGTGGGACGGGGCTGTCTCTGGGGGGGAGAAGACAGAGAGAGGCAGTTAGATTGGGGTCACGAGAGGCAATTAAACCCCATTCGCTAGCCCTGTTGTAATTATTGGGGTGTGAACAATAGCTGCTGAGGGGCAAAGGTGCGGCAGGTAGACAGACACAACTACTCCGAGCAGAAGGCAGCTACTATATGGTAATTGTGTCTGGCAAATGAGGCACGTGGGCCTGGAAATCAATGGGCCAACATTGGGATGCTGGAAACCAGGCCTAATCAGTGGCCAAAACACAGAGGGGAGTGGAGGCTAGCTGGCTGGGTGACAGTGGCCAGGAAGGAGAAGCAAGTTTCCCCACCATGGCTGCCACTCCCATGGTCTCCTGGGACTGGAGGAGGCAGCACAATACCATGGTGCCTCCTTCACCCTAATCCTGAGGGAAGCCCGGGGCCAGAGAGAGGGACCCACCTGACATTGCCATCTCTGCCGGCTCCGGCTGAATCCCAGCCGCTACCAGCAGAGGTCTAGGGTTGCCCCGAACAGGGGGTTGAGTCCCGACTATCCTGGCTAATAGTTCATGGAGGACGGGTCCATCAATGGCTATCTAGTTCGTTTTTTAGTATGGATCTATATTTGACCATCACAACATCCCATGGCAATGAGTTCCGCGGGTTAATTGTGAGTTGTGTCCTCTTGGCTGTATTAAACCTGTTGCCTATCAATTTCATCAGGTGACCCCATTTTTGTATTTAGAGAAAGGGTAAATAAAACTTCTCGTCACCGTTCCCTCACCATTCACGATTGTCTAGACCTCTATCCTATCCCCCCTTCGTTGTCCCTTTTCCAAGCTGAATGGCCCTTATCTTTGTAGCCTCTCCTCATATGGAAACTGTTCCGACCCTTTGATCATCTTGCCAGCCCTTCTGTGAACCATTTCCAGTGGCACTCTATCGTTTTTGAAACCAGAACGTGGCATAGTATTCAAGGTGGGGGCGTACCATGGATTTGTATAGTGGCATTATATTTTCTGTCCCTTTCCTAATGATTCCAAACAGCCCGTTAGCCTTTTTGGCCATTGCTGCATACTGAGCTGAAGTTTTCAGAGAGCTCTCCACAGTGACTCCAAGATCTCTTTCTTGGGTGGTAACAGCTAATTTAGACCCCCACCATTAGACCTGCGTACTTGGGTTATTTTTGCCAGTGTGCATTACCTTCACTTATCAATGCTTGAATTTCATCTGCCATTTTGTTGCCCACTCACCCTGTTTTGTGAGACACCCTCCCCCTGGTAACTCTTTCTCCTGCCTCTTCTTTTTCTGTGTCTTTAATACAAGGTTAAAGGGATTTTTAATGGAGTATTTGCCCTGGGAATAAGCAGGCTGAGGTCTCCGAATTCCACACCCTGAGCCTGGGTTAGCACTTTAGTGTTGTGCAGTGGTAGGGGTCTGCTAACATCTTGGACACTCTGGGCTTGTGGTGTGTCAAAATTGACACAACCACCCTGCTCCCCCTTAAGGATCCATCTTGCCCCTTCGCCCCAAAACCTGATGCTGCTAAATAAAGCAGACCCTGCAGAAAGCCCGGGCTCACCTGGGGGTGGCTGAGTCCTGGCAGAAGCAGGGGGTCCCGCCTTAGGGGTCATCATGCCTTCACGGTCGTCCTGGTGGTGGGAGGTGGAGAAAAGGAATAGGGGATGTTACAATAATAAACCAGCTCCCATGAGACCCTACCATAACAAACCAGTCTATGCAGCCGCAAGAGATTCTACAATAACAAATTGCACAGCACAACCCCAGTGCCCCCAAGAGACCCTACAATAACAAACCAGCATGCACAGCCCTAGTATTTACGAGACACCTGACAAAAACAAACCAATGCTCCCAGGAGAACATACAATAACAAACTTGTGCATGCAGCCTCAAGAGACCCTATAATAATAAATTACTAGGTTTGTACATGCTAATTTGTTACTGTAAGGACTCACGGGGCTGCATGCGCTAGGTTGCTATTAGAGTATTCCAGGAGGGAGGGTCTTTCATAAATACTAGGACTATGTACGCTGTTTATGAGCTACCCTATAATAATGAACCAGTGCTCCTGGGAGACTCTACCATAACAAACGAGTGCATGCAGACCCTACAGCAAAGCAGTGCCCTGGAGAAATCCTGCAATAACTGAGCCCCTTCCCGTTCCCCACTCACCGTTCCTAGCCAGTCAAACCTCCTCCGTGGTGTCTCCCCTGGGGGGCCGCCTGCCTCCCCCTCGTCCATCGACAGTGACTCGCTCTTGAGCCGCGAGCGCCGCTTCTTGAGCAGGTCTGCATCACGCACGTGGGAGAAGCTCGACTTGCTGCTATGGGAGCGTGGTGGGGCCACAGGGCCCTGGCTGCCTGTAGACAGTGAGCGCTGCAGGGATCGCTCGGCCTGGTCCGGCGCATCCCCATTCCGCACAGACTGACGCTTCAGCCGTGGAGGAGGCACCAGCTTCTCGTCACCGTTGGTCGGCACCTTCCCAGCATCCTCTGGGCCAAGAGGCTCTGCCTCTGGTTTCTTGGCCGATTGGGACATTGCATCATTGACCAATGCTTTCTCGGCATCCTTTGCAGTTTTGTTCCCTCCATCCTTTGGGGTGGGTGGCTCTGCCGCTGGACTCATGGCTGGCTCAGTTGTCGCACCATTGACTGGCACCTTCCCAGCATCCTTTGCGACAGAGGGCTCCACCTCTGATTGCACAGCTGTTTGAGATATGGTGCCATTTACAGTCACTTTCCCAGCATCCTTTGCATCACCTGTCTTGGCATCAGTACCACCATCCTTTGGGGCGGTGAGTTCTGCCTCCAGTTTCTTGGCCAATTCAGCTTCTCCTGTCACAGTTTTATTGGCCGTTGCCTTCCCATCATCCCTTGCAGCAGGGACAGTGCTCCCAGGCTCCTCAGGCCCCTTGGCGGCGCCCTGGAAGCGCTCGGCGTAGAAGCGGGCGGGGTCAATGGAGAAGGCGGGGTCTGAGTCAAACTTGCCCACCTTGTAGGTGCTCTGGCTGCTGTGGTTCGCGATCTGCACCACATTCAGCTCCTGGCCCGTGAAGAAAGCGCGGATCTGGCACAGGTAGGTCATGACGATGAGCTTGTCGGGCACCGTCAGGAACACCATGTCAGCCGGCTCCAGCACCCGCGAGATGCCCAGGGAGGCAAAGCCGTCGTAGGCCTGGGGGGAGGGGACAAATGGGGGGGTGACTAATCCCAATATCCAGCCCCCTCCCTGAGTTAGGGATCAAACCCAGGAGTCCTGACGCCCAGTGGTCATGCCCCAAGTCTCCATGTGCTCTGATCACCAGACCACATACACCGCAGCCTATACTCCCATGTGGGGGAGGGAGTCTCCCCAACCCAGAACAGCTCCTCCGTCCTCTCCAGGGGAGGGGACTCCTGTTCGTGGGAAGAGCCGGATAATAGTAACAGGGGATTCAATTATTACAAATATAGATGGCTGGCTCTGCGATGACCAGGAGAACCACATTTGGCTGAATTCAAATCAGCAGGGCTGGATGCTATTAGCCCCAGGGTACAGAAGGAATTAGCTGAAGAAATCTTGGAGCCACTGGCAATAATATTTGCAAATTCAGGGATGACGGGAGAGGTCCTGGAAGACAGGAGAAGGGCTAATGTAGAAAGGGGAAAAAGGAGGAGCTGGGGAACTGTAGACCAGTCATTTAGCCTGACTTCAATACCTGAGAGCAATGTATAAAACATTCCATTTGTGAGTACCTGGAGGACGAAGGGGTGATCACTAGCAACCAGCAAGGATTTACCAAGAACAAATCATGCCAAACCAGCTTGATTTCCTTCTTTGACAGGGTAACTGACTTGGTGGATGTGGGGGATGCGGTAGACATAATATACCTGGACTTCAGCAAGGCTTTTGACACAGTCCCACAGGACATTCTGATAGATAAGCTGGAGAAATGCGGGCTTAGCGGAACTACCATTAAGTGGATACATAACTGGTTAAACAACCGCAAACAAAGAGTAACTATGAATGGAATGATGTCGGACTGGAGGGAGGTCTCAAGTGGGGTTCCATAGGGAGCTGTTCTGGGCCCGGTGTTGTTTAACATCTTCATTAATGACCAGGGATGTAGGAATAGGGAGCAGACTGATCAGACTTGCAGATGACACAAAGGTGGCGGGGGGGCGGATTGCCAATACTTTGGAGGATAGAGCTAAGATTCAGAGGGATCTTGATAAATTGGACAACTGGGATATACAGAACAAAATGAAATTCAACAAAGACCAATGTCAGGTGCTACACTTAGGGAAGAAAAAACAAATGCACAAATACAGACTGGGGGATAACCGGCTGGGCAGAAGCACGGCTGAGAAGGATCTGGGAGTTGTGGTGGATCACAACCTCAACATGAATCAGCAATGCGATGCTGTTGCAAAAAAAGCAAATGCAATTTTAGGTTGCATTAACAGAGGCATAGCATGCAAGTCACGGGAGGTGATAGTACCTCTCTACTAAGCACTGGTTGGGCCTCAGCTGGAGTATTGTGTCCAGTTTTGGTCACCAATGTATAGAAAGGACGTGGAGAATCTGGAAAGGATTCAGAGGTGAGCAACAAAGATGATCAAAGAGATGAAATGCAAGCCATATGAGTGAAGGCTGAAGGAACTGGGTATGTTTAGTTTAGAAAAGAGGAGATTAAGGGCGGACATGATGGTGGTCTTCAAATACTTGAAAGGCTGCCATAAAAAAGATGGAGAAAAGTTGTTCTCTCTTGCCATAGAGGGCAGGACAAGAGGCAAAGGATTCAAACTGCAGCATCGCAGATTCCAATTAAACCTCAGGAAAAACTTCCTAACTGTAGGAACAGTAGGACAATGGAACAGACGCCTCGGGAGGTTGTGGAAGCTCCTTCACTGGAGGTTTTCAAAAGGAGGCTGAAGAGCCATCTGTTGTGGATGGTTTAGACACAACAAATCCTGCATCTTGGCAGGGGGTTAGACTAGATGGCCCTGGCGGTCCCCTAATATTCTATGGTGAATTGGCTGCTAGGTGCGAAGGTTGCGGACCACTTCAGACATCTAGACAGACTCATGCAGTGCTGGTGAGGAGCCAGTGGTTGTGGTACATGTAGGTACCAATGAGATAGGGAAGGATAGGAGAGAAGCCTGGGAGGCCTAATTTAGGCTCCTAGATAAGAGATTAAAGTCCAGGACCTCCAAGGTAGCATTCTCTGAAATGCTTCCAGTTCCATGCGCAGGGCCAGTCAGACAGGCAGAACTGCAGGGTCTCAATGCGTGGCTGAAACAATGGTGTAAGGAGGAGGGGTTTAGGTTTATATAGAACTGGGGAACCTTTTGGGAAAGGAGGAGCCTATACAGGAAGGATGGACTCCACCTACACCAAAATGGAACCCGACTGCAGGCATGTAAAATTAAAAAGGTGGAAGAGGAGTTTTTAAACTAAGGGCTGGGGGAAAGCCACCCAGTGCAGAGGAGCACAGGGTTCAGACAGAGACATCCCTTAGGGGAGGATCTATTAATGGAGATTCTCTATGTCCTAGTAAGGAGGAGAGAATAGAAGTTGACAAAGTGCACAGGTAGGAACTGAAGAGAGTCAGTCAAAGGAAAGAGAGTCCCATTCAGTTACATCATATGAAGGCAGACAACTGAATATTGACAAATTGTGTAAGTACTTGTACACAAATGGTAGAAGTCTAAACATTAAGATGAGTGAACTGGAGTTCCGGGTACCAGATGAGGATACTGATATAACAGGCTTCACAGAAACTTGGTGGAATGATGATAGATATTGGGACATGGTAATACCAGGGTACAAAATATATAGGAATGACAGAGTAGGTCGTGCTGGTGAGGGAGTGGCACTATATGTGAAAAAAAGCATATAATCAAATATAGGGAAAATCTTAAATGCACCAAACAGTCTATCCATAGAGATTCTATGGCAAATTCCATGCTTGAATAATCAGAGTATAGCACTGGGAATATACTGACCACCTGCCCAGGAAGGTGATGGTGACTGTGAAATGCTCAGGGAGATTAGAGAGGCTACAAAAACAGAAAACCCAATAATAATGGGGGATTTCAACTATCCCCATATTGACTGGGAACGTCACCTCAGGATGGGGATGCAAAGATAAAATTTCTAGACACCATTAATGACTGCTTCTTGGAGCAGCTAGTCCTGGAACCCACAAGAGGAGAGGCAATTCTTGATTTAGTCCTAAGTGGCGCACACGATCTGGTCGAAGAGGTGAATATAGCTGAACCGCTTGGTAATAGTGACCATAATATATTTAAATTTAACATCCTTGGAGGGGGGCGGAATACAAAAGAAACCCACCACAGTAGCATTTAATTTCAAAAGGGGAACTACACAAAAATGAGGCTAGTTAAATGGAAATTAAAAGGAACAGTCACAAGGGTGAAATGCCTGCAAGCTGCATGGAAACTTTTTCAAAACACCATAATAGGGGTTCAAACAAAATGTATATCCCAAATTTAAAAAAAAAAACAGCAAGAGGACCAAAAAATGCCACCATAGCTAAACAACAGAGTAAAAGAGGTGGTTAGAGACAAAAGACATCTTTTAAAAGATGGAAGTCAAATCCTACTGAGGAAAATAGAAAGGAACATAAACTTTGGCAAGTCAAGTGTAAATGTTTAATTAGACAGGCCAAAAAAGAATTCAAAGAGCAACTAGCAAAAGACATAAAAACTAACAATAATTTTTTTTTAAGTACATCAGAAACAGGAACCCTGGCAAACAATCAGTGGGGCCACTGGACAATCGAGGTGCTAAAGGGGCACTCAAGGCCGATGCAGAGAAGATAAACGAATGTTTTCCATCAGTCTTCACAGCAGAGGTTGTGAGGAACATGGGTCAGCCCCTCACCAGCATTCTGGGCAGGCGGAGCACAATCCCCCCAGGCCCCCTGAGCGCTGGGCGGGCAGCCGGTGGCACCCCCCCACCCCCAAACGCTGGGAAGTGCGCAACCCCCTCCAGCCCTAGAGCAGTAGATGGGCAGGCCAGTGGCACATGCCCCCCCCCCCAAGACCCCAACCCTCAAATGCCAGGCAGGTGACGCACGGTCCCCCAGATCCCGAGTGCTGGGTGGGGGGCGCACATCCCCCAGCCCCAGCACCTCCAGCCACCCTGAGCACAGGGCGCACAGCCCCAGCGCCGGAGCGCACCCGCCTCCCCCAGCATGGCACCAGACATCTCAAGTCCAGGCCACAGGCTGGCTGCAGCCCCCCTAGCCCCAGCTCCAGCATGCTTCCCTGAAGACGAGCAGCCTGCCTGGGCCGGGTCCAAGGGAGAAGGGCAAACAGGAGGGGGCCTTCCAGGCAGGGCCACACCAGGCTGTTTGGGGAGGCACATACATGCCGCCCATGGTGAGAAAGATCCCCAGACCTGAGCCATTCTTTTTAGGTGACAAATCTGAGGAACTGTCCCAGATTGAGGTGTCAATAGAGGAGGTTTATGGAACAAACTGATAAATTAAACAGTAATAAGTCACCAGGACCAGCTGGTATTCACCCAAGAGTTCTGAAGGAACTCAACTGTGAAAATGCAGAACTACTAACTGTGGTATGTAACCTATCACTTAAACATCACCCTCTGTACCAGATGACTGGAGGATAGCTAATATAACATTGATTTTTAAAAAAGGTTTCAGAGGTAATCCCGGCAATTACAGGCCAGTAAGCCTAACTCCAGTACCAGGCAAATTGGTTGAAACTATAATAAAGAACAGAATTATCAGACACATAGAGGAACATGATATGATGCAGAAGAGTAAACACGGCTTTTGTAAAGGGAAATCATGCCTCACCAATCTACTAGAATTCTTTGAGGGGGTCAACAAATGTGGTCAAGGGTGATCCAGTGGATATAGCGTACTTGGACTTTCAGAAAGCCTTTGGCAACGTCCCTCACCAAAGGATCTTAAGCAAAATAAGCTGCAACGGCATAAGAGGGAAGGTCCTCTCATGGCTTGGTAACTGGTTAAAAAACAAAGGGTATGAATAGATGGTCAGTTTTCACAGTGTAGAGAGGTAAATAGTGGATGTGACATTTTATACCTTGGGGAAGCGTCCTGGAACCCCCATATTTCTCATTTTTATATAATCACGATCTTACACATAAAGCATGCCTTGTAAGGTATCAGGGGAAAGGTTATCATCTGCTGAAAGTCATTTCTCTATCCATATATGTGTATCATTAACACATATGAAGTTATGAGATTGTGTTGTACGGTTGCCACTAAAACATGCTGTAAGTTGGGGAATCAGTCAGATATTAGCCCCGCAGAGGCAACAGCAAGGAAAGTAACCAACACCAGTGTGGGGTGGCAAACAATCCATCAACAACCATTGTCCAGCAAGGGAGCTACAATTCATGAGGCCACACCAGGGGAATTGCTCAGCCTTGCCTGGAGACTCAGCAATGCCCCCAGACATGCCTGGACTTGTGTTTTTCAAGCACATGCATTGAGTGCATAAAACCGAACACAGGGGGCCCATGTTTGGCCTTTCTCATTCACCCACCTACACTGCAAGCAACAAGGACACTGAAGACTCCAACTGAGGGGACTGGCCCAGATTTCAAGCATGATATCTGGGTACTATGAACTGCAATATCCAGAGAGGTGAAAAAAACTGCCTAATCTAGATGTTGCCCAGTCTAATAGGGTTGAGAGTTTAAACTGCATGCTTGTATTTTATTTCTTCTAGTAACTAACTCTGACTTTTTGCCTATTACTTAATATCCCTTAAAATCTATCTTTTGTAGTCAATAAATTCGTTTTACTGTTTATCTTTACTGGTGAGTTTGTATGAAGTATTTGGTAAATCTGCTCAGGTGTTGCAAAGGCTGGTGTATATCCACTTTCCACTGATGAAGTGGTGAACCAATTAATAAATCTGCATTGCTCATCTTGAGCAATGCAAGACGGTATATTCCTAGGGTACAGTGCTGAGAGCTGGAGGGATTTGGCATTGGTGCCTTTCTCTGTGTGATTCATAAGTGGCTCTGGAAGCATTCATGCAATCTAACTGGGTGTGGGGCTCCACATGCGATTGCGCGGAGTGATAATAGCATCTGGAGGGGTTTGCTGCTGGTCACTAGCAAAGCATTGTGAGAGACAACCCAGGCTGTAGAGAGTTCAGGGGGCACAGCAATTCCACAGTCCCAGGCTGCACCCCGGGGATCCCGTCACAGTGGGGTCCCCCAAGAATCTGTTCAACATATTCATAAATAATCTGGAAAAGGGGGTAACCAGTGAGACTAGTAAAGTTTGTTGACAATATAAAATTACTCAAGATAGTTAAGCCCAAAGCAAACTCCAAAGAGCTACAAAGGGATCTCACAAAAGTGGGTGTCTGGGCAACAAAATGGCAGATGAAATTCAATGTTGATAAATGCAAAGTAACGCACACTGGAAAACATAATCCTCGCTATACATACAATCTACTAAATTAGCTGTTACCATTTACGAAAGAGATCTTGGAGTCATTGTGGAGAGTTCTCTGAAAACATCTGCCTATGTGCAGCAGCAGTCAAAAAAACTCACGAATGTTGGGAATCATTAGGAAAGGGATAAATAATGAGACAGAAAATAGCATAATGCCTCTATATAAATCCATAGTACGCCCACCCCTTGAATACTGCGTGCAGTTCTCTTCACCCCAGCTCAAAAAAAATATTAGAATTGGAAAAGGTACAGAGAAATTCAACAGAAATGATGAGGGGGATGGACCAGCTTCCATCTAAAGAGAGATTAAAAAGACTGGGACAGTTCAGTTTTGAACGGAGACAACTAAGGGGGCATGAGAGAGGTCTATAAAGTCATGACTGGTGTGGACAAAGTGAGTAAGGGCGTGTTAATTACCCCTTCCCATAAGGGTTGGGAGGGGGCTAGGTCACCCAATGAAATCAATAGACTGCAGGTTTAAAAGAAATACAAGAAAGAACTTCTTCACGCAACACACAGCACCCTGTGAAACACATTGCCAGGGGATGCTGTGAAAGCCAAAAGTATAACTGGACTCAAAAAGAATTTGATAAGCCGATGGAGGACAGGTCCCTCAACAGCTATTAGCCAAGATGGTGAGGGAGGCTACCCCGTGCTCTGGGTGTCCCTAAGTCTCCGACAACCAGAAGCTGGGACTGAACACAGGAGGGACCACTTGGTAAATTGTCCTGTTCTGGTCATTCCCTCTGAAGCATCTGGCACCAGTCACTGTTGGAAGACAGGACACTGGGCTAGATGGATCACTGGGCTGAGCCAGTATCACCAGTCTTATGTTCTTACAGTCTCCTTCCCCACCACCTGCCGGGGTCCCCAACTTACCAGCTTGTTATTTTCTTTGATAGCGAGCGGGTCCAGGGTCTCATAATTGCTGGAGGGGGGGGGCAGACAGACATAACAAAGATAGATCCTGCTTAGTGAATGGGGTCTCTTGAGTCCCCACCCCACCCCGCCTTGCCTCTCAAAGACACGCCCCCCTCCATACCAAGACATGGCCTCCCCCCCAACACACACGTCTCCTGGTGCCCCTCAATCCTGACCTGCAGCCCCCTGCTATCCCAGCCCCTGGCTCCCCGCACTGCCCCTCAGCCCCAGGACTCACATGTTCTCGGGATGGAAGTGGTGCAGGATGGCGCAGAACGCTAGCCCATTGCGCCAGGAGGTGGTGAAGTTGGTGACTCGGACGCCCCGGTAGCCAGCTGTGACTTTTTGGCACCATTCCAGCAGCGACTGGCTGCAGCTGACCAAGCCTGGGCTGGTTGCTGGGGGCTCCTCCTAGGAGATAAACAGGGGATGGGGTGGGATATGGGTGGGGGAGGTGCTGGATCACCCCACACCAGGCAAAGCACCCCCACACCAGCACTGGCCAGCCATACTGCCCACCTGGCTCCCCCATTCTCCTGCCTGCATAACCCCACCACCACCACATGTCACCTCCCCCATGATTATGGATCCCCCACACCCACAGGCACCAAGCCACCCCTTTGGCCCATGGCAGCCAGGGGTGAAGGGCTGGGGCTGTATGGGACAAAGACCCAGCCAAGTCCTGACTGTTGCACCCTCCTCTTCCCCCTGCTAGGCAAGGGTGTTCTCCTGGCTGGGCTTGGCCCAGGGCTCACTAGCAGCTGGGATCCAGCCACCCCCATGCAGCACAGTGAGCAAGCCAGATGCAGGGCAGGGATCTGTAGGCCACACAGTGAGGTGGAGGGGGTTAGTGAGGGGACTGTGGGCCCTGGGGATCCATCTCCAGGTGTTATCCCCAACCCCGATTAAAGGGGAGGAGGCAGTTAGCCCACTATGAATTTTATCCCCTTCACACACCCCAATTAAAGGTTTTATCCCTGTAGCAACGCTGGGGGGTCTGTCTGTCCTTCCACAGCCACAGCCACCGCCCCCCGCACACACACACAGCCCATAGGATTAGTTGGAAGCAAGGGCGGGCAGGCAGCCATGGCAGCTGGCAGGGCTGGGGGGCACAAGCATTCGCTGTCCCTACCTGGGCCGCCTCCTGCCCTACGCTACCCTGGGCAGCGCCGCAGGGCGGGGGAGATGGCTCCCGCCCGGACGCCTGGGTCCCCTCGTTGGATGATGGGCTGGCACTCCTCTCCTGGGCAGGGCGGGTGGGCGGGAGGCTCAGGGTGAAGCAGCACTGTGAGACGTAAGGCTCAGCGAAGGGGGACGGGGGGCCCAGGATGGGCGCATCCTGGGGGGACATCAGTGCGAGGGCTGCAGCCTGTCTGCTGCTCCTTCCTGGGGCGGTGCGGCTGCCCAGCTTGTTTGTGCAGAGCCCTGACTGCCACGTCTCCAGCGGGGGCCTTGTGCCACTGGCATCCTCCTTGCTGGGCAGGGAGCCCACAGCCACACCATGGTCTCTGGAACCAGCTGCCTCCTCTGGCCCAGCCCTCTCCAGCAGGGGCTCAACTGTGCTGGGGGTGGCACCCCCAGGCACTCTACCATTGGCTCCTGGGCTCTCCATGGCACCCTCCAGCCGGGCAGAGGCCTCCAGAGATGGGGCGTCCATTGTTACTGACTGCACCACACCTCTGCACGGTCTTCCGGCCGCCTCTCCCCCTGCCGCACCTCCACCCGGCCTGCCGGCCGCCTCTCCCCCTGCCGCACCTCCGCCCGGCCTGCCGGCCGCCTCTCCTCCTACCGCACCTCCGCACGGCCTGCCGGCCGCCTCTCCCACTGCTGCACCTCCGCCCGGCCTGCTGGCCGCCTCTCCCCCTGCTGCACCTCCGCCCGGCCTGCCGGCCGCCTCTCCCCCTGCCGCACCTCCGCCCGGCCTGCCAGCCGCCTCTCCCCCTGCCGCACGTCCGCCCGGCCTGCCGGCCGCCTCTCCCCCTGCCACACCTCCGCCGGGCCTGCCGGCCGCCTCTCCCCCTGCCACACCTCCGCCCGGCCTGCCGGCCGCCTCTCCTCCTACCACACCTCCGCCCGGCCTGCCGGCCGCCTCTCCCCCTGCCACACCTCTGCCCGGCCTGCCGGCCGCCTCTCCTCCTACCACACCTCCGCCCGGCCTGCCGGCCGCCTCTCCCCCTGCCGCGCCTCCACCTGGCCTGCTGGCTGCCTCTCCCCCTGCCTCCTCCAGCCTGCCTCTCTCCGGCTGGGCTGGGGCCTCCACAGGCGAAGTGCCTGCTGTTACTGAGTGCCCAGCACCACCACCCGGCTTGCCAACCGCCTCTCCCCCTGCCCCTTCCAGCCTGCCCCACTCTGGCCTGGCTGGGCTTGTCCCCCACAGTCCATCTCCTGCTCCTGCCTTCATCACACTGCTGGGCACCTCCCCAGCACCCTGTCCCACCACGTCCTCTGACCGACACCTCCATGGCTTGGGGGGGGGCATCAAAGAGGGTGTATCGCCTGCCCCCCCCTGCACAGCAGCCCCTGCAGTGTCCTTCCAAGCTGCCCTTTCTGCTCCCGGCCTCTCTGGCTGGGATGCTGTCCTGGGTCTCTCTCCTGCTGCCCTGCGCTGCTCCAGCTTGGGGGCCGTCACTGCGGGAGCCGGGTCTGGTGCTGGGCTTGGCAAGAATCCTCGCCCAGAATCCTCCTGTGCCACCAGCTCTGTTCTGTGCCCCTCCAGCGAGGGCACAACTTCTGCTGCGCGCTGAGCTGCGCCCCCACGTGCCTTCCTGTCTGCCCTGCAGTTCTCCCCTTCCGCGGGCTCCTCCGGCCTGCCCCTCTCCAACTGGCCTGGGATTGCCTCCATCACCCCTCTGGATGCCCCCTCAGCACCCTCTCCCACCACATCTTCCAACCGATACCTCCACGGCTTGGGGGGGCCCACCAGAGGGGCTGCACCTCCTGGCCCCCCCTGCACAGCAGCTCCCCCAGCATCCTTCCCGGCTGCCCCATCTGCTGTCAGCACCTCCAGATGGGATGCCCCCCTGGGACCCTCTCTTGTCGCCCTTCCCTGTTCCTCACTGAGGGGCACCACTGCAGGAGCAGCAGCAGCCGCGATGCTTGGCCAACCAGTAGCATCTATTGCTGCCTTCGCCTCCTCTCCCTGCCTGCCCCACGGCACCGGGGGCAGCCCCACCACAGACGACACAGCCAGCAGCGCAGCAGCCGAGGGCACACCCGCCCCCAAGCCGCTCCTGGCCAGGCCGATGCCCTCCCCAGCAACAACGACTGGTCCTGGTGCATCCTCATTGAGGTACATTACTACAGAGACACCTGGAGACGCCGAACGGGCCCGCCTGTCCCTCCGGGGCCGGGGCAGTGGCTTCGGCCGAGCTGGCAGTTCTGCTGACCTAGGCCGGGGCTGCCGGGCCCTGGTGGGCACCACCGGCACAGGCAGAGAGGTTGCGGGTCGAGGGCCCTGCACTGACTTCGCTGCTCCCACTTTGAGCTGGGAGGGAGGCGGCTTGGCACCTTCCCATTGGCGTCTCCGTGTGGAGGGTACCTCAGGGGGTGGAGCTGTGGGCGCAGAGGGTTCCGGCAGCAGAGGTTTCTTACGCCGCGGGGCAGGGACAGGGCTCTCTGCCCGGGGCATCCAGATGTCACTGGGTCTGCAGGGAGGGACAAAGGGGACAGAAGGGGAGTCGGTCTCATCACGAGGGCAGAGCTGCCTCCTGGGGGGATTTCTCATCCTCCCAGCTTCACAATGAGCCCAATCTTCTCAGCATGGGGACTGAAAGGCCCAGGAACAGACACCAGGCATCCTGGCTCCCTGAACCCCTCTGCTCTAACCACCCCACCCCCCAGATCCAGGGATGGAACCCAGGAGTCCTAGCATCCAGCCCCCCCACTCTAACCCACTAGACCCCACTCTCTCTACACTCCACTTGGAATATTGAAAATGTCCCCTAAACACAGGAGTTCCTCAGCACAGATGAGCAGTTTTGGGATATTCCGAGCCAGCCCATCCCCCACCATGGGGCCAGATCACAGCCAGCGCCCCCTAGAGGGGACAGGCCCCATTCTCCACCCCTCTGAGCCTGCCAGTCCCCCACCCTGGTGCTGGATCACAGCCAGCGCCCCCTAGAGGGGACAGGCCCCGTGTCCCATTCCCTGCCCCACCCCCCAAACTTCCTCCTTTGTTAATCTGCTGGGCTCAGTAGGGAACAGCAGTTTCCTGCAGAGCCAGCTGCGTCCCTTCCCCCACCCCCTGGAAGGGGCAGAGCTGGCAGCCTGGCCTGCAGCTCCCTTCCTGGGCAGGGGAAGTGCGGCTTCCGCCTTGGGTTTGAACACGCACTCTTCCCTAAGCGGGGGAGGGGAGGGGACTATCAGACCTCCTGAAGGCAGAAGCAAAACCAACCCTGGGTAGCTGGGTTTATCCATAAGCAGCTAGGCACTAACCTTTTCCCACCACAACGCCATCCTCCGAGCCCCCCTGTCCCCTACTTCCAATCACTGGACCCCCCTCCCTCCCAGAGCCAGGATAGAATGCAGGAGTCCTGGCTCCCAGCCCCCTGCTCTAACCACTAGACCCCACGCCCCTCCCAGAGCCAGGATAGAAGCCAGGGCTCCAGACTCACCTGCCCTTGGTGTCACTCCCTGATGCCGGCCGCTTCATCAAGGCTGCTGCTTTCTCCTCCTCTTCAGCCCTGGGGTTGCCACCACGTCGTCCCGTCTCCTGCGAGGGGCCTGTGCCTGGCTTGTGGGCCTGATCCGGGGCTTGGGCCCCTGTCTCCCCCTTAGCACCTGGTTCCACAGCCCCCGCAGCTCCCACTGGGTTCCCACCGGCTGCCATGTTCTGCCCAGCCCTCCCGGCCTGGCCTGCACCACTTACTGGGGGTGCCCCCATCAGCTCCGGGGGAGGGGAGGGTGCTGCTCCCTGTAGGTCCAGCTCCAGGGCTGGGTGTGGGGTGTCCCTCAGGGGGGCATCTGGGGTGTCGGCCACTTGGATGGTTTCCTCCTTGGCAGAGCCTGCAGGAGAGAGGAGAGGATCCCAGGAGTCAGAGACTGGGGGCAATGGAAGTGGGTGACAGCTATACAGCACCTCCCCATATCCCTGCCCTGGGGGAGTTGATGGGAAGCTCTCGGATTCCCCCTCTTCTCAGGTCACTAGATCCCACTCCCTTCCCAGAGCTGGGCTAGAACCCAGGCATCCTGACTCCCAGCCCCCGCTGTTCTAACCACTAGACCCCACGTCCCTCCCAGACAGAACCCAGGAGTCCTGGTGCCCAGCCCAGGACTCTTGCACCCACTTTTGACTTACCTGCCTCCCGGGGCATCCCATAGGAGGTTGCTCTTCCAGCTGCTGCCCTGCTGGTCCCCGGGGCCGAGGGATTCTCCTCTTCCTCAGCAAGAGTATTGAGCTCTCGTGATGTGTCTGGGGGCGGGAGGAGTAAGGGAATGTGGAAGGAGGCAGGGAGAGAAAGAGAGAGAGATGTAGCGGTTTGCTGCCTACTCTGCGCCCCACCTGCCCCGAACCCCACTTGGCGGGATGGTCCTACCTGTGAAATAGCCCAGCAATATGGTCTGAATGAAACCTACAGTGCGGGACACAGATGGACAGCCAAAAAGTGGTGGAGACAGACAGACAGACAGGAGAGAGAGAGAGAGAATGACTAACACCAAGACAGCACAGTTGCCCCGGGGAGTGGGGACAGAGCTGTCAATCCCGGGGGACAGACGGGACCTCAGTCACTGCCCCCCAGCAAAGAGAAGCCTAGAGAGCGCCCCCTGCTGGAAGGCAAAAAGACACTAGACGCTACTATCAGGAGCCACAGCAATAGTGGAGCCGAGGGAATCCCACCAAACAGCAACCAAGGCAAACCGCAATTACGAATGGACCAGGGTGGGAAAGCAGGGGGCTGTGGGACAGGACTGAGGGGCACCGGCAGAGCTGGATGTGGGTGTGCCCAGGGCTGGCATAGCAGGTGGCTGCGGGTTGGGAGTGAGGGGCACCGGCAGGGCTGATGGGGGTGAGGGCTCAGGGCTGGCTGGCTGGTCCCACCTGTTGGCGCTGTGCCCTGGCCGCTCCCGTCCTCTTGCCGCACCCTCCTGGCTGCCTCGTCGTCCTCGTCGCTGTCGGCAAAGTCATCCAGGTTGCCGATGTCGCTGGGTTTGACGCTCATGAGGCTGGCCAGGCTCTGCATGTCCTCGTCCCTGAGGGGCAAGGCACGGCATAAGGGGGGGAACTCTCTGTGGGGCCACAGGGCAGGGGGGTCACGGTAAGGTGGGATGGTGCAGCCCCAATTCCCTTCCCCCCTGCAGCCTGGTGTGACCCTTGCAACCATTGGCACCGTCCCTCTGGAAACATGGGGCTTTCCTAAGCCATGGGCGAGGGCAGCCCCACCCCTGCCTCTGTGACCCTTACTGGCAGGGGAGGGGACTGTTTAAACGATGCACCAGCTGTGGCTAGTGGCAGGGCGTCCTGCTATTAAAAATTGCCAAGGTGACTTCTCTAAACCAGCCTCTTCCTCAATAGCGGTGCCAACGTGGCTGCCTGGAGAGACCCTCTAACCAAGACAGCTGCCCTCTGCCGCCCTCCTCGCTCATGCCAAGATGGCTGCCTAAGCCACCTTCTTCCCCTGCAGCCATGCCAAGATAGTCGCTCTCACGCAGCCATCTGCCTGCACCAAGATGGTCACCAAGAGCACTCATCCTCATTCAAGTCTTTTGCTCTTTGCCCAGCCCTTCCTTGGGCTAAGCCGCCATGCTGCCCCCCGCGCCGGAGCAGCATGGAGAGGGAAGTGCAAGCCAGAGCCCCTTCCTGCCCCACCCCATCCCGCCAAGGGACACTGCTGTTCCCAGACAGGCCTGTTTCCATAAGCCCCACTTTATTGACAGAACTCACGTGGCTTTGCCCTCGCGCAGGAAGACGCAGGACAGCGTGAGCTGCAGCGTGGCAGCTACCACCTTGACCGAGCGCGGCTTCAGCTTCAGCTTCAGCTCAGCCTGGGCAGGCGTGGGGCGGGCAAAGCGCTGCAGGTTAACATCGGCCGAGGCCAGCACCTTCCGGTGCCCCTTGGACTCCTGGGAAGAGGGAGTGAGCACTGTGAGCAGGGGGCGAGAGGAGAGTCCTGACTCCCAGCCTCCCTTACCCTAAAACCACTAGACCCCACTCCACTCCCACAGCTGGGGAGAGAACCCAGGAGTCCTGACTCCCAGGCCCCACTCACTCTAACCACTAGACACCACTGCCATGTTACAGATGGGGATAGAACCCAGGAATCCTGATTTCCCATCTTTCCCTCAGCTACACTGTCCCCTTTACAGACTATGTGCTGTTAAACGGCTGCTGTGTTCCTCCTGTGACCTAGTAAGCTCTTGGTGCCAACTGGGAGAGGGCACAGAAGGGGTGCCTGGGGCTACAGAAATCCCCTGGGTCTGGTACATGCACAATAATTCACCAAAGGGTGGCAGGCGAAGTCTCTACTGAAAGCCAGTAGCCCACTGGTTGTCATAACCATTGCGAAATGTACATACAGATAATACTTCAGGAGCTGTATATCGACAATAACAATTATGTTCTTAAGGTCTGGGAACTGGGGCTGGTCACCCGAAGGTGACGAACAGCGGGAGGCAATTGACGCTTCTCCCCTGCCTGCTCCTGTGTGCGGCGCATCCTGCATGGCTCCCAGCGGATACCCTATTAGCATTACTACGCCTGAAGCTAATCAGAAGTTTGCTAAACTCTGCAAGGAAGATGCAGCCAGGGAAAGACAAGCTGCCAGGGGCATCCTCTTATTGATCAGAGGGGCACAGCCAGCCTGGCTGTTACGCACTGGGAGGAAGACTTTGGGGGAGCTACTCTTCATTAGACAGGAAAGTGACTTGTTAGGTAAGTCTAGGCTCGAGAAGGCAAGTTATGAGTTTATTGAACTTTGCGGTTTGTTCCCTACACCTTCACTTGCTACTTCTCGAGGCTCTAGTCTTTGTTAATTAAACTGACGCCTGCTTTCACTGGGCGCATGGCTGAGTGCTATGTTACCCGGAGTGGTGATCTCAGCTGAGGCGTCCTGTACCCCCGGGAGCAGCATATCAGTGAACCCTGGGAGTATCCAGCGGAGCAGGGATTGGGCACTCCAGAGAGACGTTTGCAGGGCTGGTGGCTGGAACGGGCCGGTTGCTAGCCTGCAGAGGGACAGCATCGGCCTGGGGGACACTTGTGCTGCCTGTGGCTGGTGGAGTTGGGCCCCGATAGGCACAAACAAGAGTCCCTCACACTAAGGACAGGAGGTGACAAGGTGCCTCCTAGCCTTAGCGCCCTGGGAAGCGTCACACCACCCCAGAGGCAGCTGCACTTGGCAGCCCTGCATGGCTTTGCGAAGGAAGATCCCATGTCCTGGCTGGCCACTGTCATCCAGCCCTGAGTTACCGCACTCTGATTCTCCCTGGACGTACGTTCTCAATCACAAAGGTCCATTCCTTGTCTTCATACTCCTCCACGTGGGGGTCCTGTGGAGGGGATAGGGCAGAAGGTGAGAGGGGCTTTGCACTGTTTGTTGCACTGGGGCATGGGGGGAGTTGTACGCAAGGGTGCCAGTGTGTGTGTGTTGTCGGGATCGTACAAAGGGAGGCCTGAGCATGTGCCAGCCCCACGAGACTGCACGCAGCAGTGTGCGGATGGGTGTGTGACTGCGAGTGTGAGTGCCCTATGTGTTGTCGGGATCGTACAAAGGGAGGCCTGAGCATGTGCCAGCCCCACGAGACTGCACGCAGCAGTGTGCGGATGGGTGTGTGACTGCGAGTGTGAGTGCCCTATGTGCACCCACTGGTACGCAGAGGAGCGGACAGGCACAGCAGTGCACGGGAGGCTGTGAGTTGGTGCGTAACCGTGAGCCAGGGAGCACGCTTCAGTGCTTTTGTGCAAACCCTGGCACAACCACAGAAGAGCCGCACATCTGGGTAAGAGCCGTTCGTTGCTGGTGCAAGTGCTGTGCCGAGTGCGTAGGCCAGTGTAAGAATACATGTCTCAGTGCGAAGGAGTGCATGAGCGTGCGTGCGCAACAGGGCGATGGCGTGCTAGTGCGAGCGGCAGCTGCCATACCCGGTACAGCGTCACCATTATATCCACATTCTCCGGCACCATCCACACGACCATCCCCCGGTACGGATTCTTGATTCCCGGCTGCCAGCTGTGAGCCTGCAGAACACACACACAGCCAGATCAGAGCTCGTGCCCCCAGGGGGAACAGCCACGTGTCACATTCCCTTCCACCACCACCCCCCCCCCCCGAGCTAGTCAGTCCCCCCACCATGGGGCTGCAGCAGAGCTGGCCCCCCTACAGAGAAGGGATCCTGAATCCGCCCACCTTGGAGCAGACACGTCGGTTCCTCCTGGTCCAAACCACAATCAGCTTGTCTGGCTGCCTGTGAGGCGAGAGGGAGGGAATGAATGAACAAATTAGGAGGGGAGGGGAGGAAGAGCAGCTAAACTCCCAAGGACCCTCCCCACAACCCTTCCCATTGGGATCAGGGTAGCAGGTGACCCAGGTCCCAGCCCCACCATCTGCCCCTCACTACCCCCATGGAGAATCTTCCCTCCTCACCCCTCTGCCAATCCCCAGAACTGCCCCCCTTTATGCAGCTTCACCAGCTCTCCCACTCCTTGCCCAGTCCCTAGAAGTAGAAGCCCTTCTAACCCAATATCCCGCACTTCCTGCCCCCTAGATCTGACCAATGTCCCCCTCCACCCAGTAACCCCCCTGGTTAGAGCAAAAGTCAGGACACTTGGGTTCTACCTCGGGGAGGGGAGTGGGCACCAGTGGGTTAGCTCAGGAGGGGCTGGGAGCCAGGACTCCTGGGTTCTACCCCAGCTCTGAAAGGGGCGTGGGGGCTAGAGGTTGGAACACTGCTCCCAGTTTGGGCTGCCCAGAGAGCAGCACATTGCAGAGCTGGGTGGGGAGGGTTTTTATCTTCCCCCGCCTGGCTGCTGGGCGGGTATGGCCCAGCCTGAACCCCCTGCTCGCCCCACACGCAGTGAGAGACACTGGGGCAGAAAGAGATAAGGATTGGAGGAAGGAGCCTGGAGAGAAAAATACACTGAGGCATTGGGATCAGCAGTGACTGCAAGGGGCATGCACCCCCTGCTGCACAGCACCACACTGGGGCATTGGGGTCAGCAGTGACTGCCAAGGGAGAGAGCCCCCACAGAGCCCCCACCCTGCTCTCTGCTGCCCAGTCTCCCAGGTCCAGGTAGGAGCAGGCGCAGCCAGCCCTAGCATGGTACAAACCAGTGAGTCACTCTGTAGATCTGAGAAGCTGCGTTTGCCGGGACACGGCAGACAGGGTGTTTACTCAGGAAGCGTGAACGCCATGGCTCACTTCGCCAAGGGGTGTGGGGATCCCAGCCCTGCTCTCCCTGCAGGCCACTGTCTGGGCCAGGAGTCTGAGGCCTGTGTCATAGTCCTTGAGAGGTGCTAGGCACCTCCCCCTCCCCTACCCAATGCCTCTGCTTCACCCCTTGACATCAGAGCGTCTGGATCTGAGACATTTTGCTCTGTATCTTTAACAGCCATGTGGGCCAGGCCCTGGGGTGGGGCCGGCTGGTGCTTGCACTCTTGCGCCCCAAGCCCTGCAGAGCCGCAGGCATTGTAGGGAGTTGGGGGGTGTCAGGAATCCTGGTGCTATCCCCAACTCTGGGAGGAGAGTGGTCTGGAGGGTTAGAGCGAGGGGAGAGAGGGACTGGGAATCAGGACTCCTGGGTTTCATTACTGGCTGTGCCACAGATCCTTTGCACAACCTTGGGTGATTGTATGTGTGTCCCAGTTTGCTAACTCCCTAGCAGGGTTGCAGACAGGGCTGCAAAGTTGTATAATTCATTACAGGCTGTAAAGGCTGGAATTCCTGGCTCGAAGGCACGAGGGAAGAGCTGAAGGCTTCTTGTTCCTCCAAAGGGTTGTTCTGGAAACTCTGCGTATGCAGCCCAGCCCTGGCTGGCTGGGATGCACTTCCAAAGCATACTTGTATGTGAGGTTATCTCAACTCCTCTGCAGCTCCTATGCTCCAGTCTGAGATGCACCCACCTCTGGGGAAGGGCATGGGGCTGTTTATCCGAGGATCCCCCACCCAGGGCTCAGATGCAGCTGCCTCTGGGGTGGGGCACAGGGGCTATTAAGGTGGGGTACTGCCCAGCTGTTGGGGAGGGCACTGGCTGCCAGTGGGTTTATCACATGGTAGCACTGCCGACTGGACATGGCGTTCGACTCACCAGCTGTACAGGGAGTTTCTGGCCACAGGTCAGTGGCTGGCTGAGTGGGGGGTGTCACTGCTGCTCTAGCTGACTGTGAGCTGAGGGGGGGCAGGGATGCAATGGCTGGGGGGGGGGATTTCTGACCAGATGGGTGAGGTTAATGACAGCTCACCTGTTTATTTACACAGTCCACCCCCCAGAATCACCATTCACACCATGAAAAAAAGCTGGGAACATCCTGACAGCAGGTGGATACAAGTGATCAGGGCCTAGCCTCCCCCACATCCACCACACAGCACCAGGGCTCCCCCCCCAGCTCTGCCGGTGCCCCTCAGTCCTGACCTGCAGCCCCTTCCTATTCCAGCCCTGGGCTCCCAGAGGGGTCGGGCTGGCCTGCAATGCTATGGCGTCTACAGGTCAGCTCCCCATCTGCCTGTGTCAGTCATGGCCTCGCTCCCCCACCCCGATGCTGTCACTGATTCCCAGGGTCCCCCCCTCTCCCAGAGTCTCAGCCAAGGCCCCTCACCTCCAACCCACAGATGTCACTCTCCCAAGGTCAGCGGGCAGCTCCAGAGCAGCCCCAAGGGCCCATCCAGCCTGGCACCTTCACAACCAGGAGTTTCTAAACCTCCTGCTCGCCAGAATGTCTGAGCCCTGCCAGGACACCCAGGAGGCACCCCTCCCCCATCCCGGCACTGTCATAACATTGACCATTACAGGGTATTCTTAGCTCTTGTATGAGGTGGAAATATAAACACATGCAGCTTGTAGCAAATCCTCAGTCCCCGCTTACAGCCCCGCCACAGCTCAGCTGCAACCCAGCTCTGGCTTCCCCCACCTACAGTTCTGCCGGTGTCCCTCGCTCCCGGCCCACAGCCCCCTGCTAGCCCAGCCCTGGGCTCCCCCGCCTCCAGCTTGGCTGGTGTCCCTCACTCCTCCCGGCCCACAGCCCCCCGCTAGCCCAGCCCTGGGCTCCCCCACCTCCAGCTTGCCTGGTGTCCCTCACTCCTCCTGGCCCACAGCCCCACGCTATCCCAGCTCTGGGCTTCCCCTCCCAGCTGCCAATACTCCTCACTCTCAACCTGTAGCCCCCTGCAACTCCAGCCCTGAGCCCCTGGCCAGGTGAATTGCTCTGAGACCTGGGCCAGTTTACAAGCACCTTCCTCCCTCCTGGGCTTGTGGCCAAGGGGCTAAATTTAGCTCTGTCAGGAGGGGGTCGGAGATCAGAGCATCTATGCAGGTGCTGAGCTAAATTGGTGTCTTGCTGGGAAACTTGATACCCCCTAACTCCTCCACAGACCTGGATTGGGGCAGCCAGAGCCCAGGGGGCAGGAAGGCTGGGGAGAGATGGGTTGGGGCTTTGGGCCCCATCCAGGGATTGGGGTGGGGAAAATTCCTGGGGCATAGCAACAGGAGAGGTGGGAGAGGAAGCATGAAGGGTGGGGTGGGAGAACAGGGAGGGGTCATGGGGAGAAGAGGAGGGACAATGAGGAAAGGGGAGGGGCACATGGGAAAGGGGGAGGAGCCCCTGAGGGAGAGAGATTGTGGGGAGGAACCACAGAGAGGGGGAAGGAGCGTTTGAGGGCGGGGATTTGAAGGGAAGGGGAAGGGCCTGGGGAACTCTGTTGGGACACTTCTGCTCTGCAAGGGCCCCATATCTAATTTCACAGAGAAGCCTTTATCCTGCCCACCCCCTACAGGCCCACTCTTCCTACAGTCTCTCTGCCTCTCTCCCCTGCACCTCAGGCCCCCTACCCCCCCTCTCCCCACTCCCTCCTGTTTCTATTTTTAGCTGCTGTCACTAAATATTTATCATTTTTCCATGAATCCCTTTTAAGGTCATTTTAGTTTAAAAAAATCCCAAGAGCTCCCTCCCCCGCTGGCTCCTCCCATTTCCATGGAGATGGTCCAGAGCTTGAGAGACGGGGATCTTTCCACTTCTAGGTTCCCCCTAAATCACAGAGGATGTCTCCAGCTCTAGCCACCCCCTTCACCCGCCAAAACAGGAAATGACGAGATTCCCCCTATCTCCATGTTCTAGAGCATGCTCTAGACTCCAGCCCTATCCCAATCCTAGAGGAACCCTACCACCACCTGTCACTTCCCATGGTCTAGTGCACGTTCTAGATTCCTCCTTCCCCAGCCCCTCGTCCAGGCCTCGAGAGACACCCACCTTCTGCCAATCCCTGTGTTCTAGAGCATGTTCTCGATTCTTCTGCTTTGCCCCCCATTCTGGAGAGACCCCCCTACCTCCTGCCAGTCCTTGAGTCCTAGGTTCAGCTCTACATTTCACCTCCTCCACAAGCCCTACATGGACTGGGGCACACCTCCACAGATGGCATGGTGGGGGAGACCCCTGGCTGGTTCTCCACTTGGGCCTGAGGGGCCAGTCTGCATCAACCAAGCCCCACAGCGGGCTGGACCCTTAGACTTTGCCCCTGCCCCATCAAATCTACAAACACCCTTCCCAGCTCCACAACAACCAAGCCTCCTTACATCTCTGTGCAGAGGCCAGCCCCAGGGCACCCCCCTCTGACCCAGGAGCTGCTAGGGGTGCTTGGCTCAGCAGGAGTTTGGGGGGGGAGATTTGGAAATGGGGAGCTTTGGGGTGGAAGCAGCAACATGGGGGCAGAGGAGGAGGGGGGAGTCTCAACCACTATAAACTGGAGTGTGGGGATTGACCCCTTTCCACCCTCAATTCCCCCCCAGATGCCCAAATTTCCTCACCATGACCGGGGAGGGAGGTGTCCCATCTTCCAGCCCAGCCTTGACAGCCCCCCCATGACAACAACCTGGACTTTTCTCATTCAGTCACCCCTCCCAACAGTATTTTGGGGGCTCCCTTCCTATGGCTAAAATAGAGGGGGAAACCCTTCCCAGAGTGAAAAAAGTGAACGCTTTCCCCCCGCCCTGGTGTATGGCTGAACTGCCCCCCATTGGGGTCTGTCAGTAGAGAAAGAGTTAATTCCCCCCCACCCCCACCAGAGGTACCTGGCACCCTCCTTAAATCTCCTTGATTAATTAACTTATGTTAATAAACAAAAAGAAGAGGCTGAGAAGAGCTTCCCTCTCCCTGTGACAACCCCCCCCCAATGCTCCAGGGGACACAGCCCCTCATCCTCCCATCCCTAATCTCCCCCTTAGATATCCTGGGGTCCCCCCATGCCCACCTCTGCCCCATAAAATATACTAGGGCCCCCCACGCACACCTCTGTCCCTTAGATATACTGGGGTCCCCCCATGCGCACCTCTGCCCCATTAAATATCCTGGGGTCTCCGTGCCCACCTGTGCCCCACTCCAGGCTGGCTGCGAGCCGGACTGTGTCTGCCCCAGGGCGGGGCTGGCCCCACTCACCATTTCTTGGTGCACTCCACCATCAGCTCCTGGTAACAGGCCACGAAGTGAAACTTGGAGGCGCGTTTGCCCACGCGCTGGAGTCTCTTCCACGCGGAGCTCATCGCGGCTCGTGGGGGGTCCCGCGGAGCAGCCCCCGGCAGAGCCGGGCCAGGCGCCTCTCAGGTCACGGCTGCCCCCGCGGCCCCGGCCGATGCCCCTCGATGCCCATCGCCCCAGACCCAGAGGCTGCCGGAAAACGACACCCGAGCGGCGGCGGCTTGGATGCGGGCACTGAGCCAAAGAGGCTCCCCGAAAAATCACGGGTGGCTTGATTCACCCCCCGGACACCCCGATTTCTGGGCGGCTCTTGGCTCTCCCCCCCGGACACCCCGATCCCTAAGGGGGCTGCGCTGCCCCCGGACACCCCGATCTCTGGGAGGCTGGGCTCCCCCCCGACACATGGGGGGGGGCTGGGCTCCCCCCGGACACCCGATTCCTGGAGAGATGGACTCTCCCCCCCCCGTGGGGGGCTTGGGTACCCCCGACACCCCAATCCCTGAGGGGGTTCTTGGCTCTGCCCCCCGGCCCGCACACCCCGATCTTGGCTCTCACCCCCGGTGTCTCCCCGGTCCCGCTCTCTGCCCCCGGGCCAGACGCCGGGCGGGTCAGTTCCAACTCGGTTCCCGTGTCCGAGCCCGACAGGGAGAGAAGGGAAACTCCGGCGACTGCGAGAGAACGAGGGGCCGAGGGAGCCGTGCCAGGCTGCCAGCGCCTGTCGGCCGGCCGTGTCTGCGCTTCCTGGATCCCGCACGCCCCTCCCCGGGACTCGGGGTGCCGGGGGTGAGCGCTGGGCCGGGCTGGGCCGGGCTCGCCCCGCGCAGGAAGTTCGCGCGGAGACGAAACTAGAAGCAGAAGGGGGCGAAAGGAGAAGTAGAGAAAGGCGCAAGCCCGGCTCCCCCCAGCCAGGGGGCAGGGGTGGGGGGCAGGGCGGGGCTGGGGGTAAATGGGGCCCTTACTGGAAATGCGACCCACCAGGGTGGTCGCTTTAGCCCAGGCACGTCTGGGGGGCAAGGGGGAGCTCTGACATTGGGGGTGGGGGTATATGGGGAGAAGAGGAGGGGGGCTAAATGGAGGGGATGGGGAAAGAGTGGGGGTAGTGAGGGGGGGACGGGCAGAGTGGGGGATTGATGGTGTGGGGGAGGTGCAGATGGGGGGCAGCCTGGGAGATGGACAGCAGCTGCCCCCCCAACAGTCAGGGATTCACAGTTGAGGGGCGCAGGTCTTGTGGGGGTGGGAGAAGGGGTAAATAGATCTGAGGTTGGTTAAAAGAGTCCCACTGCACTCCTATGCCACCTTCTCTGGACACCCCCCCAATATGTACCCCCCCATCATTACTTCCCTGAGGAACTAGGTTATCTCAGTCCTGGGGGGGATGAGGCAGGGGAGGTGACACAGCATGAGTGGGGGGAAAGGATCACAACTGGGGGGTCACAAGTAAGACTAGACTGGAGACAGACTCTCCCTCTCCCTGTAACTTTCCCAGCCCAACCCCCCTGCCCCTCCCCCACAGAACCCCCCCCCCACCCCCCTGCTCACATAGCTGCCCGTGGGCTCAGCGGGTATAAATACCCAGTAAGCCGAGCTGGGTCCTGGCATCGGAGCCGCCTGCGCTCTGGGGTGGAAAATTCACCACCCCAAATTTAGAAACGGCCTGCCAGGCCCAGAGAGCAGCCAGTTCCCCCAGCCCCGGGCAGGGGCCTCCTGCCACACGCAGCCTCCTGCAAATGTGCATACGCCAGCACAGGCGTTGGCACAAGGATCCCTGCCCGGCAGGGTCACACACACACAAGCCACAAGCACATAGGCCTCCCCCTTGGCTCCCCTGCGGTTACTCACGCACGGCCCCAGGCGGGTGCACAAGCCTGTGGCCACACGTCTGCCTGTCACTTGTGTGTGTGTCACACGTGTCAGGGCATCTGGACAGCCACGGGCGGTTGATGGTGAGCTCATGTGCCCCATCCTGGACTCCTGCCATGCTCCAAACACAGGTCTGGATATGGGATGAGCCCTTCCCCGCCCCCGCCCCAGGGGTTGACATGACCATTCCAAAGTGTGTGTGTGTGGAGCGGGGGGCAATGCCCCCATCAACCCTGTGTCCCCGCTGCCCCATACAAAACCAGCTGCCTCTGACTCAACAGCTGAATCACCAGTCCCCACCTCAAAGTTTACTCACCAGAATCTGCATCTGAACCAGGGTGTCACATCTTGGTCCTCACTCCTGTCGCACAGGCCCCTGCTACCCCAGCCCTGGGCCTTCCCCCAAGCCCTGCTGGTGCCCCTCACTCCTGTCCGACAGCCCAACGGATGCACTCCCAAACCCACCCAGACCCTTTCCATTGTGGTTTCTCTTGCCAAGCACTGAGCGATCCGTGGGCTCCTGGGCTCCTCTAGCCATGCACACCCCACCTGGGAAGGAAGGGCGAGAGGGGGTGGGCTGTCAGTTTGGGAAGAACTGGCAGCCCCTTCCCAGTCTGCTTCTACCCACCCCACCCTCCAATTCCGGTGTAGGGGGCACAAACCTGGGGGCTGACAGCAGAGCAGGGATGGGCAGCTGCAGAACACACTGCTGAACCCTAGGGGGCACAGGGGGCAGGGCAGACGAACAGACTGGTGCACCGTGTGTTCCAAGGGCACTCAGCCATGGGAGTCCTGGAGCCTGTGGAGGTCTCTGGACTCATTTGGGGCAAAAAAAATAAGCAAAAGGGGAGTAGAAAGCTGACCCCCAGCCCCTCACTGTGCTCCTAGAGGTGAGACTAGAATCCAGGAGTCCTGGCTCCCAACCCACCCACTAGACCCCACCATGCTCCCAGAGCTGTAGAGTTGGTATAATTTAGACCACTCAGCTGCCCTGCAGCTGGGAGAAGGGTTGGGGTAGGATGTATTGTCCACAGTCCAGCCAGGCCCAGGCCCTGCTGTGAGACCCGGCTCCCTCCCTGGAGAGGGATGGCGAGGGGCTAAGGATAACAGGCCCATAGAATTGCCCCCCCTCCCTGCAGGGGGCTTCCTGCCAGAGCTGCTGCGTGAGAATAGGAGGAAGTGGGGCTGGCAAGGCCACTGTGTGTGGGGATGCTGCCGACCTGAGCCGGACATGGCTTGGGACTGAGGGTTTAGGGACCCCAGTGTCCCCTCAATCAGCCAGGGGGGGATGGACACCAAGATTGGCTGGGCCTGGAGGGATAGGATTCCTCCGCCCCCCACATCCTGCTAATGGAACCATGAGCCCATCTCCCTGGAGGTCGAAATTCAGACCCATGGCCCCGCCTGCTGGCCATGAACAGTCCCTGCAAGAATTCTCTCCAAGACAGTTTTTGCCAGGGCTCTCAGCCTCTGGGCTTGGCAGTTCCTAGCCCCAGGACCTCTGGGCTTGGCCGTTCCTAGCCCTGGCACCTCTGGGCTTGCCATGTCAGTTATGAAAGTAAAAAGATTGCTTGAGCCCTGGCATCTCTTTCATTACAAATTAAACAATGCACAGAGCCTGCCAGGTTCAACACCCCAGCCCCTTCTGTCCCCAAGCAGGTGGGGCAGGAGCAACCGCTGGGTTTTTTGGGGAGAACATGGTGTCACCAACATTCAAACACCACAAGATCAGCCCCAAAATCACACCATGACAAGGAAAGATGAAACCATGGTTTGGAGTCTGTCTCCCCATGTTCCCCCCACACTGCTGGGACCCCTCCCATTGGGCTGCTTGCCCTATGCCGCCCTCCTCCCCCACTGCCAGGACCCCTCCATGACCTCCCTTGCCCTGTGCTCCCCATGCCACTCTCCTCCCCAGCTGCTGGGATCGGTTCTCCATCCCCCTCCCCTCCTGCAGTCTTCAATGGGCCCAGCTGGCAATTGGAACGGGGACCAGGTAACTCTTGGTCCTGTCAGTTACCCTGTGGGGCCAGTGAGGGTGTGGGGAGAAAACTAGAATTCCAGTGGGTCCGACACAAATGCTGCAGTTATTTTCGCAAGTCCTGACTCCCTCTCCTAGGTCCTGGAATAATACACGGCCGAGTCAGTTTCTGAGGATTTATTTCACAGCTCTGGTGGGGTTCGAGCCCCAACATGCTGTATATATTACATTTCACCTCTCCCACTTCTGGAAGGGTTTGGTTTTTTTTCCCCTATGTGTCAAATGTTTTTAATTTTTTTTTTTAAATATCTTTAAAATGGCCATTTTTGGCTCATGGCTGAGGCACTAAAAACTGCTAACATGATCCTACCCACAGCAATGCCGGAAAATGCACTGCCCCAGCCTCTCCCCACATGGGGCGCTATAGGGAGCGGGGCAGGTGTGCTGGCTGTAGAACCCAGATACTCCAGCCCTGGGCTCTCCCAGCAGGGGGGGCTGTAGTGAGCAGGGCAGAAGCAAGCGCTGGCTGCAGAGGGAGGGCCAGGCTACGCCAGCCCTGGTCTCTCCCAGCAGGGGATGCTGTAGGGCGCTCCCAGCTACACATGCTACTACGTCCAAAGGGGGTGAGGCTGTGGTGGCCGTGGGGCTCAGATGGTGATGTGGAAGGAGTCCTGCAGCCACTGGTCACGGGAGTTCTGGGGCTGGGGCAGGCTGAGCCGGCCCAGCAGTGGGGTCTCCTTGCGCACGTCGGGGCCCGGCGGCTCCACCTCAAACTCATCATCCTCATCAGAGAAGCCGTTCTCAGCAGCGTAGGAGCCCTCGGAGTGCAGGGACGACGACATGTCCTGGAACAGCCCCTTGTACTCCTGGATCGACTCGTACAGCGACCACAGCTGGCACAGCAGGGACATGTCCAGCTGGCGCAGGCCCACCTGGGGGGATAGGGACCGGGAGGGTCTGTCACAGTTGGGTCTGTTCCCTCTCATGGCTCCCTGGTACCCCTCAGGCTCAGTCCCAACCCACAGCCCCACTGCTCAGCCAGTGACTCAGTCCACACCTCGGCTGCCTGCTATTCCACCCCACCAACAGTGTGGCTGTCTCTGCTGTCCCCTGCTGGGAGGAATGAGACCTGTGCTGTGTGTGTGTTCTCATACCTATAGACACTTACGGCATGTGTGCACTGTTTAATGAGTGTCAGGGCCTGTACACACAGTTATCACCACATGTTTATTCTATGAACACAGTGCACATTCACAGCAGCATGGCAGTGTGGGTGCACACGCGCTTTCATCTGGGTTTGTACAATGCCTAGCGCAATGGAGGCCTGCTCCATGATGAGGGCTCCTAGATGCTAGTACTCTTCTTCCTTCTTGCTACTTCCCTATCCGGGGCTGGTGACCTTTACAGCCTTCTTCTTCCAAACCCCATGATCATACATCTGGCTGTTGTGCAAACTGATCTCTCTAAGTTCTGCTTATATCTGGTCCATGTCATAAGAACATAATGGTCATAAAGGGTCAGACCAATGGTCCATCTAGCCCAGTACCCTGTCTTCCGACAATGGCTGGTGCCAGATGTTTCAGATGGAATGAACAAAACAGGGCAATTACAGAGTGATCCATCCCCTGTTGTCCAGTCCCAGCTTCTGGCTGTCCGAGGGTTAGGGACACCCAGAGTGAGGGGTTGCATCCCTGACCATCTTGGCTAATATGTATCTGATGTCCCAAGTCTTTGGCTTCCCCCTGGGCCGTCTTCTCTTCACAATCATTGCAATGGCCATCCTACCAATATATCCTTGGGGGTCCCCACTGGACATGTCTATGCCAATGCAGCCTGGCCTCCCTCAACTTGTCTTCAATGGGGCAACCTCCATTAGGCCCCTCACAACCTCATTTTACTACTACTACTAATTACACAGAGATGAAGCTTTCAAGGCCAGAAGGGATCATTAGATCATCTGTCTGACCTCCTGTATAGCACAGGCCAGAGAATATCCACCATACATACAGAACACACTTTATACACAGCATGGACGTTCACACAGACACACATGCATTTGAGCCCAGACCCAACACAATGCTACACACACAGGTACACAAACATGCACCTGTTTGCACACCCCACATGCTAGATATTTGCAATACACACACACCACAATACCCACATGCATGTGAGGCACATGCTGTTGTATATGCTCCCTCCACCTACACATACAGAGACACCAACACAGAGTTACACATGCACATGGACACAAACACAATCAGAGACATTTTGACCCCGGTGCCAATCACATTCAGTCATGCCAACTCCAAGCAGTTGAAAAATTGTAAGCCAGACACTCCCTGTCCCCGAATATATAATCGTGGGTCCTATTTCTTTGCCTGCTGCCTTGGAGCCCTGGGCTGGGGGTAGGGGGACAGCTGTAGCTTGGCCACATTCTCCAGCTTTTCCCCAGGAAAGAAGAGCTAGACACTAGCTGGTGTTGTTTGTCAGGGTGCAATCGTGTCAGTTGGGGTGTGTGTGTGATTTTACACCCGTAGAGCTGTAGGAGGACAATACCTAGCGTGGCTGCCGTGATACTGGGATAAAGGTGCCTTAGCCTAGTTTTGTTTAGTCCCCTTCTCAGTCAGGAATAGCTATCCTGGGATTAGCACCTTTATCCCATTATAGCTGCATCCACACTAGCAGGCATTGCTGTACTTTAGCCCAGAGCTGTTCGAGCAGGACAGCTTTGGGGTGTGGACAAGGGCTAATCAAAGAGAGCTGGCAACTCTCCCACAATTCCCTGCCTGGGGCTTCTAGAGCAACACCAAAAATGGTGAGACTCACAGTGAGACATGTTGAAATCCCCCAGCCCCACAAAGGTCCCGAGCTCTGGGAGGCAAGTCTTCCCCCTCCCCCAAACATCTATACACACTGCCTGCAGCCCCAGGGACCCCAGCAGGCCCACCTCGGCTAAGGGGAGCATCGGAGGCAGAGGGAACCTCGTGGGAGGGCAGAGGGGCTGTCCCACATGGGAAAGGCTGTGCTATGGGGGGCAGGGGCGCGGTTACCATCTCCTTGCGCAGCATGGCCAGCGCTGAGTCCAGGTTGGCCGGTTTGCTCCGCAGCAGCTTCTCAGAGGCCACCCGTGACTTGCTCAGGTCGTCCTGGATCCGTGTCTTCTTGCTGTACACTTTCTCAATCTCACGCCACGAGCCACCACTGGAGTTGAGGATCCCGCTGAGGCCCTTGGGAAGTGGGGGGAGCCCTTCGATGGAGCAGACATTGCCCCCCAGGCAGTCCTGGGGTGGCTGGAGGCCGTTCATCGTGGACAGGAGACGGGGAAAGAAAGAAAGAGCTCCTAGGGAAATAAGCCCAGCCAATGGCAGAGGTGTGTCTGGGCCACGCTGGGTTATACAGGAATCTCCCTTTCTGTCCCCTTCCAAAGCCTGATTCTCCGGGGTCGGGGACAGGGCTCTTTTACTAGGCTCCCAAACAATGTCTGCGAGGGGTCAGCCAGAACCGAGCTCACTATGCCCCAGTAGGACCGTCCTGGAGGCCAGCAGCCCCTGCCCAGGGGCCGGCTGCCCTCGGGAACGTGGCTGTGCCCCTGCAGCTCTCTAACGGGCCGATTCCCCGCTCTGCCAGCCCGCCCCTGCAGCGCCCCGCCGAGCGCAGACCAAGGCTGACCTAGCAGCTCAGGGCGGCCGGGTGCATGCTGGCCTCACCGCCCCACCCCGGGGGGCTAGGAAAGGGCCGGCCGGGTCATCCCGAGCCCCTGCTCAACACCACCCTCGGCTAACCCAGGACCTCAGGGCAGCTCATCTTCGAGCCTCCGGCCCCAGCGGCGCAGGCGCCTCCCGCGGCCATCCGCGCTCCTCCGCTTCCCAGCTCGCTACTTTTCCATCGGGTCTCTTCCTGCTGCCTTTGTTCCGCGGGCTCCCGGCCCCGGCCCCCGCCTCTGCGGAGCCGCGGGGGGGCGCGGCCAGGGTAGGATGGAGGGAGAGGGAAAGACTTCTCAGGCCGGGGGGTGCGGATGCCGGCCAGCCACACTCCCAGCGGCGCGGGGAGGCCGGAGTCCGGATCCCCACCCAGGCCCGGAGACAGGCGGGCAGAGGGGGCGTGGCAGCCTGACAACAGCTGGCGGGCTCCCTAATCCGTGCCCCCGAGCCGGCTCTCCCGGCGCCGGTCTCCCTTTGTTTGCTCTGCCTGCCGCTACCACACCCCACCTGGTCCTTCCAGGCCCCCCTTCCCAAAAGGGGGCAGGCTGGCGCGCGCTTAAAGGGGCAACAGCAGCTGGGGCACAGGGAGACCCCTTCCTGAGCGCAAACAGGCCCCTGGCTCCTCCGGGGGTTGGGGGTGGGGCGGGGGACAGGACTATGCGATGAGATTCCCCCCCTGCCTCCACCAACAGGCTCTTTCCAGGGCTGCGGTGGGGCCCATCGTCAGGGAAGGCTGGCCCTAGGATGCTAATCCTCTGGCCAGACGCCTGGGGTGGGGAAAGCCGCTTAGCTGGAGAAAAACAACGGCCCCAGCTAGCAGCAGGGCTGGGGGGAGGGGGCAGATCGGACATGTCCCAAACCCAAAAGCTGATTCCTCCCCGGCTCAGACGCTTGGGCCCATCCAGCCTGCTACCCCCGCCCCTCCCCCTCCATCCAACTGATAGCCAGGACTCCTGGGTTCCATTCCTAGCTCTGGAAGGGAACTCCGGGCTGAGAGCAGGGGCAGTGATGGGGGTCAGAACTCCTGGGTTCTATCCCTGGCTCTCGCACTGACCTGCAGTGTGACCTTGGTCAAGGCCCTTTGCCCCTTGGTCCGTTTCCCATGTCACATAGCAATATAATCCTTACTTTGGCTGTTTTGACTGTAGCCTCTTGGGGAGCAGGACTGTCTCTCACTGTACAGTGCCCAGCCCAAAGGGGTGCCCAATCTCAGCCTGGGCAGCACCCAGCCCCATGGGGGCCCCCCCGCTCTCAGTGGTGGTCTGGGCAGCGCCTGGCCTGAAGTGGGGCCCCCCGCTCTCAGGCAGAGTCTCGGGAGTGCTTGGACCAATGCTCCCCCCTCCCCCAGTCAGGGTCTGGGCAGCACTCGGCCACACCTGAGTGGCACTGCGACCCTGTGCACCAGGTGGCAACAGCTGGAGCAGAACAGGGAGCTGAGTCCAGCTATGGTATGGGAGCCGTCGCTGCAGTGCAGGGAGGCCACACATCTGCCTTTGAACTGGGCAGTCCCCTTTTTGGGTGGTTTGTCCCCCATCTGGTACTGAGACAAAACTGGACATGGTTGTATTCGGTATCGGATGCCCTTCTGAACAGTGCATCACTCTGCCCCTGACCTTGCATATGCAGTGTGTGTGAGGTCTGGCCGATAGGGTGGGGGTCCCACGCCATTCCAGGTATTCTGCAGGGTGAGCTCACTCTCCAACCCCCACATACACACACTCTGGGCTGGAATTAGGGTTGTGGTGCTGGGAAGAGGGTGCATATATGTAATGGTGAGTCACAAAACAATTCAGAAGGAAGCTGGTGACTCGCCTTAGTAACCAGTCTGGGAATCTGCACTAAGGAATCACAAAGAACAGAGAAAAAGCTCATTGAACGGTGTGTTCCCCTTTTCACAATCAGATCTCAGTCAATTTCAACGCCCACATCTCAGGCCACAGGTCAAGGTGTATGGCCGGGGGTTACACACTGGGCATGACAATGGCCTGACCTGACCTGAAATCCCTTCTGCCTGGTACTGAGATGCAGCAGCCTCTGGGGTGGGGGCTGTTTATACAAGGGTCGCTTGCCTGGTGCTGAGGTGTGGCCGACTCTAGGGTGGGGCAGAAAGGATGTTTACACAGGGGTCTCTCTCCCATTACTGAGGTGCGGCCACCTCACTCATTGCTTAAAACCACCAACAGGAAGCAAAGGAGGATTTCAAGGCAAGGAAGAATTTAGGGAATTGGGGGTGGATGCTGCGACTGTTGGTGAAACTCCAGTGGGCTATTTAATGATCACTGACGAAGGGCAGCGTGCCCTACCGAGACCCCTCCCGATTCCCTGCAGCAAAGCATCCCCTAGCATCATGCTTGGGCATTTGGACCAGTACTGGCTACAGATGGAGAGTGCCCCCTTACTGAACCCCCATAGCAATCCCCTAGTGGTGAGCTGGGGCATTGGAGCCAGGTACTGTCTGGGCTGCAGTCAGGAATCCTCTCCTCTCCCCCAGCATCATGAGTTCCATTGGGCAGTAGACAGGGCATGACAGGCAGGGAGCCCAGCCCAGTGGAATCCTGGCTGCATAGCAGTTGTCTCAATATTACAATAGGCCCGGCAGATGCCTGCTCCATGGCCCCTGCCACAGCTGCCCGGTGAGACCAAGAGACAATGGAACAAAGGAGAACTGGGATGGCCCCATCTGCTCCTCCTGCCTCAGATCAGACCCATGGCCCATCCAGCATAGAATCCCCCCTCTCCAGGTCAGATCCAGCCTGGCATCTCTGTGGATCTGATGCTTTGGGTCACCCTGACCCCAAATTATCAGATTGAGTCTTGCACAAGATTCTGGAGTTTTTATGGGAACCTACAGACAAAGAACAGGATCTTTGTCCAGTCGAAGGGGGCTGGCGAAACAGAGTCTCTGGGGGGCGTCCTCACCCCCTCTCGGCCTGGCTCTGCCAGGTGTAGTCAGCGTTGAGGGGCCTGGCCACTGCCCGAGGAGGCCGGGGTTGGCATGGGCGACTCACTGCGGGGTCAGCTCCTTGAGGCATTTCAAGGACTCAGCACAGGAGCGGATGAGGCTGCACAGCTGGAGGCTGAGCTCGATGGAGGCACTGTGCTGGAGCTCCTGGCTGGCCCAGTCCAGCTTCTGGAGGATGGCATCCTCTGCGGCAGCCAGGGGGCTAGCAGGCAGGGCAGGTGTCGGGGCAGGCCGGGCCTGCGGTATGGCAGCCGCAGTGGCGGCAGCTCGTAGTCCCGAGGCTGCCCCCTCACAGTGCTCTGGGCGCGGCACGTGGGGCTGCTGGTGGGCGGCTGGGAGGTACCCAAGGGGCGCAGCCTCCTCTGAGGTGGAGGCCAGCTGGTGCTCCCGGACCTGGGACAGGGCCGCCTGGGCGTTCAGCGCTGGAAAGAGAGAGAGGACAGATGGGGTCAGAGCTGCAGGTCCCAGAGCTGCCTCCGGGGTCAGCAGTGTGCAACACGAGGTGCAGCCACAGCTAAACTGAGGGAGGGCAGGCGATGGCCACTGCCTTGGGAGCCAGGAGGCCTGGGTTCTATTCCCAGCACTGCCACTGATCTTGGGCAAGTCCCTTCCCCTCTCGGTGCCTGTTTCTGCTCAGACTGTGAGCTCTTCGGGGCAGGGACCTTCTCTCACTGTGGTTCTGTGCAGTGCCCGGCCTGATGGAGCCCGGATGCCAGATAGGTTCTAGGCAGTGCCCAGCACTAGATCAGTGCTGGTGACCCTAGGGGGGAAAGGCCCCATGTCCCATTCCATGGCTCCTGAGCCAGCCAGTCCCCCCATTCCCATGCCACTCGAACATCTCCCTGGCAGACAGCACAACACTGGGAAGGACCATACCCGGGTTGTCCTTGTCGATGTCAGAGTTGAGCTCCTGGCAGGCCACGCAGTAAAGTTTCCTCTGCTTGTCTTGGAGCAAGATGGTCTGTAAGGGAGAGACAACCCGGTGCGGGACTTCAGGGCAGAGCAATGAAAGAGGGGGTTGTCCTAGCATGGCGAGGGCAGCGACACCAGAGCTGCTCCCCAGCTCTAACTCAAGGGCAGACTAGAACCACCCCCAGGCCTCTGATGAGGAAGAGGGAGCAAAAGGAAGGGCGTGAGGCCAGGAATTGTCTCCCAGAGGGCTGGGAGCCCCGTTCTATGGGAGGGACTAGACTGCATGGCCCCAGGGTACAGCAGCTTCCCCTACAGCAGGGGTGGGCAAACTTTTTGGCCCGAGGGCCACATCGGGGTGCAAAACTGTATGGAGGGCCGGGTAGGGAAGGCTGTGCCTCCGCAAACAGCCTGGCCCTCGCCCCCTATCCGCCCCCTCCTACTTCCCGCCCCCCTCAGAACTCCCCCTGCTCTTTGTCCCCTGACCGCCCCCTCCCGGGGACCCCCGCCCCAATCACCCCTGGGACCCCACCCCCATCTAACTTCCCCTGTTCCCCGTCCCCTGCCCCCCCCAGAACCTCTGCCCTGTCCAACCACCCCTGTTCCCCGTCCCCTGACCACCCCCACCCCACCCCCCGAACCTCTGTCCAATCCAACCACCCCTGCTCCCTGACTGTCCCCTGGGACTCCCTGCCCCATATCCAACCCCCCGGCCCCGGCCCCCTTACCATGGCGCTCAGAGCAGCATGTCTGGCAGCCGCACCTCCTGGCCAGAACCAGACATGCTGCCACGCTGCCCTGCATGAGTGTGCAGCCCGGCTGCCCAGAGCACTGCCCGCGTGGCAGGGGGAACAGCAGAGGAGGGGCCAGGGGCTAGCCTCCCTGGCCAGGAGCTCAGGGGCCGGGCAGGACAGTCCCGCGGGCCGTAGTTTGCCCACCTCTGCCCTACAGCCTATGCTGCTCTGGGGTGGGGGACGGGACGACACACACACACAATGTAGTATGACGGGTGGAATAGTCCACATGGGAAGGAGAGGATCCCATGCTGTGGGGGTGGGGGGAACCCTCCCTCTCACTGCTGGGTGATAGAAGCTCCCACTCCAAAACCACTGGGCACTGAGGTCCATTCAGCTTAGTATGCCTCCCTTTCCCCTCAGTCAGACCCATGGGCCCACTTAGCCTAGTATCCCATCCTTCCCACCTCCGAGATCAGACCAATGGGCCCATCCAGACCAGTATCCCCCTCTGGATCAGACCTGCAGGCCCATCCATATGACAGGGCTGGCCCGAGCCTGCTCCCTGCTGGATCCCAGCACACTCGGGAATCAGCCCAGGCTAGAAGAGATGGAGCTGGCCTAGGACACTCCCTGCAGAGCTAGTGATGGATAGCTGGGGGCCCGCACACTGCCCTCTGCTCCTGCCTGGAGCACAGTGCCCTCTATTGGGCTTCCCGCACAGGCCCCAGGTCGTACCCCACACTCTTCGCAGCACTCCCCCAGCATGCGGTACCCCTTGAGCAGGTAGTCGCCCATCACTCTGCTGATCTTATCCTGCCGCTCCCTCCGTGCCTGGATCACCTTCAGCTCTGCCTCTGAAGGTGGCTCCCAGTTCTCATCATCGTTGCCTGAGGGGGGAAAGGGGAAGTTGGCAAAGCCATTGCACAGCGTCCTTGCAAGCCGTCAGAGCAGGGACACCATACCTGACACTGAGATGCAGCCACCTTTGGGATAGGGTCCAGCAGATGTTTATCCAGGGATCCCTCACCCAGCACCATGCCTATCTGCAGTGATGAAGGGACGGTGCCACTGCGCCCATGAGAGGCTGAGCTGGGCTGAAGCAGTTAAATAGGGTCGGTGTTGCCCCCTCCCCTCTGCTGCCAGATGCCACCAGCTCTAGCACTGCTTGGGGAGCCAGCTCCCACCAGAACCAGCCCCCTGACAGCACACTCCTTCCCCGCAGCCCCGACTAGAGCCCTTATGTCCCAAGCTCCCCAACCCCGTCTTCACCTCTGGCAGGGCTGCCCCTTCCTCTGCTTCCCCAGCCCCCACTCCTGCTCCCAGCTCAAGGCTCAGCTCCCCTTCCTGCCCCCCCCAAATCCATCCCCTGCCCCTCCCACTTTTTCCCCAACCCCATCCTCTGCCCTTCCCTCTCCTGCCCCATCCCCGCCCCTCCTCCTCCTCCTCCTCCTCCTCCTCCTCCTGTCCAGGGCAGCCCTTGCCCCATCCCCAGCCTCTCCTGCCCCGCCCCCAGGCGGTACCTGCCGCGTTCAGGGCCATGCTGCTCGCTCGGGGCGCCCTCGCTGCTGCGCCGCTTCCGCCCCAGCCCCTTCCCGCTCTGGCCGGAAGCGCCTCCATGTGGGGCTCCCGGACTCCGTACCGCGACGGAAGTGACGTTGGGCGAAGCGAGGGGACAGGGACCACCGGCCCGGAAGCAAGGCGCCGCTCTACCCTCTCCGGCCGGAGGGACCCGCCTCCTGGCTTCCGCCCCCCCCCAGCGCGTGACCGGCCCTACCTGAGCCGGCCTCGCTCCTCCCCTCCCAGCCCCGGCGGCCTGCAGGCCGCGGGAAATGCCAGCTCCAGGGACACCCCCACCCCGGGGCCCGCTGCCCTCACAAGCCAGTGGGAGCCAGGACGCCTGGGTTCCAGCCCCAGGATCCAGCCTGCCGCCCCGCCCCCTGCGGCTGGGGCCAGGTCACTGCTCCCCGCCCATAACGGCACGTCCAGGGGCAACCTCACAGCGCCGCGGCTCACCTGGCACCAGGGGCCACCCGCCCTGCTCGAGCTGGCCCCGCTCCCGCCAGTGCTGGTATCATAATCGCTGGTGGGACAAGTGCTCATTTAGTGAGAACGAACTGAAACAAGACAAGGGACCCGAAGAAAAACAATTCTTTATTCGCCCCTCCACCGATGCTAGGAGCCTGGGTAATAAACAAGAGGAACTGCAGTTTATTGAGCAATGAGTAATAATTTGCCCCAGTAGGTATTTCTGAAACCTGCTGGGATGATTTGCGTGATGGGAATGTTAAAATTCACTAGACGTAGCCTATTTAGGAAGGGTCAGGTGGATGACAGGGGAGCAGCACTCTCAAAATGGCATGATCTGCTCCTGAGTCACTGACAGCATGGAAGCAAGAAACCATGAATGCCCACGGATCAACATCCTAAGTGATAAAAGTACAAGGTGGGCCACTACTTGGCATCTTCCACAGACCACCATATTGCACCTGCAAATTTTGCCATTTCACTGCTCACCCTCCACTTCCTGATCATGAAATATATCAAACACTGGCCTGGTGTAGAACCCAGTAGACTCTGCTCTGAATCTTTCACCACAATCAAAGCAGACCATGCATTTAACACTACCCATTGCTTCCTGTCTCCTAGCAAGTTTCTGGTAGAGGGCAAAAGTTTCTCTCCCTCCTCCCCTCTTCTTGCTAGCTTCCTTGCTCTTGGGAGGACTCTGCTAGTGCTTTTGTGAGTTCAAATGAATGACAGGAGCTGATTCTCCTTCACTGACATTTAGTTTGGAGAGATGCTCCATGAAGTCTAATACACAAGCCCAGCGTGACTTTCCTGGTCAGTCAGCTCTTCCTATCACCAGTGTTGAGGGCTTTGATGATTGTGTTTCTTCCAAACAGTTTAGTGAGATTCCCTGGAGCTTTTTTAAATAGGCACAAAATTTATCATCATCCCATAAAGCAGCTGTGTATAAGGAGGTGCTCCCAGTCCCTGGTAGCACCGTATCTTTATTACCACAGAAGAGCAGGTATCTCTCAGCATCCTCTGTGCAGAGGGCTGAGGAAAAGGAACATAGCATGTCAGCAGTGTCCTTATCCTCCTTGACTGCTCCCACAGCAGTTTAGGTGGTTCATAGGGAGAACCTCCAGGCACTGCTACGGAGTCACTGTCATGCCTTCACAATGCTGCTTGGTAACAAAAGTGTAACAAAGAAAACCAGCGAGGTTGACAGTGTACTCCCCCACTGCAGCAGGACTAGATACCTCTCCCACCTTGCCTGCCCCTTGCTTCCCACCACACAAGCTGGGCCTGAGGTTTTCAAAGCCACCAGCAGCATTTAGGCACCACATTCCCACTCTAAGGCCATTTTATGAGTCTAGTTCCACTTCCTGCATAGCACCCGCCTAGTATCTCCTGCAGGGGTCCTTGCATTCAGGTCATCCCCTGGGCTGAGCTATAGTGCTGCTTCTCGAGAGACAACCCATCTGGACTAAAAGACTCCAAGCAATGGAGAATCTTCCCTCCCCTTCTGCAGGTCAATTCTTCCACTGGGGGAATCCCCTCCCTGGGAAATACTTGCCACACAAATTAACTCTGGCAATAAGGGGCATCAGCTCCCAGCCCTGCTGGGCATTTGTCTGGCAGATTCCCATGCCCTTGACTGTCAGAAATTTCTCCCTGTAGGGACTGACAGACTGGGATCAAATCACCCCAGTTAGCCTTGCCCTCACTGAGTTAAATGGGGTGAGCTTCTCAAGGCAGGTTTCCGCACCCTCCAAACATCCTCATGGCTCTGTACTGAGCCCTTTCCAATTTTTCCAATCCCTGGCCTGGATATGCTGTCCCATTGACAGTCTCACCTATGCCATACAGAGAGGTAACACCACTCCCTCATGGGCACCCAAATCCCTTTGGCAGCTTTGAAACTCTTCTACACAAAAGAGGTGATGGCCCTGCTCAAGAGCCAGGCTGGAGGTTGACTCGTATCATGGCTTGAGATTTAAGTTCAACAGACAGAGTGAGGCTCTAGGAGGGCAGGGCAGTTTGTGCTGGTTCTGCCTGCTCAATGGGGTGGCTCAGAGCTAAGCAAAGCTGTTGCACTGAAATGTTCTGACCCATTTTACTGGAACCCCCCACCATGGCAGTTCTGCAACACGAGGTTTTGGGCTAGCTGTCTGCTACGCTTCCCAGTGTTCCCACTGCGGGACAGGCCAGAAGCTGCTTGTCCTGCTAAAGTTCAACCCCAAGCCCACCTTGCAGGATGCCTTTAGGAAACACCGATGGCCTCTGAGCAGAGCTCCTCCAAACGGGGGGCAGATGTGATCACCCCCCCAAAACAGACTGGAAGAGCACACCAAAGACTGTCACCTGTACCTTTGCAACATGCATCTTGGGGACTAGACTGAGAAGGGGATGGTTCCGGAGAGATCGTTCAGCGATAACGTAGCCCTTGATGAGCTAAGCATCACTCCCTAGAAGTGTTACAATGCAGAAATGGGGGCTTCTTCATCACCAGAGGAAGCTAGAGAGCTGGCAAGAGATACCAGAGAACTGGGCAAGAGAGGGGAACCAGGATGGTTGGAAGCAGCACAGACTGGGTTAAAGGACAGAATAGGACAAGGTTGTACAGCCCAAGGCCAGAAGACACTATGGTGATCCTGTCTGACCTACCACATAGCACAGAACCTCACCCCTGACTTCTGCATCCAGCCCAGCTATCAGTGTGCTCCTAAACTAGTAGCCTTCTATGAAGTAGCCCCAGGCTGGTGATGCTGCCAGGGGAAGGTGATGTTAGTAGCACCTCATCTGGAGGCATGTGATTGGCTGGATTTTCTGGGAGCACCACCCCCATCCTTGGGAATCCTTTGGCCTTTACTTGCGAGTGTCTTGTTTGAGTGCGAACCAAGCTCAACCCTGGGAAAAGGGGAGGAAATGCGACTGCTAGGCAGATGAGCACAGGGGACTAGACTAGATGACCTCTTAAGGTCCTTTCCAATCCTATGATTCTATGTGGGGTGCTGCAAACAGAAGGGCCCAGATCCAGCTTTTAAGACCCTGGTTCACAAGAGCCTCCCTCTGTACAGCTGGGCACGTGTGGGAATGCCATTGCAGATAACAGGAGAGAAGGGACTGTACCCATCCCCCAGCCTGTATCCCTGTATCCCATGGCCTGGAGGTCCACCTGCAACCATTCCTGCCCCTAGCCCAGATCTGGTGCTGGAGCCAGAGCACAGCCTTTAGAGACATTTGGCCTGGATGTAGGGTCCCCAAGGGATGGAGCATTCCTCCCATCATCCCAGGGGGAGCTGCCTCCCTGGGGAATCCCCCATCCTGATAAACATTTGCCCTTCACTGCTAGTCTGAATTGACCCAGGGTGGCACCTGCCTGCTGAATCTCACTCGGCCTCTATGAGATTCGAGTCCTCCACTCTCTGGAATCTCCTCCAAGCAAAGCAGGGACCCTCATCCTCAACTCAGCACCTTGGCACAGATAGGAGCTGGATTCGCAGATGGCTGGGATCACACAAGGGCTTGGCTGCTCTGACCTGCAGGTTGCTGTCACCGTGTTTACACTGGGCCTAAAAACTGGCTTCTAAACCAATTTAGATCAAACCAGGGCAATTTAAACAAGACCAAAAGGCTGTGCAGGAGCCAGTGTTGAGTTGCTGGATGCTTGATAGGCTGGCTAGAGTTGGGCCAGGTGGCTGTGAACCCTATTGCAGCATAGTCTGATGTGTGATACATTGTGGGTGCTAAGTGATGTGGCCCTTAAAGCAGCAGTAGGGTCTGCAACATTTAATAGGTTCCCGGCTCTGCCCAGGACACCTGGCTATGGTTCCCAATTCCATCCTAGACACCTGGCTATGAGGCCAGGAGTGGGTTCCCAGTTCCGTCCAGGGCAGGGTCCTGTGATGTTTAATAGATTCTCACTCCATTCAAGTGATCTGGCTAGGAGGCTGGCGATGATGGTGTGGCAGGTCCCGCGCTCCAAGCACCGCCATATTCTAAGGCTGTGCCTGCCCCTCCTCCACCTCCTTGTCAGACCCACCATCCTGAGGGCCCTCCCCTCCCTCCTTGAGGGGCCAGCAGGGCTGCCAGCCATGCAGGTGGGTGCTCTGGTGCTTGATGAAGTTGGAGCCATGGCTGAAGCTCTTGCCACAGTGCTGGCAGTGGTAGGGGCGCTCACCCGTGTGGGTGCGGCGGTGCTGGGCCAGGTGGGCGGCACGGGAGAAGGCCTTGCCACAGTCGGGGCACTGGTAGGGACGCTCGCCTGTGTGCACGCGGTGGTGCTGCAGAAGGTCAGAGCTCAGCACGAAGCTGCGCCCGCAGTCGGTGCAGCGGTAGGGGCGCTCGCCCGTATGGATGCGCTGGTGACGGATCAGGTTGGAGCTGAGGCTGAAGGCCTTGCCGCACTGCTGGCACCGGTAGGGGCGCTCGCCGCGGTGCGTGCGTTGGTGCTGCAGCAGGTTGGAGCCATGGCAGAAGCTCTTGCCGCACTGGGCGCAGCGGTAGGGGCGCTCCCCGGTGTGGGTACGCTGGTGCTGCACCAGGTGGGAGCTGCGGGAGAAGGCCTTGCCGCAGTCGGTGCAGCGGAAAGGCTTCTCGCCTGTGTGGGTGCGGCGGTGTGTGGCCAGGTCGGAGCTGAGCCCGAAGCGCTTGCCACAGTCGGTGCAGAGGTAGGGGCGCTCGCCAGTGTGGGTGCGCTGGTGTCGTGCCAGGTGGGAGCTGCGGGAGAAGGCCTTGCCGCAGGCTGGGCACTTGTAGGGGCGCTCGCCAGTGTGGGTGCGCTGGTGCCGGATCAGGTAGGAGCTCTCGCTGAAGCTCTTGCCGCAGTCGCCGCAGTGGAAGGGGCGCTCGCCGGTGTGGATGCGTTGGTGCTGCGCCAGGTTGGAGCGGCGGCTGAAGGCCTTGCCGCAGGCCGGGCAGCAGTAGGGGCGCTCGCCGGTGTGTGTGCGCTGGTGCCGGTGTAGGTTGGAGCTCTGGTTGAAGCTCTTGCCGCACTCAGTGCACTCGTATGGCTTCTCGTCCAGCCGCAGCAGCCGGCGGGCCAGCCCGGGGTTCAGCTCGTAGCTGCGCCCCCCCTCGATGTAGCGGCACGGCTTCACGCCCATCTGCGTCACCCGGTGCACAATGATGTCGCCGAACTCCTCTAGCCCCTGCTCCAGGTCACCAGAGTCATCCGGCGCCTGTGCCCCAATGCCTGGGCTCTGGCCAGCCATGTCCCATGGGGAGCCAGGCGAGACATCGCCCTTGGAGACCCCTGGCCACATCTTGTGGGATGGCGCCATCTCAGGGCCTTCCTGGTCAGAATCCTCCTCCTCCGAGAGACAGGCGGCACTGTCGTCTGCCGGAAGAGAGCAGAATGCAGGTGAGCATTGCTCTGGGTAGGGGGAGAAGAGCTCTGGGGTACAAGGGTGGGCAACAGGGCACAGATAATGCATGGCCAGAGATCAGGGCCCTGTCGCACTGCGCAGCCTGCCCCCGCCCAAGATCGTGGGAGCCTGTCGCACCATGTGCAGCAGAGGCACAGACACACGCCTGACCGACATCGGGGGCCTGTCATGTTGGGTGCTGCACAGACACACAGTGAGAGAAAGACCTTGGCCCAAAGAGCTCACCATCTAAATAGACAGAAGGGTGTGAGGAGAAACAGAGGCATCAGGAGGGAAAGGGAATCGCCCAAGATCAAAGCTGGGGATAGAACCCAGGAGTCCTGGCTCCCACCACAGTGCCCTGCCCACTAGACTCCATTCCCTCTTTTTTAAGCTCTAAATTATGCTTCACTCACTGCCAGCTTCCGAAAGGACTGACCCAGTCACTCACCTGCTCCAGCCTCCATTTCCTCTGAGCCCTGGGGATCCGGGACACTGGACTCCTCCCCTGGTTCCATCTGTGTCTGGGTCAGGGGCCGTTAGCCCTGTCTGGAGCAAGCAAAGGGGTGAGATGAGATCCTTTCAGGGACCATCTGCATGGGCTGAGCCCCAGCTCCAGAGGGGGCATTGGGGAAACCCCCTGGAGATGTATTAGAGTGAGGAAAACACCTGCTGCCCCCTACTGGATATTAAGGGATTTGCAAGTCTATCACATGGCCTCTCTTAAAGGCCCAGCTCCTGGAGGCAGGGGATTCAGTGAAAGTTGCAACTTTTGTTCTTAAAAGCTGAACCCCACACAGATCATTTTTAAGATGCTCATAATTTCTAAGCCAGCCTCGTGATTTTTTTTTTAGTATTTGGGGATGCTGTTTGTTCACTGGAAACAAACCATAAATGCACAACACCAGGTGTTACACATCTCCTTGCAAATCACCTTCAAAACACTGATGAACAGCCAGCTCTCATACAGTGCTTGTGACCCATGATCTCAAAGCTGTTTACAAAGCATGTCGCTATTGTCCCCATTTTACAGAGGAGAAACTGGGATACAGAGAGGGGAAGGTCACCCAGCAAGTGAGCTGGGAATAAAACCCAGGAATCTTGGCTCCTCCTAGGCCCTCCTCCACTATAACTGACTAGACCCCGCTCCTCTCCCAGAGCTGGGATAGAACTCAGGAGTCCTGGCTCCTAACCCCCACTACTCTAACCTACTAGATTTCACTCCCCAACCAGAGCAGGGACAGAAACCAGGAATCCTGGCTCCCAGCCCCCCACCCCTGCTCTATCCACCAGATCCCACTCCTTTCCCAGAGCCATGGATGGAACCCAGGAGTCCTATCTCCCAGTCTCTACTACTCTAACCTCCTAGGTCCCACTCTCCTTCCGGAGCTGGGGACAGAACCCAGGAATACCCATCGTTCCAGGTATTCTAGTCCAGGAACTAGGTGAGGGCACTCTGAAAACACAAGGAAGGAAGCCTGGGGAAAAAATCAGCTCAGACCACTCAGGGTCTTAGACACTATGGCCAAAATCCCTGATAGAAAATCCCACCGAATGAGGGGAAATTAGGCCCCCAAACCTCTCTTGGTCCCTAGTGCCCTGGAGCATCAGCTTTCAAGTGGTAGATGGCAAAAATCAGGCGAGAAGTTGCTTCTACCCACCTTATAGTAGATGGTGTCCTGGAAGACAACAATGCCCCACCCTAAGCAGCTGCACTGTAGACATGAGTGTGTGTGTGGGTATGTGTGCATGACAGAAAAGCTTTAGAAGGCTTTGATCATTGTCAGTGAGACAGAGGAGATTAGAACCCAAACACTAACTGCCTATTGAAATTAGTCATAAGGGTGGACTGGTCCAGTGGGCAGGCCACTGGACTGGAACTCCTAGGTTCTAGCCTAGCTTGGGGAGAAGAGTGGGATCTAATGGTTAGAGAAGGGAGGAGACTGGGAGTCAGGACTCCTGGGTTCTATCTCAGATCTGCGACTGACTTTGGGAAAGTCCCTTCCCTTCTCGATGCCCGTTTTCCTTCCCACCTCTTGTCCATTTAAATGATAGGCCCTGGGGAAAACTGAAAAATTGATCCTCCAGAACCTGCTTTGTGACACACAGCAAGAGACAATCCTGCCCCAAAGAGCTCACAGTAAATCCATGCTTCTCGCAGCCCCCAGGTGGGCTACGAAAGGCCAATCAGTAGTCCTGAGGCATTGCAAATGTATTACAATCTCTCTCCCTCCACACTCCCTCCCCCATATACCTTGACCCTTCAAGGTCAAATATTTTCCATCAACCTCTCAAAATAAACACTGCATTATATACCTACAGTTAGCATTGTTGTCAGTGATAGATGATTTTACTATAAATTTGATAGCAAAGCTGAAGGGGAAAAAAAAAAATCACAAAAAATGTTGATTTCAATTAAGAGGTGACTGACCTGGGAAGGTTGAGAAACAGCAGTGTGTGTATACGAAAGGTGGGGTCGGAAACAAAGGCACCAAGAGGGGAAGGGACTTGACCAAGGTCAGTGGCAGATCCAGGAATAGAAACCAGTCGTTCTGACTTTCAGCCACTCCCTTTCCCCTAACCATTAGACCCCACTCCCCTCCCTCAGCTGAGAAAGCAACCCAGGAATCCTGGCTCCCAACCCCCCTTGCTAGAGCCACTAGACCCACTCGTCTCCCAGAGCTGGGAATGGAGCCCAGAAGTCCTGACTCCCAGACCACTGCCCTTTCCACTGGCCTGTGCTGCCCTTCATTAGATCTTTTGGGGTGCCAGCCCCCTCCCCATGTAATCAGTCCCTGTAAGTACCCACTGTACGAGAGGACCTGTGCTCAAGGGGGTGGTTCGGCCCAACTCCTGATTTGCGGCAGGGTCCCTCACCCAGCTGCCCATGCCATCTCGGTGTCAATGACCCTGCATGATGCACAACATCCCAATAACTCCCTTTCCAGAGACCCCATAGCATTAAATTGCCCTTGCACCCTCAGCACGACAGGAATTGACAAGGTGGGTGAGGTAATAGCTTTTATTGGACCAATTACTATTGGTGAGAAAGACAAGCTTAAGGTCAGACCTGAAGAAGAGCTCTGTGAAAGCTTCTCTCTCCAAGTTGGTTCAATAAAAAGATATTACCTCACCCACCCTGTCTCTCTAATATCCTGGGACCGACATGGTTACAACAACACTGCACACAGGAATTACCTTGACTATCCCCACAGACCTGGGCGCACATACAACCAGCTCCCAAAGGACTTTACAGGCCATACCTCCTTTTCTGTTTGGAACATTGGAGGTAACTGTACACACATGGCACCCACCGAAATGCAGCTGCCTTAGGGGTGGGGACTGTTTATACAGGATCCCTCATTCGGAGCAGTGATACAGCCATGGCTGGGGTGCGGCACAGGGGGCATTTACATAAGATCCCTCATCCAAAGCTGAGATGCAGCCACCTCTAGAGTGAGGCACACAGGCTGGTCATACAGGGATCCCTTGCCTGGCACTAAGATACAACTGCCTCTGGGATGGGGCAGTTCATACAGAACTCCCTCACCCAGGGCTGAGATACACACGTCACTGGGGTAAGGCACGGGGTCTGTTTATACAGGCATCCCTCATCTGGTACTAAGATGCAGCCACCTCTGGGGTGGGGCACAGAGGCTGTTCACACACGTATCCCTCACCACAATGCTGAGATGTGGTAAGACCTAATTGGTGTTCACAGCCAAGGGCAGTGGGGCAGATGGCGGGGACTGGGTAGGGCAGAGATGCCCTAGCACAGAGTGAGTGAGGGTGGGATCTATTCCGGGTCCTGTGGCCCGCAGCCAGGACAGGGCTAGCTCTTTGTCCCCGGCCCCTCTGGGGCTGCCCCTGCTGGGCACTCACCTGGCTCTCCACAGGACACGGGAGGAGGATGCAGGCAGGGGCGGTGGGGGTCTTGCAGCAGCAGCAGCTACCTAAGAAGGGAGAGCGCAGCCTGGCCCCTTTGTGTGGCTTCCCCTGCACGGCACCCTGGGAAATATCCAGGCTCTCGCAAGTCGCAAAGCACTCTGGGGAAGGTAGTTCCTATGGGGAGGGGACTCCAGAGGTGATGGTTGCTTGGCTCCAAGAAAGGCGGTTGCTAGGGGTGGAGTCCTTTCCCGGAGGCAGTTGCTATGGGGTGGGGGAGACGTGATTTCTATTGCGGGGGGTGCCTGCTGCAGGAATGGCAGTTTTTAGTGGTGGGGAAGGCACCGAGGGTGGTGTCTATGTTGGGAGGGGTTTGGGGCACAGCTTCTGTATTTTGGGGGAAGTACTTTCTATTGGGGGCAGCTCTGGGAGAAGCGGTTTCAGTGTTGGAGCAGAGCTCCCCCCTGCAGGGTCAGCTCCCCTATGGCTGTGCCTAAAGCCCTGCCACTGCATCATGGCCCCATCCCCACTTGGCTTGTTGGTGACAGAGACCCCTCAGCACTTGCCCCAGCAGTCAGGGTGTCTGCATGAATAGAGGAGCTGACCCCACTGCATTCTGTCCCACAGAGACCCCTTCTGGGGCAAGACTGCTAATTAACACCCACCCTGAGATGCACAGAGCAGTTCCCCCTGCTCGGAGCAATTAGCTCAGGCTCCCTACAGTCTCAGCCAGAGTCACTGCATTGTTTACACTGCTCCAAGCAATCAGCTCAGGTTTTCTGCAGATGCAGCCAGTGTCCCTGGAGTGATTAGACTAAAAGCAATTTCTTCTCTCAGGTAATTGTCTCAGGATCTCTACAGACTCAGGCCATGTCTAAACTAGTGATCTTACAGTAGCACAGCTGTACCGATGCAGCTATGCTGCCGTACGATCTCCCATGTAGCTGCTCTGTGCCTACAGGAGAGCTCTCCTGTCGACAGACAACCCCCAACAAGCGGCAGTAGCTATGTCAGCGCTGACATAGCACTGTCCACAGCAGCACTTCTGTCAGTGTAACTTTTCACACGCCGAGTGACATAAGTTATAGCAACAAAAGTGCTAGGGTAGACGTAGCCTCAAGCAAGCGTCACGACATTGGTTACAACTGAGCTTTCCTCCACTTGGAGTGATTGGATGAGGCTCGCTGCAGGCGAGGCAGGCAAGCAACCAGGCATTGCTGCATCAGATTACATGTTCAAGCTTTTCTCCCTAACCCCAAGGGCTGGAAATGAACTTTTTATTTGAAATGAATAGAGCCCTATAAATCCACAGATATCTGCAGACCCTTTTAGTAGACTGGATGCAGATAAAAATTTTCTATCCAAACAGGGCTCTATATATGGAAGTTGAGACTCTGGTATAGTCATAAATCCAGACACTGGTGCCAGAACCTGGGCATGATCATATACTGCCTTAATCCAGCCCTGCTGAGTACAGCCTGAGTTCCCAGTGCTGCTACAAACCTCAGCACATTATGGGTAATTTTGCACCGTCATCTGGGAGCCAAATGCACTCAATTCCCACAATCCTGCATGGGGCGAACTGGTTGATAGCTTCTGGCTGATAGCTTCTGGCTGGGATGACCTCTTGGCACCAGAGGGCAAGATAGTGGCACGATGGGCATTGTGAGACAGCACTAGGGGAAAAGTCCACCACATCTGTGGTATGACGCTGCCCTTTGTTGAACTCAGACTTGAGTCAGCCTAAACCAAGGTTGACCCTTGGTTGCTGCAACTCATACCTCAATCTGCACACGACTGTAGGTTGTGTCTGGAAGGAGGGTGGGTGCAATCAGTTAATATGCTAGACACGAGCAGAGGCTGTTGCTCTCCTAGCTACCTGGTAGCTCCTCAGCTTCCCTGCTGCAGAGCTCAAATTGGAAGGTGAGAAATTCCTGCTCTCCCATAAAGAGCTGTGTGTCATCTCCAGTGCACTGCCCGAGGGGAGCCCGTCTCCATCCCTAACCCAGGCTGTGGTGACCATGGTAGCCAGCAGGATCTTCGCACATTTCATAGAGTGGGAGGAAGCAGGATTTGAAGATGCAGGAGAGACATGACAGGCATCTCTGACCCAGGATGGGAAAGTCATGGGGGAGAGCACAGGGCCCTCCTGAAATTATTTCCCCAGCCATCCTATGCATCTAGGGGATTAAACATTCAGTTCCCACTTGAACTAGTGAATGGTGCAGAGCCCATACCTTTAACTCTAAGTGCTGGCACAGAATCTGAGCTCCACAATCTTCTTCTGCCTGGGGCAGCCCTCCCGTATAATCTGACCCCTTTACTCTGCATCTCATTCCCATGGGTATTGCCACAATGGAGCAGACCTGTGGGCCTATCTAGCCCAATATCCCATCTCTGCGAGCTGCTTCAGAGGAAAGTGCATGAATCCCCAGAGGAGGCAGCACTGGGATAATTAGTGACCTTCTGACCCCCTTAGCTAAGGGTCAGCTCATACTCTGAAACAGGCAGGCTTCGAGCTATTCACAAGGTTCTTTATTCTTCATTGTTTAATTTTAGTTATTCCCAATACCCCTATAAGCATTTGATCCCTTTTTGGAGTCTACTCAGCTCTCGCTGTCAGTGACATCTTGTGGTAACAAGTTTCCCAGATTAAGTGTGCGGGGAGAGTGCATGAAAAAGTATTTCCTTTGGCCACTCTTCAGTTTCCCTACAACCCTTGTTCTTGTATCATGAAATGAGCTGAACTGCAGCTCCCACCTACCTTCTCCAGTGCATCGTCTTTCACCAGGTCCCAGCCTGTCTCCTCTCTAAAGATGAGCAACCGCTGTCTTTCCAATCTCTCTTAAGAAGAGATTTCCCCCTCCATTCTTGTCCCTCATCTCTAAAGCCAGTTGGATTCATACAGTTTAAGGCCAGAAGGGACCACTAGATCCTCAAATCTATAACAGGCCATACAATCTCAGGCAGCAATTCCTGGATCAGGCACCTCCCTTCTACCTGAACTATAGCATATATTTTAGAAAGACATTCACTCTTAAGGCTTAATGTATGAAATGATCAGAACCAAACACAGAATTTCAGAAGTGGGCAGCCCCCTGCTTTGGGAAGGATGGTCCAGTGGTTCAGGGCCTTTGAAATAAATATATTCTCACTAGGTGAGAGCTCTTTGGGGCAGGGACTGTCTCTCACTATGGCTGTTGGAGACTCCAGGAGTTACTCTAGTAGAATACCACTCCCTCAAGCCAGCTCCTGCATGACTGGATTGTGCCCCTGCACGGATTGAAGCGAAGAGCTTGGCCTTGAAGCATAAACCTCTACTGCTCAAGCTGAACAATGAGGTTGCAGCAGACAAATGCTCTGGGCCCTGCTGGGGGTAGGAGATGAACCCATCGGGGGCTAAGGTTTTTTTCCTGGAAGAAAGAACAGCCAGGGCCCTCTGTTGGAAATTTTTATTTTGCTGGAAAAGCCGTGGTCAAAACTCCACAACAGATTCTAACAGATAAGCTTCTACGCAAGCACTAGCTGCTTTGGAAACACCTCAGCCACAGTCTAGTCTCAGAGGAGGTGGGTTTGAACTGGGATTCAGATCAACTCCCAAGACAAAAACAACAAATAAATAAAGAGGAGACTTGGGATTCTCCATCCACAACGCTGAGAAGAGAAAGGAAATAATGACGTGAACTCTATGAGTAAGTTACCTGGAAGACAGTGAATCCCCACCCCAACCCATGCAGAACCTGAGCCCAGAAAGGGCCAATGTGGAGTTAGGGGAAGAAAGGAACTATGCTTGCAAGTGTGGGGAAGTGCTCAAGGACTGAAAAATTAAGAAAAAAAGATACAGTGGGTCACAACTTTACTGAAACACAAGAACCTCCATTAAAAATAAACACACTAGAGGCAGCCAATACCCGTCGCAGGCAGCGGGATGGTGGGGGAAGTAGGACAAACTTTCCCGTGTAATGGGAGCCCGAGGGTCCGCCCGAGAATACGCTACCTGAAAGAAAGCACAATACAGTTTCAAAGGCTTATGTCAGAAGTAGCCACGGTGGCAAAAAGCCCAGAGATCTCATGCCCACCCGAAGCCCTCGCACTGTCCACACACAGAACCCATGCTGATCTAAAGTTGGCTTTAAACTGGTGCAAAGCCCTGGGTGGACGCTCCTATTCTGAAGAACTTTAAACCAGTCCATAACCAATTTACACTGAAATGAAATAAGCCTGGTTTAAAGCCCACCCACATGTCTTTCTTGCACTGGTTTCTGTCAACCAGTTTAAAAATCATGCCTTAAGTGAAAATTTGTGCAACTTTCAAGTGTAGGTAATGCTAAATCTCCCTAGGAGTTAGCTCAACTTTACTGCAAGGTAGCTCCAAAACGAAAGGAGCACCTTGCCTAACACGATACATGAAGTGTGGTCCAGTTGATAGGAAACTAGATTGAGAATAAGGAGACCAGTGATCTATTCCTGTCTCTGGGTGAGGAGTGGTGGCTGGAGCAAGGAGGAGCCTGCAGAACAACTGATTCTATTCCTGGATCTGTCATTGAGCTGCTGAGACACCTGGTCAAGTCTTCTCTCCCCTCTGCACCTGTGGTCCCCCTCCCAACCTGGGTCTATTTAGACTGCAAGCTCTTCAGGGCAGGGACTATCTTTGTCTGCAGAGTACAGTGGGACTCCGATCTTAATTGGGGACCCTATGTGCTACCATAACACTAGGCCGACTGGGCCAAATTACTAACACTTTAGCTGTATAGACACTGACGAATCTCCACAACAGCCCCTGGGTGGTAAGATGACAATGGTGAAGTGACTCACAGCTTGTCTACACAGGGACACTCTGGAAAGTGAAGATGAATTAAGCAACGGTGTGAATTTTAAGTGGATTAAACTGCATTAAGCCCCTGTGTGAATGCTCTTATTCAGAATTAAAATGGCCTTACTTTGGTTAGCATAATTCACTTCCAAAGTGAATTAAACTAAACTGAATGGAGGCCACTGTAGTTCTGAATAAGAATATCCACACAAGGATTTAATGCAGTTTAACTAATCCACTTTAAAAGCTAAGTCACAATTTTCTCACGGGCATGGCTACACTTGCAGATGTAGACCGCTTTGAGTTAAACCAGCCTTCGTAAAGCGCAGTAGGGAAAGCGCTGCAGTCTGTCCACACTGACAGCTTCAAGCACATTGGCGTGGCCACATTTGCTGCACTTGCAGCAGCATTGGGAGCGGTGCATTATGGGCAGCTATCCCAGCATGCAAGTGGCTGCAATGTCCTTTTCAAATGGGGATGGGTGGGGTGGAGTGTGACTGGGAGTGTGTATGTGGGGGGAGACAGAGTGGGTTTTTGGGGGGCTGAGAGCATGTCAACATGAGGTCTTGTAAGTTCAGACAGCAGCAGACCCCCCCCCCCCCCCCCCCCCCCCCCCCCCCCCCGTCTCTCTCTCATACAGCATTCCACAGTAATGGTTGCTTTGTCTCATAGGAGATAAGCAGCCTGCTGTCAGAACCTGAACTTTCAATGGGCATTTCTGCATTCCTACAGCCGATTCCAAACAATGACAAGAGTGGCCACTTGACTTAAGGGGATTATGGGACCTTTCCCGGAGGCTGATCAGAGCGCAGTAAAGCAACATCTCGTTCACACTGGCGCCGGGGCACTCCAGTGGGGGTGCAGCAATGGCATTCCACTCGCCGAGGTGGAGTACCAGCAGTGCTGTAGCCACGGAGTCAGAGCGCTCTTTGTGCCTTGCCAGCGTGGACGGGTAGTGAGCTAGTGCGCCTGGGGCTCCTTTATTGCACTGTAACTCACAAGTGTAGCCAAGCCCCAAGTGTCCCCGTGTAGACAAACCCTTAGTTTGCTGTAGCTTAACCCTCACTACAGCCAACTAAGGACACTTCAACTCTGAATGACAGTGTCCACATAGGGGTTTGATGTGCTTTAACGTCACACTTTGAGTTAATTAGTCTTAACTCCCCAAAGTGTTCCCCTGTAGACTAGACCTCACAGTTAGAGAGAAAATTAGATCTCAGGCCTAACTGCCTCCCAATGCTGCACTTCTTTCTCTAGTGTAGACCACACTGCTGCTGCCACAGGTCTCACCCGCAGAAGCCAATGGAGCTACATCTGCTTCTGACTGTGCAGCACTTACTGCAAATATTCAGCAGTGGGTCCAAGTTAGCTCAAGATGACTTTGAAGTCCCTGGAGTTTAATTTTAATGCTAAGTGAAGTCCATTCTGTGCTCTCGCTCTGGTTCCCATTCAGCAAAGCCTGTGCTTACATCCATCACCATTCAGCAAAGCACATGCTTAAGTTCCATTGACTCAAAGTATGAGCTCAGTTTTAAGCATGTGGTTCACTGTCTGGCTGAACTAGGGCCACTACCTACTATCACATATATTCTGCTGACAACAGGAGCCAATGGCATTTTGGGAGGCCCTTTGCTCTTGCAATGACTTGGCAGCCAGAGTGCTGAGTAAGTTACAATAAGAGGTTATCAAACAGAATGAACGAGTTAAAGTTTTAGCTAATCACTGCTTTGGGGTTTCGTTGCCTCCAAGTGTCACTCCCCACACCGGCTACCACAATCTTGGACAATGCCCAGTTTTGCCCATCCAACACATACTGACAGGTTATAGAGCTGGTGCATTTACAAACTGCCATTCACAGCCAAATTCCCACCACTGCCCCTGTGGAATACTTTACGGGCTTTTACAAGACAGTGGTGAAGCTGGTATAAGAGCTCATGTCAGAGGCAAAGTGCATTTGCCGATTCAGCCACTCCACTGGTTGAACACAGTTGTCCACATTAATGTGCGTTGTTTTGCTCTGCTGTACTCAAGATTCCTTCAAGCTGAAACAACACAGCACAAACTATCTGCTCTGATCACTGCTAAAACCTGAGGGAACTGAATCAAAGGTATGTTTTTAGAAGGATTTTGATATTCCAGTGCAGCACGTGCATTCTAGCAGTCTTGCAAACTTGAAAGCCCGTGCATGATGATGATTTATAAATGTAAAGCCAGACAGGACCATTAGTATATATGTGCTGCCACTCCCATATAACACAGGTGAGAGAATGCCACTCAGCCCAATATTTTGTATTTGAATAAAGCACTTTCCAGAAAGACAGCCAGGCTGGACTGGAGGCTTCATGAGATGGAAAATGCACCACTTCCCCTGGGAGTTTATTCCAATGGTTAATCAACCTCACTGTGGAAAATTTGTGCCTCATTTCTAATTTGAGTTTGTCTGGCTTTAACTCTCAGCCATTGGTTCTTGTTCTGTCTCTGCTAGATGTAAAAGCCCGTTAGTAGCCAGGATTTTCTCCACGTGAAAACACTTATACACTGTAATCAAGTCACCTGTTGAGCAGGACCTGGTTTGGGGAGACATAAGGGATGGGACTAGGATGACAGAAAAGGCAGTAGAAAGCTCCCAGAATTTTCTTTCCATTTGCGATTTCTGCCACTGCCCCCAAATGTAGGGGTAAAGAATGAAGGTTAAAAGAAGCCAGGAGCACGGGAGGGGCAGGGGAGACAGGAGAAGATGAGCAGGGATTGGGAAACAGACCCCTAAAACCTGTAACCCCAAGCCAGGAGTTTGGAGCAGGACAACAGGTCAGTCCAGAGAGACTGATTTATGAAGACATGGTCAGGCTGGACAGCACAGCTATGGACCTGTAGGAAGGAGAACAACCACCAGCGTGTCCATAGCATTGGAAGGGCCCTGGACAGCACCAAGTGTCAGCAGAGTATATGAAGGCTGTGGTGGCAATGGGGGCGAGAGATGGTTCAGAGTTACACAAAGGGGAATTAGTCAGGAGTAATAGGATGGAGTTAAAGGAAATAGCAGGAGAAAACTGAGGGATAACATCCCAAGAGAAGCAGGAATCCAGGTGTTTGAGTTGGAACTGGACAAGACAAAAACCCTGAGAACACTCCTGAGTTACAGTTGGTGCCAGGGTGAACTCACTTCATGTTTTAAAGATTTGCTTTGCAACTACAAGGCCTAACAACTTAAACAAACAGATTCTCACACAATCACATGACTGCTGGGGCTTTAACACCAACTATTGTGAGACTTGTGATACAGTTGAGAGACTCAGCAATACAGAGGTTCCTGCCCATGTGAAATGTACTTTTAAGATTAAAGCTGACAGACTTTTTAAAACTTGGAGTTTACTCTTGTTGCATTTCACTGAAACAATGAAAACAGATTGGTTAACTAGACTTTGTTTAGTCAGTATCTATTGGCTCTCAGATGCTGCAAACAACGTAGGGAAAGATTTCTTTCATAAATCTTACTAACAAACATCTCTACTGACTCAAGCATTTTAGAGGTTTTCATGCCACAGGGGACCTCCTGTAGTCAGGCCTGTACAACAGGCCAGGGAATTTCATCCTATCATGCCCAGATCCTGTTCAATAAATTGCAGTTGAGCTGAAGTGTGGCTTTTAGAAAGATTTATAACCTTGATTTAAAGATTTCAAGCAATGGAGAATTGCAAAGGCTTGTTTTAAAATTAAGACTTGTTGGGGCCAAATCTGACTTGACACTGTATTTTTAAATGTTGTTCAGGGACAGAAAAAGAAAGTCTATTTTATAAGGCCCTTAAACAGGAAGATCAAAATCTCTGCCAGTTTTAGAGTATGCTGAAAGGTTAGCAGCATTTGCATGGCAGAAATAAGTGTGCAAAAATAATTCTATCCTCTTCTCAAGAATAAATTACTGGGTGATTTCAAGGCCTATAAAAAAAAAAGGCACATAGACAACACTTCAAATCCAGCATGGAGATATGGATCTTGTCAGCTTTCCAACAGGGGAAACAGTGACATATTCCTTACTGACCTAGAGCCATTATAGTAAGTGACTGATAAACATAGCTTTAAATCTGGAGTTGCTTTAAAGTCCAGATTTAGACCCTGTGCTAAAATAGCAAAGCAAGGTTGACACTGACCCCGTACCAACTGTCTGAGTGCATACTGCCTATCTCAAATCATCTTCATTCAAAAACATGATGAATGAGTTAGGATAGGACAAAAGAGCTGGGCCCACTCAACACTGGTGGTAAAGATTATTCTAAAAGACTCCATGCCCGTCCCATGTGAATGCACACTTGTTCTGGCTGCTTCACGATATAGGTAGTTCACTGAAGTGCAAGTACTCTATTAATGTGGTAAAGGTGTCAGGCTTTTACCAGCAACACTAACAATATCCTTTCACTCGGCTAAAGTTGGTAGATCACAGAAAGACGCTAGTGGAAACCCTGGTAAATCTTACTGTGCAACAAGCCCAATTTATACTCCAGCAGCACACACGTCCTGCCACTCACAAAGCTCTCACCTCCGACTCAAAACGCAGAGTACCGCGCCCTGTCTGCGTATGACTCCCGCTCGAACCGCTGCACATCGTAGAGGGAGGCCCGAGCGACCGACGAGACTGGAGACAGCTGACAACGTTCGTAAGCATACGCCTCTCCGACGGTGGTGGCCGCGGTTGCCGTGCGACGCAGGGGGCTTCTATCCCGGGTGTAATAGGTGGAGGACGCGGCTGCCGCAGCAGCAGTTGCAGCTGCAGCGACTGCTGCTGCTGCTCCCGGGGTTGGCAGCAGCGCTCTATCGTAAGGGTCTAGGGTAGTAGTGAGGCGATTGGCCATGGCTGTGGTGGCGGCCATGGCTGTGGTGGCGGCCATGGCTGTGGTTTGTACTTGGGAGTATTGCGCGTACTGCGAATACTGGGCCATTGTTTGCTCTGCATAGGCGTCGTATGCAGATGCCGTAGCATAGGGCCTCACGCGGTATCTTTTGTAGTAGTCGACCATTGCTCCATACCCATCATCGTAATACATGGTCTCCCCATAGCCCGCGGGGTAGGGAGTGCGCACCGCTCCGTACTGCTCATTATAGGTTTCGGTAAAGTCAGGCACTTGCCCCGTGCGATCTACCGGACACTCTTTAGACCAGTGCCCTTCTTTCCCGCACCGATAGCAGCCGCTCTTGTCTCCCATCCCAGGTATCGTCCGAAGCCGACTGGTGGACAACTGCACGCGCATCCGCTTGCCTTTAAGAAACAGACGCAAGAATGGTTGCTATAATAACTGATGCCACATGGAAAACCACAAGATTTGCAGTGTGCAAGAACCAAGTAACTCAACCATCTCATTCCCTGAGCAGCCAATCAAAACCTAGCCTTTCCACAACCTTCCGCATCATTCACAATAGGGACAGGTTTCAGAGTAGCAGCCGCGTTAGTCTGTATCCGCAAAAAGAACAGGAGTACTTGTGGCACCTTAGAGATTAACAAATTTATTTGAGCATAAGCTTTCGTGGGCTACAGCTCACTTCATCAGATGCACAGAGTGGAACATATAGTAAGAAGATATATGTACATACAGAGAACATGAAAAGGTGGAAGAAGCCATACCAACTCTAAGAGGCTAATTAATTAAGATGAGCTATTATCAGCAGGAGAAAAAAAACTTTTGTAGTGATAATCAAGATGGCCCATTTCAGAGAGTTGACAAGAAGGTGTGAAGTCAACTTCCACCTTTTCATGTTCTCTATATGTACATATATCTTCTTACTATATGTTCCACTCTATGCATCTGACGAAGTGGGCTGTAGCCCATGAAAGCTTATGCTCAAATAAATTGGTTAGTCTCTAAGGTGCCACAAGTATTCCTGTTCTTTTCACAATAGGGAGGAATCCCAATTGGCCAAGCTGAATGGTTTTACGGTAAGAATCCTGCCATGAATAAAAAGCAACTTCTCCTGAAAAGTAACATTTGAGTGGCATTAAGGCCTGCTTCAGGAAGGTACTTAGGTCCTGATCCAGATAGCTACTTGACAGATGTGAACCTTTAGCCCTGTGACGCTATTCATGTGCTTAAAGTTAGAAATTTCCCTAGTTCCTATCTTGATCTGGACCTAAGTCTGCTCCAAGACCAGACTGTCAACTGCTTCTTCACACTAGTGAGCAGCTACATGTCTATCTAGGGACCTATATGGCTCCCGTAGGGTCCGAGCGCTTCACAAGCATTAGCATCTTCACACCAACACTGTATAAGATAGGAAAGTGGTGTCATCATTGTATAGGGACTGAGGCACAGGGTACATGCAGCGACTTTCCCAGGACCACACAAGGAGTCTGTGAGTGAGCCAGGAATTGAACCTAAGGCTCCCAAGTCCTAAGCCAAAGGCCTATTAGGCCATCCTTACTACCCTGGGGAAATAACTGGGTCTGCTCTCATGAGTCAGTGCTCCCCAAGGTGACTATGCAATTCATAGCCTGGCTCTAGACAATTCTCTAATCCAGTCTCTGCCTTTTGGGATAGGGAGGTAACTATAGGGGATATCAGGCTCAAGAGTGGGTTTCCAGAACCTTAAATTAGCTTTCACACACTCTTGAGATTACCCCCTCCCTCGACCCCATAGAGCTTGCAATGACAAGTGGCCTATTACTGTAACTCATGCTGTAGCTCACTCTCTCTAGGCCTGTATGCTACAGCTTTGGCTGTGCAGAACCTCAGTTCTACGCAATGCACTTTCAGTTAGTCAAGCCAATTGTCGCTTGTACGGAGCTTTTCCATTTGGAGAGGCTGCACTCCTAAACCCTTCCTAGCATCATCAGGGTCCAACAAGGGGGAACCTGTGCAACAGAGGAAACTGAACCAGACTATTATTTCTGCACTCAACTGGCCTAGTTCAGTAGCCACACCCCACAAGCATGAAACTCGGATGAGTCAGCAGCTGCGTTCTGCACCCAGGAGGTTGGAATTTTCAACACGCTCAGGTCCTAGCTAAAGGAGAAGGCAGATGGGAGTCTAACTCCTCTGGGCTCCTTTGAAAATCCCAGTCAACATGGTTAAACAATTGGGCTCAAAGTCCAACTTCTCCAAGAAGTAATATCAAACAGAGGGTGGGGAAAAAGCCACCTGCTCAGCTCTCCCAAGGTGGATTGGAATAATGGTAGCCAAGGGCAGCACGCAGTGTTGGGATCAGCAAGTTGTATCAGACAAAAGAAAAGCCTCTGAAAGCGAACAAGGATAGGGTAATCATGATAACACTACTTGCGACACAGTCCCAATGGCTTTATGGGAGACTGGATTCAGACTAAGGGATACACAAGGCAAAGAGCGTGACAGCAATTGGGGAAGGTCAAGAACCGCAGCCTGGTAGGGAGGAATGGATTCTGATCCAGGTGCAGTTGTATGCCACCTGGCCTCCCACCTAGCTTACAGCTCAGATCAGCTGTTTGAAGACAAAGCTACTCTTGCAGGTTAACTGAACTAAGAATTAAAAGCCCTCTCCTCTACTGCTGGAGAACTCATCATAAGAGCTATATGTTCTCCTTTGAATTTTCAGTTTGGCTTTTTGTGGGGCAGTTAAATCTCAGTGTGGATTTTTGTCTGGATGGCCAGTCATATAACACCCAGGAAAAGCAGCATCTGGACACCTTACGGCCACTTAACCATTGAGGAATGTAAAAAAAAAAAAAGATTTTAAAAAGAAACATTTGACTAGCTACATTCCAGCAATTTTAAGAAGCTGAACTACCATCATAGTGACAAGGAGGCACTGTGGGTCTAGTGGGCAGACTGCCAATCAGGAGACCTGAGGTCTGTTCCCAGCTCTTTTACTGACTGGCTGGGTGACCCCAGGCAAGCCCCTTCCTCTTTCTGCACCTCCTTTTCCATCTTTTGGCTATTCAGGGGAGACACTGTGACTCGCAATGTTTGTACAGTGTCTAGCAAAATATGGCCATGATCTGAGTAAGGATCTCTCTGTGCGATTGCAATACAAATAACTGTGGTGATCTTTTTAATTTCTAAAGGTGGAGTGTAGTAGGCTCAGTAGAGCTGGCCATCTAGCAGGGAAAGTGGGTCAGATCATGAAATCATGGCTGACGAAAAGCTATCCATTTGGAGAAGACAATGTGAGAGAGTGTCACCAACACATCTCTGGCTCCTCAGAGACTGTTTTGGGGAAAGAGGACATCTATCTTCCTAATACCATACTGCCAAATTAGCTTCTCAGATTATGTGGATTTCTATTTGACAGAGAAATCAAGTATATTCTAATGTATAGAGCAGAGCCATCGAACAGTACACAGCACAACCCCACTTGGGACCTTGGGAACTATCACAATATGAAGTTACTACTAATGGCATCTGTCCCACAAATCAAGGGGCCTGGGTATTGTTTAACAATATCTCTCTCTTCAGTGGAGCTTTCTATCTGTTACTTCACCTCATTTGTAAGTAACAGTATTCCTACTATGCAGAGGGAGAAAGTGGCACAGAAAGGAGAAGGGACTCGCCCAAGGTCACTCAGCTGAGCTGGGAATAGAACCCAGGTGTCCTGGCTCCCAGCACAGTGTCCTAGTACTGGGCCACTTCAACAGCCCAAATGGATCTGCCCAACAACTTGAATGAAAATGGTTCTGGTCGCCTGATATCCACATCAGTATATACTGGCTGCTAGACTCTGGTGCCTCTAGAGAAGGGATTCTCAATGTGGGGAAAGCCAACAGGTGTCAGAGAATCACTGCCATCCCACATTACTGATTGGAGGGGGGATTCAGATCTGGAAGAGGTTGAGAACTACTCCTCCAGGACACTTGGAAGAAAATACTGTGGTACCGACTGGACACCAACCACCTCTTTCAGGTAACATGCTTGGTACTAAGCTACAATACACCTCTTACCAACAGACCAAACCTCCAACATATTAAGCCTGAAAAGGTGGTAAGATTTACTGCTTAAGTTCCTACAAGTGTACTTGCTTGGGGTGGGGGAATCGTGTAAGTGAGGACTTCAGACAAAAACGTCTCTAACCACTGCACCAGCAGAGGCTGAATACAGACATTCCAGGGGACACTTATGAAATTGCAGAGAGATTCAAACCTACCAAACATAGATAAGTGCCCACCCTTTTCCTTTGCTCACGCAAGTGGGTGACGAAGTGGGAATTTTCTGTAACGTTTTCATGAATCCTAGGCATGTCTCAGTTTCCCTCTCTATACTGCCATGCTACCCAGTGGGTGCACAAGGATTAACATTGCTCCTGGAACAGTGCGGGGGGGGGGGGGGGGGGGGGGGAGAGAGAGAGAGAGAGAGAGAGACCGACCTACCTTGCTGTCTGGGTAGAACTATAAAAGTCATTAAAGAAACTGACCCAAATCAAGAGGGCCCAGCAAGACAAAGACTCCCCAACAACTGAGGAACCATCACCTAACACCAGGAAACCCCTGCAGGAGCGACATGTGAACAGAGCTGGAGAACAAGGTGCCAGGGGACTGGAATAAGTGCTGCCCTTTTGGAGCTCTAAGCTTTGCCCTGAGGGGAGGGAAACGAGTGGAGTCCATCACAGCTTGGCTGGCTCATCATGGCATTGGCTCGGCCAGGATGGACTATAGCTTAACTTCTGCCTCACTTTGCTGACCCAAGAATTTTCAGATTCAGTAGTCAGATGACTACCAGATGATTACCTTGTTTTGAAAAGGCTGCCTGTGTCACTATGAATACTCACAGAAAGCATTGCGCCCTGAAGGGTTACAGTACAAGCCTCCAGTAGGAGTTGCGATTGGCTGGATTCACTGCAAGGAGGCGGGGGGGGGGGGGGGGGGGAGGCAGATTTGCAGTGCCAAAAGCCTGGTCTCAGTCCTGGAAGCCACAGGCTTGCCCCTGTGGAACTGTGTGGATCCTTGGGGCCTGTCACATTAAAGGGGTCACTCCCAGGAAACTGGTAACAGGCTCGCATAGATCAGACGCTGTGACTCCATGACAAAAGACAGTGGACTTTTCTTCTAGTAAGTGGTGTTGAGAATCAGCACTATGGGCAATTCTGCTTTACATGTTTATTGCTCTTTTGGGGTATTTTTTGGGGGGGAGGGGAGGGAGTACAGATTGTTTATTGCATAGCCTCAGAACAAGCCCGTGGCGTAGCCACTAGACACGCTCAGTGCAGCGAGCCCAGCCAGGCACCGCAGGGCTGGGGGAAGAGCAGCCGCTCATGCCAGCCCCCCACGCCAGCCCCCAAACCTCAGCTTCATTTCAGTAAAAAGAACCAAGGACAAATGCTACTGCAAAGAAACAGCGTTAAAACAGCGCCAGATCCACAGGCAGCAGCCGCGCCAGGGCCTCGCTCACCTCTAGGCACAAGCAGAGTCTAGCTCACCCCAAATCATGAGATGGTTTAGAAAGAATCATGCATTTAAATCTAATACATTTTGGGTTCTTTTTACCAATCTTCTGGTTGGAGCCTTTACGATTCAAATTGTGAAGCTTTTCTCTGTCACTAGGAGGGCTACAATGGGATGGGGGACCCTGGTCTTGGAGGACACCCATAGCCTGGTGGGCTTGACAGCAGCAGGTATTCTTCTTCTGAAGCCTGCTGGCCTTGGTGTGGAATGCTCCCCCTCCTACAAGAACATGGTGGTTCGGTCCCCGGCAGTCTGGACAATGCCACTTTGCCTGCTGACAACCTGTGTTCAGGGGTAGAAGCCCCTTAACACTCCAATGGAGCTGCAGAAGATGGCCCTAGGTGAACAGCTGGCCAGGCCAGCTGTGGGCTGCAGCACTAGGCAGAAGGGCCAATTGCTCTGTGAAGTTACTGGCAGTTTGTCAGGGAAGTAGGCAGCCAGAGACTTTTAGCAGTACACAAGAGAGGCCTTCCTTCCAGAAAAGAGGCAGGATCCCATATGCCACGTGGGGGAAAGAGGACAGCAAAGAAAAACTCTCTCTCAAAAATAATAGAGATGTTGGACTCAAAAGGACCTCGATAGGTCATCTACTCCAGTCCCCTGCATTGAAGCAGGACTAAGCATCATCTGGACCATCCCTGATAGGTGTAACCCATATCTGTTCTTAAAAACCTCCAATGATGGAGATTCCACAATGTCCCTAGGTAATTTGTTCGAGTGCTTAACTACCCTGAAAATTAGGAAGTTTTTCCTAATGTCTATAAAGTAAATCTCCCCTATTGCAATTGATAGCCATGGAAAGGCCTGAAGAAGCTGGAGGTAGCCGAGCTGAGGATATGTGCCTCAAACAGCCTCTTAAAACACTGGGGGTGTGTGTGAAGATACTTGTTTTTCACTGACACAAAAGCCAAGCTGTTTGATCAGACAGAAGCAGCCATGCATGTACCAGGAAGACCATGCAAATGTCCCTTAACTACATGGACCCATCTTCGACCAGCCCACTAAATCCAGACCAAATTATGCACCAAAGACATTCTACTCTGAAGCAAGAAAGAGCAAGCACCATCCTTTGTCAAGTCGCAATGGGTGACAGTGCAAAAATCAAGGAAAGTTACATGATATTTTCCGAATACATGCTATTCCTCCCACCACCACTCCCACTCCCCAAATGCTACTCACTTACCAACCCCGCTCCACAAAAATATTTCCTTAAGGAGCTCCAAGTTCTAACGAGAACTCACTAATGTCATACCTGGTGCAGAACAAGACCACCCTTTTGGAAAACTTAAACTTGAAAATCCCCAAAGCAGCTGCTAGGAGGTGGCATTGAGAAGATGCTTCTGCCTTTTGAAGGATTTTGCTGTTATTTTAAAAACCTCACTCATAAACCCTCCCCTACCTACTACCTTACCCAAGAAGGGAGGCTACACCAGCATAATCCCACCCCAGAATTAGAGTGTCAGGTAGCTCAAGCCAAGGACTCTGGCTGGGCTAAAAACAGTTTTACAAAACCCCAGAGGAAACATTTCTGCTATATTTTAGTGGAAAGTGTGTTTGGATTTGACCATCATAGATTAAGGCCTGAAGGGACCATTCTGACCACCGAGTCTGACCTCCTGCCTAACACAGGCCAGAGAACTTCACCCAGTCATCCCTGCATCCAGCCCAGAGGTTCTGTTTGAGATCTTTTAGAAAGACATCCAGTCTTGATTTAAAGACTTAAAATTCAAGGTCCAATAATTTGCTCTTCTACCTCCAAGGCTTCTCTAGCATTTGAACTCAGAATCTCTGGTACTGTCCGTAACAGCATAACTCTAGGCCAGCCATTCCTGTCAGGTGGGCCTGCTCCTGTCCCATATAAGCCAATATTTTGGTCTTGATTTCAGTGATCAGGCCAGCATCTGCAGCACCAACACAGACTAGTCCACGGGTTCTCGCAACAACCCAGAACGCGGTCACCAACTCTCACTGGTGGACACACTGACACTTTTTTCCTAAAATACTTTAGGAAAAGCAATTAAATATGCACAGATATACATTACAGTGATTTGGATGTGTATTTGTAGGGTTTTTTGGCAGACTCAACAACAAAAACAATGCTGCCTCCCCCTTTGGCTCCTGCATCCAAGGCTTAGTGGGTCCTGGGGCTTGCTGTGAAAAGTGATATTTGTATATTTGTTACTATCACAGCACACTTAGTATCACTTTTCATAGCCTCCCAGGTAGCTAAGTGGTATTAACAAACATACAAGTATTATTTTTCACAGATACCTAGTAAGTATGCTGTGAAAAGTGATATTTGCATGTTTGTTAATATCATTTTTTTCAGCAAGCCCCAGAACCCATTAAACCCTGGATGGGGGTGGGGCAAAGGGGGAGGCAGCAGGGACCAGAGTTGATGGTGGGATGGATGTGGGGCCGGGGGAGGCAGTGGGGGCCCAAGGCAATGGGGGGGGGGGGGGGCGGAATGGATGCGAGGCCAGTAAGGCAGCAGGGTCCTCGGGGGGGGAAGGATACAGGGCTGTGGGAGGCAGCGAGCGCCATGGGCGATGGGAGTGGGTGATGAGCCCCACTGTTGTGTGGCCACAGCCAGGACCTGGTGTCTTCTGCCATGCAGCCCCCGGCCAGAACCCAGAGCTGGAGACAGAAACTGCATGGCTGGAGCCAGGGATTGAAGCCTTCTGCCCCGCAGCCAGAGGTGTGGGTCAGTGCCCAGAGTTAGTGCCTGCTGTTGCATGGCCAGAGCCCGGAGCTGGAGCCCAAGAGTGCATGGCTGGAGTCAGGAGTCAGCGCCCACCGCTGCGGCCGGGGCCAGCTCCCACCACTGTGTAGCTGGAGACTGGAAATAGAGCTGTGCGTCAGCACCTGCTGCCGTGCAGCTGGGGCAGGGGGATCAGCACCAGGGGCTAGGGCTGCGTGGCTGGAGCCCAGGCCAGCGCCCACCACTGCATGGCCAGAACTGGGGGTGAGAGGCCGACAGAAGCTCCGCGCCTGCTGTCACACAGCTGGAACCAGGGGCCGGAGGCTGAACCCCGCAGCTGGAGGCCAGGGCTGCATGGCCAGGGCTGGGGCAGGGGTCAGTACCCGCTGCCCTGCGGTTGGAGCCCGAGGCCGAATAGCCCGGCTCCTGAAGTTCCACCACTGGAGCCTGCTGCCCAAACCCCTTCCCCCGCCCACCCCCCCAAGGTGGGTCAAGAACGCACCTCACTTCTGCAGCATTGTGCCCCACCTCTCTCCAGAGGCGGTGCAGGGCAGCACATCCAGGAGCAACAAAGAGGGAGGGGGAGGGGCCAATGTTCTGCCCCGGCCATTACCGCCCAGGAGGCTGTTGTGGCCGCACGAAAAGCCCCTGGTGGCCACATTTGAGAAATGTTGGGCTAGTCTATTTTCATTGTCCAAAAGCAAACAGAATGAATAATGGTAATAAAGGAGATTGATGTGCCTTGTATCTTACTAACCATGGGATTGCTGGGCACAAGGGGAGCAAATACAACCTTGAACTGTGGTTTTTAACCCTATGGTTCCACATGGAGGTGCTGATTCCACCAGTAAGAGAAGCATGGCAATCACGGAGCTCATTTCCACGTGTTGAGGCAGTTACATTTCACATACACACGCATTCAATGTGAGGAAAACTGACAACTCACAGGGAAAGTTGAGATTTTCTGGTAATAATTCAATTAGCAACACTGGGGATCAAGAGAGACAATCCCCTCACCCCAAGCAAATCACTTCCATCTTTCTCCTCTTGTCCTCAGAGGTTAGATTTGGTCCCACTTCCCTTACTGCCCAAACTCCTTCAACCCCACTGCACACACGCTCCTACAACTAAAAAAGCTTTGTTGTAGCGATGATGGAGCCAAGTTTCTCCAGTCAATGGCCTCAGAAGTCAAGAGCTGAGTGAGGTAAAGTTCAGAGCCTACTAGGGAAAGCAAGGACCGACTGACAGACACACACACACACCCTACCCCTTCAGGAGAGAAGGATCCTGCTCAGCATGTTTGGTTCTTCCTGTTTCCCTGGAACAGCTATAGGGATGGCAGGGAAGATAGGTTCAACTACTCACTTCCTTCAGGTTCCAGTGCCAGCGATCAAGCTGAGGCAGGGAAGACCCATATGACCCTGTACTATGCTGACTTCAGTTTGGGCTGCTTTAAGGGTTTATGATGGTGCACAGAAGAAACTCCCCATTCAAAACCCACAAAGCCACATGCATTGTCCTCCTTAAGACTATCCTCTGCTGTGATGCCTACAAGACATAAGAATGGTTAAGAGGCTTCCGTGCTGGGGCAGCTGCTTATTTCACTGTTACATCGCGGTACTGTATCCTCCTGCTGTGTCTTGTTTTAGACCGTAAGCTCTTTGGGACAAGGACTGTCTTGCTATGGATTTGCACAGAGCCTAGCACAATGAGGCCGAAGCCTCCAGGCATGCTACTGCAATGCTCTGTAACTGAGCAGGCAACTTAAAGCCCCACAGAGGGTAATGCCACTTTATAAGATACATCAACTCCTCAGACGACACTGAGTCCACATTGCTACCTGGCCCAACATTTCCATCTTCTTTCAACAATGGGAAAAACACTGGACAGGAGGGAAACAGAGGGAGAGCGAGGAGTGAGACCCTCCCAGAACAGGGATGGAACAAGAGACAGGGTGTCTCCCATCCGCTCCCCACACCCCACAGGAGTCTCCTATCCTCCCCCACCTGTGGATTTCTCATCCCCTCCCCTGCCAACCACACAGGGGGCTGGTCCAGCAGTGAAATCTAGGACTAGCGGCCTAAACAGTCTACCCTGAGTTGCTTAAATATTGTAGAAGAAACAAATGCAAAGTCCTCTGAGAAATAATGGAGTTAACTTGGTTGAACAGTGCACAGACTCAAACACAAGTCCTTCGCGGACTCTCTAACACAGAATCTGGTTTGCACAGTTACCTTGTAACATTTAACGTGAGGAGTGAGAGCTCACATCTGGAGCAGACCCTCCCCATACCTTGGCTTCATACTCAGAGATACAGCCTCGCCATTCTGCATTCCCACCTGACCTGCTCTTCTGGACAGAACCTGGCGCTACCTAGTCTTAGCGAAGGCTGCACTTTCCCTGGTTCATGTTTCACCTTGGAACTCTGTGTTGTCTAGGCCCCTGATGGCCTCCACCGCATCCTCAGCCCGCTCCATGTGCACAAAGGCATAGTCCTTCACTATGTCGCACTCGATTACCGGGCCATACTCTTCAAACTTGGCCCGCAGCTCCAGGTTCGTGCAGGTGGTGCTGATGTTGCCCACATGCAGCTTGGTGGACGCCTTGCTCTTGTTCTTGCTGGCTTCCACGTTGATGCAGACACCATGCAGCTTGTGGTGATGCAGGTTACGGATGGCATCTTCGGCCGCTGTCTTGTCTTCAATGTGCACAAAGCCATAGTTTTTGATAATGTCACATTCCAGCACCTTCCCATACTGCTCAAAGAGCGACCGGATCTCTTGCTCCGTTGCCTCCCGGGGCAGATTCCCAATGAAGAGTTTCACCATCTCAGCAGAGCCTGTGGGTGGAATAGTTGAAGATGAGGCACTAGCACAAGGAACAGTTTGACTTAGTAGTTGCCAGTGTCCCTTGCCAAAAGACATCAGCTGGGGGTAAGGCAACACAGTGTGGAAAGACTTGTTTTTAAAGGCAACATTATATTTGTGTAACAGAAACCTCCTGCTTTCAAATATCAGCTCTCGAGTTATATTATCAGACTTAAGAGGCCCACTTTTTATTCAGCTAGTTGCTCTTTAATTGTAACTCAAGATAAAGTAATCTGCAATCATCGAGTAGTTATTCCCAGCACTCCTGTGTTCTTTCCAGCCCTGCTCTGGGAGGGGGTAAGGTCTAGTAGGTCGAGGGTCCAGTCAAAAAGGGGAGGGGGCTGGGCGCCAGGCCTCCTGAATTCTAGCCCAGCTATGGGAGGGGGTGGGGTATAGTGGTTAAAATAGATGAAAGGGGCCTGGGAGCCAGGACTCCGAGGTTCTTTCCCAGCGCTAGGGAGAGGTGGAATCTAGTAGGTCGGGGGGGAGGGGCTGGGCGCCAGGACTCCTGGGTTCTATCCCTGCCCAGTCCCATTTGCGAGGGGGAAAGCGGGGGACTGAGGCCCGGCTCTCTCACCACCAACAGCACCTCTTCCTCAGGCCGCGGTCTTGTCTCGATGACGATAACAAAATGGCGGAGCCTCCTACCCCCTCCGCCCGGCCATTGACCTCGTCTGGCCCCGCCCCATTCTTCCAACGCCACGCTCGTATTGGCTGCTGATCGCCATCAACGAGCCGTTATTGGACAAGTAGGCGTTTACGTCACAACAATGAGTTGCGTGGACGACCGGCCTTCTGTACCGCGGGCTTCCCAGCCAATGACGTTCCGATAGGGGCGGGTTCCGGTCACATGAGGGGACTGCAGCCAATTAGGGCTGGCGGGGAAAGGGCGGAGTCTCTTCGCGCCGTGCTCGCTCCGGCGTCTGGGCCGCCGGAGCTGCCGCGAGACTGTGGGAAGAATTTGATTGCCGACGGGGGACAGCGGCTTCGTGCTGCCCGCGCGCGGGTCCCTCTCCCTGCTCGGCCCCTGCCCCCTTCCCGGGCGTCTCCTGCCCCCCTTTTCTGGGGGTGGGGGAGGTGCCTGCTGGCGGCATCAGTACCCCATAGGCGGTGGGTAGATGGGGCTCTCCCGACACGCCTCGCTCGCACCTCCCACCCCTGCTGGGGGTAGGGCTCCTGCCTGAGGGGCTCCCTGACCCCCGGGCTGCGCTGCCAACCCTTCTCCCGCCCTGCGGGCATGGGGGTGGGTCTCCTCGTCTCTCTCCCTTAACTACGCTAGGGGTTGGGGGCCTCGGGGCCCGGTAGGCGTGGGGTGGCTCCTGTCTGCTCTGCCCCGGGGCCGCGCTAGGTGTGGGAAAGATGTCCGAGGCAGTGCTGCTGTTGCGGCGGGTGCGGGAGCGCAGCAGTGAGGGGGCCACGGGGGCCCGGAGGAAGCGGAGCAGGCGGCGCCGTTTCTACCCTGAGCACCGGGTGTATCGGGCCCGCAGCTCCTTCCTGGACCTCAGCGAGGAACAGGTGCTGCGGCGCTATCGTCTGGACAAGGCAGCTATTGCGGGGCTCTGCAGCGAGCTGGGCTCTGACCTGGAGAGCCTGACAGGTCGCAGTCACGCCTTGCCGGTGGCCGTCAAGGTGACCTCGGCCCTCACCTTCCTGGCTTCGGGCTCCTTCCAGACAGCCACACGGGACACTACAGGCATCAGCCAGTCAGCCATGTCCAACTGCCTGGCCCAATTCCTGGAGGCACTGCAGCGCCGGGCTGCCCGCTACATTACCTTCCCGGTCCCAGGCTCCACGGCAGGGCATGCTGAGGGCCGCTTCCCTGGGGTGCTGGGCCTGCTAGGCAGCATGCATGTAGCACTGCGGGCCCCCTCAGAAAACGAGCTTGCCTACCGCAATGTCCGCAACTACCACTCCATGAACATGCAGGTGGTGTGTGATTCCCACGGCACCATCATCAACGTAGTGGCCAAGTACCCTGGCTCTTGCCCCAACGCCGCCGTGCTGGAGAACTCTGCCCTGGCTCGGCTGCTTGATGGAGCCCGGCTTGACGGGCTGTGGCTGCTGGGTGAGTCAGGACAGACAATGATGCTCTGGGGGGTGGGCAACCAGAGAGGCCTCTCCATGATGGAGCAGCCCCCTGACCTAGTTCACCAAACGTAGTGATCCCTCACGCCCGGCACCTGGTGGGATGATCTGTATCTCCGCATGACTGACAATAGGTAAGAAGGATGGCCCAGGGAATAGGGTGCTGAGTTCAGTTCACCACTCTGCCACTTACCTGCTGTGTGACCTTCAGCAAGTCACTTAATCCCACCCTGTGCCTGTAAAAGGAACTTCTCTGCCTCATGGGGGTATGAGGGTAAAATGGTGAGTTGTGTGGACACTCCACTGGCAAGGTTCATCTAGAAAAATAAGAACTGTAACTATTCCCAGTGTGAATAAGGAGCAGACTTAGACCCTGGTAAGTACTTAGCACGCAGGTACCTTTCAGTCTATGAACAGTCCATTGACTGCAGTGGGACTAGTTATGTGTTTAAGGGTATGCGAAGATGAAGATCTAAACTATGTGTAGTCTTTAACAGCGCATTATGGGGCTGGGGGGCAGGGAGTGCTTTTGTTTAATTTCCCCCAAAGAAGGGTGGAAGCTCAGCTTCCAAAGGCCTGAGGGAGTCTGCTCACATATTTTTTTCTATCCTCCTTCTGTGTCTGCAGGAGACCGAAGTTACCCGCTGAAAACATGGCTCATGACTCCAATTTTATTCCCATGTAGTCCGGGAGAGGAGAAGTACAATGCCATGCACCAGGAGGCCCTTTCAGTGCTCAAGCAGACATGCACCCTCTTGAAAATGCGTTTCCGCTGCCTGGATAAATCAAGTGGCTCCTTGCAGTACACCCCCCAGAAAGTCTGCCAGATCTTCCTGGCCTGCTGTATACTGCACAACATTGCCCTGAGCCGCAGGATGCCCTTAGACCTGGCAGAGGGGGAGGAGCTGGTGGAGGGGTCGGATACTGACCCGGAGCTCCCAGTGCAAACCCCCTTTGTTCAGATCTCCAGTGAGGCCCGGGCAGTGAGAGCTCGGATTGTGCAGCGATTCAGAGAGAGCCTGACCTAGAGCAGCATCCTTGTGTTGCACCAGCTGCTTCTGAAACAGCTCTTGGTGGGGAAAAGGACCAGCATGCTAAGTTTTTCCCCTCAGCATCTGATACAAGCCCCGCACTTCACCCTCTCTATAAGCAGCTGCAACATATCTTATCCTGGAGCTAGTGGCATTCCCAACACTGACCTGTCCTAGGAAGAGCTGCCAGCAATTCCAGCTTCTGACACTGGATTTCACTGTGGGGATTGCATTTTGTTTAAAAACCTCTAATTTTTTCCATAGGGTAGTGACTGTGAGGATGGTTCTATGGGCCTGGAAGAAGCTACCACCTTCGTGCCCCAGAGCTGTTACTGGGTTGTGGACTGGCTGTTCCTGAAGCCAAACTGTACATCACTCACACATGTTGTTGCTCTTTTAGTCTAGCTGTGGGTGAGATAAAATACTTAGCTGCTCACAGATTGCTGCTTGGCTGAAACTGGCAGCGTGGAGTGAACTGAACCGCTCCAACGAAAGGAAGGTAATGAATGGAAGTGGCCTTTATTGAGAGGCAGTGTTTCCTCCTGTCCTGAGCAAAGCTGGGGATTGGAACTCCGCAAATTTTCATCCCTGTTCTATCCCTGAGGTGCTCGGCAGTCTTGGCCAAGTTGCCTCTGTAGATTGGGGTTCTAGTAGTAGTGACTTCTCCAGACAGGGATGTAGTGAGGACAAGTTAGTCCATGTTCTGAAAACGTCCAAGTTCCAGCTTGGAAAAGTGCATGCCTGCAGCCTGCTACACTCTAAGTTAAGGACCCCCTTCTCGATGTCACAGACAATCCTGCTCCTGCCTTGTCATGTTTGCGGGCCCTGGCTAATGCCTTCATTTCCAAGGTAGGGTGCTGTATGCTGGCAGGAGGAAGGGGTTCTGGCTCTTAGATGGCAGAGGCCTAACAACACCCCCTCTGCTCTGTTGGATGCTCTCTGTGCTCTGGTCCATGAAGCTGGGAATCTAAGGGGGAGTGGTGAGCAGTGGGTTGGGGAGAATGGTCTCTGAGTGGAGGCATGATGGCTCCCTGCTAGGGAGAGGCAAAGGCATAACAACATTGGTCTTCAGCATTCTAAAGGTTAACTGTTCCTCACCCACTTTCCAGTGCTAAAGTACTGATTGCCAAGAGATTGGTGTGCCCATAGGATTGTCCTGACACTGCCCATGCCACTCTAGGGCAGCTTGTGGATCAAGTGGGTGCAGGCAATGGGAGACAGCTAGAGCTGGGAGCGATTAGAGTGACATTGGAGAGCGCAGAAGGCAGTGGAGGACATGTTCATGTTTCTGTGCCCCACTTAAGTAAGCTCTTCTGCTTTATTTCACCCCCAGGGGAGCAGAAGCTAGATGTACTGCCAGGCCCAAATCAGATTATGGCAGCCAGAGTTCTCTCACTCTCAAAACTGGCTAGTTTGTTCTCCAGTTTAGCATGCAAAGCACCTGCTCTCTGTGATCCAGTCCCTGTTGCAGGTGATGCTCCTTGTCGCATGGGGAAGGAAACTATTTTTTTGTGAGGGGGAAAATAAAAGTATTTTCTTAGAGATGTTTGGATTGTTCTTGTTTAAAGGAGTGTCTGGAGGAGAGAGGGGCGAGGCCAGATCCTGCATTCTGTGCCTGGCTCTGACAGTGAGTCACTGCACCTGCTTGCTTAATCTCTGCTTGCCAATTGGTAAAACTGACTATCCTCAGAAGCTGGATGCTCCATCCATGTTGCTATATAAATGCAGACTAACTTTCTTGGTGGAGTTTGCACCCAGGCACACCCCATGTGTCCATCTACACCACTCTATCCTTCCCTTGTGTATATATATTTCCCCTGCCTGTCTCCATGTGGTTACTCTGGAGGAACATAAGAACAGCTACAATATATCAGATGAGTGAATCCCTCTAGCCCAGTATCCTGCGTCTGATAGTGATTAGTACACAAAAGGAGGGCTAAGAAATCCTGCAGTGATGGCATAACCTGTCCTGAGCCATTCTCGCCTGACCTCAGGAGTTAGTGGTTGATAAATGCCCCAATGCAGGATGGTTTGGATCCCTTCTGGAACTCTTGGAGATTCCCTTTGGCCATATGCTGTCCAACCCCTTTATGAATGCTGCTAAGCTGTTTGTCTTGATGTATTGTGGCATTGAGTTCCACAGGCTAGGGTATAGGAATGGCCATTGGCTGGACTGTATGGTGGCCCATGTGTGCACCTGCAGCTGAGCTGAGCACCCAAGCAATTGGATAGCCTGGCCAGCAGCTGGAGCTTGCAGCCTGGTCTGTAAATGTGAGGTGCTCCTATGGCCAGCTGTGAGAAATAGGCAGTCATTAAGTGCTACCCACAGGTTTCTCTGGCTGTGGAGAGGAGACAGCTTTCCCTGCACTGTGGGGATATAGAAGTGGTGTCTCCCTTACTAATGCCATATGAGAAGGGACCCAGGTGCCTCTGACATGAGCGAACACTGCAGCCTATCCCTGTCCTTGTGCAGCCAGGGTCCCATCCAGCTCATTTAGCCAGTAGGAATCTTCTCTAGCAAAGTCAGCTGAGGATGCTGTGTGCTGATTCTCTGCGACAGTGGATGTCTCACTGGGGCAAGGCTGCATGGCCTAGTGGATACAGCAGTGGACTGGGACTTGGGAGAGCTGGTTCTAGTCCCAGTTCAGTCACTGGCCTGCTGGGTGACATTGGGCAAATCACTTCCTCTCTCTGTGCCTGTTTTCCCTTCTGTAAAATGGGGATAATACTGATCTTTGCAAAGTGCACTGAGATCTACAGATGAATAGTATTGTGTAAGAGCTAGGGATTGCTGTCATTAAAGCTGAAGGATGGTCTCTGTTTTAAGTTGGACAAATTCATTTCTGGGGGTGTAATTTTTCAGGCTCAATCTGTCCCTACAGGTGACTTTAATAGTTTGCAGCTGATGTGGTTGTGCCATTTTGAATAGGGTATGGAAGGGTTAATAGATATTTCCCATAATAAAATATTCTTGCTCCCTATGTTGGAAAGGTCCCCTTCAGCTGACACTGGGAAGATGACATTGGGTCTGGGAAGAACCCTCACTGCAGAGCATGTTCTTGGGGCAGAGGACATTGGGTTGGAGTGACTTCCAAGTATTCAAGCAGTCTGGTTTTGGCTGCCTGTGAGGGTTGATCCACACAGGGACACTCTGGACAGCTGAATTAACTAAAGGAGTAAAGTTAAGGGCATTAAGCCCTGTAGATGCTCATATTCAGAAGTGAAGTGGCCTTAGTTTGCTGTAGCTCAATCTTTCTTCAAAGCCCTGCTGAGCTGTGGTATCTGGACTGACTTCCAACTCTTCTTTCTCTAAGGAATTGCCAGTTCCAATCCCCCCAGCACTGAGGAGATGTGGGTACCATTTTTATAGCTGTGTTAGGGGTCCCAGGCCCATTGGGTTAATTGATATGCCCAGTTGAATCATACAGTCCAACTCCTTGTATAACGTAGGCTGAAGAATCCCAACCACCTCATCGCTTGTTCCTGCCATTACACTGACCAAACTCCTCCTGCCCACTCTGGGCCTTTTAGAGAACGCTGGCCCTTCAGAGAACATCAACCCTCTAGAGCTAGGTTTTGCAAAGCCTGACTCTGCTCCCATTACAGTGAGCGCTAAAATCCCACTGATGGCAGTGGGAGCAGAGTTAGGCCAACGCTGAGTGTTTTGCACCCCATCTCTAGGGGGTTTATGGCCCAAAATGACTTGGTTTGTTTTCTCTCCCTGCATCATTCCTTCCTCCTATTTGTCCCCTACTCCAATGAATCCTCTCTCTCCCCCGCATCCCAGTTCCATTCCTTCCCGAATGGTGTTCCAAACTTCCTCACATTTTCCTCCCCACCTTCCCCGATGGAGTGCTCTGTTTCCCCTACCCTCTTCTAGCTGCTGCATTCCACCTTGGGTGCTCCAAACACTGGCATCTGCCAGCCTGAGCCCAGCTTTGCTCCCTGGATTTTCTACAAGGCTAGGCGTGTGAATGATGCTGCTCTAAGCTGTGTACGCTGAGTCCGGAACAGATGCACCAGCCAGTAATGGATCCAGGGAATAATTTACTGCTCTGGTATTGTAATGTATTTATTGCTCTTGTTTGGCATTTCCCTTACCCTCTTCTGATGATTCTCCATCACAGGGTGACTGTACAGAAGATCCTTACTTTGGCCTGGCAAGATCAGAGAACTGTCCCCATTGAGTCATTTGCCCAGCTGATCTGTTTTCCTTTGCATATTACTGGGATGGGGGAGAGAATCCTGCACTGCTGCCTACCGGAGCCAGTGGAGGTAGCTTCCAAAGCCTTGCCTCTCTCCCCGTTTCTTTTGCCAGGGCACCAGCACGGCGTTCCTGCTGCAGCCAGTACAGCATCTCCACTTTGTCCCACTGCATCTTCTCCAAGTATGGGCGGCCCTTGAAAGTCACAGTGTCATGGAATCTCTCCTTGATCTGGTGCAGAATGATGTAGAGGTCCGTGTCGTACTTGGCGATTGCTGCATATAGACGGCCTCTGGTCCTCGACTCCCATGTGCGTGTGGGGAAAGACTCAAGGCTCCTTTCAAAGAAGCGGTTTGGGTCAGAGGCGGCTTGCTCAAACTTCTCCAGCTCTACCAGCAAGAGCTCCCGTTCCTGGATACTCTTTGCAGCTTTCTCCCAGACTTCGAGCATAGCTGGGAGCTGAGTGAAAGACTGGTTGGAGCTGTACTTAATCGCCATATCAAGCCTCTCCCTACCAGGGAAATGAAGAACTGCCCAGAGTCTCTCCAGTCGCTTCTGCAGCAGTCTGAGATCTTCAGGCTTATGGTCCTGGTCCTCAAAAGTCCCAAGCCCACCAAGCATGATGGTGTTTGTGTTCCACATCCCAGGCATGTACTTCTCTCTCTTTGAGCGGACCTCTGCCACTTTCTGTTTTACCTCCCTCTGTGCTTCCTCCAGCTGTTTCTTTTGGGCTTCATCTATGAAAAGTGGCTGCTCCTCCTCATTGTACAAATGAAATATCACATGCAGGTAATCAGACTCCTTGCTGGAGACATATTTCAAGTACTCATCAACATTAAGGGCGGATTTCCACCACTGATACCAAGTGGTTTTTTGTTGATGGGCAATCATGAGGGGCAAACTTGATTGTACTGGTGTAGTCACTTTTTGGGTGCTGAATGGTCCAGCAGGCAGCAGCTTATTCAATTCTGTATTGATCACCTGCTCATTTTTCCTTTTGGTCAGAGTGGAGGAAGCCAGGCTGTTGGATAAATCCACGTTCACAGCTGCAGGCTCTATCAAGGGCCCTTGGTCAAATCTCAGATACTCTGTGGGGATGATTTTTATCAGTTCCTTGTAAATTTCCCGGATCTTTTCGCCAGCTGAAAGGTTTGCATCCAGATAACTCACTGTAGCAGCATCAATCTCTCCCAGAAAATCATTATACAAGGGGGGGTATCTCTGAATAGCCACAGAATCAACAAGTACTCTGTCGGACACTTGTAGGTCAGCTGCCTTTGCTACCATGCCATGGTGTATTTGAAGATTCACCGTGGCAGCTTGAGGGTGAGTGGGTGGTGCAAAAACTACCATATCTCTCAGCTGTTGCTCAGCCATCTCCTCTTCTTGGAGGCATCTAAGTGTCTCCTGAAGCTGCTGGAGTTTGGCTACATTGGCTCTGCGTCGTGTCAGTGCTCCAATGAGGGGAGGCAGCTCTGCGTCCTCACTGTCATCTCTTCTGCAACCACTTCTGAGGAGGGAGCCTTGAATTAGCTTGCGGAGGTCCTCGGCTATGGCCGTGGACTCTTGGAGATTGCCATCTGTTGCTGACTCAGCGTAGTGACTGGGCATTATCGGTGTGAGGGGGCGAGGGGGAAGATGGATCCCAAGTTCATCTGAGAGGAGTTGCCCGGCTCTCATATTGGGCAATGAATGACTTTTCTTGGAAATGGAGCCAGCCTCATGCCTGACCCACTTTGTGTCTTCCCGATCTTCTGAAGCAGGGGTACAGGAGCAGGGGGTTCTCACTGCTAGACATGGCAGGTTGCTAAAGCAGCTGCCAAAAGTCTCTACATTAGGGATCAAGTGATAGACTCTGCTTAAGTCCAGTGGGGGTATCTCCTCAAGTTCTTTGATATCCTTTGCTATTTTCTGCCTGCATGTCTTGATGTGGGGCCTGGTCAGTTTGATAAAGTGAGTGATGGTGAGGCCGAGGCGGCAGCCCACAGTGCTTCTGGCTGAGTGCCGGCCTCTCTTCGGTGGCCATTTTCGCCCTGGCCGAGCTGTCTTGCTGTCAAGAAAAAAGTGGTTCTGTGGGGTCTTCAGCTCTGCAATGAGATGGTGCTGGACAGCAGCCATGTTGAGGAGACTGGAGCAGTCCAGAGAGAGCTGGGCTGCGAAGCGGGTGAGGTTAGCATAGTCAGTGAAGACAGCCATGTCCCGGTGGAGCTCCATCAGGCAGAGATAGTGGAAGAAGAGGTGTTCAGAGACAAGTGTGATGTATGACACCAGATGCTGGTATAGGTCCTTGTTCTGCCAGCTGCTGAGGGCTGGGTTGGGGAGTGACTGACTGGCATCCTCCCAGGCGAATTTTACTTCTGCCAGGATGATCTCCTTGAAGACCTGTCCTGCCTGGCTGGAAATGGGCAACGAATCACTACCCAAAGAAAGGCGCCCTTCAATCAACTGGGTCAGAGCAGCTAGGGAAATGGGGATAGAGAATGCAGGCACTGGAGTCTTTGGGGAGCCAGATGGTAGCGTGTGGCTGGTCTCCGGGGTGCCGGGAGGCTCGGCAGAACTAGTCTCCTGTGTACCATGGAGCTGGCGGCTGGGTGCGGATGGGGCTAGGGTGGGCTGTGAGGCTCCTGGGGGCCCCTTTGAAGGAGGCTGGAAGAGGGAGAGCGGAGCCAGGATGCCCTGGTAGACCTGGTGCAGCGTCTGGGTCACTTCCTCCGTCTCCTCCAAGGCATAGAGATCCCAGGAGGAGCCAGCGCGGGGCCTGGCGCCATCGAACCCGGGCATGGCGGACCCTCCCGCCCAGGGGCCCACTGAGGTCTCTGACCCTCGGCCTCCCAGCAGCCCCTCGTCCCCGGGCGGGGGGCCAGGCCCCGGGGCTCACAACAACCCCCAGCCGCTGCGCGCTAACCCCGGGGCTCAGCGCGGCGCCCGCTCGCCGCTTCCCGGCTCAGAGCCGGGAGGGCGTCTCAGCAAGCAGAGTCTCCATGGTAACAGCGCACCGGAAACAGCTCGTGCCTGCCCTGCGAGTCGCTCCTGGTGGGGCCCGGCGGCCGCTCGGCAGCATCCCAGCTTCCGCCCATCAGGCTGGCGGCCGGAAGTGTCGCTACAGGCGCGTTTCCTGGAAGCGAGGACAGTACGGGCGGACGCAGCCGAGGGACCGAGAGATGGAGGCGACGCCGGGGCCCGGGGAAGCAGGAGGCTCCAGCTGCCGGGTAAGGAGACTCCGCAGCGGGGAAGCTGGGTGGTGCCTCTCGGGGGCAGCGTTCTGTTCCTGGCTCTGCTGCTGATCCTATTGGGCAAGTCCCCTCCCCTCTTGGTGCCTGTATTTGTTTGCACTGCAAAGCTCTTTCGAGCTTCATCAAAGCTGGGCTGGGATTGTCCTACTGCCAGGAGCCCGGGGCACGCCAGACACCATGAGACTCACGATAAGATCTGTCCTCGGAGTTGTCAGCCCTTGTGGGTGGGGGAACATAGCGCCCTGTGTGTGTTTGGGGAGGATAAGGTGAGTCTCGGGAGCCTGGTGGGGGAGGCTCACGTCTGCAGGGCTAAATTCTCTGTGTATGTGCCTGGAGGAGAAAGAAATTGTGTGCCGTGGTGGAGGGAATGAGAGACCGTCTCTTTCTGGAGGACATATACCTCTGGGGCAAAGTCCCCTGTGTAAGGGGTAGCAAGGAGAGGGATGAATGGGGCAGAACACATTGTGGGTGGGTCGATGAACATGGGGGCAAAGTCACCTTATGTATGAGTATGTGGGGCACAATGCAGAATCTCTGCATCGGAGGGATTGAGAAAGGGGAAGCTGCTGGAGATTAGCAATCCAAATTGCCCAATATAGGGAGGATTGTACAGCTGTAGGGTATGAGGTGGTTAGTTTAGCTTCCTCTGGATGGGGGGCAATCCTGGAGAGGACAGGAAACCCCTGTCTGCTGGAGTGAACATACTGGGTCAGACCAAAGGTCTGTCTAGCTCGGTATCCTGTCTTCCGACAGTGGCCAATGCCAGGTGCTTCAGAGGGAATGAACAGAACAGGTCATCATCAAGTGATCATCCCCTGCCGCCCATTCCTAGCTTCTGGCAAACAGAGGCTAGGGACACATCCCTGCCCATCCTGGCTAAGAGCCATTGATGGACCTCTTCTCCATGAACTTACATAGTTCTTTTTTGAACGATGTTCAAAAGAGGTGGTGCAGTTCTGGGCCAGGGGAGGGGTAGGGCTGATGGATGAAGACCCCCACGGTGGGGAGTTGGGTTGGTTTCCATGACAAACTATGTCTCCTAAAATCAACCAGCTGGAGTTCGCCGTGCAGATGAACTGCCAGGAATGCGTGGATGCCGTGCAGGCCTCTCTGCAAGGAGCAACAGGTGAGAGACACTCCAGCCCTCCTATTCCCCATAACAGCTGCTGTGGGCTCCTGCTGTTCTCACGATACTAGGGCTTTTCCTGCAGGGCTCCGGGTACTGGACATTCGGCTAGACTCTCAGAGTGTGCTGGTGGAGACCAGCATGGATGCTGGGAAGGTGAAGGGCCTGCTGGAGAGCACAGGCCGCCGGGCTGTGCTGAAGGGCATGGGGAGCACTGCGCCACGTGAGTATGGAGTCCCTGGGTTATAGCCTGAAAGGAACAGGGGGTAGCATGGGGTAGCAGCTAGGAGTCCCAGTTTATTGCTGTGGGTTCTATTCCTGGCTCTGCTGCTGACGTTGGGCAAATCCCTTCCCCGCTTGGCACCTGTGTGTGTTTGTTTATGCTGTGAGCTCTTCAGAGCAGGGACTGTTTCACACCGTGTGTCTATGCTGCACCTGGAAGGGGGAAGAGCATGTGATGTCTGGTACAGCAGCGGCCCCGATATCAGATAGGTGCCTCTATATGATCTATCTGTGTAAGGTAGTTTTATGACCTTCATCACTGTAGTATTTGGGTGCTTTACAGTCTTTACTGTATCTACCCTCACAGCTTCCCTGGGAGGCAGGGCAGTGCTATTATTGGGAAACTGAGATACAGAAGGGCTAAGGGACTTTCCCAGTGTCACACGGGGACTGGGGCAGAGCAAGGACTTGAACCTGGATCTCTCAAACCAAGGCTAGTGCCCTGGGCCATACCATAATACACAGTTCTATTGTGCTGAGTGGCCAATATCTTCCCCTTCCCTAAACAGCCTGTGCTTCATCTTCTCAGCTCTTCCTCAGGGAGTTCTTGGGCACTGGTGCTGCTCTGCTTGCTATGCTGTCTGGCAGCAGGGGCTCCCCTACATCTTGGTTGGGGAGGGGAATGCAGGCAGCTGTGACTGTCTGTTGTCCACCTGACTTTGCCCTCCTGCTTAGAGAACCTCGGTGCAGCTGTGGCCATGATGTCAGGCCCCAGCCTGGTCCAAGGTGTGGTGAGATTCCTGCAGGTCTCGCCAGAGAAGTGTCTCATTGAAGGGACTATTGATGGCCTGGAGCCAGGGTTGCATGGGCTGCACGTCCATGAATTTGGGGACGTCACGAACTCCTGCGACAGGTAAGAGACCTCTCCCCTGCATGGAGGTGTTGCTGTCCAGTATAGCAGGCTGGGGTTTGCAAAGGTACTTCAGGGAACTGGGTGCCTTCCAGCTTAATGGCATTTAGTGTCAAGATTCTCATTTAACAGATGGGGAAACTGAGGCACTGAGCGACAAAGGGAGGGACCTTCCGAGGCGTAGGGCCTGTAATAGAACCTAGGGTTCCCAACCCAATGCCCTCTCCATTAGGCCCTCCATTTTTCAGCAACTGTGAAGAGTGCAGCAGATGGCACTAGTTCAGTGAGATTGGCCTTTTCTCGGGGAGCGTCTGGGGGAGGCATGTAGACAGACACAGCAAGAGGACACGAGCTGTGAGGGAGGGGGTGAGGTCTGTTTCCCTGTTCAGCTCCTTCCCCTTTGGCCAGTGCACATTCCAACCCTGTGTTGAAATGTAGTGTGGAGCAAGTAGCAGGCCAGATCTCTCTGGAGGCTGTGGTGTGAGGCCTCTGCACTAGGTCACACTAGCTTCCGTTTTTTCCCTAAACAGTTGTGGAGATCATTTCAACCCAAATGGGGAGTGTCACGGGGGCCCGCAGGATGCGCACAGGGTGAGTTCTGGTCATGTTCATCCATTCTGCCCTCACGGTCAGTGCTGGCTCCAGTGCCGTTTGGTGGCGCTAGCGGGCGCGGTGCTGCAGGGAGAGGAGTGAGTGACTCTGGAGGGGGTGCCATCAATGCTCACCCCCATGTGATGGAAGGGGTGGCTGTGCTGCATGGAGCTGGGGGCTCAGTAGGGCAGTCTCCTCTGAATCAGTTCTGGGAGTGACTGGGGGAGAGTGAGTGACTGGATAGGGGGTGCTCTTCTTTGGCAGTCAGTGCTGACCCCAGTGTGGTGCTGAGGGGTTAACACAATAGAGGGCAAGCCAGAAAGAAACAAAGTCAGTCACCTGTCTAGAGACAGCAAAGACTTCAAACTTTGTAGTTCTCCAAGAAAAGGCACCTTTCCCAGTTCTCAGGCTGCCACATTCCTGCCTCTGCTGCTCTTGGAGACCATTGCTCAGAGGTCCCCATTTGCACGCCCACATTAGTTGGCTCTCACTTTGCCACGTGGGGCCAGACACAGCCTGGCTTTGAAACAAACTAAACTGAAATACTTGTCCAAAACAGCCTGATCACAGCCCACAGAGTCGTTATCCACCTCCTTGGAAAATGCCAATTGTTGTTTTCTTTGAAATTTTGAAAAACAAACATTTTCCCCCAAAATCTTTCCATGAAAACGTAAAAAATTTTGGTTTTCAAAAACCGTTTTTGGTTAAACATCAGGTTTTGGGGTCATTTCTTTGTCAAAATTCCAGAAATTTTCAACCCAGATATTGGTTTTCATTGAAAAGCTGGGTTTTTTCCAGCCACAAAAGAATTTGAGCGAAGAAAATTCGCTCTGCTCTTGCTGTGTTTGTGGTTCAAGTCAAAGTTCCCAGTGTCTGACTGTGTGGGTGGATGCTCTGTTCCAGCATCTCGGAGACCTTGGCAACGTGCTGGCTGGCAGTGATGGAAGAGCAGACTTCCGAATGGAGGACAGCCAGCTAAAGGTGAGGTCCCCTGATCTACACAAGGGATCACTGGGGAGACACCAGTGGGAGCTGTGTCAGACTGGGGCATGTTGAGGGATCCTATTGTTCCTTTCAGAAAGGCATCACTACAGTGGATCAGAACAGCAAGCTCATCCAGCTGTTCCACAGCTGCTTCAGGGGAAGGGGCTTTCAACCCTCCATTAGGCTTTGATGGGATAATCTCACCCTGAGGAATATTCCTCCTGACTCCATTTGCTAGGGGTAGACTCCTGCTATGAAGCAGGAGGGATAACTCCCTTCCTTGGCTCCAGGTTCTCTAATATTATAACTCTGGACACTTTACCAAGCACTTTTGGTCTTTGGGATATCATAGGAATGAGGCACTACCTGAGTAGCTCAGACCCCAGGGTCATGTTGCTCAGGATCTCTTCCTCCACAGGGCCCAGCACCAGGTGCTTCCGAGGAAGGTCTGCCTCCAGTACCAGGTGTGGGATATTCTGTCCCCAAGCACTAGTCTCTTAATAGTTAAACTAGTCAGAACCCTGAAGCAGTAGGTGTAATATCCCAGGTGGGAAGGAGGGAGCAAAAAGAGCATGTAGCAGCTTGGGGCTGCCTCTGTTTTCCGTTCCTCTAGTCAAAACCTTCTGTCGGCTGCTCTCCTGTGAACGGCAGAAGTGGGAGTCTTGTCTTCCCTCCAAACTCACCCCCCCTCCAGCTGATGGGCCACCCACATGGTGCAGTGGGACAGGGAGCCGAGCTCCTGGGGAGGAGGCAGAGGCTGAAATGGCAGCAGGAGAAGGGAAGCTAGGGCGCAGGGGTGGGGCATTGTTCTCTTAGAGCTCCTTTAGAGCTGATTGCACTTTCCCTGGCTCCAGGGAACAAACCCCTCTCCAAGCTGTGCCTGGATGCACTGGCTCTCATCATGCAGAAGTCCCTTCCCAGGACTGTACTGGCCTCTGCCAGGGAAACTGGGGATCCACACGTACAACAGGGTGGCCAAAGGCTGTGATCCTTCCTAGGTCTGGGACATCATCGGCCGCTCTCTGGTGGTGGATTCTGGTGAGGACGACCTTGGCCATGGGAGTCACCCACTCTCTGAAGTCTGTGGGAACTCTGGTGAGAGGTGAGGAGCTAGGGGGAAGAAGCAGGGGCCAGGGAAGTAGCTCAAGGCAGCATCTTGCTGGCACAAATACTTGGGGGTCAAGCTGACTGTCAGACCGGTCAACAGTGTGGAGGGGTGGGATCAACTGTGAGCATGGGAGGAAGGATGGCTTGGCCTAAGGGAGCTATAGGAAGTTGAGGGGGGTCAGTCTCTCCCCCTTGCTCAAGGGGCATGAGGCAAGAGTGGTCAAAGGAGGGGTTAACTCCTCTTTATTGTCTTGGTACAGCTTGCCTCTTGCACTGTAAGGAGTAAGATGTGTCTGGCCTTGCAGACTTCTGACTGGGCAAATGGCCAGGCCATGGGGCTGCCCATTCAGTCTGCAGTGGCTGGAGCCCCTGGCAGCACAGCGTCGGCTAATCCTCCCTCCCTCCCTCCCTCCCTTCCAGGCTGGCCTGTGGGATCATTGCCCGATCTGCCGGGCTGTTCGAGAACCCCAAGCAAATCTGCACCTGCGATGGCGTGACGCTGTGGGAGGAGCGGGAGAAGCCAGTGGCAGGGCCAGGCAGGAGGGTGCTTGGCCAGCCTGCCCCTCACCTGTAGGATTACGGCCTTCCTTTCTCCACGTTGTGCCTACTTGTTGTTGCTCTATGCCAGGGCTCAGTGTGGTTCTAGCATCAAATAGGTGGCGCTTTGGGCCTGCGGTATGGGAGCTCTGACGTGACCTTTAGGTGGGGACTGGACTTCTCCACAGCATCTCCCTCTCATACCACAGTCTTGTTCTTCTATTGTCAACCTCTGAGCAGCTTTGTGTCCTGACCCTTCCCCAGCTGGGTGCTGCTAAACTCACTGCAGATGGTGTCTCATTTTATAGGGGAGCTGTAAATAGGCTCTGAAGTTTTTTGCTGTTTTGGGATTTGTAAAGGCAGTGAAAAAAGCATCTTAATTTTTTCCCCCTTGCTTATTTGTTCCTTTTTAAACAGCAGGGATATCAAGGGTGGTTTTGCTGCGGGTACTAGAAATGGGGAGGCAGGGAGCTTGGGAGTTCTCGTGATCACTTTTGCACTAAGTAGATTGGTTGGGGGTTGAATCTTTAATAATAAAATATTAATAATCATTAGTTTATATCTAGCACTCTGAACCAGCATACCACCAAGCACTTTACAAAGGAGTTTAGTATCATCTGCATTTTACATATGAGGAAACTGAGGCACGGGGGGAAGTGATTTGCCCAAGGTCACCTAGCAGGCCAGTGGCAGAGCTGGGTTTAGAACTGAGGTTTCCCAAACCAGTGCTCTTTCTACTAAGCCATGTAAACAGATAGGACATTGTCCATAGAAAGAAAAGGAGTACTTGTGGCACCTTAGAGACTAACCAATTTATTTGAGCATAAGCTTTTGTGAGCTACAGCTCACTTCATCAGATGCATGCTGTAGCTCACGAAAGCTTATGCTCAAATAAATTGGTTAGTCTCTAAGGTGCCACAAGTACTCCTTTTCTTTTTGCAAATACAGACTAACACAGCTGCTACTCTGAAAATTGTCCATAGAGATCATTAGTGACTGGAGTTACATGAGTATCTACAGGAAACCTGCAAAGGTTTCTTTGAGCTCAGGATCAAAGTCCCATGCTGCTCTGCCCAGACTGTTTTGGGAAATCTGTCAGTGCCCTGGATTGCATGCATTGCAGAAGAAGAGAAGGTACTGAGCTACCTAGACCGGACAAATGTTTCTAGATGGCTCCAGCCTGATCATAGGCAGCCACAGAGGAGGGCCTGGGTTAGGTTGCAGCCTGTTTTCAATTTAAAATCAATTGTGGAGGCTGAGATGACTTTAAGTATCTTTCATGTGCACTGAATCTGCCATTAAATATTATTTTCCTACGCTTGCCCTGCTGTCTTGCTGCCCAAGGTGATCAGCTTGAATTGTGGTGGTGCCCAGTCCTTTGTCAGGCACCTACTGTGCAAGATGCTGTATAAATGCAGAGGCACAACCCCTCTGGGATAGGTTCCGCGGGTGGGCGGCAGTTGCCCTGGAGGAGGGGGATTTGGGAAAGGGGGATCCCTAAGCCTCCAGCAGGAGAGTGGGGAGGGGGCTGGGGATGGAGTAGGAGTAGTTCCCGTGGCAGAAAAACAACATGATGCGGTCACTGGGTGTGGGCAGAGCCTGCCTATGAGGGTGCCGTTGCCTGAGGGCGCACTCTCCGCATGGGTGGCAGGTGCCCCATTTTGTTTACTGGTAGTTAACACAACCTTGGGCGTGTCGCATGCGCCCGGAAACCCGAATAGGTGCATTCGTCACTACGCAAGCGCCGGGCTGCTCTGGAAGGGAGACGCCGGAAATACGGAGGCGCGCTAGGACCGGTCTCGCGGATTGTGACGGATGCAAAACAAAGTTACAGGCGGTTGGGGCTCAAGTGCGCAGGCGCAACGACGTTGCTAGGAGAAGAGCGGAGGCGCGGATAGAGAGGCAGGAGTGCGCAAGACAACAGTAGCACGCAGGCGCGGCATTAGCCGAGCGTCTCTCTTCGCAGGCGCAGTTGCACGTAGGCGGTGGCAGGCAGCGCGCTGCGCAGGCGTGTCGAGGGGCGGGTGGTTCCTTCCTCTTTCCTTCCTATCTGAGCGTTCGGAGGGTGTGAGGTGCTGCCGCCATTTTGTCAGGAGTCCCGGTGCCAGCTCGGCCGCGGCCATGCGTCCTGGAGTGAAGCTGTTCGTGGGGAACGTGCCCGAGGAGGCCACGGCCGAGGAGCTGGGCGAACTGTTCACGGGCGCGGTAGGCCCGGTGCTCGGCGTGGCCCTCATGAAGCAGTTCGCCTTCGTGCACCTGCGGGATGAGGCGGCCGCTGTCCGCGCCATCGCCCAGCTCAACGGGCACCAGCTGCACGGCCGCCGCATCGTGGTAGAGCCGTCCCGCCCGCGGCCCACCAACACTTGCAAGATCTTCGTGGGTAACGTTTCGGCGGCCTGCACCAGTGGAGAGCTGCGTGCGCTCTTCCAGCAGTACGGGCCCGTGGTGGAGTGCGACGTGGTGAAAGGTACCGACCCCCCCGAGTTCACTAACATCCCCCTTCCCCGGTACCGGCCCGTGATGGAGTGCGACGTGGGGAAAAGTACCGACCCTCGGGTTCCCTAACATCCCCTTTCCCGGTACGGACCCGTGGTGGAGTGCGAAGTGGGGGAAAGTACCGACCCTCGGGTTCCCTAACATCCCCCTTTCCCGGTACGGAGCCGTGGTGAAGTGCGACGTGGTGCCCCCAGGATGTCCCTCCCCGCACCGGCCTGTGGTGGAGTGCGACGTGGTGCCCCCAGGATGTCCCTCCCCGCACCGGCCTGTGGTGGAGTGCGAGGTGGGGAAAGGTACCGACTCCCGAGTTCACCAACATCCCCCCTCCCCAGTACCGGCCCGTGGTGGAGTGTGGTGTCATGAAAGTTACCTAGTGGCTGGGACAGGGGCACCTTCCCCCCATATCAGTTCATGGTGGAGTGTAACGTGGTCAAAGGGACCGAGTCCTAGGTTCCCTGCCCATAGTGGAGTGCGACATGGACCCCTCCCACCCTTGGTACCGGCAGGTAGTGGAGTATGACCTGGTCAGAGACTGAGCTCTGAGATATTGCTCTCCCTGGACAGGGACTTTACACCCCCACTACCAGCCCATGGAGGAGTGCGACATGGTGAAAGATACCAATCTCTGGGTTCTCTGATCCACCCCTGGTACCGGCCTGTGGTGGAGTATAATGTAGCCAAAGGTAGTGGCCCCCAGGATCCTCAAGCCACCCAGCCCTGGTACTAGCCTGAGGTGGAGTGCAAGGTGGTCAAAGGAACCAACCCCTGGGATCTCCCCCTTCCCCTAGGATAGGGACTCTCTACTTCTAGTACTGGCCCATGGTGGAGTGTGATGTGGTGAAAGATACCGACTTCTAGGTTCCGTGACCACCTGGTACCAACCTGTGGTGAAAGGTTTTCTCTGCTGGGTTAGTACCAAACCCTGGTACTAACCCACGGTGGAGTGCAATATGGTGAAAGGTATAAACCCCTGGGCTCATTTCTCCCCTCCCCCACAGACCCATGGTGGAGTATGATGTGGTCAGAGGTTCCCCAGCACTCCCCACCCTCAGTACAGGCCTGAGATGGAATGTGATATGGGAAGAGATATCAACTCTCTTCTCCCCCATGGGGTAGGAATCCCTTCAACCAACCTCTCCCTGGGAATGGAATCTCCTCCCCCAGCAATATGGACCCATGAGTCATGATTAAGGCTACAGTTTTGAATCATGGGTATTTTTAGTAAAAGTCATGGACAGAAACAAAAAACTGTGGCCTGTCCATGACTTATACCATTAATACCCCTGATTGAATCTTAGGTGTAGGGGAAAGCCTGTGGCACCAGCTGCAGGGGGGGCACTGCTGGGGATGGGGGAAGCCCTGGGGGGCCAGCGGCTGCTCCAGCCGCCCTGGCACTGATGCTAGGAGCTGCTGATCTGCGGCAGCTCCTGCTGCCCTGGGACAGCTGCTCTGGTGAGGCTGTGGGGCCGCTCCAGCAGCCATGGGTATGGTTCTTTCCAGGGCCATCTGAATAGCTGGCCCTGGAGACAGCCACGCTGGCTGCTGCAGAGGTCACAGGAAGTCACGGAATCTGTGACTTCTGCAACCTCAGTGTGTGACAAACATGGAGCCCTAATCATGATGGAGTGTGTGATAGGATCCCCGGGGTGCAGCCTGGGACTGTGGGATCGCTGTGCCTCCTGAACTGTCAAGCGTGGGCTGTCTCTCACAATACCAGGTGCTGTCATCACTCGGCACAACTGCATGTGGAGCTCCACACCCAGCTAGATTGCATGAATGCTCCCAGAGCCACTCATGAATCTCAGAGGGAAAGGCACCAGCCCAATCCCCCCAGCCTTGCATCTCAGGCACTGTTGAAGATGAGCAATGCAGATTTATTAATTGGTTCACCACTTCATCAATGGAAAGTGGATATACACCAGCCTTTGCAAAACCTGAGCAAAACTCACCGGTAAAGATAAACAGTAAAACACATTTACTGACTACAAAAGATAGATTTTAAGTGACTATGAATGTTAGGCAAAAAGTCAGTTAGTTACTAAAAGTAAATAAAATATAAGCATGCAGTCTAAACTCTCAACCCTATTAGACTGGGCAACATCTAGATTAAGTGTTTTTTTCCAATGCATTGGATATTGTAGTTCATAGTACACAGATTTCACACTTGAAATCTGGGCCAGTCCCCTCAGTTGGAGTCTTCAGTGTCCTTGTTGCTTGCAGTGTGTAGGTGGGTGAAGGAGAAAGGCCCAGCATGTGGCCACTGTGTTCTGTTTTATTCCCTCAGTCCCATGTGCTTGGGGATCACCAGTCCAGGCATATCTGGGGGCATTGCTGAGTCTCCAGCTAAGACTGAGCAATTCCCCTGGTATGGCTTCATGCAGGTTAGTCTTTGAATTGTAGTTCCCTTGCTGGACAGTGGTGGTTGATGGGTCGTTTGGTTACTTTCCTTGCTGTTGCCTCTGGGGAGCTAATATCTGACAGATTCCCCAACTTACAGAATGTTTTAGTGACAACCATACAACACAATTCTCATAACTTCATATGCGTTAATGATATACATATATGGATAGAGAAATGACTTTCAGTAGATGATGATAACTTTTCCCCAGATACCTTACAAGGCATGCTTTATATGTAAGATCCTGATTATATAAAAATCAGGAATATGGGAATTACAGGACGCTCCCCCAAGCTTATAGAATGTAACAGTCGAAGATACCAATCCTCTCAATGGAGCAGGGCCCATGCCACAAGACTAAGTCCAATATCTTCCTTCACCCAAGCAATTCCAGCCTGTGGTGGAGTGCCACATGGTTAAAGATATTGACCACTTGCTTATGGGCAGACACGCCCTCCCTCCATCTTTCTCTTTCTTTCCAGCAATGTGGGCCTGTAGTGGAGTGCCACATAGTCCAAGGTACCAAAATCCTCATGAGGTGGAGACCCCCACCAATATCAATCCAGCAGTATGCATCTGGTGAAGTGAGATGTTACCATAGGTACTGATTGCCTCACATTTATGGGGGGGCATATACTACCCCCAACTCCTCCCTGCACCAGTGGGGGAATGTGGGGCCTCTTTAGCAAAGCAAGCCGACATCAGAGCATGTAACATCAAAAGAGTACCAGTCTTCCCGTGGAGCAGGTATCGCACCCAATCTCTGACCTGTACTAGTGGGGAGTGGCAGAGGCTTTTTCAGCAACTGAGGTATAGAAATTGCCAAAAGTACTAATCCTATCTGGGGGTAGAGACCCCTTCTAATCCCTCATGGAGCAAATAATGCCCCCAAAATTCCCTGTCTTTGCACCAGCAGGGAATTACTGGAGTTCTTTTGGAAGTATGAGTCCATGTGACCTAAAAGGTGCTGACCGCATTAATCCTTACTCCACATGGGGCGGATACTCCCCATAACCTCCTGCCCCCCAGACACACACCAGTGGAGAGATGAAGGGGTTGTTCCAGGTATCGTGGCAGAGCGCAACATCAACAAAAGTACTGACTGCTCCCACCCCCCACTTTCACGGAGCATTTACTTTCTTCCACCAGCAAGTGGGTAACATCCACTCTAAACTTCACTGGGGCAGATATTGCCTTAATCCATACTCTTCTGCCCTAGCAAGGAGATGTGTGAGGCCTCTTCCAGCAGTATGGATGCATGGAAGAGTACATTGACAAAAGTACTCACCATCCCACCTCACCTCTTCAAGGAGCATGTCCCCCCTCAATTCAGCCCCTATACCTGCTGGAGCTGTGAGGTCTCTTCAGTTGGTACAGGCGTGTGATGAAGTGTGATATCAAAGGTGCCAACAGCATCTAACATTCCCCCCCCCCCCAGTCCTTCACTGTGACAGTCTGGTCTTTGCGGGTGTGTGGAGGTGCCCTTCCAAGGGGAGGAGAATGCAAAAATAGGTTGGGAGAAGGGCACAACCATTGCAGCAGCCAGAAGGTTGAGGGGAAGAGTAAAGGAGCAGGGACCTCACCCAACCTGATCACAGCCAGGAGAATCAGAGGGAGATATGGATAGAGGAAGGATAGCAACCAAAGGAGGAAATCTGGGGTTACATTTTGAATGATGGAGCCATCAGGCAGAGTTTAAGGGACAGTGGAAAGAACCCCAGCAGCTTGGGGGGGGGGGGTGGGGAAGAGTGGGTTATTTTTTCACTGGGCATTGCCAGTGAACAGTGGAATCCCCTTCCTTTTATATCAGTCTGACCAATACGTTTAATCCTCTGGCTCTTGGGAGTCTGGTAACATTTTCAAGTGAACATGGGAGTGGGTAGGCAGGAGAGATTAATGGTGTAAATTGGACAAGACAAATACAGTCTGAGGATTTAGGTTGCAGGGCAAGAAAGAAGGTCTAATGAAGCAGGAGAGATGAGTGAACAGTATTCATAATTATTATTCCAGCTTCACTGGAATTTGGCAGACTTTATAGTTATAGTCAGCTGTTTGACTACTGTCTGATGAATGCTGCTGAAATTCATTGAGCAATATATCTGAAATTATCTGCTACTCCATCAGCTCCAGTAACACAATTATTACATAAAATGATGATTTAAGTTCTGGAGCTAAACATAACACAAACAATTACTGTTGCTTTATATTGAAATATTATGGTAGCACAGGCATTTCTCTCTAGCTATTAGGCTTAGATGTAAGGTTAGTACCTGTCAGGTACATTTCTCTAAGCCTTAGATAATGTCCTCAAAGGTGGATATATTCTCAAAGCGCACCCTGCACCATCAGGCAGTTCATGAGCCTATTGTCAAATGCATCATTTCAAAATTGCCAACACCTCTCTACTTGTCCTGGAATACCGGTGATGTAGGCCAGTGACTGAGTGAAGTACTTTTGAGCCAACCACCCTACTTCTTCCCTGCATAAAAATTCCCTTTATATCCTGCGCCATTTTCTAGTGTCCCGGAGCCGCCGTCATGTGTGACACTTATATGGGACCATTTAATGGACAAATCACCACCACCCCTTTCCCTCATATAGGAACTGTACATTGAGAGCCCTGGTGCTCCCATCAGCTATGGTATCTCAGGGCCAGTAACCAATACTGCACTCTTTTCAGCTTCATGCCACCTTTGAATGCCTCATTCCTCTCATTACTTGTAGTGTAATCAAAGGTAATTACTCTGCTTTCCAGGAGACACAATCATGGAGCATGGGTTGATACTCCTTTCTCTTGCACCTGCAGAGCTGTTTCAAGTGATATGGACCTGCCACCAAATGCAACATGGGTAACCATTTCTCCTTCACCAGTGTAAATACCCCTTCCAGGCCCAACCTCTGTGCCCATGCAGCTGTTCTCAAAAACAATACCATAACAGCCAATCAACTACAGTTCTTTTGGGGCCCATATACACCTGTATCATCCCAGCACTTCCAGGGGACTACACAACTTTGAAGGGCTGGCCAAAGCCCATAATCCAGTGTACTGAAAGGTAACAGACTTCCTTGCCTCAAAGGCTTGGGAGCAGCTCCATCCCCAGAGCCTAGCAGGGGGATAGCAGTAGCTTTCTGTGTCGGTGCTCTCTCTTCCCCCTTTCCTCTCATTTCCTTTTAGCTATCCTTCTCTTTTGATGCTATATTATTTTCCTTTATCACTTTTTTCCTGCCTTTTTGTTTGTCTATTTGCAAAGAGCTCCATGCAGCCTCCCTTTCCTCCGAATGCCTGTGTCATGAAGTGTACAATCTAAATAGACCCCTTGCCTTTCCTCAGAGGGGTTTAACTGCCTCTCACTTCTAGCATGGTGTCTTGAGAGAAAATAATTTTCCTAATCCAAATATTATGGCTAAAAAGGGCCCCCATTCCCAGAGCAAATACTCCTAGCTTTTCATCCACTATATTTCAAATATTCCGTGGCAGACGTCCCAGCTTCCTGACTCAACCAAATGAGCACAATGCACTCAGAGTCCTGTCTGCACATGAGCTGTGTGTTCCTTCTGAATGTTATAAAGTTCTTCATCCAGGGCAAGGTGATGAAACGCGGCATTTCCTGGACCTAATATATTAAATACAACATGCTCTCCCCATACTGCGTGCTGCCTGTTGCTGCGGTTGGGCTACCCTTCTCTCCACGGGGCCCAGCTCAGCTTTGGAGTGCCTGAGTATGCAATGGACTCGTTTCAGAGTGTGGTGGTGCAGAACAATAGCATCTCTAATTGCATAGTTATTTCCCCTTCCTGTTTAGGTAAATAAGGCCTCTTACACATGGGTCCCAAGAAAAAATTCCAAGTGTCACCTGTTGTATGGGCTAGATTTGAGTGACCTAGACTTGCCATTGATTGTGACCTGGTTAACTGCAACCCACAGAACCTGTGTGTACTAGTGCCATTGGAGGCATGGCCTATTAAGTAACTTTTTCTTCACTGTAAATAACAATCCCTTCCCTGTGCCATGCCTTGCACAGCCTGTATGGATTTGAGGATGGAGAGGGATCTCAATTTTGGTGTTGCCAGCTACGGTTTTTCCCTTCAAAGGATCTCACCAGCCCTTCTGCCCAAAGCTTTGGCCTAGGGTTTGATGTTTTGGGCTCAGGCCTAAGTCCAAGTCCCCCATTTAGCATGAGAACCCTTTGCTGTGACCGTTTGCATTTTCATGCTGATCTGCAAATACTGTTGCTGAGTGTCTTACCTTCAAAGGTTGTGTACCAATGTTACTGCTTTTTCCTCTACCAATCATCACTTGAACTGACCAAGAGTATTCAGCCTGCCTTCTGTCATGCAATTTAGATCATTTATGCCACATGCCACTTGTTCACCATATAGGAACTGACCAGCACAGATGCTTCCATATGCTTTGTTCATTGTGCAATAGGGAGCCCTTTTCTCAGGGTTCTAACGTGCTCAGAAAATGCTGAGCTTTGGGATCTGTTTTAATTCAGGAAGAGAATGAAAGAACCAAACCATAAATAGTGGTGATGGCTCTTCTGTAATTACTGGAGAAAATGAATCCTGAGTGTTTCACCTGACTTGCTTTAATGCCCTTATCTTCACTTGCAGGTGGTTGATAACAGTCCAATATGGTGTAATCTGCACAGCCAACTCAAGTGTGTTGAGATGTTTGCTGACTTCTTGAGATACTTTGAGAGATTTATTTTTCAACTTTTTTTAGCTGCCTAGATCTGAGCAAGTCATTGTGATTCGTATAGCACTACTCTATTTGGACTAGGGATGTGGGAAATTCTTCATCGGTTGGAGTCTCTATGTTGAAATTGTGTGTGCCTCTTTTTCAGATACATTCTATTTTTGCCCAAAACAGGCTGGATTCAGCAGTCACTGGACGAGATTATCTTGCCCATGTTATGCAGGAGGTCAGATTACATGATTATAATGGTCCCTTCTGGCTTTAAAATCTACAAATGTAATCTGTGAATCTATTTTCATAGACTTGACCATCACACATGAACAACAGATTGTCATGCCCACTTACTAAAAGACTGCACCATAACAGTATTGCTGAAAACTATTTTTCTAGTGCAGAGTCCTTGGGACCACCTGCTTCTATAGGCAGAAATCAGCTACAACATAACTGGTGTCCAAAAAACACCAGCTTCTCACTATTCACCAAACATGAAGGCCAGTAACAAGAGCAGGCAAGATCTCCACAACTCCTTGATGTATATAAGGCCTTGCTGAACTTGAGAAATCCCAAGGTTTCATTTGGGCCTGCTGGTAATAGCAGAAGGATGGTTGGAGGCACTTAAAGAGAGCCTCTGAGGCATTGGTGCATCTGATGACTTTGGACATAGGCAGATCTTGCTTGCCTATACAGTTGGATGTTTTTCTAGCACAACTGTTTGAATCGCTGGAAGCCAGCCTTGCTGGTAGGGCCCTATTGGGCCAAGTGAGCCCTTGGGAAAGAGGGATGGGGTTGGGAGTACAGCATGGCTCCAACTCCTTCATTTCCAGATTAAATTTAGTATTTCCATTCTGTCTTGTTGGTTGAGAAAGATGGCCTATTTGTGAAGTAGGCCAGCAGAAGCCATGTTTGAACACTAAGAATCCCTAAGCCTACAGAACCCCTGGAGAGGGTGCCCACCAGGGACAGTGCAGCTTCCCATGTTGCTGGTCCCAAGTCAGCCCTTGCAAACTGGGATTCAGTACATTGGAAAAGGCTCCTGTTGCTTCAGGGTCCCCAAAAATGTGGCAGATAGGAGTTTCTGGAACAATGAATTTGTGAGCTGTGCTCTGCCTGCTAAGAATGTCCAGTCCATGAGTGGCCAGTTCCATTCTCCTTTTTGTTCATTATAAAAGAGCTGGACTCTCTGTAGAGGCAAATAAATCGAAATGACTTGCCATAGCCCTCAATATAGGAGTGGAGAAATAGCACGGTCTGGATTCTGCATCGTAGCAGGGAGGTTGAGCAATGGGGCTTGGGTGGGCTGATTTTCATCCCTTGAGTCGTTAATTCCCATCGTGTCCTCTGCGTTTAGGGGCTGGCTCTGTCATCTAGAATAGTGGTTCTCAAAGCCAGTCCGCTGCTTGTTCAGGGAAAGCCCCTGGCGGGCCGGACCAGTTTGTTAACCTGCTGCATCTGCAGCTTCGGCCGATCGCAGCTCCCACTGGCTGCGGTTCGCCGCTTCAGGCCAATGGGGGCTGTGGGAAGGGCGGCCAGCATGTCCCTTGGCCCGCGCTGCTTCCCGCAGCCCTCATTGGCCTGGAGCGGCGAACCGTGGCCAGTGGGAGCTGTGATCGGCTGAACCTGCAGACACAGCAAGTAAACAAACCGGTCTGGCCCACCAGGGGCTTTCCCTGAACAAGCGGCGGACTGGCTTTGAGAGCCACTCATCTAGAGCATAGGGATCTAAATTATGAAGTATTGGATTAGGCATGTGCTTTGTGTTCAGTAAAATTCTAGTTTCTTGTAAGTGTGTTTTTTCTAAATTGCTTTAGAATTACTGCTGTTGGAACATTCCCTAGCTCCTGTAGTGTCATAAATGTAATAGTCACTTCAAGTGTTTTGCTGGTATAGACTAGAATTATGCCTACAAGAAAATATCATTCTAGATTTCCGTGTGTAAGATAGTTATCTCAGTCGCTGTAGCTTTGAATTTAGTATAGCTATTATGTTCAACCTGAGATCCTTCCACAGACTAAAACACTTCATTATTTTTTGAAAAAACTAAGGGAAACCATACAGTTTCTGTAAGTCAGAGGTAAAAATTCCAAATTATTAATATATGTAGACTTTAAACTAACTACACTTGCCATGCAGGGAGGAAAAGATAGTGGATTTGGTTGTCAAAGATGATGCAGCACAGAAAATGTGCCTTTTTGAATTAAAAATAAGTTGAGAAACTAGAGGTAAATCCTTTTGAAATACTGAATTTTTCAGTGTATTTGTAAAGCTTACACCCTACTGAATTTCAGGATTATTAAAGTCAGAATAGTCATGGGGCTGCTACTTTTTCTACTTATTTGGCTTTTTAGAATATAAAAGGCACCCAGCCTTGGTTCTAGATGTTCTGACATACTTGATTTTCACAAATACTTAAACTGATTGCTCACTCCACAGACTAAATATACTTTATTAAAGGAAGATCCTTTTGTAGATATTAAATACAGTCCTTCTAACCCTGTTTAAGTTTGTATTCTGCAGTGTAATATCTTTGACAAACTAGAGGGTTCCAAAGCAGATTAGTTTGGATGTTTTTGCAAGATTAGCATGACCTGCTGGAAGAATCTCTAGTTTATGGATAGCTAGTGATAGTTTCCTTCCTGAAATTTCAAGAAAACTGTATTGGTTACATGTTCTTTAATGGCACAGAATGGGCCAAATTCTACTCTGGTATGACTCCATAAACTTCAATTTGGCTCAGTGTGTTCAGGACTGAATGAGACAATATTGCAGAATTTAAGGTTTTGGGAACTATTTGAGGGTATTTGTATACAAACCTACTGAGCACATGGATTTCTTTCTGTGCCATGATTAGATACTGGTGGGTTTTTTCTACATTTTTGTTAGAATAGACTGCAGTTTTCATAACATAGCAGCTATGGTAAATTGGGGTAATTTAGCTGCCAGCCAGCAGTGTATTAGAAAGGTTACAATACAAACTCTGTTTATACCCAAAGTGCATTTAAGCAATAGCAGAGAGATGCGTGCATCTGTTAAGTGTTCGATCCTGTAATAAAATGTCTTGTCTTCTTCACTGATAACCCTCTGTCTACTTTATCAGACTATGCATTTGTTCACATGGAGAAAGAAGCAGATGCAAAAGTTGCCATCGAAAATCTTAACGGAAAGGAAGTGAAAGGAAGAAGAGTCAATGTGGAACTCTCTACTAATGTTCAGAAAAAGGGGGCAGGACAAAATGCCCAGGCAGGCCCCAATGCTGACAAGAGCAAGAGATCAAGTGTGGACTATAGAGAAAAATATCAACCCAAGATGGATGGTTATGAGCAGCTTAGGCCTACAGACTCTACGTATGCATCAGTCTCTGCAGGATACACTGCATCCTCGCTCTACGATTATCAGCAGCGCTTCGGTGGCACCAACACTTCAAGCAAATACAACTCATTTGATACTCAGACAAGGCAAGCATCTCCCTCATATTTTGGAAGGGACAGAAGCCCAATTCGACGATCACCAACAAGAATCGGCTTTGCCACTGTGTCGCTACCCATGACAGCACAACCAGCATCCTACAGAGCTCAGCCATCAACCTCACTGGGTGCAACCTACAGAGCCCAGCCCTCTGCATCACTCGGAATGTCTTACAGACCCCAGCCAACAACGGGACAGGCAGCATCTTACAGGGCCCAGCCCTCGACCTCACTTGGAAATACTTACAGAACCCAGTCCTCTGTTTCACTAGGAGCTTCTAATACCCAGCCTGCAGCCTCATCACTAAATTCCTACAGCGCCCAGGCTGCTGCTTCTTACAACACCCAGGCTGCAGCTTCCCAGTTAGCCTCTTATGGGGTCCAGTCCACAGCAACACTAGCGTCATCCTATGGAGCTCAGCCTTCAGCCACGCATGCAGCCTCTTATGGTACTCAGCCTGTGGCTGGTTACTCAGCCTCCTATGGAGCTCAGCCAACAGCCACACATGCAGCTGCTGCCTATGCAGCTCAGCCTGCGGCTGGTCACACAGCCACCTATGGAGCCCAGCCTGTGGCCACGCATGCAGCCGCCTATGGAGCCCAGCCTGCAGCCAGCCACTTGGCTTCTTATGGAGCCCAGCCTGTGGACAGCCACTCAACCTCTTATGGAGCCCAGCCTGCAGCTACTCTCTCAGCCTCGTATGGTGCTCAGCCTGTGGCTGTCCATTCAGCCTCGTATGGTGCTCAGCCTGCAGCTGCTCTCGCAGCCTCGTATGGCGCCCAGCCTGTGGCCGGCCATTCAGCCTCGTATGGCGCCCAGCCTGTGGCCGGCCATTCAGCCTCGTATGGCGCCCAGCCTACAGCTGTGCTCTCAGCAACCTATGGTGCCCAGCCTGCATCCACTCTGGCTGCATCTTATAGCAATCAGTCTGCAGCAGCTTCCTACAAATCACAGGTCTCTGCTCCACTGACCACACCCTATAGAACACAGTCTTCAAACTCAATGTCAGCTTCATATACAGCACAGCAGCCGTCCTCTGTTCCCTTGGCAGTCACTTTCAGAGCTCAGCCTGTGACTGCATATGATGGGCCAACCCAGCTTGGACAACAAGCAACCCCGTATTTGGGACTGTCTCAGTCTTCTGCTGCTGCTGCCATCGCACCACCATACGAACGCACCCGCCTCTCTCCTCCACGGAGTGCTGGCTATGACGATCCTTTCAAAAAATCATCTGCTTTGGCTAAAAGGTATGCTGCTAAGCCAGTGATAATACTTTGCACATAAATAGAACCTCTCATCCAAGGATCTCGATGTGCTGTCCAAGGGACTAGAGGCATTCAGACTCAATACAAGTCTATTGGTCTTCGCCTTTATAAACTTGGTTCTGCTTCACCAAAAGGTGGAAATTCCCCTGCTAATACATTACACTAACTTACTGTTTTGGAAGCATTGACAGGGTGGGAGGTGAAACTCGATGCATTATTAAAATGGTTTCCCACTCTGGCACTAACACAGATCCTTACATAGTTCCCCCTTCCAATTTCTTTGCTTCTGGTGCGTCTGTCTAGGGTTAAGGGTGGGATAATAGGCTGGCGTGCCCCTCTTTCCGGTCTGCAGATTCTACTGGATATTTATTTAGTGTTTTCTTACAGTTTTGTGTGAAAATTGCAAGATTGGCAGCCCCGGGGACTGGAAACTTCTACCTAGGGCGTGTATACCCCAGACAATGGCACTGCAGATTTCTTGCATTCTACCACAGACAGTATGCCTTATCCCTCACTTGGAACTACAACCCTTAGGGCTAAGATGGGGAGTTCAGTTTCTCTCACAGGTTGGCACCTCTGCTTACACTGCGAATGAAAGATTCAACTACTGTCAGTTGCGGTGGTGCTGTGTTGTAGGTGCCTGCTCTCTAGGAACTGGACTGAGACCACTGTTACGGACCTGGATTGGATTTTAACCAATGTCCTCAACCCCATAAGTCGTCAGACCAGTCCTCCCTATTTTCAGTGTTTAATAAGTAAATGGGCTGCATTTGTAAAGAGAAATGGCAGGCATATCCAGCTCTTGTTTCCCATGTGCTATTTACTTGCCTAAGAGTTGGGGGAAATTTAACATGTATATTTGAGGTATCCACCAAAGGAGGTAAAAGATAGCTAAGGAACTGTTCTGAAAAGAACTAATTAACCCACAAGTTCCTCTGGTTTGCCTTAGTGAGATGTGTACTAATAGTGTTGCTCTGTGGGTATTGTTTTCACTGGAGAGATTCTGATCTCTCATGAGGGTCTCCTCAGATATATTGCTTAACCAGAGTGCTGTTAGGCCATTATCACAGACCCTTTTGTTTTATTCATTAAATGTCTCTTTTCTTGACCAGGTACAGTTCTGACCGCCGTTTATCTGACCTCTCAGATTACCGTCGTTTAGCAGACTCGCCACTTGTGTACCGTCATTCGCCGACAAAGTCCCCGCTGGATTATCGCCGTCTTCCAGAAGCGCATTCCGACTATGCCCGTTATTCGGGTGCCTATGGCGATTATATGCATACTGCTCGGCTACATTCTAATTACCAGCGCCGCCTGTAGGTGGGGTTGGGGTTCCTGTTCCAGATGGGGGCAGTATCATTGATTACATGTTCCCCACTGGGACACGCTTTCTTAGCATAAAGCCAATCTGCGTCTTTACTAGGCTGGCTTCCTCATTCAGTTCTCTGCAGATTCTGAGTTACTAAATTTCCTTCCCTCCCATGCTATCTCAGGTGTCATTACAGCCTGTCGTTTTGGCTCTGTTCCTTAATGTCACTTGATCAAAGAATTATTTGAGGCGATAGTATGAGGCATCTCTGAGACATGCTACTACATCCAACACAAATAGCATTCTCCTGGTCTTTACTTTGGGGGGTTTTATTTTCAGCTGCCTTTTTTGTTGCGTTTTTAGAATGATCTGAATTTATGATCTCAAGAAGAACCTGTGCTGCAACCCCAGGAATGATGTAAACAACTGCTGCACATTGTGTCTTTGAAAGTCGAAGACTCGAGTTCCTTCATGCTCCAGTAGGGCTAAGAATGCCATAGCATATCTGGAATCGGTTTTTGTTTGCAACTCCTGATGCTAATGTCTCCATTAGTAAGACATAAGTTGCTCATGCAGGATTCCTAATAAATGCAGTTCACAATGACTGTTGCTCAGTATTGTTTTTATAACCCGAGCAATTGCTTTCTCTGAATGGAAGAGCAAATGCTCTTTTATGTAACGTGAAAATCCTTTTTCTTTTTACACCGGTGTTAAGTTTGCAGTAGGTGTGATGTTCGAATCTATACATCTGAAATGAGTTAGTTTTTGTATTGACTGTAAATAAAATGCAGGCTATTTACAGTTTAGAAAGTTGTCTGGTGTATTTTTTCTTCTAGTTTAATTGGTTTCAGGAGTAATGTCCCATGTTCTTTAACTCTCTTCCTTTCATCCTAAAGGTAAATCAAAGGACTTTAATGAGTGCATACATACAGTACCACTGCAAGGCAGCCAGCTCTAGGGAAGAAGAAATGTGGTAGCCAGCTGGTGCACAACAGAGAGCTGGAGTATTGGCCAAGAGCAGGCCAGATCTCTGTGCTGTAAGATTTGTTGTTGCGTCATAGGTGTGCCCCTTAACAGACATGTCGGAGGTCTCTGAGAGCTTATAGTTTAAACAGAAAATGTGCTTGGGAGAAGAGCAGTGGGTGACTTCATTTCTTAAAGTGGGTCAACACCTCATCTTAATTCTCATTCCAAAGTACCTCTCCCCAGGACACTGCCTGGTACCAGGTTCATCTACCTCTGCAGCGTGGAGCTCTCCATCAGCTCTTCTGGGCATTTAAACCTGCAATTTGAAGGTATTCGGTGTTCGCCATCTATATGATGCCAGAATTGAACTTCCAGTCCCTGCCCTGAATTTGTTACAGCATAAATTGATAAAGGACAGGTGTAGAGAAGGGAAGGACAAGGGCTAAAGAAATGTCTTGCCTTGAGAGAATGATTTGAATTTTCTAATTAGGGCAGAGTAGCTAGGAAGAAGCAAGTGGCCTAGGCATGTAAGGGCAGACTAAAGGAATGATTTCTGAAGGACTGAAAACACTGGGGACAGGAAAAGGATGTGTCTCTGCATGAAGACTAGTGTGGAATCACAGAGGTGAGGTTAGCAAGAGAGGGGGGAAGAGGTGAGCTGAGAGTGCAAGGATCAAGGAGGAGACCCACCTTCAAGTAGATTGGGGTGGGAGTGGATTTGATGAATGTTAGAAAAGATGATCAGATTGTGGCTTGCTGGACTTTAGGGGGGATGTTACATCTGCAAGGATTAAGGATGTTCAAAATCCCAACTTGCTTCCTGGACTCTTCCCGGCGTTCCATCTGGCTGCACCTACAACATGACAATGATGGCAGCTGCTGGAGTTAGAATCTGCTTGCTCCCTCCTGATGGCAACACCAGTGGGGTGTTTTTTTTTATTAGTAGCAATAATGTTGCTGCTCTTTGTAGAAGCCGTTTGAGGTGGAGTGATTTTGACGAGCCTCTTTGTCACAGGCCAGCCAAAGCGATGACTCATTAATTTCCTTCTTTAGGATGCGAGGCATTTTACACCTTACTCTATATTGTGTTCTCTATTGGTGAGGGCTTCTTTCCTGCTACAGGTGTCTCCTGGATGGTAGTGAGTAATTCACCTTTGTATTTACTCAGTCCCCAGTCCTAAACCTAAGAGGACTGATAATGTGACTCCTCATCAAGCTTCCTTTGTGTAGTTCATGAGCTGTAGCCACCTCACCAGACTGATTCTCTCTCCAAATTGACAAATGCAGGAGCTACCTCAACTTTTTTTCTAGAAGATATATATTTTTGTACATTTCAGTCATTTATATCTGATTTTGAAATTGATGTGGTATGCAGTTGCCTTCTCTATTGGATTGTTCAGATTTTGCTTCACTAACTACATCCACAAATCTTTGGACTTGCCACTGAACCTGTTTAACTTCTTAAAATGCACTTAAAAATAAATGCAGACAGGTAAATGATTAAACTTGAGTAGGAAAACAGTTTCAGTTGGAAAACTTAGATTACGGTTCAGTGATTTTGTACCCAGAAAACTTTGTGAAATTCTGTAGTTACTGGAATTGGTGAAAATATAGCTGTGGGTGTGAACTTTTTGCATTTTTTTTTTTAAGGTAAATTTTGAATATTCTCTGCCCCATCTCAAATATTCAGTCCCTAGTACTCTTGCTGTCCTGTAGCTGTTATTGAAAGTCTGGGTTGGACTTTCATGGAAATTTAAGTTAAACATGTTACAGATTAGAAGTATTTTTTAACTTTAGGTAATTTAGCTGTCACTCATGCATGTAGAAAATAGTGTTACAATTAGGTATTATACCTCTGTTCTGAATCTAGCTCAACTTGTGTTTAAATGCTTTTTTGTCATCAGGCCAAAAATCTTTCTCAACAGTTTTATAAACACTTACTACATGAGAGTAAGTAGCTTTGTACTGATTGTAACTGATTTTTGTGTGTTTTTATGTAACTAGTAACACATGGTTGACTTTTGATCTTATGCCAAAGTTTGAGGTTTTTTTCATTGCTGGTGTTTATTAAAATGTCTAGAATGTTTTCTTTGTATTGTTCTGTTTGCCTTTGAATTGTGAAATTCAGTAGAAGCTCATTAATTTTTAAAGGAAATTATCCTGTCTTCTAATCCTAAATTTTTGTGGGGGTGGGGGGGTTAAATTTTAATTCTGTTTAAATGATTATTTTTTAAGGGGAGAAAACTGGCAAGAAGCTAGATGTCAAAATAAGGTGACAAATTCAAAACTGGAGTGTGGTAAAAGTCAATATTTTTCCCACAGTAAGCCTGTGGAACTCCAGCTATGTCTACACTTAAAATGGTACAACAGCACAGCTGTGCCACTGTAGCGCTTCAATGTAGACACTCAGTACAGTAACGGGAGGTAATCTGGTGCTGAAGTTAATCCACCTCCCCTGAGAGGTGGTAGCTAGATCAACAGAAGAATTCGTCCTTTGACCTAGAGCTGTCTACACTGGGTGTTAGGTTGGCATAGCTACCTCTCTAAGGGACACTGGATTTTTTTTTTTCACACCCCTGAGAGATATAGCTATGCCAGTGTTAAGTTTTCAGCATAGACCAGCCCTAATTGTCCCAAGGCAGTATTAAGAGCAAGAGTTCGAGGCTTTAAAAAGGGATTTGACACTTATGGCAATAATATCCATTTTAAAAATGCAATTAAAAAACATTTGAGGGATATAAGCTAACCTGCTTCAATTGGGACATAAACCAATCTTTAAATATTAGGACTCAGGAGGAAACTTCTCCAGGGGAAGCTTCCTCTTATCTCTAAGGGCTTGTCTACACTTAAAATGCTGCAGCTGCACTGCTGTGGCAAAGACACTATCTATGCTGATGGGAGAGCTTCTCCCATCATTGTAGCTGTATCGACAGGAGAAGCTCTCCCATCAACATAGTGCTATCTACACTATAGAGTTAGGGAGTTAGGTCTGTGTGGATTTTCCATGCCCCTGAGTGACATAGTTATTCCAGGATAAATTGCTTGTGTAGACAAAGACTGAGGTCTGGACTACAGATTGAAACAAGGCAGTTCATGTTGACCTAACTATAGAAGCGTCGACACTTAAATTTTGCACCAGCTGACATAACTGCCATGCAGTACCAACTTCACGAGCAGCATAAGAGTCAAGGTCAATGTAGTTAGGTCGACACGGTGTCAGTGTAGATACTGCATTGCTTATGTTGACTGGTACTAGCTTTCAGGAGCTGTCCCACAATGCCCCACACTGACAGTACAACCAATACAAGCACTTCTGGTGAGGATGAACACTACTGACATAACAAGCAAAGTGTAGACACGCACAAGCAATATAATTACTGTTGTGGCTGTGTGCCAGTGTAAATTAGGTTGACTTAATTATGTAGCATAATCATGGCCCAAGTCTGCTTTTAGTTTGCAGAGAGCATCTAGTGCTATCCAAAGAGCTTGTAAGAGAGCAAGCTTCACAGCAGAAGGTTAGGGAAGCAAAATAAACATATGAAATTGAAACTGATTGTGTGTAACTAACTGGCAACGCTGCATGTTGGTTGTATTGAAAATGATACACCTTAAAGACAGACTTTTTCACAAAGTGGTGAGTTCTGGGCTAATATCTCACAGCCCAAAGAAATCTCAAGTATCCTTGCTATATATCTTTCCCTTTGTCACTGGTTCAGGGTAATTGTCCTTTTACCCTTAACCCCCAAGAAGATGGGACCTAGACCTTTCTCTGGATCTGCTCACTACTGCCTTAAATAACTCCCTCTCCTCGAGAGCTAAGCTCATCATAACTGGAATAGACAAAACACATTGCTAACCTAGTACCATGAATTCTGCCTGATGTGGCTCTGTGAAGACCCAAGCTGAGCTGAGAAGTGTATTTTGAGTCCATGGTTTCAGAAAGCCTCATGCATTTGCACATCTTGCAGTAAGAGACCAAAGATTTTCCATAAACAAAGGTAAGAATGTGCACTAGATAAATACTATCAAGTACACACAAAAGTAACTTCTTAGCAACTACCTTTGACAATACAAAGGTTTGTTACTCTCTGCTGGTCTTGGCCCTACACCAACACTAGCCTGCTGCTGCATTTTCATAGTTCCTCCCAGCCCGTGGACCAACAGAAACTATCTTATAAAAATGTTATCATTGCACCCTATGTATGAATTTTAATTCCATCCGCATCCTTTTAGATGGTGTCCAAAGGGAAAGAATGTACTTCTGAACAGAAACTTACTGGTGGAATTTTTTACAAACTGTCTAGGAAATTACTAGAAAAGTACTAGGGTCTTGATTACTCGTTGGACTGTGGCCCTTTTGTGCAGAAATGTCTCTTGTACTTTATGTACACCTTATTCTGTTTGAATATAGGATGCAATTTCTGTAAAAGGTTAAACTCTTCCTTTAAATCTCCTCTTCCAGTGAGGTTTGTGGAGCTAATGTAGATGAGTATGTAACCAATTTGAATGTTTTATCAATACTTGATTCAGCATTTACAAAACCTGATACACCTGATAACCAAATCTATATGTGCTTCCAGGGGCCAGGAGTTGTGTATTTATAGTAGATGTATTAATGACACACTACAGCAAGTGCTGTGACTGAAAGAAGTAATGCTGCAATGTAATTCTAAACCACTACCAGGCTGGCACTTTTTCATTATTCTGCAATGATGCAAAGGTAGTTTCTTACATTCAAGGAGAGGAAAGAAGAAAAACAGGTTGTCAGTTTTTCAACTAGAGAAGGAAAGTTCTGTGCTGCTGTATGCCATGGAATACTGTCATGCAGGACCAAAGGCAACCACCTTCAGCCAAAAATCACTACTGCCCCTCCACCTGAGCTGAAGGCTATAACTCTTAAGTGACTGAATTAAAATATTTTTAAAAAATTAACTATTTTTCCACTATAATTACCCTGCCTGAAGACAGTATATGGAGTAGAATTCAGTTCAATCTTCATGGAAATCCAGCTAGAATTAAGTTAAGGAAAATAGTTTTAAGAACACCCCATGCACTAAGAACGGCCATACTGGGTCAAACCATAGGTCTGTCTAGCTTAGTATCCTGTTTTCCAATAGTGATTGCCAATGCCAGGTGCTTTAGAAGGACTGAACAGGACAGGTAATCATCAAGTGATCCATCGCCTGTCGCCCATTCCCAGCTTCTGGCAAACAGAGGCTAGGGACACCATCCCTGCCCATCCTGGTTAATAACCATTGATGGACCTCCTCCATGAGCTTAGTTCTTTTTTGAATCCTGTGATAGTCTTGGCCTTCACAACATTCTCTGGCAAAGAATTCCACAGGTTACCTGTGGTGCTGTGTGAAAAAATACTTCCTTTTGTTTGTTTTAAACCTGCTGCCTATTAATTTCATTTGGTGACCCCTAGTTCTTGTGTTATAAGAAGGGGTAAGTAACACTTCCTTACTTTCTCCATACCAGTCATGATTTTAGAGACCTCAATTATATGGCCCTTTAGTCATCTCTTTTCCAAGCTGAAAAGTCCCAGTCGTTAATCTCTCACCATACAGAAGCTGTTCCATACCCCTAATCATTTTTGTTGCCCGTTTCTGTACTTTTTCCAGTTCTAATATATCCTTTTTTGAGATGAGGCAACTGGGTCTGCATGCAGTATTCAAGATGTGGGTGTACCACGGATTTATATAACGGTAATATTTTCTGGCGTCTTATATATATCCCTTTCCCAATGATTCCCAACATTCTTTTTAGTTTTTTTGACTGCCCCGTCACAGTGAGTGGATGTTTTCAGAGAACTAACCACAATGACTCTATGATCTCTTTCTTGAGTGGTAACCGCTAATTTAGACTGCATCATTTTATACTCCAAGAAGTGTACAAGTACCTAGCACTCCTTCCTCACAAAGCACAAACCAAAACCTGGCTCACTGGCAGTTGAGTTGTCATAGATATGCCACAAACTGTAAACAAATGGAACTACATGTGCAACTCCAAATTTTACCCTATTTAGCATTGGGCCAATTAGCATTAAACTGCCTGCTACTAACTGCTACCTTTATGCTAATATTGTGCCAATTAAGCAGCAGGCACTTCCACTCACTACCATTAGGCTAAATCTGTTCCAATAAAGCAGAGTTAATACTTCATAAGTACACAAGAAAAATCAGAAAGTAACAAGTGATCAGTCAGGCTTCCCAGCTTGGGTCGAGCTAAGGGAGCAAAACAGTTACCCTTCAGGAAACAGGATGGCAATAGAACATAAATGGTGGCAGGCAATGTGCAAGAATGAAATTAGGACTATGAATTTGAACAAATAACTAAAGGGAGTTTTTGTTGTTTAAGACAACGAAAGCCAAAGCTGGAAACCTGTGGGGATTTAGGAATGAAGTGGCTGAGCTGCTAGGAAAAATGTATAATGCAGGGGGGTGGCCAAACTTACTGACCCTTCGAGCCACATACGACAATCTTCAGAAGTTCAAGAGCCAGGGCGGGAGGCACCTGCTGGGGCTCAGGGCTTCAGCAGGAGTGGAGCTGAAGCCCTAAGACCCCCCTTCCCGCTGGGCAGAAGCCCCTTTCCCACCACCCTGCTGCAAGGCAGAGGTCCCAAGCTCCTCTCCCCCCAAAGTCTGGTAGGTGGAGAATGGGGGGTGTCTGTGAGCTTCACTTTAACTGTAAAAGAGCCATATGGGTCTCGTGAGCCAGTTTGGCCACCCCGGTATAATGCTTTATTAAAATCAGTTCTTGGATTGGAGAATATTAAAATAGTGTACCTATGTTTGAAAAAAAGACTCTAGGCATGATCTAGGGAATTACCAATCAGTCAGTCTCATTACCGTCTGGTAAATTAGTTGAAAGGATAACTTACTAAAATACCTATATCATATTAAGATAGACTCCAACCAACAGAGCTTCTCCAAAGAAAAAAGAAAAGGAGTACTTGTGGCACCTTAGAGACTAACCAGTTTATTTGAGCATGAGCTTTCGTGAGCTACAGCTCACTTCATCGGATGCATAGCATATCGTGGAAACTGCAGAAGACATTATATACACACAGAGACCATGAAACAAAACTTCCTCCCACCTCACTCCCCCGCTGGCAACAGCTTATCTAAAGTGATCCTCAAGTAGAGCCATTTCCAGCACAAATCCAGGTTTTCTCACCCTTCCCCCCCCCCCACACACACATACAAACTCACTCTCCTGCTGGCAACAGCCCATCCCCCTTTGAAACCCCTCTTTATAATGCGCATAAAAAAGAGGGGTTTCAAAGGGGGATGGGCTGTTGCCAGCAGGAGAGTGAGTTTGTATGTGTGTGTGTGGGGGGGGGGGGGTGTGAGAAAACCTGGATTTGTGCTGGAAATGGCTCTACTTGAGGATCACTTTAGATAAGCTGTTGCCAGCGGGGGAGTGAGGTGGGAGGAAGTTTTGTTTCATGGTCTCTGTGTGTATATAATGTCTTCTGCAGTTTCCACGATATGCTATGCATCCGATGAAGTGAGCTGTAGCTCACGAAAGCTCATGCTCAAATAAACTGGTTAGTCTCTAAGGTGCCACAAGTACTCCTTTTCTTTTTACGAATACAGACTAACACGGCTGTTACTCTGAAACCTGTCATTATCCAAAGAAAAACTGTCTCACTCAGCTATAAAAATTATTTGAATGTGTCAATAAGACCGTCATTGAAAGAGAAGTGGGTGATATACTCTGTTTTCAAAAGGCTGTTGACAAAGGCCTTCTGTAGAGGCTAATAAAGAAACTAGTGATGATGTGAGATGTAAAGTACCATCCTGAATCAAAAACTGGTTTAGAGTAGAAATAAATGGTAGTATGGCCAGAAGTTGACAGTGTTGTGATCTGAGGTTCTGTATTAAGATGGGTGGTGGTAATATATTTATAAATGATTGGGAAAAGGAAGCGAGCAGCCAAGTGGCAAAATTTACATATGCCACAATGTTTTTAGGTCAGTAAAGACCAGAGAAGACTCTGAGGAACTGCAGAGAGCCCTAACCATGCTAAGGGAGAGGGTAACCTGATGCAAAGTAATGCATGTTAGGAGGGAGTTCTTTAAACTACTTATATACCTTACTGGATTGTAAATTAACTGTATCCACTCTAGGGAAAGCCCAGGGCATCACTGTGGACACTAAAAACCACTGATGAATGAATAGCAGCAGTCAAATAAGCAAACAAAATGTAGAATGCTTAAGGTATGTGACAGAACATATTCTATTGCCATTATAAATGGGTCATCCTCATCTGGACTACAGGGTGGTATTGGTTCTCATCTCATCTCTAGAGAGAGAGCAGAATTAGAGGGGATTCAGAGACAGGGAAGGAGACTGATTAAGATACTGGGAAAAATACATATGAAGAGAGACTGAAAAGATTGAGACTGTTTAGTGAGACATGATAAAATTATACAAATAAATGACTGGCATTGAAAAGAGATCAGAAACTTCTATTTTACTAAATACAAGGACAAGAGGACAATCAAAATTGAAAGGTGGCAAATTCAAAGCTGATAAAAGGAAATACTTTTTCACACAAACACTCTGCACCCATTAGCCAGTGAAACTCATTGCTACAGGACAGTGTTGCTGAGAGCAGAGTTCAGTAAGAGACTTGATGTTTACATGGGCTGATGCTCTCACCCTTCCAGCTATGGAGATCTATGTATTAGGAAGGTGTTTCAACATATCCCTCCAAGCTGGAAAGCATGCCCAGGTGGGTCAGCAGATGGAGCGTAGCATGCAGGACCCAGTTTGAGTGGGTAGATGGACAGATGTGTTGGGTGCATCCTAAACCCTCAGGGTGTGTCACATGACTTGCCCCCAAACACTGGCTCCACTCTGGTGGGTGAGGAGTGGCACAGAAGCAAAACCCCCTCTCCCTGAGAGGTGTGAAGAGTATAGTAGGTGGATGGGGCAATGGGACTGCTTTTGGCAAAGGTAACTGTCCAGACTCTCAAAGTGACTGAGGTGCAGGGGGAGACTGGGATATTAGGACAGCATATACAGACTCCATTCCTATTCCTACCCCTACCCGGGGCTTGGTGGCACACAACAACAGAGACAGACCCAGGCTGAGAGAGCAAATCTTAGTGTATGCACAACATGCCTCAGGTAGCATGCGACCAGGATTCATCACCAAATTTGGTCTGCTGGTTGGATCATTAACTGGACCAGGTACTGATGGGAAGTGCAATGTGAACACTAATCCATGCCCCTTGGAAAGCACTGATGTAACTGCCCACCTGAATATTTCTGTTCCACCAGAGCCAAATACTCCAGCCTGCCTGCACACTTTTAGATGGCAGAGGGAGCTTGGCATACATGGGCCTAGTCTGCTCTTCACAGCTCCAAACCTGGGACACAGCTACCTTTCCCCATTCAGCACAGAATCCCCCCTGCACCATTAGCTCGGATTCCCCCCTCTTCAATGCACCTGTATGGCCCATTTAGCACAGAGAGCTTTCCATAACCAGGTGAAATTGCAACTTCCCAGTGAACTCTGATTTCCCATGCCAATAACAAGAGCATTAGGGTTATAATCCCATTCCCAAAGCAGGCCTTGGATTGAAAACCTGAGTGCTTCTGAAAAAGGAGGGAAATGGTGGGTTCCTGAGAGAGAACTTTTCACCCTGCAAACCGCTAGTGGGAAGATGAGAGGTCAACCGTCCCTCTGTTATCACTGGTATTCCTTGGAGGGGATGAATACCTAGTTTAACCTTAATACTCCTCAGGATTGAGTTTCCCTCCACCATACAAGTCCACTCAGTGGCCCCTCCACACACTCTAAACCTCCCACTACTGTGGTGGTTCAGCCCAAGGGGAAGTTAATTACAAGCCCCACCAGCTGCACAGGAAGCAATGAGGACTGAAAGGGCCATGGTCTGAATGGCTGCCTATAACGTTGGAGTGATTATTTAAAGCCCGAGCCTTTGGGGGAAAGAAGAGCATGTAGACCTGGGACCCTGCACTTCAGTCAATTACACCAGCGCAAAGTCCTAGCACATCACAGCAGCAGCATTCTGCACCCTACTGGTACTGGTGTCAGAGACCACACAAGCCCCCCTCTTTCTCCAAAGAGTGGATGGTAGGAATCCAGCTGCCCCTGTGTTGTATCAATTGAGAAAGGCGGATTTTCACATCAAGTCTGGCCGCTTATTTTTTGTGTCTAAATGGGAGCTGAGTGCTTTAGAAAAGAAACCTGCCTGCCAGTCACTACCAAACACCTTAAAATCTGCCTCCCAGCATTTAAACACATTAAGAAAAGGAGATCCAAGCAAGGGGAAGATGGTGCATCTTTTGCGAGACAGCTGCCTGGTGGGAGCGAAGGCATATTTAGGACTGAGAGAAGCCTGCTGTGGATTTTAAATGTCTGTTCTGATAACATTTAACAGAATAAGTAGAACTATGTATGTGTAAGAAATTGTAAAATAATCGTGTTTAGTGTTGCACATGTGTAAGAAATTGCAGAATAATAATGTTTGTAAGAACAAGAAAAGATAAAGTAACCGAAAAGATCAGTTTGAACGAAACTAAACTTGTACTGACAGGGGAAGGGAGTTAACATGGAAATGAGAGCCTAACACAGATGTATAAGAAAAAATAAAAACTTATTTATGTTTGTGTAATAGAGGGAAGTTGAAACTGTATTGTCCACTGCTGAAGACGACTGTGATGAGATCAACCTGATGATCTTCCCACTTGTAACTGATCACTACCTGCTGAGTGTTTTGCCTTAATAAAGATTTTAGCTCCATCTGCTGAGAAAGTGAATCTTAATCCACCACCACCCAGCCTAGCAATCATGAGAGGGCACCAACACTTGAGATAAAAACAGCTCTTCTTTTGGCTCAAAACAACCAGACTATGCACAAGAAACCACAAACTGCCCTCTCTTGCCTGCAAAGGGTTAGAAATGAGCTTACATCAAGTCTGCTCCTTTGTCAGCCACGCAGATTTTCAATGGGCATATCTGCTTTGGGTACAAGCTTCTGCCAAAACAGGAAGAGGAAGAATGGATCACACTTAGGGTTCATTTACTCCAGTTTCTTGTCTCCAAGAGCAGCCAACACCAGATAGTTCAGGGAAAGAAAATCTGCAGTAGGCAGTGATGGGATAACTGACTCTCCCTGTAGTTAGAAGTTGGCTTGTGCCCTCATTGCTTCCAAAACACCTGCTTATTTTTAATGTCTCTTCTAACTCTGATTATTCTCGTTAACTATGTAAGTGTCTGATATCCTGCAGAGCTTATGGCCTCAATGATGTCATGTGGCAATGAGTTACATAGGCTAGTTCTACATCATCTGGTGGCTTGCAAGAAGTGAACTGTGGTGGAATTCAGTCCCCCATCACTTAAATCTGCAAATAGAAATTGGACATATCTTTTTAAAAGCTATGCTTTAGCTCAACCCTAAGCAATTGGGCTTGATGTAGAAATCACTGGGTGGGGTTCTCTGGATTGTGAAATGCCGGCCAAACGAGGTGATCAGAGTAGCCACCTCCAGTTTGAACTTTCATGACCTGAGCAGGTGCCTGCATGAACAAAACCAACACAATTGTCACTCACTTGTCAGTCTCTTAGCCCAAAGGCTGCCTAGTATTTAGAGTACTCTGAATGTAGTAATGAGGGGCTCCCCCCCACTCCAGCTATTTGACAGTAACCAACATATGTAACTCATATTGCTGCTGCCTACAGTGTATTTGTAGGGACACAGGACAGACTTCAATCTCAAGATGCCCATGTAGCCACCACGAACAAATTCAGTTGGAAAAAAATGATGTTTCACAGGGAGGAGAAGGGCTATTGTCTACTGAGCAACCTTGTACCCCAAGGTGTGTGTTTTCTGTAAGGGTGGAGTCTTTCTTGAAAGCAAGTAGCATTATTAATAGTAAAACACACTGCAAGAGCAGCTAGAGGCTAACCAGCTCAGTCTCACCATGTTAGGCACTGTGCAAACAATTGCATATTGTAGGAGCCTAGAGACCCCAGCATAGTAAGCACTGTGTAAACATACAGCGTAAAGAGAGACGCTGCAGCAAAGGACCTACAAAGAGACATGGCAAACAGAAGGTGGCATGATAAGCAGCAGTCACAGCATCACATGTGCCGAATGTTGAGCTTTTTGTAGATTGCATGGTAGAGGAGAGTTTTAAGGAAGGGATGTGAAAGATGACATAGGTGTTGAATGTTTACAGAAAATGCCCAAAGAGCTTAGGTCCACACATCAACAGTATTTGAGGATCCACACCTTATTTTTGTTGCCCTAATGTAGCCAGAAAGGCAGTGATCACCAGCTGCATAAGAAGGCAGTTTTCAGGATGTGTTAGTTGGAGGATAAGGGGATGATGGCTTTCCAGATTTGGATAGGGAGCTTTTCCCCACAGGAAAAAGGCAGCATAGGACAATGCAGAAAGGTGGTGTGAGAGAGAGGGTATTTAAAACACAAGAGAGTGGAGGAGTGTGGAAAATGGCCTCAGCTGATCAGATGGGACCTGTTGAGGCTTCTTACACTATTTCCGTTTTCCTACTCATTTATTCACTAGACTAGATTAGGTAGCTAGATTTGAGGACATCAGGGATCTTGAGACAGGGGCGGCAGCAGCAGGAAACCCCACCCCCAGGAAGAGAACCAGCTACAATGGCCCACTAAGCAGGCCACAAGGAAGCAAGACTTAATAGCAGGATGGTTATGAGACAGCTTTGGATAGGTTCAAAAAGCTAACAAAGTACAAGGGGAGCAGTGGTTGGGAATATCAATGCCATGGAAAAAAAAAACCCTCCTCATTCTAAGCCTACACCAGCTCAACTGCTGTTTCTTCACTGAGCAGATAAGGCCTTTGTATGTCACCTTGAGACTGCTGAAGTTAACAGGCAAGGTACCTGACTGAGAAGGCAACTGCTGTGAGTGTACCTCCATGTACTCATCTGGGAATGCATGTCAGAAGCATTTCTTGTATCCACACTTTTTGTGCAGGATCTCACTCAGCTCAGGAGCTTTTCCTCTTTTGCAACTAAATCATAAACTGCCACTAGCCACCTCACCCCGCTTTCCTTGCAGACTACAGATCTGATTAGAGAATGGTGGTAGTAAGACAGTCAGAGTAGACTAAACTAGATGGAAATAGATTTGTTCAGGCACCTCTAACTCTGAACTTGGCTCATGCCCTTCAAGTTTATCAAGAGAGACATACAGCAGCTCTCTTCAGAGGGATTTGACAAGAGCTGGGCTGACAGCAGCAGGGTTGCTGCTGCAGAGATCTACTTACCTCCTTATATCTTTTTCAAGCTGCAACTTCTTCACAAGAGGAAACTACTGAGAAGCAGTGACATCGGCCTGTGGCTCTTTCCCCATGCAGCATGGACCCTATATACCCTGAAGAGGGAGTTCCACATCAAAGTAGCATGAATAAGGCTGCAAGTCCTGCAACAGCTGACCACTGAGAAATTCCTGCCTACTGTTGCCTCTCAAAGGGTATAGCTTAGACCTAGACAATGCTCAGAGGTGAACTAGAAAGGACTAGTGCATAATGCAATGGCTGAGGACTCTGGGGACCTGAGTTCAGTTGCCAATTCAGCTACAATTTTTTCCTAGTGTTACTGAGTCCCTGCTCCTGCCCCTTGTCTTGTCTATTTAGATTGTAATCTTTGTGATAGCTATATGTATTTACAGTGCCTACCACAATGGGACCCCCACTCTCCTTTGAAGTTCCAGGCACTACTATAAATAGTGGCTTAAGTACTCTGTCTTGAACTGTTTCCTTCCATAAAATCACTCCCACAAGCTTAGACCAGTGCACCATGCATGGTTCTGGTTTACACAAGACACAAGTATACTCTCATCTGTTATAAGTGTTTATTTTGCTGGAAAAAGAGAGGTGGTCAAACGATGCTAAACTTCAGAGAGAAGGAGAGTTACAGGTTATATTCCAAAAATAATGTTGGGGCAGAAGAGATGACTCCAGAGTGCAGGCTAGAACTAAGGGGAGCAGGCTTTGCAATACTACGTTAAGATATAATATTTCATACTTAACTAAGACTGGTTATTCACCTTTAAAAACAAACATACTATTAAATAGGCAAGCTACAAACTGAACTGCAAGAGGAAGACAGTAATCCCAAGCACGTCTCCAAAAAAGAGTTAACTGGCATTGCAACTACTCTAGCTCAAAAGCTGGGCTTAGATTGGGTAAAGGATACTAACGTCCCAAAGAGCAGCAGAGAATAATGGCTCTAGGGTCATGGGAAAATAAAAGGCCAAAAAATTATTCAAAGCAATTTCTGAAAAATAAAAAAAGAAAAGGAAGTTAAGTTACTTTTCACTACACTTTGACGAGAGACAAATGTCCATTATGAGTAAATGCATTAGCCGTGATCAGTATGCTTTGAAGCCCAGCACAGTTTGACACGTACGATATAGATTTCACGTGCAACAGGAACCCGACGTCCAGCCGCACATATCCTACCTGAAAGATAAAAAGCACAATTCATTCAAAGGCCTGAAGACAGATTTCTGCCCTCAATACACTCAGGCCACCTTGAGTCTCCTGTACAAAGAAGAGGCGCATTTCCTAGAGAAGAAGTCAATCTATTTGTTCCTGAAAGCCACAAAAATCAACATGAGAAATCCTTAATGGTTATGACATTAATGAGGTTCCTGTTTCCAAGCTCTGTGTTAATTGGGTCCAAAACCAAAGACATAAAATTGAGCTTCATGTTTACTCCTTGGTCTTGGCTGTGGTTTGGTCAAACAAGTCCAGGCTTTTGTTTTACCACGAAGAGCTGCTCGTTTATAGAATTCATTGCATTTAGAGAGAAACTACTTCATGTGTAATTATACTCCATTTATTTCCTGTTAGAGGCAACTGTATGTAAACTGAGCTCCAAACACTGAAAAAAAAACTAAGGTTATATTTGTACGGGAAGGGTCCTTAATGACCAACGACTGAGTTTTGAAAAAAGTTACTCCAGAGCATGTGCAGGCAGCCCTCCCACACTGGAGTCCATTTCAAGTTCTTTCAGTTAAAAGATTAAGTTTCTAGTCTTTAGACAGCCTTCCTAACCTGACCAGTACAGCACATCTCTGAGTCCGCAGGCAGATCTAGTGCTTCTGCTGATGCTCATCATTTTGCCAAGCAGCAAAACAAAACTAACTAAACCAATTCTGTTCATTGCTGCTGTTTAGAACTCCTTACACAGAGCTAGGAAGCCAACAACCAAGTCAGTTTCACTTTATAGCTGCTTGGCAAAGCAAACACCACCAGCAGGGGCTGGAGCAGCAGAATCCTCATCCTGGCCCTTCCCTACCAACAGCCAGCTGGTGTGGGAAGAAGAGAACGCTCCTTTTTCCAGTAGTTAGAGGGCAATGGCACTCCAAGCCAACTGGACCTCTAATAGCCAGAGCCTGATACCGAAGACCAAATGTTCACATGGGGCCCAGGATGGACATCCTGATTAAAATCCCTGTGCTCACCCCCACTACTGGGGTGACAAGAGGAGCACAGAGGGCTTCCATCAGTACACTGACCTGGTCCTTTACAACAGGCCCACTCCACCAGACCTACTTCTAGGTTGCAGGGAAGATTTTTCCAAGGACAGAGAGTAGTTCTGCTTCTTAGAATGTGCCTAAATAGAAAGTTTTAGAGAAGGCATCTGCTGTGCTGTAGCTATTGGTATGACTGGGCCAATTAAAGAATCACTGTAGTTTAATACAGTTAAGTGTAGCATTCAAGTAATGGCATTAACAAAACCCTGTTCAAATATCTTCTCTGAAATGCAGGAGCATCAAGACCTCCAGCCCATTTAGAAGCTCATCTTCTTGCCATGGATCTAAGTTTCCAGAACATGGACTAAAAATAGCTCTCAGGGTGAGGATGTTCTTGCTCACAATTCAAAGACAGCTTGAATTAAACAAGAAGAGAAAGAATTAAGAACTCGGATAACTCAGTCTCCAGAAGATTTTGGGTAAAGTCTTCAAAAGCACCAAAATGACACAGGAACCCAAGTCAACAGGGGTTAGGCACTTTTGAAAATTTTGCCTTTTGGCCTTTAGACAATGGCCAAGAAATTTAGGTTTAAAAACCCCATTTACTTTACACAAGGTTTCTTTTAAGTTTAAAGTGCCTGAGGACCCTGCTTACTTGCAGAAACTGCTTCCTGAACACAGACTCTCAGCAGCTGACTTTGGAACATTTTACCCTTAATCCCTAAAGTGCCTAAGTGATTTAGAAGCCTAAATCCCAACAGACATGGTGTCTTGTATTCAGCTTGGTGTCTTCTTGCACTGAAACTGAAACCTATTACAAGATTCATTGCAACCCTACATGAACCTGACAGCTAATGCACTTTTGAGAGAGGATGCAGAATGGCGTACTCAGTGGGGGAATCAGTAGATAACTCCCCAATGCACTGCAACAAAAGCAACCCCTGGAAATGCACTACCTGGGCCTCTTCTGCTGTAGTCAAAGAAGTCATTGAAGAACAATATGCTACTACCTGGGCTAAGCTCAGCTCAGAGTACAATGCTGTTATTTGAGTCAAACTTCTGATCTCTCTCATTACTTTTACATTTGAACCCTGGCCACATGCAACAGGAGCCCTGGCAGATTCCCAGGTCCTTCCCACTAGGCATGGTGCAATGACAAGGCAAGAACCTTTATGCAAGGTGAGCTGAGTGAAGAATCCAATCCTGTAAAGTGAAGTCCCTCCCATGACAACAGACTGGGAGCAGAACTGGACACACCAGCTACACCAGGTGTGTAAGAGGGGGCTCAGATTTAAGATGAGAATTCTAATCCTCCATCACCTGTCAAATCCTCTGGCCCCTCCTAGGTCACCTAGTATCACTGGAGGCCATGCCACAAGCTTCCAACTGTTTTAACTGAGGCAAGTTAAAGCAGTTGTGGGTGTATGCTCCTGTTCCTTGGAAGCAGGCATTATGGTAAACAGGATGCTCGTTGGCAGGAATGAACAAGACAGTGACCACTGTCTTCAATGTAAGACATTCTCCTGACTCTCAGGCAACTTACAAGCTCCAAATATTATTTTGTGAACAGTATTTGTGGTAGTTCAGACAAGTAAGACACTGCCCCTGCCCTCAAGGCTTAACTCCCTGACTCATCTCTGCTCCTGAAGTCCCAAGAGGAGCAGACATGTGCCAGTAACTTCTTTCATCTTTGACTCATTCAGCACATGTGCCCTCCCACTTCCTAAATTAGACTACTACAGCTCCCTCTCTGTGGGGGCTCCCACAAGGCCATTGGGAAGCTTCATCTACTGCAGAAGAGATTGATCAGAGGAAACTACACCCATGCTCCACACAATAGTTGTAAGTCGTTTCACCTGGAAATTCGTGCTTACTGCAATTTACAATGCCCTAGATATTCTGGGTCCTAAATAGCTCCCCACAACATCATGTCCCAGTGCATGAGTTTGAAGGATCACCACCGCAAAGGGGGGGAAAGAGCTCTCAAAAACCCTCTCATCATAAGTCTGAAATTGGATATTCTTAGAGTACAGTGACAACTGTAATCATGCTCTGGCCTTTAACTGCAGGAATTTGAATCCCCTTGACAATTAATCCCCTGGCTGTATCCCCATAATTCCATTTCTGGCCTTATTAATGTAGCTGTACAGTAGCAGCATGGGTAATATAAAACATGCTCTATTTGGGGGAAATGTCCCAAGCCCTACATGTACACCTGTTTCAGTTATATGCACAATGCACTAGATACTCTGGTGACAGATACCTCAGAAAAACATGCAGTATGTCTAGATTTGACTCAGTTTACATTTCATTTTTAGATCCTGACTTTGGAAAGTGTTTACTTCCAGGTGAAAGGCCTGATGTATTATTAATGTAAAGTCCTAACAAGGGTCAAAGCTTTGCCAAATGCCTGACAAGTGAAATTCAGAGTTTAATAGGTGTAAGGCACTTTTTGCTACCATCCAGTGATACAGGGTCAAATGTGCCCCTGTAGCACCATGTATGTTAAGTACTTAGAACCTAGGAAGAGGATCCCCAGGTCCTCAAAGTATCCGGACAAAAACCTATGAACTAGACCGGAAAGTGCTCTCACCTCCGACTCAAAACGCAGAGTACCGCGCCCTGTCCGCATACGACTCCCGCCCGAACCGCTGAACGTCGTAGAGGGAGGCCCGAGCGACCGACGAGACTGGAGACAGCTGACAACGTTCATAACCGTACGCCTCTCCGACGGTGGTGGCCGCGGTTGCCGTGCGACGCAGGGGGCTTCTATCCCGGGTGTAATAGGTGGAGGATGCGGCTGCTGCAGCAGCAGTTGCAGCTGCAGCTACTGCCGCTGCGGCTGCTCCCGGGGTTGGCAGCAGCGCTCTATCGTAAGGGTCTAGGGTAGTAGTGAGGCGATTGGCCATGGCTGTGGTGGCGGCCATGGCTGTGGTGGCGGCCATGGCTGTGGTTTGTACTTGGGAGTATTGCGCGTACTGCGAATACTGGGCCATTGTTTGCTCTGCATAGGCGTCGTATGCAGATGCCGTAGCATAGGGCCTCACGCGGTATCTTTTGTAGTAGTCGACCATTGCTCCATACCCATCATCGTAATACATGGTCTCCCCATAGCCCGCGGGGTAGGGAGTGCGCACCGCTCCGTACTGCTCATTATAGGTTTCGGTAAAGTCAGGCACTTGCCCCGTGCGATCTACCGGACACTCTTTAGACCAGTGCCCTTCTTTCCCGCACCGATAGCAGCCACTCTTGTCTCCCATCCCGGGCGCGGTCCTGAGCCGACTGGTGGACAACTGCACGTGCATCCGCTTGCCTTTAAGAAACAGACGCAAGAATGGTTGCTATAATAAACTGATGCCATATGGAAAACCACAAGATTTGTAACAAAACAAAGCATATTAAATCTTGATCTAAAAATGTATCAAGACAAGCTGATCGATTCACCCCCTCAGTACATCTAACCAGATAGCTACAACTATTGAGCATTCTGCCCATGAGTCAAACCAACAACTTTACCCGTCACCTTTTACGGGATATTGGCTCCTCACTGTCTACTAAGATTTACCCACGTGAAGTGGTACAGAGCCCCAAGAACAGACAGAACTCCCAAGATCTCCAGTGATTGTATCTGACTTGGAATGGTTATTGATAGAACTCTGGAAGGAAACATCCTGACAAATCCCAAGATGACTTTTCAGAAGGTATCCATATAATGATTGTCAGAGCAGACCAGGAACACCACAACATGAACTATCTTGCTAAGTATGGTAGTTCAAGTTCAAGAAAGTTACATACATTGGTAGCCCATGTACAATTCAAAATGGTCTACAATCTCTGGCTTCTGCTTCCAGGCCTGGTGAAGGCTGGGCATTAGCAGAGACGTACAATAAGCTCACACCACAGCAATCTTATGGCAGGCGATTTGCAGAGAAGCTAAACAAAAAGGAGCCACATGCCGACCATCCAGGCCACAAGGGAGACCAGGAGATGTTAACTGGCAGAAAGGGCACTGGTTACATTGGGATGGCTCCTAGCAATGTCCAAAGAGATCTTTAACCCCCTTTTTAAAACACAAAGCCTGCAGCACCTGATGGGAAAAAGTAGCAGGATGTATATAGACGTCATGGGCTCTGTGGACAAAGCACTGTATGACTATTGCATGTGCCTGTGGGTTTCCATTGCTTATGGTCAGGTTTGTGGAAAAACATTTTCCTCTGACACTGAAGTCAGTGGGAGCTGCTCTGAATGTCAGGCCACTTATTTAGATGCCTTTATAGCAATCTTGATATGTAAGTTTAGACTGTCAAGTTTGAAAGCACTAACCAAGCTGTCAGGCAGTCTTGCCATGCAAGTTAGCTATAAGCCTCTGGATCATTAACAGTTTTGTAAGAGCAATTTGCTCTTCCACCTCAAATGAAAAAGCTACATACACACGAAATTTCTCACACTGCAAGCACTTTGGCTGCATATTTAGTCTGTGAACCTAACCTAGAACGGTTTTCAGTATCAGTGAGCCCTGCAGAACTCAGTGCTAGATTTTTCTTTGGCAGTTTTCTTTGCCAAGATGTCTCAGGTGATTGCATACAGCAAGTGAGCTTCTCCTTGCAGAGGACGCAATCTATTCTATTTAGATTCTTATACCATGCACCTTAGAACAGCAAGAATGCTGTAGCTGCATGCTAGATGTAGATGATGTACTACAAAGAAAGTGGATTTGCCAGTTAGCCCAAAGCAAAGGAGCATTTCAGACCAGAAACTGTCTACTTGTCACTCAAAGTTTTGACTGTAGGACAAGAGACTGAATATAGACACTACAAAGGAGTTCTTGGTGTGAAACAGCCAATACTTCAAGGAGCATAATGTAGGAATCCTTGTGGCTTTGGTATTAAGTTCAGATTTAAGTATAGCACTTTTGCCGGCTAAACTGAAAAATATTTAACTGTTTGAATTACTGAGTTACTTGCTACTTTCAGTGAATTAAAGCTATTTATTGATCACCATTCTTGTGCTTTGCAATGTGCAAAAGCAGAGGTGAGAAGATCCCTCCAACCGGGTGACACTGGAGGAGCTTCTGCACATAAAGCTGGAAGAGAAAAAAGCATTGTAACCATAACATGCGACGTCTATCTCTGACATAGGATCCGGCCCTCAGCAGCATTCAGAGAGTCAGAGCCCAGATTATATTCTACATCAAGACACCATTTCATTTAGATGTTACAGAACATAAATCACAAGAGAATCCAGTAATCCTTTAGCCAGAAAGTCCATAAAACAGTCCCAGTTTAACTGCACAAGTTGATGGGTGACCTCTTGCCAACTTGACTTACCTTAAATTACAGAGATATAGCCACTATTTTTGGTAGCAAAGCAACTTACCACTATGGGACTTACCTGACAGAGAAGGACACCATGGCATTCGCCCTCTACTGTGCTTCAAGAGTTTGAGACTGATACTAAACAGGTAGGAAAGTGCTGTAGGCCCAGGGCTGGAAAACTATTTATACGATACTTGACTATAGCAAGCTACCCATGTCACTTTTGAAAATAGGTCTTAAGAGGTTAAGTGACTTGGGCATTTTTGAAAATGTTACCCCTAGTGGTGCTTGTGTTTTCAGAAGTAATAAAGTTGCTCTCAGAAAAAACCACAAGTAACTTCATCTTTTATATATTCTAGATTTCCCACACACACTATGGTGTAGTATACGATATTGGCAACTCTGAAAACTGAAGTCACTTATCTATAAAACAGGTCTGGCACTACCAGTGCCCACACAATGTGCCAGCACCCTCACCCAGCCAACATGTCTCAATCCTGACCTGGAAGGCCACTTTGAAGAGAAGCGGGTTCATTCTCTATGACCAGTTCAGTCTTTGGACTTTTCAATAAAGCACCTGAATGCAGTGTTTATGAGAGGTGCACACTTGTTCAACAGGAACTGGGCTGGGACCCACCAGCTTATTTCATGGGAATTATGGAAGTGCAATGAGTATGTTTGGAAGAATTTGATTTTTAATCAGAAAACATCTATTTCACTGTACACCAGTGGTCCTCAAACTTTTGTACTGGTCACCCCTTTCACATAGCAAGCCCCCTTAAATATATAAAAAAGTGTTTTTTTAATTTATAACACCATTATAAATGCTGGAGGCAAAGCAGGGTTTGGGGTGGAGGCTGGGAGCTCACGCCCCCCCATGTAATAACCTTGTGACTCCGTGAGGGGTCCCAACCCCCAGTTTGAGAACACCTACTGTACATACACTAACCAGTGGAAAAAATATTTCCATCGATAATTAAAATTTACAGATAGGCAACATAAGAAAAATGCTGCTTGAGAACTTAAAGAGTTTGATTGAAGGATATTTACTTTGTATAATTTGATATGTGACGTTGACAATTTGTGTTTTAACTGTTACAAATCTTTAATGTTTTGAATCTCAGTGTCTACTGTCATTAAATAACTATTGTCTGACCCTCCCTCCCCTAATTTCACACAACTGTGAACATTTAAATCAACAAAAATCTAAAAAAAATGTTTAAAAATAATATTATCCACCAACATTTTATAAAAATAAAAATAATATTCTGCCAGGCCTAGCTTGGGGTGTTAACAGCTTTTGGTCACTGAGCCTGGGACAGAAGAATTAGTGGCAAGGTGCAAAATACCCTAGTATCAATCTGCCTCTCTCTCTCTCTCTCTCTCAACACCCTTTGTTGAATATCATCAGTGAGAGAGTTCTATTTCTGCTTGTCACTAGAAAATGGAAATCAAATGTTTTAGCCTACATACAGTGCAGGGAAGTTTATTAGTAGAAACATGAAACAAGCTCTCATGCATGAATATCAGCACTGCCACAAGCTTCAAATGGCTAACTCCCTAAGATCCGATTAATTTCTGTGTAGGCCATATGGGTGTATGCAATGCTGCGTTTTAGACCCAAGACAGTCAGGCCTCCAGGCACACACCCTTTCTTTTACAGAGTTGCCTAAAGATACACCTAGCTGCTGCTTCTAAGAGAAGACAAATATTCTGTTCTAAACAGAAGAGCAGCTGTTTTTTTTACTAGAGATTATTTCTACAAACCCCTACCAGGTTAACTTTTGGGATGAGGTGTTGAGAGATGCAGCATCACTTTCAATGGTGATACCAGACACGACCCTTAGCTGCCCTCTCTGAGGTAGAGCTTCACAGCCTAACTCCCAAGACTAGATAGGGCTTATCCATTGTAGGACCCAAAGATCTGTGCACAGGTGTAACACTACAGTCTGCAAATCAACTTGCTTTCCACATTGCACTAACAGATGCCTTTTGTACTGCTAGAGCAGAAGACAGCTTGTGCAACCAAAACATTGGAAACAACAAAAACTGCATGTCTGCTTTGTTGCCACTGCTCAATGTTGATAAATGGAAAGTATTCCCTGCTATGTGCATTAATCTGAACGCCTACTGAATTCCTAAATTATCGGGATCAACTCTGTAAGAGGTCTGGGCATCACTCTGGGCAGGTCAATGGAAACCTCTGTGCAATGTGCAGTAGCAAAGTTCCAAGGTACATAAGGGATGGGATGGAGAATCCTGAAGATATAATACCTTTCTATAAATCATTGGGACATCTCCACCTAGAGTACTGTGTTCTATTTTGGTTGCCCCAGCTCCGTAAAGTATGTATCAGAAACAGATGAGGGCAAAAGACAGGTGATGAGAATTATGAGTCTGAAAAAACTCTCATATGAAGAGATTAAATGAATGGGGCTGTTTATCTTAGAGACGCGCTACTATTTACCCTTTCATCATACAAAAACATGGGGATATTCCACAACACTGATAGGAGCAACATTAAAACAGGTAAAGAGAAACACTATTTCCACACTGAGCACAATTCACACGTGGAACTCACTGCCTCAAGGTATCACCAAGATCAAAAACTAAGCTGGATTCAAAGAGTATTGACCATTTACATGGATAAGGATAGCCAGAACAAGAATAGTAAGTAATATAAACAGATGTAAGTTTTGGAAGAGATTTAAATTCTCCTGCTTCAGGGCAAGAGCTAACCTCTGCTGGGGTCTAGTTATCCCATCAATGCTATTACAGGGTCCCCTGAACCTTACGCTGAAGCAGTTGGTATTGGCTGCTGTCAGAGACAGAATACCGGACCAGAAAGACCACATCTCTGATCCACTTTGGCAATTCCCATGCTCCGCAGCTCAGAGTTCCAACAGAACATGTCAATATCAATTCATCCTCTACCTTGAACTCCCACTTTTTAGTTGATTAAGTCAATTTGTCTCAAGCTAAGTTTGAAGGTACAATCTTCAAGATACCAGACAAATGACATTTTAAAAATTCAGCTGGTTCTTTTTCAGCCTCTTTTAAATGCTTAAGGCAGCCAGGGAGGTTTTAACTAGGCTTGGTAAGTCAGTCAACTGACTGGTCAAATAATGTCAGTTGATCCTCTATTCAGTCAAATACTCCAGCAAGATTGCCATTCTGATTCCATTATGGTCCATTCTTTCATTTTTTAGACCTTCTACTCCTGAGGGAATTCTGCACCAAAAAATTAAATATGCGCACAATATTTTAAAATTCTGCAAATTGTATTTATCAATAAATAAATGTATCTCCAGCATGGCAGTGGGGAGCACAGGCCACACACTGGCTGCACTGAGGTGGGAGATCACCCTGAAGCCCCCACCTCCCCCGGGAACAGGGACTCTGCAGTGAGGCTGCACCTGACCTGATACAGTGCAAGGGCTGGGCCTGCCCCAGAAACACCCTGGGGCCCTGCCCCTCTGTGCCAGGTGCACCAGAGGTGGGTGGGCAGGCTCAGCCCAGCAGGATCTAAGTGTGGAGGGGCTTAGTGCGGGGGGGGAACAGGTGTGGGACAATCTGGGTGCAGCGGCTCAGAGGGAGATCTGGATGCACAGAGGTTCGTTGGGGGGTTCCAGGTTCAAGGGCAATGGGACTCTGCAGGGGATCTGGGTGAAGGTGAATGGGGTTCAGCAGGGGGGTCTGGGTGTGGGGACATGGGGCTCGGGGGGGGGGGCTCCAAACGCCAGAGGAGTGGGGCTTGATGGGGTGGGGGTCCCGGTGCAGCTGCTTGGGGATCAGTGGGGTGGCAGTCTGGGGGGCTCATCAGAGGGGTCCAAGTGTAGCGGGGAAGGGCTTGTCAGAGTGAGGGTTCCATGGGCCTGCTTAATGGGGGAGCCCGAGCTGCGGCCAAGGGAATGCTGCATGCTGGTCTCCTGCTCCCCCTGCAATTCCCCTATCCTCTTTTCTTATCCATCTCACTCCCACATTCCCCTCCCCTTGCCCTATTCCACTCCCCTTCCTTCCCCACTGCCTCTTCCCCGCACCCTCATTTCCCCCACCCCCCTTACCCACCCCATTGCAGGCACTCACTGTTGCACAGAAAACAGGAAGGCTCCTAGCACACAGAAGCAGAGCAGGACTGGCACTAGGACCCAGGAGGTGGTGTTCAGCGGCAGAGTCGGGAGACAGCCTCATTCAGCTGGGTAACTCTGTGCTTGCAGAAATGGGGAGGAGGGGAAAGCTCACTGGCTTGTAACCCTATGTGTCACCCCATGCCTCACCTCTGTTTCAAGGGGAGCAATCCCCCGCAAAAAACTGCACCCCTGGTCGTGCCCCCCCCTCCCCCTTTTGCTTCCCTGTTTGCAGGGAAGCACAGGAATTCGGGGATGGGGGGCCCATTTTCTGGGGGGTCCCAGTCACGCAGAATCCCCCCAGGAGTAATCTTCATTTCACGCTTTTTCACATTCTTCTGAGTTAAAGTAACTCAGTTAAGTAACTTGTATTTTTGTAATTAGGCTAACTGTCTAAAGCTAAACCTATTGGAGGCCATAACATCTTATGCTTGTTTGTTCCCGTTCTAATAAATTGGTGGTTTAAAAAAAAAAAAAAGACAGTTTTTTGTGGACCAGTCTAATGTCTAACACTGGTCTTAACCTTAGAAAGATCAGGAATGCAAGGATCTGATCTTCTTTGGTTTTGCAGGACTACTGGGAGATCTCAAAGCTCTAACAATTTAAAGGAGAAATTAATAAAGGCTTCCTTATTCAAAAGGTTGATTGGTAACCAGAGTTCATTAGGAGTTAACACAGGGAAAGAAAGTTATTGTCTAACTAAAAATCCCTTCTCCTCTTGATACCTCAGCTTTCACTCTTCACTTTTGTGAGGTCATCTCTGTCTCATGATTAGAGAACTGGACTCACACCATAAACAAAACCCAAATTTCTGATGTAGAAAAAAACAAGCAGAGTTTTAATTTAATAAATCTGTTCAGACCAACTTTATGTATCATAAAAAAAGCAGACAAGCCCATTTCCACCCCACCCCTCCTTGCAGGTCACCTTTAACGTGTTTTGGATCTCTTGTTTAACACCTTTTAAAAACTGCACAAAGCTTTAAATACTCCTAAAGATGAGGGACCGAAATGTCTGGTCTTATGCAAGCTTCCTCCACATTTCTGTCATGCCCCACAATCTCAACCCTGCTATTCAAGTCCTGGGCTTCTGCAAACACACAGTTCTGCCCATGAAACTCAATCATGACCCACAGTGCACCCTGCTATTCCAGTCCTGGTCTCCCCACAGCTATGTCAATACCCTTCAATCTCCTGTAACACTTTTTCCAACCATAGTTGCAGCCACAGGACTATTAAATGTATGACAAACAGTTCTCCAGAGGAGCAGCACTGAATTACCTAGTTCATTAGCTAGACATGTACTTAACTGAAAGTATTTCTCAAATCCAATGAAAGCACTTTTCTAACTTGAACAAAAACTATGGTTTATCCAATTCCTAAACACCTCCCCAAGAACTCTGCACTTCTTGTGTTCATCTACACTGAAAAACTCATCCAGACAACATGATCAGTCTGAACGCCATTATTCATTCAGCACAATTATGACCCCATGACCAACAGATTTCCACCTGACCTGATCTTCTGGACAGAACCTGGCGCTACCTAGTCCTAGCGAAGGCTGCACTTTCCCTGGTTCATGTTTCACCTTGGAACTCTGTGTTGTCTAGGCCCCTGATGGCCTCCACCGCATCCTCAGCCCGCTCCATGTGCACAAAGGCATAGTCCTTCACTATGTCGCACTCGATTACCGGGCCATACTCTTCAAACTTGGCCCGCAGCTCCAGGTTCGTGCAGGTAGTGCTGATGTTGCCCACATGCAGCTTGGTGGATGCCTTGCTCTTGTTCTTGCTGGCTTCCACGTTGATGCAGACACCATGCAGCTTGTGGTGATGCAGATTACGGATGGCATCTTCAGCCGCTGTCTTGTCTTCGATGTGCACAAAGCCATAGTTTTTGATGATGTCACATTCCAGCACCTTCCCATACTGCTCAAAGAGCGACCGGATCTCTTGCTCCGTTGCCTCCCGGGGCAGATTCCCAATGAAGAGTTTCACCATCTTGGCAGAGCCTGGGGGAAGAGGAAAGTGGTTTAAGAAGAAGCACCCATCCAAGTGCAATGCTCTTTTACATCTCTGTACTTATATGGCCCTCTTCACCACAGTATTGCCCCCATTTTATAGATGCAGGAGCTGAGGCATAGGGTAGATTAAATGACTCGCCCAGGGTCACGCAGAGAGTATAGCTGATCTGGGAATTGAACCCAGGTCTCCAGAGTTCCAATCCAGTGTCCCATCCTTCCTGTATAAGCTTTACTAATACTCTTCAGTGATAGGGTCCTATCCACATAGTCTATTTACATGAAAGCTAAGTACAATCAGGAGAGACGACCCTATGTCCCATTAAAATTGTTCTTGACAATTAAGTAGGAAGTTTGGTATCAGTGGCTTCGAATGGAGTTCTAGGGGCTTTGCTGTTGGAGATGCATCTTTTGTACGAAACACAGAACTAATGCCGGGACCAGCATCATTCACTAAGATCCTATGGTACATTTTGTATAAACACAGATGGTAACTGCAGTCTCCGGGTCAAGTCCTAACTCAGATAATTGCACTCTGCTGCCTAAATCCTCTCCTTGCACCTTCAATAAACATTTGTCGTTTACTAAAGGGCTGAGCATAGTTTGGACACAATGCCTCTATTTCAAGGACCGTACAATTTTATCCACATTGGACAGAGTGAAAGTATGGTATGGGCTTCCTGCACTGCTGTGGTGATTTAGCTGCTGGGGAGAAGGTGCAATATTCCGATTTTGAAGGTGCTCAACGAGGACAGATGAATTAAGAGCGTGCGCATGTGCAAACAACCTTGTCTCAGGACTGCAGCATCTTACATTCATTCTGAGAACACCACCTGCTCTGCCATCAACACTTTAACCCAGGTTCACCCCTTCCTTCCACATCCCCAGACCCTGAGCTACCTGATCATCTGCATCCATGCCACCTCCACCCCTATCCCATATCCCTCCTTTGCCCTATATCTCCTATACATAAAGCCAAAGCCCTCACCATCTCTCCTGCCCTGACCCCACCATGTACAGCAAAGCCTTCATTGGTGCCCCATATATTCCGTTTCCCATGTACCCCTCCTTATACACACTATCAATGGCCCTCATTTTCCTCAGCTGCCCTCCAACTCCCACTTCTGTAACCCTCCTTACACAGGCAGCTCAAAGGCCTGACGGCATCCATTCCCCATCCCCAGTTCCTCCCCCATACACATCCAGAGCCCCCACTGGGACCTCTCCCATCCCACATTCCCCCACCCCGCCGCCACACACACACACACACACAGCCCACCTCAGTACCTCCCCTCCCCACCCCACCTCGGTACCTCCCCCCCCCCAACACAGCCCAGTCGCTCATGCTGACGCCTGCCCTAGAACCCTCACGTCCTCATAGTGCCCCTTGCTGTATAACCCCCCCCACCTCCAACCTTGGCCCTACGCAGGCCCATCCCCCCACACACAGAGCCGCAGGGTCTGGATAAGCCCCACCCCATCCGTAGCCGCATCCCGGCCCTCAGCCCCACAGACCCCGCCCCAACCCACCGACACAGCCTGGGCCCTCGCCCTCCCCACAGATCCCTCCACATCCTCCTTCCCTCGTGGGCCCACACAGTAGCGCCCCAGCGCGGCAACAGGCCGGCCCCGAACCAAGACCAACCTCGCCAGGGACCGCACCTCCTCTCCCCGCGAAGCACACAAAATGTCGGCTGCAGCGGCGCGAGGCCCAGGCCCACCCACTCACCCGTCCCTCCGCTTCCTCATTGGAGAGCCTAGTGTCCCGCGCGCCTACTGGGCAGCGCTGCCTGTCAATCAAGTGGAGAGCCATGCAGAGCCCAAGGATACAGAGTGGGGCTCCTGGGTGGGGGGAAGGGAGGGAGGAGATTCACCAATCGCGATCGAGCGTTCCAAGGGTGAACCCGTCCCCCCACTTCTCTAGAGCCAATCACACCGCCGGAGAGGTGGATTGCACCATTGTTGTTTTAGGGAAGGGGGGGACAAGTGATAACATTGTTCTATTGTGCCTCTGCGTGGAAGGGGCGGAATGTGGCGCTGTTCTGCATGGGGGGCGGGGGTAAGCTGTTATGATGGAATGTACTATTGTGGATCTGCACGGGGGGGGAGCGGTGATAATGGTCCGTTGCGGCTCTCCATGGGGGAGCCGTGATCGTGGATTGTTCTATTGTGCCAATCCGAGGGGGAGCATTGATTATTCCAATGCTGCTCTTTATAGGTTTCAGAGTAGGAGCTGTGTTAGTCTGTATCCACAAAAAGAACAGGAGGACTTGGGGCACCTTAGAGACGAACATATTTATTTGAGCATCAGCTTTCCTGGGCTACAGCTCAGGAATGCATCTGATGAAGTGAGCTGTAGCTCAGGAAAGCTTATGCTCAAATAAATTTGCTCTTTAGAGGGAGAGCAGTGAAAATGGATTGTTCCATTGTGCCTCTCCATGGGGGGGTCAGTAGAAGGTTGTGCCATTGCGGCTCTGATGCGGGAGTGGGGAGTGCAGAAGTGCATTGGGCTGGAACCAAAAGACGGGTTCAAACTAGCCGCTTCCCCTCCCCTGCTCTACAGATCCAGTGCCGGGGGAGTGGGTAGCACACACAGGGCTCTGCCACCCCTCCTCCCTCCCTTCCCGTGGGTCACCCCCAGCTGCAGGGAGGTGTCAAGGCAGGGAGGGGGTCAATTCTTATGGGCAAAGCTGGGTTTGCCCCCCTGCCCCGCAAAATTCCATCCTAATACTGGAAATCTCCCCCCCACCCCCGCGTCCTGCACAGTAGGAAAGATGCTGTGGGAGCAGGTGGAAGGATAGTTACTGCCGCACTTTCACATGCCCCGCTGACAAGGAGTGTGAAGTGTTCTAAAGCTTTTTGAATCCCAGCCTCCATTGCCACTAAATAATTGACCAACCCCCATGTCTGACCCTCCATCATCTCCCGCAACTGTGAATATTTAAATGGATAAAAACTGAAAAAAATGCTTAAAATAAACATCGATATTATCCCCCAAAATTATTAAAAAAACCAACGCCCACCTGCCAAGCCTACTTGTAAATGGCCAGTGGTGGTCACATATGACCCGGTGGTTGGAAGCTGGGCATGCTCCAGCTAGCAACAGGCCACTCTGCCATTATTGTCATCAGTGATTTGTGTTGCAACAATCCTGGGAGCCAGTTGCACTGGCACTGTGACACTACGTGGCTGCATGTGTGATACTCCTGCATTAACTGCACCCACCATACCCATCAGCCCCCAAGGAAGTTGTGTGAGCAGACATGCTCTCGTCCCCGTTCCTGCTGGGAAACAAAGCCTCTTGGTCTCTACACAGACTCTTTTATTTCAGAGTTTCTGTCAAAAATTGGAACAGATGCCACTGCAAACACATGAATAATGTTTCCCACAAGCACAGAAAGATCACCAGGATGCGCTCAGGGGGTGTCCCAGCCAGGGGGTGCGAGGAGCGAAGTCATGGTCCAAATGCAGCAGCGACATCTTGTTTCCAGGCCTCCCGCTGCAGGAAGCAGGCCCCGCCACCATCCAGTTCTGCAATCCTGCCCACCCCTCGAGCTCCAAGCTGCCTGTCCCCAGGACCCCAGCAGAGGGAGGAGACTTGGCTCATTTCACAGTCATAGGGGCGAGGGAGCCATGGTGCCCTATCCTGGCAGGGATACGGTTTCTCCTTAGACAGGGAAGACCAGGGAGGCAGAGAGCAATCACTCATAGCGGGAAGGCACAAATCATTTCTGGGCCACAGACTGGGAGATAAAGGCAAAGGAAACCAGCCAGGGCTTGGGAGGGGTGGGTGGAAAAAGACACCAGATTGGGCACTGGTGGGGAGGAGGGAATCTTTCCCCCAGTTCACCCCAGGAAATCCTATGGATGACTGGAGACCAGTGGGGTTAGGACATTGGGAAAGTCAAAGGGGCAGCCACCTACTGAACAGGGGATGGATTTTCAGCTCAACTGTTTGACAGGCCAGAGGAGACAATTCTGAGCATCCAGCCTGACCTCTGCCCACCCCCGGGTAACCCTGGCTAGAGGATCCCACCCAGTGATTCTGCTAGCCGAGCGGGGTTGCTTGGTGAGAGACACTCTGTCTCAATTCAAAGGCCCCACACAGCAGGGAGATTTCCAGAGACACCAGGAGCCCAGCCCCCTCAACTTTCAAGGAGGATAAGGGCTCCCCCTTTGTAATTTCTCCAGCTCTTAGGTGCTGGATTGCCAGAAGCACTGAGTCCCCCTGCTCTGAAGTCCATTGTTTGGGGGAGCTCAGCCCCTCTGGGAATCCCATGCCCACCTTGGACAGCAAAGCCCTCAGTGTGAGAAGGGCGGTGAGAGAACTGACCGCCACAGCTGTCTGCATCCTCACGCAGGGAATCCCTGGTACTGCTTCTGTTTGCAAGCAAAAATAACCCCACTCCAAAGACAGAGCCCCAGCCCTGGGAACCTGATCCCATCCCCATCCTGTCCAGCTCAGCCGCAGCTTCCCTGTGAGGGTGTGACTGTCTGCAAAGCAGGGGGCACGGAGTGGGGGCCTCACTATGGTGCGGATGCACCATGGACCCTGCCACAGGATCTGCTAATGTAGAGCAGCTGTAGAAAAGGGGTGGGGGAAGATGTACCACCCCATACTCGGGCAGCTCCAGGAGATGGGGGGCAGCAAGGAGAGAAGGTTCATGGATCAGAGAGACAGGAGGGGACAAGGCAAGTCAAACATGCCCCCTAATGTGCATCAGCCCAAATGCCCCTCCCCCACCATGCCTGGGTCCTGGCAACCTAAATACCCTTCCCCACACAGCCTGGTAACCCTAATGCTGCTCCTCCCCTGCACTGGTGCAGAAGGTCACAGGGAGGTTTTTTCCCAGGTTGGCTTCATGGCTGATGCACTCCAGCAACTCCAGCATTCCCCAGTGTATGGGGGAGTCAGCAGGGATCCCCCCAGCGGCTCCCAGGGTGGGAGGGTTGGTTGAAACTGTCACATTAGCACAGCTACCGATCTAAAATGCAGCATCCCCATCCAGGACCCAGAGTTCCACTCCCTGCTCCGATCCATCTGGAGCCCAGAGTCTGCCCCCCCTGTACAGAGCCCCTTGTCCCATCCCGTGTCCTTCCATCAGTTCCATGGATTAAATAGCCGGGCAGTGCCCCTCCAGCAGCCCCTCCAGTAGCAAGCCCCCCAGACCCTATTGCTTCTTCTTGAAGAAGCTGAATCTCTTTTCTCGGTCCTTCTCCTTGCCGTCCTTGCTGCGCAGGGCCACGGAGACCTCAGTGGCGCTGTTGGGGGACACAGGTGGCATGCTCACGGCCCGTGTCATGCCCTTGCCAGTGAGTGAGGGCGGATCCTCCGTGTCCTGCTGGGGAGTCGGGGTGCAGGCCACTGAGGCATTGATCACTCGCATCCAGGTGCTCATCTCAGCCTGGGGGAAAGAGAAGGAGCTGTCAGCCGTGGGTTGGGGCAGGGAACTGGAGCACAGAGGGGGCAGGGCACTGGCTCTGGGAGGAGACAGGGCACCAAGAGGGGTTGGCAAGGCAGAGGGGTGGGACTTTGGGGCACAGACAGGGTGGGTCTGGGAGGGGACAGAGTTGGGCAGAGCTCTGGGGTAAGGCCCAGGATTCAGAACTGATGAGGCAAAGGGACTGAGAGAGGGTGGAGCACAGGAAGCATGCAACTCAGGATGGTAGGGGGCAGGGCAGAGTGGGGAGGGATATCTGGGGGAGGGCTCTAGGGCTGGAATGGGGCAGGGCAGAGGGTCCAGAACACTGGCAAGCATGGCAGAAGGACTGGGAGAATCCTGTAACCTGTAACGCAGGTGTTTGGCTACTGGCCCCAGGTGCATGGAAGAGAGGCTGTGCGGTTAGCCCTCTCTGCCCCCTACAGACCTCCCCCACTAGAGAGAGAGACATTACAGCATAGCAGACTTGGATCCCCGAGCAGGTGGCGGCATGCGCGTGTAACACCGACAGATCTTAGTCAGGATCCAACCTGGGACCTCTGGAGCTTAGTACATGAGCCTCTACTCCATGAGCTAAAAGCTACATGGCCATTAGCTAAGGCTGTAGCAGACTCATTAATCTCTAAGTGGTCTTGGTGCCAGCACCACACCCAAGAGGTGTATGGGTTACATGTGTGCACACATGTAAACCTAGGAGCACTAGGAGGGGCCACGAGGAGCTCAGAGGCCAGTGTGCAGGGGTGCCCCCATGTGGGCAGGGCAAGCAGCGCCCTCGTGCGTAAGAGACTCACCTCGTCCTTGGCCTGGAATAAATACTCTTTGCCGTCACTCAACCTGCAGAGAGAAAAAAAACACAGGTTACGTCACCTCCCCATGGCTAAGCCAAACCCTGCCTTGTTCCCTATTCCCTTCATCCTATCCCCTTCACCAGGTCCCCTCCTTCTCATACGGATACCATCCCACCACTGCCCACCCTGTGTGTCTGCCACAGAGGCCGCTCCTACCCCAGCTTGAAGACATGCTTGCGTTTCTTGTAGTCCAGTGCCACGTTGCACTGCGCCCCCTGCAGGCTGATGGGCACCTCGCCATGGTAGGGGACACCATGGCTGGCGTTCTTGGCGTCTTTGTAGAAGCCTAGGCTACCTTTGTGCAGGACACAGTACACGTTCTGCCAGGACCTTGGGAGGAAGCACAGAGCCGTCAGAACAGCCACGGGGAGAGGGAAGAGCTCAGAGCCATCAGCACAGCTGGCAGGGGAGCACAGAACCATCACCACAAGGGGACCAGGGGTAGGATATAGCCATCAGTGCAGGCGGGAGGGGCGGGAGGTGGAGCACACAGCCCCCCAGCTCCACCTCCAAGGCCCTGCCCACCACAGTGGCAGCTGGTCCCCAGGCTTCCCCAGTCCAGTAAGGGGCAGAGCTTCTCTCACCTGTTGGCTGCCTTCTTGCCCTGGGCTTCCATCTCCTGCTTGCGGCACAGTGCCCCCTCCATGTGCTCCTGGGCAGTGGGGTCTGGTGACCGGAGTGGCAGCGTGGTCGAATGGGCAGGCTCAGGGGTGAGTGCCGGCAGCTTGGTGCGGGCCTTGGGCGAGGGGGCAGGGCTGTGCTCCTTCTCCTCAGCCAGGGCATCCGTCCGGGCGCCGCTTGTCACCTCCGCCATCTTGGACATCTGGAGGGACAGAACAGGTCTGTGACAGGGAGCACAGCTCCTAGATTCCTCCTGCCTGGGGGAGCCGTCTGCCTCTCCAGGCTCTGCCCCACCAGCCCAGCTGACCCCCTCCAGACTCCGCTCTCCTCCCAGAGCTGGGGATAGAACCCAGGAGTCAGAGCTGCCACATGGAGTGGATGGGGCTGAAGGTGGCAGAGGCTCCCGTCACACACACACCCCGTTCCAGAATTGGGCACCTTAGCCCAGCTGCTGTTTGTAGGCCCTCCTGGTCCCAAGGTAGCCCTGGCTGGGGGGCTGCCTCTGGGGGAGCTGCATTACCTGGGGGGACTCGGAGTCAGGGTAGATCCCATTCACAGCAGGCAGCTCCGGGAGACGGCTCTGCAGAGTGGAAGTCCTGTGGCGGGTATGGGGGGAAGGGACAAGAACAAGCATTAGGGGCTGGTGGAGACCCATGAGAAGGACTGCCACCAACCTCGCTGCCACTCCAGGATGTACCGCACATTACTGGGACTTCCCCCCATCCCCGCCAGCCTGTGCTCCCCATGCCACCCTCCTCCCCTGATGCCAGGACCCCTTCCCATTCTCCCCCCAGGCTGTCCTCCCCATGCTGTCCTCCCCTAGATGCCAACCCCCTACACAGCTGGTGCTCTAGGCCAGGCCCTGCTCTCACCCATCAGCAATGCTCAGTCCTGGCCCCTGCTGGCTGTCAAGGAGCAGCACTGGCTGCACCGTGACCTCGGGCTCTGGCTCGGGTGGTGTTGGGGGCCGCCTCTTCCTCCTCTCCTCCTCCTCGTGCCGCAGCCGCTCCTTCTCCTCCAGCTGCGGGGGAGAGGGGCACGCAGAGATGGAACAGCCTAGTCCCTCCTGACAAGGCCCCCGGGCTGGGAACACAGGCCAGGGGCATGCCCCCACATGGCACAGTGCAGGGCTTGGGGTGGGGAGCGGCAGTTCCATAGGACACCAACCCAGAGGGTCCAGACCAGGGGTCTGGTTCTGATCCATATCAAGGTGGACGGCCAGAGGCAGAGCTGGGAACCTGCCCCCAGTGCCAAGGCATTCCAAACTGGAGTTCCAGTTCTGATCCATTTGGCAAGAGACGAGCCGTAGTGGCAGAGCTGCCCACAACTCAAGAGTGTCCGAGGGTTCTGGTTCTGACCCATACGAGATAGACCATGAGGGGCAGAGCTGGGATCGACACCTCCTCAGAGTGAAGGGTGCTCCAGAATTGGGACTGCAGCTCTGATTGGCCTGGCTGAAACAGGCCTAAGGGGCACCACGCAGATCAGACCTGCTCCAGGGTAGGAGTCCAGATCCAGGGTTCTGGTTCTGATCCATCGTACAGACTCAACACAGACACACCCATTGGAGGCTCCATTCACCAAGTTGGGTGGGTCTCAGGCCTTAGTTCCAATTGGTGGCCTCTGTGGCAAACCCAGTGCTACCTCTGGCCCATGGAGACATCCTAACCCCGGGCCAGGGCTAGGGCAGAGCACAGGGAGCTGTGTGGGCTGGCAGTGTCACACCAAGGCACAGCCAAGGGCCTCAGGGGGCCATGTGTGGGCATGCAGCACCTCCGCCCCGGGCACACACCAAGGGCCCCCGAACCTCAGGCAGGCCTCTCACCGTGGTGAGCTTTTCCAGTGCCAGGAAGCGCTCCTCCCAGGCAGCGGCCAACTTCTGGAAGCCCTCATGCCTCTTGATGAGGTTCTCCACCTCGTCTACGTTCCCGCCCAGCTCGGCTGAGCGCACGATGGGCTCCTGGCTGGACAGCCAGGCCTCAGCCATGCTGGCATCGCGCCCGAACATCAGCACCTCCATAACTGCAGGGGGACAGACCAGATGGGTGGGGCACTGCTGGGGACAGGCGCCCAGAATAGCAAGCTGCCATCCTCCAGCAACCCACTAGACCACACTCCCCTCATGGTGCTGGGGACAGAACCCAGGAGTACTGACCTCCCCACTGCACCCCTCTGCACCCTACCACATCAGATTCAACCCTACAGCTGTGCTGCTGCCCCTTTCCCTCCTTGGTGTCCTCCCGACACATAGAGCCCCCTCTCTTCCCTGCCCTTTCTCCTCACTAACCAATCTGCAGCCAGTCCATCTTCTCCTGCCACCGGTCTCCGATCTCCTTGCGCCGCTCCTGCAGCTGGGACAGCTTCTCTGAAATCTGAGCAGAGGCGCTGGCTCAGGAAAGTGGGGGGCCCAGCCCACCCTGGAGGAATCACACTTGTGTTGGTCACATGGTCCCACTGCTAGGAACTAGGGCCCAGTCAAATGATTGGCGGTGAGTCATGGATCGCGATGTGGGACGTAAACCCTACGCAGGAGAGGGGCCTTTCAGGGGATGACTTGGGAACAGACTGGAGGGGATCCTGACCTGGATCCCAGCATAGGAGTGCGGGTATGAACTAGAGGGGACCCAAGACACCCAGTCTACACAACACCTGGGGGTAGTGTCAGGGGGCAGTGCTGGGATGGCAGGGGCATGGAGGGCTGTCACCTGGCAGTCTCACCTTGTCAGAAGCGTAGTGGCCCTTGTCCAGCAGTGCAGTGCCCATGGCTATGCAGGAATTGAAGCTGTCCGTCCGGGCCTCCACCTCGGCCTTGATCCCTTGGTGGTTCTTGATGACCAGGTCAGCTGAGGATACGTCCCTGGGGAATGAGGATAAGGAGGTACCCTTCAGCATGGCTGAGCTGGCAACAGCCCCCCACTCCCCACTGGCTGGCTGGGCCCAGGCGATTCCCTCCAGTCTCCAGACTTGTGTCCACTGGCACATGCTGTTCTGATCCCAGCTGGGCCATGCTAGCTGGGGTGGAGGCCTGGCCAGTCTGTCCTGAGCTATACTGGTCTGTGCTGGGCCATGTCAGACTGCACTGGGACAGACTGGGCCACGATGAGCTATATTGGCCTGTACTGGGCGATACTGGTCAGTCTGGTCCACATTGAGCCATCCCAGTCTCTGCTAGGCTGGCTGAGCTATGTTGGGCTATATTGACCTACACTGGGCCATGCCAGTCTGGGCTGGGCTATTCCAGTCCGTGCCCTGGGGGCTCCCTGCTCACCTGGGCTTCTCCTGGGCGTCTATCTGCAGGTGCACCCCGTCCATCCACAGCATCAGGTCTCGCACCATCTTGAAGAAGCGGAACTTGTCCACGGTGTCAAGCAGCAGCTGCCGGCGGCCTTGGCTGCTGCTCAGCAGCTCGGCCCAGGCCTCGCTCACGGCCTGCTCATGCCGCCGGATGTCGTCGGCCTTCTCACCTGCGTAAGCCTTCTGCAGCCGCGTAGCGTCCTCCTGCACCTGTTTCACCTGGGGAGCCGGGGGTCAGAGTGGCATCCCGCCCCCACCCCATGCCACCCTTCCCACTCGTAGGGGAAGTGTATGTAGAGAGAGGAATCCCTGACACTGCCCCACACTCCATCCTGCCCATCTCCCTTTCCCTACCCCATGCCCTGTCCCCTGTCCCATCCTGCTCTCCTCCCCATGCCCCAGACCCCCCAGATCTTGCCCCCATCCTACCCTGCTCCCCTCCCCTTCCCGACCCCAGATCCTACCCCACACTCCCTTCCCATCCCATACTCCTCCCATCCCCTCCCCCACATCCTACCCCACACCCTGTCCCCCCATCCCACTCTGCTCTTCTTCCCCTGTCCCAGACCCTGTCTCCAGCCTACCCTGCTCCCCCACCCAACCCCAGATCCTACCCCATACCCCCTCCCCATCCCACACGGCTCCTCTTCCCTCCCCCACATCCTACCCCACACCCTGTCCCCCCATCCCACCCCACTCCCCTCCCGCTGCCACAGACCCTGCCGCCACCCCCCTCTCCCCATCCCCAGACCCTGCCCAATCCCACCCTGCAGCTGGCAATACCTGTGCACTGAGCGCCTGGATGTCATGCTCGTAGGCTGTGTGCATGCGCTGCATGGCCTCGGCCGTGTTCAGGTCGCGCCCCACCTCGTCAGGCAGCTGCTTCTGCTTGTGCTGCACCTGGGCCAGAGTCTGGCGGGCGTCGTGGTAGAAGCGGTGCAGCTCGTAGGAAGCCGCCAGCATCTGGCTGCGGGTGTCGATGAGCTCCAGCAGGTCGGCCCAGGCATCGTTGAGCCCATCCTTCCACTCGGCAATGGTGGCGTTCTCCGAGTGCCCTGATGAGATCAGCTCGTCCGCCAGCAGGTTCACGGCGTCCACGCGCTCCTGCCCGATGTTACTGGTGTCACGGGAGAACTCCCGGAACTTGTCCCGCAGCATCTGGGGAAAGAGAAGGGTCAGGGAGGGCCACGGGCCCTGCTGAGGGCAGTGATGGGACCCAGGTCTGGGGGGAGTGGGAGAGGGGGTCTGGAGGGGAGGTCAGGAAAGGGTAGACAGGAGAAGGGATGGGCTTGAGGGATGGGAGGCGCACCGGGGGAGGTGATGGGCTCCAGGCGCATGAGGCTGCCTCAGCTGGGCTCCAGGTAGGGCTACCTCGGCTTGTGCTGCACAGAGGCTACGCCACACTGCGTAGCCAGCCGGGCTCTGGCACCAGCCTGCACAGGAGCCCAGCCTGGCGGAGACTGGCTTGGTTCAGCATGGACCAGTCTATCTCAGTCCAGACTGACCAGTATCACCCAGTACAGAGCAGGATAGCTCAGCATGGACCAGCCTAGCCCACTTCAGACTGACATGACCCAGCAGGGACCAGTCTAGCTCCCCCTGCTCTGCACCGGGCACTCACAGTGACATGCTCGTAGTCCTGCCCCAGCTCGTGGGAGGCAGCCACCACCTCGCGCTCCGAGATCCACTGCTCCAGGTCATCCACGTCGCGCTTAAGCTGGCAGAGGCGCTGGTGCTCCTGCAGCTTCCCCCGCCGCTCCTCTGCCAGGTCCTTCAGGCTGGCGTACAGTTTGTCCACCTGGCCCTGGCGCAGGGTGAGCCGCTCACTGCAGGGGGAAGAGCCACTTGAGCCACAGAGCGGCGCCTGCCCCTCGCCGACTGGAAGTGGCAGCACTGCCGGGGAGCAGGGGCCGAAGACCTGCGAAAGCCCTGGGGCTAATGCGCTGCCCAAGAGGCTGGGGGTTCCCATGCTGTGGGGGCTGTGCTGGCATGGGCCATGCCACGCTCGACAGGGCTGTGCCAGGCTTGGGGTGGACCACGGCAAACAGGAAGAAGGGGGGCATGTTGCTAAGGGAGTCCCCACCGGTATCCCAAGCGAGAGGGACTGTAGGTTCCAGGTCTGATCTCCCCTGGACAGCCGCAGTGCCCCTCTCTCCATGCACAGCCATGGCGAATGGTGTCTGGGCACAGAGCATCGGGCCACAAGGTCTGTGATGCAGGCACAAGCAGCATCCAGCCGGGCTCAGGCCCCACTGAGGGGACAACTTGGGCTCAGCGGGGCGGAGGGACGGGGCTTTCGACTGGGCTCCTGGCAACCCATGGGAGGCTATGGACTCACTGCCCCCCAGTAGCACAGGGCCATGGGACCTGGATCTGTGCCCACTGTTGGGGGGGAAGGGGCACGGGGGTCTCACCTCTCTGGGTGCTCACTGGCCACCATGTCGCGGCTCTGGTTGGAGAGCTGGTGGATGGTCTGGGCGTAGTCGTCCAGCGCTTGCTCCATCACCAGGTGCTTCTTCACCATGGCCTGGGCAATCAGCTCGTCCTGTGGGTGCCGGACAGAGAAGGATGGAGGGTGCCACGACGCAGGGGCAAAGGTGGGGGGCGGGGGTGCCATGATGCAGGGGCAAAGGGAGCAGGTGGGCAGGGCTGTCCCCAGCTCCTAGGACGGTGGTCAGGCTGAGGGTCACTCAGCTCTCACAGGCCCACTGGCTTTCATAGGTGGGGGGTCAGGGTGGATGCAAGACATCCAAGAGCAGCCTTCTCCTGAGACATCATGTGCAGCTTCTGTGGCCGAGGGGGTGGCACCCAGTGAGTGAGCAGCACCCCAGCTCCCGTGGGTATCAGGGAGCAAGGGGGCTCTCAGAGGCAGAGAGGGGGTGGGGCAGGCTGGGCTCTGTGCCCCCTGTACACATTTGCCTTCTCTTGGGACATCGTGCACAACAGTTGCAGAGGGGGGGCACCCAGTGGGTGGAGGGGTACACCTGGTTCCCATGGAGGGGTGGGGGCTGGGGCTCCGGCTCCACTCCCTTTCCCCCAGACCTTGGCCTTCTCCTGGGACATCATGTGCAGCTCCTGCTCGCCCATCCAGGCCTCAGCTTCAGCCACGTCGAAGTAGAACTGCTGGGCAGCGTGTGCCCGCTCCAGGCGCTGGTGCCGCAGCTCCGCCTGGTGCCCCAGCTCCCGCCAGGCCTCCCGCAGCTCTTCCACCCGCTCCACGGGCCCGCAGCGCGCGAGCCCTGCCCGCCGCCCCAGCAGCTCCTCCACGCGCGGCTCATGGCCCTGGATCTCCTTCTGCAGGGTCTGGGGCAGGGAGCATGGGCGAGGGGGTCAGAGTGTGGCATTCACCCTCTCCCCTATGCTGAGCCCCCTGCTCCTGACCCTCCCCACCCCCCAACCTCAGCCTTCAGAGTGCTCTTTCAGTAGAGTCTGGGAGCAGAGAGGAAGGGGGGGTCGTGGTACGTTCACCCCCAGGCCTCACCACTCTTTTGACTCTCCCCGCAATTCACCCCTCCCTCATCTCCATCTCCCATCAACCCTCCCCCACCCCCTCCTCCTTTCATATTCCCCCTGCCCCCAACCCCCTAATCCTGCATTGTCAACCCCGCGTGAGGTAGGGAGCACCTTTGCCACTGAGTGGGGTGAGCAGACTCCAGCCCCCCAGTCCCTCCCCAGCCTGGCACCACACCTGGTTCTTCTTTATCAGCAGCTGGACGGTGGGCAGGTCCTTGCCATGGTCAGTGGAGATGGCCATCGGCATCCGCTCCCTCACCCACAGCTGAAAGCACAACGTGGAGCAGGGTCAGGGGCACATGAGGGGCACATGGGGGGACTTCACAGTGAGGGATTCAGGGAGAACTGTGCAGGGTGGGGGGGATGCATGGGGGCTTCATGGGGGGCTGCACAGGGTGGGGGATACATGAGTGACTGAACGGGGGTGCACAGGATGGGGGATGCATGTAGGGCTGCACAGGGGGGTGCGCAGGGTAGAGGATGCACAGGGGGCTGCATGGGGGGGCTGCACAGGGGAGTACACAGGGTAGGGGGATGCATGGGGGCTGCACGGGCACTGCACAGAGTGGGGGATGTTGCATGGGACAGGAGCTGCAAGGGGGTCCATGCATGGGCAGCCTCAAACCTGGCAGCTCCTCCACTCAACATTGCAGTCTGAATATCAGGGTGGGAGATTAATGGAATTTCCCAGTTTAAATTTTTTTCCCCTCCCACGCAAAAGTCCATCCCGTGGACCCAGCCTGACCCCACCCCCCCCATCCACTTGTCACCAGCCAGGGTGGGACCTCCACACATGCTGCACAGAGCCCCACTGCTGAAGCTAAAGGGCATCACCGGCAGGTGAAGCAGGGACTGGCCACTGGAGGGGGATGGAGACTCACACTTAGCCAGTGAGGGCTCTATTTGTTCAACAACACTAGGACACTGGGAGTCAGGACTCCTGAGTTCTCCCACCAGCTCTGGGAGGGGTGCAGGGCCTAGTGGGTTAGAGCAGCGGGGTAGGAGTCAGGACTCCTGGGTTTTCCCCCTGGCTCTGGGAGGGGCGCAGGGCCTAGTGGCTTGGGGCTGGGAGTCAGGACTCCTGGGTTCTCCCCCCGGCTCTGGGAGGGGCATGGGATCTACTGGGCTGGAACAGGGGGGCTGGGCTCTGTCTCTGGTTCTGGAGGGACGTGTGAGGCGGTGCAGCACAGCCAAGCCCAAAGATCTAGCACATTCATTCTGAAAGGCAGCGTGGCTCCGTAACTGAGACTCAGATCTGCCCCATTAGAGACCCAAGGCTTAGTGCTAGTCCCTGATAGGGACCCATCATTCAGCCCCAATACTGTCCAGGGGGCACAGTGGCCTGCAGGAAAAACCCAGCCTAAATGCCCCCTACCCTGCCCCCTGGCATGGGGGATGCTGGGCGCAGCGGTGGGGCTCTGCACTCCTGTAATTCTAGGCTGAGGCCCATGGAGTAAAAGGCAGCAGTCTCTGGGGCTGGATCTCATTCCTGTCTCCCATCTCCAGGCCCCATTTCCCATCCTCTCCCCAGATGGCAGCACCACCTGCACTGCCTGGGACTCACGATCTCGTCCTCCAGGTCACGGTTGAACTGGTGCTCCTCCTTGGAGGCCAGCAGCTTGTGGCAGCGCTCCTCCAGAGGGCCCCGCAGGTCCAGGAACTTCTCCTCCACTGCCCGGAACTTGCCTTCCACCTCAGCTGTGTTGGCGTCCTCCTGGCTCAGGGCTAGCGCCTGCGACTGGATGGCCTCCACCTCCTTCTCCCGCACGTCCATCTGGTTCTCCAGCATCTGAGGGGCAGAGGACAGTATTACAGCCTTAGGGACCCCAGCAGAGAGCCCCAGCCCAAGGAGAGCAGGGAGTCTGGCCCTTCTCCCCACTGGTGTGATGCAGCCATGGGTCCCCCTCTGCTTCCCCATGGTGCTTGGGGATCCTGCAGGCAACCAGTTCCACCTTTGAGCCGTGGTGCATGGAGGGGGTGGTGTCAGGGATGAGGCCAGTCTAGGGTTCTCCAGTGCGGTGGCTGATGGTGCAGGCTCCCTCTGCCAGGGGATACCCAAGGCCTTGGAAATGGGAGAATGGGCTCTGGGATTGAGAGGCTCAGAGGGCCAGGATCTCCCATATCTCACGGGCCTTTGGGACCTGGAATTTTGGGTCATCTTGGAGCCCCATCATCCCTCACCCCAAGAATCTAGGCTGCCCTCCCCTCTATTGCACCTGCCAACCCAGACCTGTTGCTTCTTCAGCAGGATGTTGACACTGGTCAGATCCTTGCCGTAGTCATCAGACTGGAGCTGGGCCTGCAGCCCGGCCAGCCAGGCCTCCAGGGCAGAGCAGCTCTGGGTGAAGAGCTCAGCCCGGTTTGCATCGAAGAGGCACTGAGCCTTGGTCTTGGTGGTGGACTCCAGCTCATCCCATAGCCGGTGGAGGCTGTCCAGCTTCTCCTTCACCACGGGCTCCAGCTCCGGCTTCTCCGCCATTAGCTGCTGCCCCTCCTGTTAGGGACCCAGAGCACTGGTTAGGGGGACGAGGCCCTGCATGTGCTGCAGGGTCTTTAGACCCCAGCAGGCCTGGCCAAGCCCAGATGAAGGCCAAGTTGCTACAGCCCTGTACCCTGCCTCCTGGAGTCATGTGATCACAGTCACACCGGAGTCTGCAGGAATTCTGAGACAATGGCTCTGAGAGGGGGGACCTGCCCCATTCATCTCAGTGGGGTATTAACACCCAGCCCCACTTCTCCAGGGGCCTGGCCAGCTCTATCCCAGCAGGGGGCTCAGTATGAGGCAGGAGGAGCAGAGTCCAGTGGGCCCAGCTCCCCCCTCAGTCATGCACAGACAACCAGACTGGTGGGACAAGTCCTGGGGGCCCTTCTGACACCCCAGCATCTCTGGGACCAGAAGTGGGAGGGTCCATGGTGTGCAGCAGAGGGTCCATGGGTGAGAGGGTCCATGGCAAGGGGTGGGACTGTGGGGGCAGGGCCATGGTCTTAGGGCGAGGCTGTGGTAATGAGTCCATGGAGAGGGGGCAGAGCCATGGGGCAGGTCCATGGCACTGGGGAGTGGCCATAGAGTCAGATCCATGATGCTGTGGCAAGTCCACCGTGAAGGGGCAGTCTCTGATGCTGGTGCATGGCCATGGTGGTAAGTCCATGGCAAGGGGACAGGGGCCACGGTATTCGGGTGCAGCCATGTGGGGGGGTCCCCAATTTGCCATACCCTAGCCGCCCCCACCTTCTCGATCTTGTCCAGCCAGTCCTTGTTGGAAGCCAGCTCGGCCGTGAAGGCCTGGTGCTTCTGCCACTTGGTGTGCAGGTTGCGGGCCTCATCATAGGACATGTCCTGGGCTGTCAGCATCTTCTCATTGATCCACAGGGTGAGCTGGTGGGGAGGCAGAGGACAGAGTGAGGATCCCTAGACCCATGGCCCCCTTGCCCCTCCCCCACAGCCCCCCCTCCACTCACCTCCTGGCAGTCCTGCAGGAAGTGCTGCAACTCCCGGTTATCCCGCAGCCGCCGAAGCAGCTCGTTGGCAGCATCCCGATTCCGCTTGTGCCTGGGGAGGGAAAGCAGAGACTCATGCGATACTCACCTGCAGGGTGAGATGGGGGCCTGTCTTCTGTATGTCATAGCGCCGGCACTGCCTTTGCTCGTGAGGACTCTCCGCTACCTCGGCCACTAGCAACTTGTGCTCTCTGAACAGGGCAAGCTGAGATCCGTCCCACAGGCTGCTCTGACCTCCTGGGGCAGGTTTGCCTGGCTCTGGCCAAGGGAGGAGCTCCTAGCTCATCACAATCATTAATCTCAGTATCGTCCTCCCTGTTTAACTCCAGGGGGAAGGGACCTGTCCTAAATCACAGAACTGGGGATAGAACCCAGGAGTCCTGACTCCCAGCTCTCCCTGCTCTAACCCACTCGACCCCCCCATCCCTTCCTAGAGTGGGGATAGAACCCAGACAACAATGACACAACAGGGTTCCCACTCCCAGAAGCCCTTGTGGGGCTGGGCTCTCACCTGCCATCAATGGAGTCAACCTTCTCCTGGACTTTGTCTGCATGGACACTGTCCCCCACAATCAGCTTCCGCCCGGCGTCCACCAGCCCCTTGATCTTCTCCCCATTGGCCTCCATGGTGGTCATGAAATCTTCATGCTTCTTAATGGAGGCCTCTGCCCCTTGCAGGGTGCTGGGCATCTCAGTGTGGGACAGCACGTACTCCTGCAGGGGCGAGCCACACAGAGCCATGGCACTGGGCACAGCTTGGCCCATGTTCCAGGTCCCTGCCCTGAGTGAGATGGAGATCCCAAGGGAGGAAACAAGGGGCCAGTGGGATGGAGAGGTACTGAAACTGCTAAGGGTGGGTGGGGATGGGGTGATTGCAGGTCCTGGGGGACTAATACAGTGACAGGGATTTGGGTGGGAGTCTGGGGCAACTGGAATGGGGGGATGGAGGGGAATACCAAGCTGGATGGGTCCAGGAGACTGATCAGGTGTCGGGGGGAATACTGGACTGGACGGGCAGATGGGTCTGATCCGGGCCAGAGAAGGGGGTGGCATACTGGGCTGCATGGGCCTGTCCTAGCTCCAGCACAGGAACCAGCCTCCCCCAGACATGCTGGTCGCCCCAGCCTCACCTGGTTGCTGAGCACGCCCTCCACCTGCTTGGTGTCCCGCAGGAAGAGCTGGAAGCTATAGGCCTGGGACAGCAGGTGATGCCTGTTTTCCCACATCTGGCCCAGCTCCTTCCAGCCAGTGTCCAGGGCCTCCAGGCGTTGCTGCAGGAACATGTACTGGGCATCGGTCTGGCCCTGGGTCACCTCCTGGCCCATGGCCCGCATGCTCTGGTAGTCGTCCTTGTAGTGCTCGATCTCATTACGGATGCTCTCGTGCTGGCTCAGCAGCTGCTCAGCCTCAGCCAGGGTGGCTGGCACGTCCTCAGAGGCCACAGCTGTCTGTGTCCGTGACAGCCAAGCCTGGAAGTCGTCGAGGTCACGCAGGAAGCCCTGCAGCTTGCTGGCCTCCCCCAGCGACTCCTCGCGCCGCCGCATGGTCTCACGCAGCTCGGCCCACACAGTCTTGATGTCCGCCAGCTGGTCTAGGATGGGCGTCGCCTGGCCCGGGTGCTCGGCTGCCAGCGTGGCCGCCTCCCCCTGCAGGTCCAACACCTTGCCCTGGATAGCCTCCAGGTCCCGCTCCATGCCCGTCAGCTTCCTCTGCAGCGCCATGACGCCCGCCAGGTCGTTGCCCAGCTCCTGCGTCGACTCAATCACCTTGGTTTTCTCCCTCATCCAGGACTTGGTCTCGTTGCACTCCAGGTAGTAGTTCTGGATGTTCAGGGCCGAGGTCAGCGCGGCCTTCTTCTGGTCGGCCAGAGTGCGGAACCGCTCCCACCTGGAGAAGGGACAGGGAGGTAGGTGCGGGGCCTGTTCCCACTGACCACCCTGGAGCTGCCGAGCCCACGTTGGCGCTGCCAAAGGCAGACCTCCCCAGAGCCCTGATGCCTGTCGCTGGATACAGATCCCCCAAGAGTCCTCCTCATCCCCATGGGTCAGTCAGAACCCCACACACACCCTCTGGCACTGAGCTGCCTGCCCCTACTCCCAGAACCAAGCAGCCTGCTCTCCCCCCAATCTCCCTGGTGCCGAGCCGCCTGCTCTCCCCATCTCCCCCCAGCACCAAGCCGCCTGCCCGCCCCATCTCCCCCTGGCGCCAAGCCACCTGCCCTCCCCATCTCCCCCCGGCACTGAGCCGCCTGTCCTCCCGCTCAGACCTGGTGTTGAGCTGCTCCTGCGTGGCCTGGATGCTCTCTTTGTTGCGGTGGTCGGTGCTCAGCAGCTGCCCAGCAATCTGGTTGATGGCCGCGATGCGCAAAGCCAGGTTATTCATCTCGGGCTCCAGTGTCTCAAACCTGCAGGCCCGGAGATACAGGCTCAGCCAACAATGCACTCAACCCCCCTCTTGCCCTGGAGAGCCAACCCCTCATGTTCCCCCCAGCACAGCACCAGCTGCTGCTGATCACGCATCTGCCCTAGTGCCTACTGGGAAAATCCAGGCTGCTTTCCCATAGGGCCCCAGCATGGATATAGCAGCCAGAGCATCATGGGGGAGCAATGCATTCTAGGATGCCCCACCACATGCTCAAGGGGAGGGAAGGGGATCGGCAATGCCAGTTCCACTGACCCATTAGGGGCTCCGTCCCCACCAACACCCTGGTTCCAGGGAGAGGCTGCAGGGGCAAGCTAGGCCACTGCCAAGGGCACACATAGCTAGAGACAGCCAGGCTACTGACTGGCTACAAGTGGCTGCCTGAGCATATGTGCCCCAGTGCATACTGGAAAAATCCAGGTTGCTCTCCCATGGTGCCTAAGTCGGGACAGACAGAGCAGCATAAAGGGGGGAGCAATGCATTCTGGGATGTCCCACCACACAGAGAGCTGGGAGACAGGGAAGGGGGCTAGGGCCACAGTTACTCGTTGGCTGCAAGGGGCAGCGGGGTGTGGGCCTAACGAGGCTGGGCCAGGTGGTGCATGCGGGCCTGGTCAGCCCCCACTCACCTCTGCTGCACCACCTCCAGGTCCTCCAGTTTCTCGGGGATCTCCATGGCATGCAGCCATTGCTCCTTCTCACCAATCCACAGCCCACAGGCATCAGCCTCGCTGAACATCTTGTAGAGGTTGAGGGCATCCTGCAGATCCTGCTTGCGGCGCTCAGCCAGAGCGGCCAGCTCCTGGTAGCGCTGTTCCACAGCGGGCAGGCGCCCTGCCACCTCGGGTGTATGGGCAAAGGCAGGTGGCAGACTCTGGGCCTGCTCATGTAGCGCAGCGATGGCGGGCCGGTGGTTCTGGATCTCCTCTTCCACGTCCTTGTGCTTCTTGACCAGGCTCTGGGTAGAGTACTCGTCATGGCCCACCTCCGGGCTGGACACCAGCCGCAGGGCATCCATGAGCCAGGCCTCCATGTCGTCAGCGTCAGCCTGGAACTGGTAGAGGCTGGAGGCTTCATGCAGGCGCCGCTCCCGCTCGCCTGCCAGCGCCTCCAGGTGTTGCCACTGCTCCTCAATCTCCCGGATGCGCTCGGCCACCTCGCGTGCCCCAAAGTGCCCCTCACGCACCAGGCAGTGGCCCTGGGCCGTGGTGTGCTGCAGGGGTCCATAGCGGCCGCTCATCTCATCACGGAAGGCATTGTGCTTGCTGATGAGGCGCAGCACACTGGTCAGGTCCTTGCCGAAATCATCCGACGACAGGATCTGCTCCTGCTCCCGGATCCAGGCCTCCTCCTCACCCATGTCCCAGAAGAACTTCCACAGCCGACGTGACTCCTCCAGCTTGGCGCGGCGCTTGCCTGCCAGCTCAACCAGCTCCTGGTAGCACAGCTCTAGCATGTCCACCCTCTCCTGCACCAGCTGGGGATCACACGGCTTGTATCCTGTGGGAGGATGTGGATGTTGTAGCCCACAGGTTGATTTTACGGTAAAGGATAAGAATAGCAATGCAGAAACGCAAGAGACTTAGCGGCATAGACCTATAAGAATAACTTAAGCTGTTACCATAGCTATGAGGCCTAACAGCCTGCATAGGAGCAGTTACTTAGGTTAGCATAAGTAAGTAAATCAACAGGGACCTTAAGTCACAAGATGGCATAAGCTTTTGTTTTACTTGTTTTGTAATAATCACAAGTGTTGAAAACTGCTGACAGGTACCTGCAAGAAGGCAGTTTGCACAAGTTTAGGGTATTTTTGGAGGGAAACATGAGTAGATGCCTAACCACTCGTAACCATGGTAATTTAATTGACATGTATGCTACTTATCGCATTAGTTTGAACTAATTAATATAGTAACTTATGGGATAAGGACACCCCAACATTACGAGGGTGAGAAAGTCAAGATAGTAAAAGAGGGCGGAGCTATTTATACATATGCACCAAAGGCCTATAAAACATCTGGTCTTAGGGAGAGCCACTGGAGTTCTCCATTGGCACGCCAGAGTCACACTAGAATCTGTCTCAACTTTCCGAGCTCTCCCCAAGGATACGGTGAGTACACCCAGTGGTGAGCTGGAGCCGGTTTGCACCAGTTCACTGGAACTGGTTGTTAAATTTAGAAGCCCTTTTAGAACCAGCTGTCCCGCGAGGGGCAACCGGTTCTAAAAGGGCTTCTAAATTTAACAACTGGTTCCAGCAAACCGGTGCGAACCGGCTCCAGCTCACCACTGGGTGTACTCACCGGTGCTGGAGCACCCACGGGGAAAATTTGGTGGGTTCAGAGCATCCACCGGCAGCTCCCCACCCCGACCCCGGCCCCAGTTCACCTCCGCTCCATCTCCGCCCCTGAGTTACGCTCCGCCCCATTCTGCTTCTCCACTCCCCCCTCACCCCCCCCCCCCCCCGCTTCCCGCAAATCAGCTGTTCGCGCGGGAAGCCAGGGAGGGCTGAGAAGCAGGCGGCAGTGCTCAGGCCCAGGGAGGCGGAGCAGAGGTGAGCTGGGGGGGGGGGGGGGGGCAGGGGAACCGCTCCCTGCCCCAGCTCGCCTCCCCCTCCCTGGGCCTGAACGTGAAGCCGCCGCTTGCTTCTCAGCCCGCCCAGGCTTCCCGCTCGAACAGCTGATTCGCGGGAAGCAGGGGACGGCCGGAGAAGCAGAGCAGGGCGGCGCGTTTGGGGGGGAGGCGGAGGTGGAGTAGAGGTGAGCTGGAGCCGGGCGCAGGGCAGGGAGCTGCCAGTGGGTGCCAGTTTGGTGCCTAAGGCGCCACTCTTGATGTGATCAGTGGGGGGAGAGGCAGCTCCCCCTGCTTTCCCCCTAGCTACGCTCATCCGCCCCTAGGAGCCAGAGGGACCTGCCAGATGCTTCCCGGGAGCCGCCCCAGGTAAGCACCGCCAGGACTCCCCACCTCGCTCCCCGGGAGGTCCCTCTGGCTCTTAGGGGCAGGGTGGGGTGGGCACCCACTGTAGTGGTCCACAAGACCCTCCTGCCCGGTTCCAGGGGCAGTCAGGGGACAGGAGAGGGGGGTGGATGGGGCAGGATCCTGGGGGGCGGGGGCGGGCCATGACTCCTTCGTGGGGTGAGGAGGGAACCGGTTGTTAAGATTTTGGCAGCTCATCACTGAGTACACCCAGGTACTGGGGTGGGTCATACTTATAGCATTGTATTATCTCACTTTACTTGTTTGAATAATTTTATTTATTGGACTGATCATTGTGGTAATAAAACTCCTACAATTACCAAAAGTCATCCCTGAGTGCGAGTGTTGCTGCTACTGCCATGGGGCTCCCAAACAAATAATAATTCTGGAGATACTGGGCCTGATCTTGGGACAAGAACCTACCAGATTGCAGAGTACTAACTGGGGAAAATGAAATCAGCCACATAATCAATACATCAGGCAACAATGTGGGATCCCTGCTTACAACCCCTCCTCCCCCTGCCATTTGCCCCACAGGAAGAGCCATGGGGCTCCTGACCCTTGGGTCCTGGGGGCAAAAGGGGGCCAGGGTCACTGGCACTGGTGCCCATGAGGCAGGGGAGACAAATAGGGGGCCCACAGGGAGTAATAGGGGGAGGGAAGGCCCTTTTGCTCAGGCTATAGAGTCAGGGCTAGGCACAGAGCAGGGCTCACACCAGGCAGGGAACCTCCACAGAGACGCAGAGGGGTGAGAAGCTCACAGGGTGGCTTAAGATATGGCATTGCCCCCTGCAGATGTGGCCACCCCAAACTCAGCTGGGCTCTGAGCTGTTCTCTTGAGGGCTGGGATGTGGGGGCTGGGGCATGGCAGGGACAAGCACATGGAGGAGCAAACATAGAATGGGCTGGGACATGGCAGGGCGGGGCGGGGATGAGGTAGGGGCCTGGGATGCGGCAAAGCTGAACACGGAGGGTGCGGGTTGGCTGTGGTGTGGGTGGAGCTGTTACCTTCTCCAGGGGTGGCGAACCTCTGTGCAGCAGTGCCAACAGCCTTGATGCGCTCGGCCTGCACGGCGATGTCGGCTTCCACCAGCGCATGGATCTGCAGCAGGTCTTCCACACCGTGCAGGTGCTTCCCAAAGTCCTGGGACTGCAGGCGGCCCTGCGGTGGGACGGGCGGCTGCTGACTGCATGGGGAGCCCCCCCAGATCCCACCCACCAGTGCCCATACGTTGGCCCTGTCAGGGGAGGGGCATGCCTACAGACAGAGCCCGGCACCCTCCCACACTCTGCCCCAGCCAGGGGGACAGACACAGCAGCAGGCTGCACTGGGGTATGTGGGCACAGTCCCAGCTCCCTGCCCCCTGCAGCACAGGATACAGCACCCAGGGCATCTGAACTCCCCCTTGCGCCAGGGCATCGCTATCCCTTGCTCCCTCCCCTCCATTACAGACATTCAAAGCCATCTGCCCCACTGACCCCCATGTACCCCATGTCTGAGCTGGCAGTGCCCCCAGCTTTACCCCCTTATCCTTTCCAAGAGGAAGGCCAGCCTGCCACTCCGCCTCCCCCTGCTGGAGCTCCTGGGGATGGGACTGGCAGAGAGCACCTGGGACACCCACCCCAGACAGCTGGGCCCCTCGGTGGTGGCAGATGGTGGCGGCCCAGGCTGGGCAGGCTGCTCCCAGCTCCACTGCCCCCACATACCTTCATCTCCTCCATCCAGTCCATAAGGTAAGCCAGGTCCTGGAACATCTTCTGCAGGTCCAGGTTGAGGAGCAGGCGCTCACGGCGTGAGGCCACCAGCTCCCGCAGGTAGTCCCACAGCCGCACCACGTTGTTCTTGCGGGCCAGCACGCGCTTGATGTCGTGGTAGCGCTCCGCCTCCAGCTCGGTGGCCACAGCATTCACGGCCTGCACGCGCTCACTGTAGGCCACGATGTCTGTCTCAATGGCCTCATGCTTCCGCACTGCCGCCTCCACCGCCGAGATGTCCACGCCAAAGTTATCCTGCGGGGGAGGGCAGGCATCATGCCGGGGCAGGGCTGGCCGAGGGGGTCACTGCACAGCTCCTCCCACCTACAGGTCATGGAACCAGCCGCCTCGAGATGCAGTGCGGTCTACCGGAGAGAGCACTGGGCTGGGAGCCAGGACTCCTGGTTCTATCCCCAGCTCTGGAGGGAAGTGGGGTGTAGTGTGTTGGGTGGGGGCTGGGAGTCAGGAGTCCTGGGTTCTAATCACATGGTTTGTGGGTTTGGGACTCACCTGGGACACCAGGCGCTGGTTCTCACTCAGCCACGTCTCCCGCATGGCTGCCTTGCGGTCAAATCGCGCCGCCAGCTGCTCCAGCTTTTCCTGGCGGATCAGCTCGTTGCGCAGTGCCAGCTCCCGCTCATGCTCCGCCTTTTCCAGCCGCTCCCAGGCCTGCAGGGGGGAGGGGGTTAATTACAGCAGGGAGTCAACATCTAACACAGGCCAACAATTAATGACAGCACCAATGACCATCTCCCAGGGATCTCTCTCCTGACATTGAGATGCAGCCGCCTCTGAGGTGGGGGGGCAGGGACTGTTTATACAGGGATCCCTCGCCTGGTGCTGAGCTGCAGCTGCCTCTGAGGTGGGGCGTGGGGGCTGTTTGTACAGGGATCCTCACTCAGCGCTGAGATGTTTTCTATCACATCCAAAATATGATACCTCCAGAAGCAAAGCCCCCCAGCACTGAGTTGAGGGAGGGGGGCCAGCACTGGCTGTAAGGGGAAAGCACCCCCTACTGAGTCCTTGTCCTGCCCTCTGCTGCTCACCTTGTTGATGTCAGAGATTAGCTTGCCCTCGCGCGGTATATACACCTTCTGGTTGTTGGCGCGCATCTTGCTCTGGATGGTGAAGAGCAGCACCTCCAGGTTCCCCTTCTCTGTGAACCTGAGGGGTGGGGATAGGGTAAAGGGTCAGACAGAGCGCCAGGGGTATGTGTCTCAGAGCCTGGGAGCTGATCCAGGCGGGCTGGTCACAGAACCTGGGCGGGGGAGCAGGAGCCCATCAGAGCCCAGGGGACAGGGGCAGGAGCAGCAGTTCCTAAACCCAGAACACATATCCACATCCCTTCCCTCCTTGTGGTTCTCTTCAATCTGCCAGCAGGGGGTGCTCATGTCATGCCAGAGGCTCCCCAGTCAGGGTCCTCACTAGGTCATCTAGTCCAGTCCCCTGCAATCCAAGCAGGACTAAGTAATAACTAGACCATCCGTGACAGGTGTTTGTCTAACTGCTCTTAAAGGCCTCCAATGATGGAGATTCCACAACCTCCCTTAGCAATTTGTTTCAGTGCTTAACTACCCAAACAGGAAGTTTTTCCTAATTTCCAACCTAAGCTGCCCTTGCTGCAATTTAAGCCCATTGCTTCTTGTCCTAACCTCAGAGGTTAATGAGAACAATTTACCTTGTTTCAAACTTTTACATACTCTGATGGAGAACCCGACACACTGCTACCTCCCCCAGCCCCATTCTTCTGCTCTAACTCTCCAGACAGGCTGGAGACCACCACATGCTTTAGTCCCCACGTGGACTGGGAGGGAACCTGAGTCAGTCCCTCCACCTTGGGGTTAAAGTGGAGCCAACGCCCCCTAGAGGGGCAAGGCCCCACGTGCCATTCCCCACCCCCGTGAGCCAGCCAGCAGGCAGTGCCAGGGCACTGGAACACACCAAGATTGGGAAGTGATCAGCTCATACAAGGTCCCTCTCCCACAGGCTGGAATGGGGTAGGCTCCCTGGTCACACACAGCATGGTGGGCACCTGTGAGGGCAGTGCCGCCAGTGTGAGTAGCTGGACATGATGTGAGCACTCTTCCCATGTTGTGTAGGCGGCAGCTGAGTAACCAGCGTAGCCAGTCTGTCTGTAGCAAGGCATCCCAGAGTGCACTGTGCCCTGGGAAAAACACCCACAATCCTCTGCTCATGCCAGAGGTGGGGCAGGATAGCAGAGTGGCACAGATCTCTCAGAGTGCACCAATCCAGGCGCTGATTACAGTCCTGGGGGTTCCCTGCGCCGTGTTAGCTGTGCCAGGGCTGCCAAGTGGTGGCCCAGGGCCGACTCAGAGGTGGGTAAGGGACTCACTTGGGGGGCTTCTCGACAGTGCGGTAGGTGTTGAAAGCCTGCAGCTGGTTCTGCACCCCGCTCAGGGAGTTGGCCAGCTTACGGTCGTTGAGTGTCAGGATGGTCTGCTCGATCCACTGCAGCAGGTCAGAAGCCAGTGTCTCGTACTTCTCGATCAACTTGTCAGCCTCAATGGCATAGTCCAGCACCTGGCCAGGAGGGGAGGGGAAAGGAGGGAAGGAGTCACTCACCACCAAGCCAGCATGGGTCAAGCCTGTTGGCTGACAGCCCCCTCCGAGATGGATGGCAGCCTCAAGAACCCAAGAGGCCCCAGCCATAGGTGCCGACTTTGTGAGTGCTCCAGGGCTGGAGCACCAACGGGGAAAAATTAGTGAGTGCTCTGCACTCACCAGCAACCAAGCCTCCCCTCCCCCCACCTCACCTCGTCCCCTGAGCACACCGCGTCCCCGCTCTTCTGCCTACCTCCCACTGCTTGCTGCCACGAAACAGCTGTTTGGCAGCATAGCAAGCTCTGGGAGGGAGCGAGGAGGAGTGGGAATATGGTGTGCTCAGGGGAAGAGGCAGGGCGGGGATTTGGGGAAGGAGTCGGAATAGGGGCAGGGAGGCGGCGGAGTTGGAGCGGGGACTTTGGTTAAGGGGTTGGAATGGGGTCAAGGCAGGGGCGGAGTCAGGGCAGGGCCGGGAGCAGAGCGGGGTCAAGCACCCACCGACGTGAGCAGAAGTCAGCACCTATGGCCCCAGCAGCCCATCCTTGGCCTCCATAAGAGCCAATGCCCACCAGCGACTCAGAATTTAACATCCAGTAAGGAAACCCTTTCTCCCCCTCCATCCATCCATCCATCCCATCAACCCTTTCTCCCCCTCCATCCATCCATCCATCCATCCCATCAACCCTTTCTCCCCCTCCATCCATCCATCCATCCTCCCCATCAACCCTTTCTCCCCCTCCATCCATCCATCCATCCTCCCCATCAACCCTTTCTCCCCCTCCATCCATCCATCCATCCTCCCCATCAGCCCTTTCTCCCCCTCCATCCATCCACCCATCCATCCTCCCCCCCATCAGCCCTTTCTCCCCCTCCAGCCATCCATCCATCCATCCATCCCATCAACCCTTTCTCCCCCTCCATCCATCCATCCATCCATCCATCCCATCAACCCTTTCTCCCCCTCCATCCATCCATCCATCCATCCATCCCATCAACCCTTTCTCCCCCTCCATCCATCCATCCATCCATCCCATCAACCCTTTCTCCCCCTCCATCCTTCCTCCCCATCAACCCTTTCTCCCCCTCCATCCATCCATCCCATCAACCCTTTCTCCCCCTTCATCCATCCATCCCATCAACCCTTTCTCCCACGCCATCCATCCATCCCATCAACCCTTTCTCCCACTCCATCCATCCATCCCATCAACCCTTTCTCCCACTCCATCCATCCATCCCATCAACCCTTTCTCCCACGCCATCCATCCAACCCATCAACCCTTTCTCCCACGCCATCCATCCATCCACCCCATCAACGCTTTCTCCCATTCCATCCATCCATCCATCAACCCCAACAAGGCTTTCTCCCACTCCATCCATCCATCCACCCCATCAACCCTTTCTCCAACTACATTCATCCATCCACCGCATCAACCCCTTCTTCCACTACATTCATCCATCCACCCCGTCAACACTTTCTCCCACTCCATCCATCCATCCACCCCATCGACCCTTTCTCCCACTCCATCCATCCATCCCATTAACGCTTTCTCCCACGCCATCCATTCATCCACCCCATCAACGCTTTCTCCCATTCCATCCATCCATTAACCCCATCAACCCTTTCTCCCACTCCGTCCATCCATCCACCCTATCAACCCTTTCTCCTACTCCATCCATCCACCTCATCAACCCTTTCTCCCACTCCATCCTTCCATCCACCCCATCGACCCTTTCTCCCACTCCATCCATCTATCTATCTACCCCATCAACCCTTTCTCCCACTCCATCCATCCGTCCATCCATCCATCCCATCAAGGCTTTCTCCCACTCCATCCATCCTCCCCATAAACCCTTTCTCCCACTCCATCCATCCACCCCGTCAACCCTTTCTCCTACTCCATCCATCCACCCCATCAACCCTTTCTCCTACTCCATCCATCCACCCCATCAACCCTTTCTCCTACTCCATCCTTCCTCCCCATCAACCCTTTCTCCTACTCCATCCTTCCTCCCCATCAACCCTTTCTCCCACTCCATCCATCCATCCATCCATCCATCCCATCAAGGCTTTCTCCCACTCCATCCACCCTTGCCATCAACCCTTTCTCCCACTCCATCTATCCACCCCATCAACCGTTGCTCCCATTCCATCCATCCATCCACCCTGTTAACCCTTTCTCCCACTTCATCCATCCAACCCATCAACCCTTTCTCCCACTTCATCCATCCATCCACCCCATCAATGCTTTCTCCCATTCCATCCATCCATCCACCCCATCAACCCTTTCGCCTACTCTATCCATCCATTCCATCAACCCTTTCTCCAATTCCATCGATCCATCCACCCCATCAACCCTTTCTCCTACTCCATCCTTCCTCCCCATCAACCCTTTCTCCCACTCCATCCATCCATCCATCCCATCAAGGCTTTCTCCCACTCCATCTATTCTCGCCACCAACCCTTCCTCCCACTCCATCCATCCATCCTCCCCTTCAACCCTTTCTCCCACTCCATCCATCCATCCACCCCATCAACCCTTTCTCCCACTCCATCCATCCATCCACTGCATCAACCCTTTCTCCCACTCCATCCATCCATCCACTGCATCAACCCTTTCTCCCACTCCATCCATCCATCCACTGCATCAACCCTTTCTCCCACTCCATCCATCCATCCACTGCATCAACCCTTTCTCCCACTCCATCCATCCATCCATCCCATCAAGGCTTTCTCCCACTCCATCTATTTTCGCCACGAACCCTTCCTCCCACTCCATCCATCCATCCTCCCCTTCAACCCTTTCTCCCACTCCATCCATCCATCCACCGCATCAACCCTTTCTCCCACTCCATCCATCCATCCACTGCATCAACCCTTTCTCCCACTCCATCCATCCATCCACCCCATCAACGCTTCCTCCCTCTCCATCCATCCATCCACCCCATCAACCCTTTCGCCTACTCTATCCATCCATTCCATCAACCCTTTCTCCAATTCCATCGATCCATCCACCCCATCAACCCTTTCTCCTACTCCATCCTTCCTCCCCATCAACCCTTTCTCCCACTCCATCCATCCATCCATCCCATCAAGGCTTTCTCCCACTCCATCTATTCTCGCCACCAACCCTTCCTCCCACTCCATCCATCCATCCTCCCCTTCAACCCTTTCTCCCACTCCATCCATCCATCCACCCCATCAACCCTTTCTCCCACTCCATCCATCCATCCACTGCATCAACCCTTTCTCCCACTCCATCCATCCATCCACCCCATCAACGCTTCCTCCCTCTCCATCCATCCATTTATCCCAACAACTCATCCTCCCAATCTATTCATCTAATCCAAGGGTTCTCAAACTGGAGGTCGTGACCCCTCAGGGGTTGCGAGGTTATTATGTGGGGGGTCATGAGTTGTCAGCCTGCACCCCCAAACTCTGCTTCACATCCAGCATTTATAATACTATTAAATATAAAAAAAAGTTTGAGTACAAAAGTTTGAGAACCACTGCTTCTAATCCATCCAACCCAATCCATCCACCCTCCCAGCCCACCCACCTAGCACACCCCATGCAGTGACAGCACTCCCTGCCCTTGGTTTCTGCCCTTGGTACCTTTCCAATTCGCTTTCCCTCCACAGCCAATGCTTTCATTTTGGAGAAGTAGTGGTAGTAGGTGGCCACATATGTGATGATGGACTTCTCATCTGGCTGGTCCACGTTGACATCTGGGGGCAAGAGCCATGTATGTCAGTGAGGGAGCCGCATCTCCCATTGCCTCCTCACTGTGAGGGAGGGCACATCAGCACCAGGCACTTCCTGGCAACTAACACCTAGATGCCCTGGTGTGGGGGTGAATGGGAAGCAGCGGTAATTTCTCTTCAGTGGGTGGGGATTAACCCAGTGGTGTCATAGAATAATAGAATATCAGGGTTGGAAGGGACCTCAGGAGGTCATCTAGTCCAACCCCCTGCTCAAAGCAGGACCAATCCCCAATTTTTGCCCCAGATCCCTAAATGGCCCCCTCAAGGATTGAACTCACAACCCAGGGTATTGCAGGCCAATGCTCAAACCACTGAGCTATCCCGGAGCCCCTACTTCCAGCCATGAACCTCCCCTTTCGTGTATATGAGTGCAGGATGGGAAAGTGGTCTGGATTTTCCCAAAATGCACTGTACCATGGAAAAAGACCCCTCTGCTTTCAGCAGCACAGAGGCAGGATGGGAGAGGAGTCTGTCCCGCTTGTAGCAGTGTTTCCGCAGCAGCATTACCCAGCCACAAACTCCGCCCCGACCTCCAACCTGGATGAACGCATATGAGAAAGGCATTTTCCCCCATACCAAGAATGGATCCATTGGACTGAGACCCCGGCTCACCCCAGCCCTCCCTCCTCTAGGCCCGCACAGCTTGACACCCACCTTCGGGGTCCAAAAGCTTGGTCAGCCCCAGCTCCTTCTCCGCTACGTTAAACGCATTCTGCAGGTTGTAGTGGGCATTGCATTTCTTCAGCGTGTCAATATCTATAAGGTCCGGCCTGCAGGGGGCACCAAAGGGCATACAGTGAATGCCAGCCCGGAGGCTCCACCCCCACTCCCCCATGTCTCGCTGACCCCCATCAACGCCATCCTAATGCCCCACCCTAGGCCAATGCTAGAGGACAGTGGCAGCATGCCACGGGTCCCTGAGATCCTGGTGTCCCCTGCGCACCCAGACGTGGCCCACACTGACCTGTGCTTGTGGACAATCGCATTGAAGGCCAGGCCATCCCTCCAGCTGGTGGTGAAATTGTGAACGTTAACATTCTGGTACCTGTAACATACAGACACAGCAGTGAGGGGGATGGAGCTGGAGCCCCTTACAGGGGAAAGGGCCCATGTCCCATTCCCGACCCGCCCCAAGCCAGCCAGTCCTCTCACCATGGGGCTGCATCCGAACCAGCATCCCCTAGAGAGGAAAGACCTGATACTCTATCCCCCGATAGCTACCCTTTACCCCTTACCCTGCCGTCTTCATCTGGCACCAGAGCAGCAGGGCATCCTTGGCCGATTTCTTCTCCTTGTTATCCTCAGTCTCCACACTGATATCCTGGATCTGGGGAGCAGATACAGAGGCAGGTGCAGGTTAGTCCCACCAGCACCAAGCCTCCCGGGCCATGGAGAGAAGGCTCCATGCTCCCTGGCCCATTCTTTCTAACATCACACGATTGGGAGGGGCTCTTTCCTCCTGGGCAATTTGAACCAGGGATCCAAGTGGTCCCCAAGCAGCCACTCGAGTACTGGCATAACACAGGCAGCCATAGGGCAGTGGCCTGCAGCCGTTAGGGGCATGAGCACTCCACCATGCCAGCAGGGACAATTGTTCCGTTGTCACCAACTCTCACCAGGGTTGGCTCTCCATGAGGGGGAGAGGTTGCGGAGCTCTGAGACTGCAGAGGGATAGAGGGATTCAGGTCCAGGGTGGGGAAAGGGGTGGAGACTGAGCTGCTCCAGGTACCTGGAAGCGGAGGATGATGGTCCAGATGAGGCCCAGCGTGAGGCGGTGGTTGCCATCGACGATGTCATGGGAGCCCATATTCTCCAGATGCACCTTCTGCTCCTTGAGGAACTGCAGGGCCTTGTCTACGTTCTCCAGGCAGTGGATCCGCATTCGCCCTTTGGTGGGCTTGGGCTGGACGGTGAGAGTAACAGGAAGGGGATCCCCCTGCCACCCACCTACCCTGCCGCCAGCACCCCTCTTCAGTATTCCCCCCAGACTGCGCTCCGCATACCATCCTCCTCTACTACTGGGATCCCGCCCCAACCCCCCTCCAGCCTGCACTCCCCACGCTGCCTGCTTCCCTGCTCCCAGGATCCCACCTCAATCCCCTACTGGCCTGTGGGCCCCACACTGCCTGACTCCCCCTCTGCCAGGACCCCCTTCCCTGACCTGCACTCCTCACTGCTGGTTCAGCATCCATGCTGCTCGCAGCAGGCAACAATCCAGGTGCTGGGCCGGATGCACCAGCTAGCTCTGGCTGGGAAGCCGGTTTAACAGGTCACCCACACAGACCAGAGCATGCTGGAGTCTTGGCCCAAGGCCCTTACAGCTCTGAGACCAACGAGGCAGCTCAGCCCAGCCCAGGGAACAGTCTGCTCTTGGTCCCCAACACAGGGGAGAAGCTGAAGTTGCCGCAGGGTTCGGCGCAGGAGCCTGACACAGGGGGGAGTTGGGATAACTGAGCACAGCATGGGGCACTGACCACCACTTCACATGCTGCACTGGGAGCCAGGATGCCTGGGTTCTATTTCCCGCTCTGCCTCTGATGTTGGGCAAGTCCCTTCCCCTCTCAGTGCCTCTGTTTTTCCTCCCATCTCTATTCAGACTGAGGTCTTCAGGGCCCAGACCATGTCTCACTCTGTGTCTGCGCAGCGCCCAGCACAATGGGGTGGTGATCTTGGTTGGAGTCCCTAGACACTGCTCTGCCCAGAGCCAGGAATAGAAGTTAGGAATCCTGGCTCCCAGCCCAATGTTCTAGACACTACACACCACTCCCCTCCCAGAGCTGTCAAAAGAAACCAGGAGTCCTGGCTCCCAGCCCAGTGTCCTACACCCTGGGCCATACTGGAGTCCACCCTTCAGCATGGAATTTCCATGCCTGCCCTCCCCATGATTCTGGCTGCCCTCGCCCTCCCCTTGAGCTGGGTGCTGTGGGAACCATCTCCCTGGTGCCAGGAAGCCAGGGCTCCAAAGCAGAGAGGACCTGGACCGCAGCACCTGTGGCAGTGAGGGCAGGGGCGTAGGGAGTGATGTGCCCCCTGAAGACAGGATGGCAGGCCAGGGGCAGCTCAGACAGACACAGCCAGGTGGCTCCAGCACCTGACCTGCCCAAGAACCAGAAAAACCACCAGAGCAGGGCTGGGCGTGCAGCCCAGCCTGCCCCACCCAGCCCAGCACCTGGCATGTAGGCAAGGAGCTGCACTGCATGCTGGGAGCAGGTGCTGAGCTCAGAGGGCAGCCAGGGCATGAGTCACAGAACCAGGAGAAGCCCAGCCTGACAGAGGGAGACACAGAATGGGCTACAAAGCCAGGCACAGGGAGCTGTGGGTGCTATTGGGTTCAAGGCTGTACATAGGTGGCGACAACCAGAGAGGGAGCAGAGCATAGTGGTTACAGCAGAGGGGGGCTGGCAGTCAAAACTCCTGAGTTTTACGCTGGCTCTGAGAAAGAAGTGGGGTCCAGTGGGCTAGAGGAGGCTGGGAGCCGGGACTCCTGGCTTCAGAATTGTAGGCATCAGTTGGCTTGGGGAGCGCCCCTGTAGTGGCATGTTCTGTGGGGGAGCAGAATTGGGGATAGGCACCATGGCTGCCCGTTTCTGAGGTGCCCTCCGGTGGCCACTTCTCTTGCAGATGAGGGTAGTGGGTCAGAGCAGGCAGGCTGTGGGTCAGGATTCCTGGGTTCAGTCCTTGCTCTGGAAGGGGAGTGGGGCCTACTGAGGTGACTCCAGATTCTCCCTGAGGTAATTAAGATCTGAATTCGGCCCTAACCGCACTGGTATAAGAAGCCTCCAGCAGAGGTGAAGGAGCCCAAATATCCCATGGCGCTGCTCCCAGGGTGCCCTGTCCCCCAGCCCCACACTCACCAGCTGCTCACCCGACAGCACCTCCAGCAGGCGGATGAGCATGCGCCCATCGCGCAGGTCATTGTATAGGTCTGCGATGCGGCAGGTCACACGTGCCAGGTGAGAGTTCACCCATTTGGTGAAGGTTTTCTTCTGCACGGCCTCGCGCTCATCTGCAAGAGAAGCAGCCACCAGAAAGCTCCTCAGAAACGGGTGCCCTGGCGTCTATCCCCAATCCTGCCCTCCACAGAACACGCCATTACCGGAGTGGGGGCTCCCCAAACCAGGATCGACCCAACCGATGCCTACAATTCTGGATCCAATCCCAGCCTAGCCCCCTAACACTCAATGCTTCCACTCCCCCACAACTCAGTACTGGATCCCCAACCCCACTGCCTCCTTCCCCAGCCAGCTCACACCAGTCAGCTCTACTCTACAGTAATAAAACAGCACCTGCAGTCCCGAGTTCCTGGGAGACCCTACAATAACAATCCACCCTACTCAGCTCTAGTGCCTCAAGAGATCCTACAATAACAAACAGGTCTGTACAGCCCCAGTTCACCCAAGACACAATACAATAATAACCAGTTTGCCCAGCAACAATGCTCACAGAAGACCCTACAATAACAAGCACCACTACAACACATGCCTTCTTCCTCTCCTGTAATAACATTGGGGCTGGGGAGGGAGATACCAGAGGGGGAGGAGTAGGTCTGATTCTAAGGGGCAGAAGGTACAGGGTCATGGGGTCAGCACTGTCTGCAAGGGGAGAGCGCCCCCTGCTGAGACCCAGCCTGCTTCCTGCAGCACAGTGCAGGGTGTAGCTGACAGCTTCCCAGCCCCAGGTGCCATGAGAGGCGTCTGGGAGAAGCACCCTGAGCCCCTCCTCAGCTGACAGGCCCTGGGGGTTCCCCCGCCCTGTGAATAACTCCACTCCCTAACCGCATACTTATTCCCAAGGCTCCTATTTATCCACAGCCCCGGCTGGGTGGGTCGTCCTGGCAGAAGCCCGGAGATGGCACAATACTATCTGTTCTTCCAGACCTGACGTAAGCCAGGAAGATGGCGAGGGAACCGGGCTGAGCCAGAGCTCCCTGCAGGCATCCCACACCAGGCACAACCGGATTTACCTTCACCTTGAATCAGCTGAGGGGGATGGGACAGGGCAACTTTCCCCTCTAAGGGGCACCAGCTCCAAACCACCCCAAGGTCCTCCCCTAGTGCTTCTGTTTTCCCTCCTGCCCTTTGACTGTTAGACTGTGAGCAATTTGAGACAGAGACTGTGTCTGGGCAGCACCCAGCCCGAGGGGGCCCTGATCACAGTTGGGGAGGTCTGTGCAGCACCAAGCCCAGTGGGGACCCCAGTCTCATCTGAGCCCCGTCATACATGTAACAACAATGGGAAATGCAGGTGCCATGAGGCTGGGCCCTGTCCTGCTTGTATCTACCAGAGATCTGGGAAGGGGATGTAGGGGAGTACTGTTTGCATATGATACTGGGTGTTTCAGTTGGTCCAGGCCAGGGAAGGCTGCGGCCCAGGAAATCTGGGAGGAGCTGCCCTAGGTGGGAGTGCAGGCAGCGTGAGGGTAGGGCGATCTCAGGGACTCCCACTCCCAGCTGGGCTCCAGAGTCACTGTGCAGTTCAGGGAAAGGCCAGGCCATACTTGTGGGCGGCTCTGCACAGCCTGGCTCAGTGGGAAGTGGGTGCCAATGCCCGCAGTGATGGGATGGTGATGGATCAGTGTCTGGGAGCGGGGGGGAAATGGAGGCTAGGAGCCCCCAGCCCCACAGAGCACTGAGGCACCAAGACAGCAGGGCAAGGAGGGACTTGCCTGCTCCAGAAGGGGATTCCCTGCTCCCCTCCGGCAGCCCAGCGAATGACAATCATTAGAAGCTTCTCCAAATGTTAACTGAGCTATTCACCACCAGAGGCTGGGGAGCAGCATGGTCAGCCACAGACTGGGAAACTGAGGCACTGAGCTGGGCAGGTTAAACAGGGAGTCTGTGACCGAGCTGGGGATAGAACCCAGGAGTCCTGACTCCCAGCCCCCTTGCTCTAACTGCTAGACACCACTCTCCTCCCAGAGCCAGCCAGACAGCCTTGCTTGACTCTGGCTGCATTTACTGATGGGTTTGTGCATCCCAGCCTCTCTGGAGGGGTGTGTCTCTGTTTGTCCCTGAAATGCACATTACCCCCCACCCCCACCATTTGGTCTGATGACTCCTTGTCAGGGCTGCTGCTCTGAGCAAACACGGACCCAGCCTTGGGCAGCCCAGCCAAGCCCAGCTCCCTCCTGCTCTGACTGCACCGGCCACAGGAGCGTGCGTGTGTGTGTGTGTGTGTGTGTGTGTGTGTGTGTGTGTGTGTGTGTGTGTGTGTGTGTGTGTGTGTGTGTGTGGGCGGGGGGGGGGTTTGTCATGTACTGAGGCGAGAGGAGAGTGTGCTTGTGCAAGGGCGAGAGGCAGTGCGTCCTGGTGCGTGCCTTCTGGGGACAGTGCGGGGGGGGGGGGGGTGCGTTCATGTGTGCTCTCCAGTGTGTTTTTGCCCTCATCTGAGCAACCCTCAGACCCCCCTCAGGCGTCTCATCAGTCTCATTTGTTTGGATGCAGGTTCCAGCCCCAACTTGTCAGCAGCTGCTCCTGTCAGGGCCCTTGTGTAACAGGCCAGACCTACTGCAGGTCCTCACTCCAGCCCCCACCCCACCTTGATCTCCTGCCCCCCAACCCCCACCTCCACCAGTTCCTGCTCCTCTCCCTGCCCTGTCTGTGTCCCTCACTCAAAACCCACAGCCCTCCGGCTCTGCCAATGACCCTCAGTCCCAGTCTGCAGTCCCCAGCTCTGCCAATGCCCCTCAATCCTGACCCTCAGCCCTAACCCCGGCTGCAAAGCCTGTCTCTCTCTCTCTGTTGCCTCTGAGAATCCCTTTAGCGCTTAATCCTGTGCCGTTTGCTGGGCACTGTGGGCAGAGCCTGCCTGTGGGATGTCAGTTTATCACCCCAGGTTCTGGCAGATGCCAGAGCCCACCCACCCCACACCTAAGCCAGAAGCAAGTGCCAGCATTTCCTGTTTGAAGCTGCATGTTCAAAGCCAGGAGCCGAACACTCCCATTTCCAGGACCGCAGTGATGGCCAGTACTCAGCAAGTCACCTAGGGTGGGGGCATCCCCACTTTCCCCTGGACTTGGCCTGGCTTGGGAGACGGTGGGGGAAATCCACCAGAAACTCTCTCCTAGTGCCACATTCACTGAGTTTTTTGCATTTACTATTCAGTGTTTTCCCAGTGAAAAACTCCAGAAAAGGGAAAATGGAGGGATCTGGAGTGGGAGGGACCTTTTCCTAGGGCAAGCACAGCACAGGGCAAGTGTCAGCTGCCTTCCGCCACCTCCTCACCCCACAGACCCCAGTGTAAAGCATGGGGCCGTTGCACCTGGAACTGCATGGGGACCCAAGGATGCTGCTGGGAGGCAGAGAAGCCCTGGGGCTGCTCCCATTTACACTTGGGGATGGGAGGTCTATGTCCAGGAGGCAGCATATCTCCAGCCATGATTCTGTTTGTTGCCTTGAACGCTGTCATGTTAAAAGGCCCTTTCCCCTCACTGAGCTCTAGCCTCATGTGGATGTGTTTGTGGGGGCAGTTCTGGGGATTGGCTGGAGATTGGGGGTGAAGATTAAGGGTGCATGAGAGAAGCTGGCTGCAGGGAATCCCTTTGCATTGTTGGGGAGGGACTCCTGGGTTGTATCCCTGGCTCTGGAAGGGGAATGGAGTCTAGTGGGTTAGAGCATGCAGGGAAGGAGTCTGGACTCCTGGGTTCTATTCCTGGCCCTGCCCACAACTGGGCTGGGTGGCCTCAGGGAGCCCCTTCCCCACTCTGTGCCTGTTTCTCCTGCTATGGGGTTTGTCTGCAAAGTGCTGTGAACTCCTGCTCTGGGCTGTGCCCCACCCTACCCCGCTGGCTTCTGGTCTGGGGCTGGTTCACACTGGGGGGGGCGGGTCCTGGCAATGAGGAAACCTCTGCCCTGCAAACAGAGTGTCTCGTGCGGGTGGAGCCTAAGAAGAGGAGTGGGGGATCCCGTCTGAGAGCACAGCCTTGGGAAGGGTCAGGGTTGACTGTGAGATAATCTGGGGTGGGGGAAGGGTAGCGTCAGTAATTGGAGGAGGGGGTGGCTCCTGGACAGGTGCCCCACAGTTACTGGGTGGCGAGAAGGGTGAGGGATGGAGACGTTTTCCTTTCGGAACAGTCTGAGACCAGATCTCAGGGCAGAAAGCACCTTAGAAATGCTACCTGCGGGCAGGTTCACAGCAACCACTCCATTACAAAGGGGAAACCAAGCCACGGATCAGGGGAGGGACTCGCCCCCATGGCACTCTGTTAAGTCAGGGCAGAGTCCTGACAAACCCTCCCACCATCTATAACCACTAGATCCATTTCCCCTCCCAGAGCCAGCAATACACCCCAAGAGTTCTGGCACCCCCCTCACTATAACCATGAGCCCCCCTCCCCTCCCGGAGCTGTGGAGAGAGCCCAGGAGTTTAGGGAATCCCCTCACCCCCACCCAACTGCAGATCACAACACTCAGCCTATTTGCATGTGCGATCTGGGCTGTACCTACCTAAACGACAGGTGTCTCAGTCCGGAGGCTGGGGGAGGGAGGCTCCAAGAAAGCACTCTGGGGGAGAGCGCCATACTGAGTCACCCATCCACAGCCAGGCTGGGAGGGGAGCACCCGAGACTGGTTAGAGGAAGGGGGCTGGGTGCTAGGACTCCTAGGTTCTATTCCAGTTCTGCGAGGGGAGTGGGGCCTAATGGGTTAGACGAGGGGGTCTGGGAGTCAGGACTCCTGGGTTCTAGTCCCAGCTCTGCCTCTGAGCCCAGTCCCTTCCCCGCATTCACTCCTCTGCTCCAAACCCTGAACCCCAACAGTGCTGACTGCAGCCTCAGCCTGTGGGCTCTCCTGGCTGCAGGCGGGGCCATGTGCAGAGATGACCAGCAGAAGAGGTTCACCTGTTCCCCAGGAGCTGCCTGCACAGAACAATGTAGGACCCTGAGGAGGGAAGTGGGGGTGGTTAAGGTCTGACTGGAGCCTGAATCCCAATGAGGAGGGGGCAAGGCCACAGGGATTGCAGGCTCCAGGGCCTGTCTCGTCCCTGCCTCTTGCCCCCCTGCATCCCTCCCAGCTCTGTCTCACTCTGACCATCAAGGTCCCCATCTGACCCTCTTGACAGCTCCCCTGCGGGTCTCCACCCACAGATGTTTCAACTGGCTCCCCCATCCAGACACATCCACCAGGGACGTGCCACCCCAACACTGCTGCCAGAACCCCCCATCCAGAAGCTCTCACCCAGCTCCCACCAGCAAACCCCAAGACATCCCCACCCCATCCTCAGCTGCTGTCCGCTCCTGTGAAGAACACCCTCCGAGCCCCATGGGCTTTGCCCAGAAACACAGCTGTTGCTGTCCTTGCTATGGACACCGGTGGGGGCAAGGTGACCCACATGGCACTAAATTAGGGGATGGCCAGGGTAGGAAGCCCAAAGCTTTTCTCCTACTGCCCCTTGCCCAACACCCACACATCCCCTCTGCTCTCCCACTGCTACCCCGACACGGACTCCTCTCCATAGCCTGTCATCACTCCCTCAACACAGGGCTCATGCGCCCCCCAGACCCTCCCAGCAGACCCTGGATGCCCAGGCCCCACAGAGAGCAGCCAGCCAAACCCAGCCCAGCCATCTGCTGTCATTGTTCCTTGGGACAATGAACTTGGCCAGTGGCAAACACTGCTCATTCCATACCTGCCATTAATAAGCAAGTGATGGGGGCAACCAGGATTGACCTGGCCAGAGCAGAGCCAGCGCCCACTAGATGGGGAAAGCCCAGTGTTCTGTTCCCCGCCGCCCTGAGCCAGCCAGTCCCCTGCTGTGGGGCTGGACTGGAGCTGGGCCCCTCAGAGGAGAAAGGCCCTGTGACCTATTCCCCACCCTCTGCTGCTGTTTTCGGATGAGGGATAGTTCCAAGGTTTTACCCTGGCAGGCCGGCATTGCTCTGTCGCAGGCCCACTGGGCCGAGTGCAATCTTGGGGACGTTGTCATCCCAGTGTGGTATTTACACAGCCTCCCGTGTGCCTGGTATTTACCCATTTCTGGTCCTGCTGCCTCTGCCAAGGCCCATAGCCCTTGGCCCCATGCAGAGCAGATCGGCGAGTGGAGCCACAGTGCCTGGGGACGCACTCCATCCCCTTCCTGAGCCTGAGCTGCTCCCCTCATTGCACCTGGACATGTGGCCCCCCTTCAACTCCCATTTCTCAGTCTGAGTGGTTTCTGTAAAACACAGCCAACCCTGGATGTGGTATCCCAAAGCCATCCCTGCTCTGAACCGGACCCATAGCTGGGCAATAAGGGCAGTATGAATTTCCAGAGAGCTCTGCCCCACTGCACTATAGCGACATCAATGATCCAAGCCCCACAGCCTCAGGTTGCAGTGCCACTGGTCCCGTTATAGAAAGGGAAACTGAGGAACCAGGGAGGGGAACTGAGGCACCAAGGTCACATAGCAGAGCAGTAGCATAGCTAGGTATCTAGTCCTGGCTCCCAGCTCTCCCTGCACTAACCCACTCAACCCTGCACCCTTCCCAGAGCTAGGATAGAACCCAGGAGTCCTGGCTCCTAGTCTCCAGCACTCCCTGAGGCCCAATACAACAAAAGACCCCTGGAGTAAGTCATATTCTAGGCCAAGATTGCAGCTATGCATCCCAAGTCCTGCTACATGTCAGCCCGCCTGCATAACCTTCCCAGACACAGGCATCCAAACCCACCCCATGGCAGCTGACCCCTTGTGCAAAGGAGTAGTTCCTCAGCCCCAGCACACAGAGTGGCCCTGGATCTCTCCCCTGCATGGAATTTAGGGGGAAGGACTGGGGGAGATGGGAGGGGTCAGCTGGAGTATGAGGCCCCAGTTTTGGGTGGGGGATAGAAAATTGAATGGAAAGGCTGGTGGAGTCCGTTTGGGGATGAGAGTTTGGGGGGTTGTTTTCAGTTTGGGGTGATGGTTTCAGGGGGCAGGGTGAAGTTTGGGTGGAGGCTTCTGCAGTGATAGATGAGGGGGTCAGAGTCTGAGGTAATTGTGGGATCAGTGGAGTTGTGGGGTGATGACAAAGATGGATTGAGTTTTGGGGTGATAGTTGGGAGTCAGTGGGACTTGGGGTAAAGTTGGCTGGATATTTGGGGGGTTGAGAGTCTTGGGGTGACAGTTTGAGAGGAGGTGCCTGGATAGAGTTTAGGGGTGACAAGGAGGGAAGTGTTGGAGTTCAGTGTCAGATCTGGGGTGCAGTGCCTCATCCCCCTATCCCCAGCATATGGCCCTCATTGGGGCGCAAGCCGTCACTGTCTGCCAACGCGCCTCAGTCCAGATCTAAAGGGGAAAAACAGGAGCAGCAAGTGCTGGGGGGGCCTGGAGACGCCTATGGGGGCAAGGGGCTATCACTGAAGAGAATGGGGCAGGCACAAAAGAATCTCAAACATGCAGCCGCTTTCCCCCCTGCAAATCCCTGTGGAGCGGGAAGCTAATTCCCAGCAGCACCTTGGAGATTAGGGCTCAGGGTCCTTGATGTGGCCGCTTGAGCAGGATAAAGCAGGGAGATTTCAGGGCGCCTGATCCCCCTCAACTTTTACCTATTGCAGTCCCTCCCTGGATCAGCCCCGCCCCAAGCGAGCTGGCCAGGCTCCTGGGCAGCTCCCAACGCTCCTTAACCCCAGACTGCAGGGGTCGCTGCCCCCTGCAATCTTACCTTGCAGCTGCTTGAACCTGCCTTCCAGCACATTGGAGTATTGCGCGGCATTGATGAAGGCGGCAGGGGAGAGCACAGGCGATGGAGGGGCACAGGGCACCTCCATCTGCCCCAGCTCATGCTGGAACATCCTGGGGAGGAGTGCGGGGAAGGCACCTCTCTCTCCCTAGGGGAGTGGAGGCCGGCAGGCACAGCTGGGCCCAGGTGCTCCGGGGGAATCAGCTCAGCGCTGAGTGTGCAGAGGCTCTGCCCTCCTCCCAGCCAGGATGGGAGGGCGGTCCTGGGCAATTTACATAAAAACAGGTTGGGCCGCTCTATTGTGAAAGGTGTGTGTGTGTGTGTGTGAGTGTGCAGGCAGCCTGCCCAGGGGAGCAACAGCTCCAGCGTTAGAGGCCGGAGCGGACAAATCCCAGAGCTGGGATCAGGCCAAGGCAACGCCGAGTGGAAAGGTGGCAGCGACTCAGTGCATAGGGCATTACATTGAAGCCAGGACTTCTGGGGTCTATCCCACTCTGCGGTCTGGTGGGTTAGAGCTGGGGAGGCTGGGAGCCAGGACTCCTGGGTTCTACTCCCAGCTCTGGGAGGGGTGTGGGGGCCGGTGGGCTAGAGGCTGGGAGCCAGGACTCCTGGGTTGTACTGCCAGCCCTGGGAGGGAGTGGGGTCTGGTGGGTTAGAGCAGTGGGAGCTGGGATCCAGGACTGTTTATCTGAGCAGAGCCTGACACAATGGAGCCCTGATCTCAGTGCAGGTGTCTAGGTGTGGTGGCAATACAAACAATGACGAGGGGTTCCCCTCCCCTCTCGAGCAGGATTCTGACTCCTGGTCCCCTTGTGCCGACCCCTAGAGGATGCATTTGGACTTGCACTGCACTCTGCCAGGATGTCTCTCACTGAGCACGGGGCAGCAGGAGCCCTTTCTTGCGAGGGAGGGGTATGTGCTCAGGGCCAGGAGACGGTATTTGCACTGGTGGAGGAAGGGAGGCTCTGAGCTGGGTCCCCTGCAGCTGAGGCCCCTGCCCCCCCTTAGAGCCACAGCCATGGATAATGCCCATTAGCTCATGCAGCACATCGCCCTGACAACGGAGGATTTACACCCTATTGTACAGAGCCCTGGGCTTTGTTCCGCCTGGATTCAGGCAGGCCCAGCTCTGGAGCTCCCACCCCTCCCCAGTGGGTAGGACCAGGTCCGTCGGGGTGATTTCTATGTGTTTCATCCTCCCATATCTCCCCCAGTCTGGATGCTGGCCCTTTACCATGCGGTGCCCCACTGCAAGCCCCTGCCTCACTACCTGACCCCCTGCCAGGGCTTAGATGTGACTCCTCCATGCTGGTATCATGTCATTACATGCTGTTAGCTGTGTCTCCCCTACTGGCATTCCAGCCCGGCCCAGAGACCTTGCTCTGCTGGGCAGGGCCCGTTGCCCACTCCCAGAGCTCTGCCAAACCAAATTTCTACCACAGGCAGGATTTTGCGAGTGAGTAGGTATATCATGGCACTGCCGTGCGCCTGCCACGCACAGCCACTAACCTCCTGCTTGGGAGGCCTGGTGGTCAATTCCTAGCTCTACCACTGAATCTCTCCAGACCTCAGTTTCCCCCATCTGTAGAATGGGTTTAGACAGTGAGTTCCTTGGGGCAGGGACTGTGTCTGTGTGGTGCCTAGCATGATGGGGACCCCAATCTCAGTCGGGGTCTGTGCAGCACACCGGGAGCCCGAGTCTCGGTCAGTCTCTTTACTCAACTGTAGGACACATGCCAATAGCTATGCTACCACACTCAGCCTACAGATCCTTCCCAGTGAAGGCTGGTTACAGGAGCACTGCACTGGCAGCTGCTATTTTCCTGCTATTTCAGCAGACAGTGCTTCCTGCTGGGAAAGAATCAGGGTTTTGATGTCAAGACCAAGTACAGGATGGAGCCAGAACTGGCGGGTTTGGAGATAGTGCGTGAGACGGTAATTCCAGGAGACCCTGGCTGAGACAGACCCGATCGCTCTGGGCACTGCACAGACTCACACTGAGACACACGCCTTGTCCCAGGAGCTCACAATCTAAACAGACAAAGGAGGGGAGGGGAAAGGCATCAAGAGGGCAAGGGATTTGCCCAAGATCAGTGGCAGAGCACAGGATAGAACCCAGGAGTCCTGGCTCCTAGCCCTCCCCAAATACATGAGCCCCTACTCCCCTCCCAGAGCTGGGATAGACCACTGGAGTCCAGACTCTAAGCCCAGGGCTTTACCCACAAAACTACACTGTGTCTCTCAGCTTTGCAGCCTGATCCTCATCTCACTGACCTTCCTCCTGCCCTCCCCGCACCCAATACCTTTCTGTCCTGGTGCCCCCTGGCTCCCAGCCTCCTGGGATCATCCACCCCACACAACTTGCATGTGCTTTAGCTGTATTATCTTCCCTGACTCCAGGCCAACTGGACTTTGTCCATCCATGAACTGCCCGGGCCCCACTGTCCCCGCTCCCTGTTTACTCCTGAAGCATTGATCTGTTTGGCCTGTGAAGGGCGTGTGGGGAGCTGTTTACTGTCCTGCCTTGGCTGCCCACCAAGATCAGATCCAGCCACCGTTGACCCCTCTCCCCCCCCAGGAACCAGTGTGACTAAAGCCATCTGGGCAGGGGCAGGGCTGGAGCGAGACTCCCCCTAGCACCCCTCAATCCCAAAGGCCCCCAGAGCAGGGAGGGAAGGGAACTATGCCTTGGGGTTGTAGTGTCCAAGTGGGATGGGACAGGGGAGGGTTTATCAGCCCCAGTTTTCGTACTGATGCCCCCTGCCTCCTAATGGTAGGTCCAGATGGGCTGGGACTGCAGAGGGGAGGGAAGGGGAGGATCCATGGAATGGTGAGGGACAGCAGGGCTGGGCTGTATTGGGGGGAGGATCCTGGGACAGAGAGGCTGGAGGGAGGATCCCCAGGAGGGGGAAGGACAGCTGGGCTGGGCTGGGCTGGAGAGGGAGGATCCGCAGGACAGGAGGGACATTGGGGCTGGGCTGGGAAGGGAGGATCCCCAGGACAGGAAGGGATAGTGGGGCTGGGCTGGGGAGGAAGGATCCCCAGGACGGGGAGGGGAGCCTAGTCCAGCCCTTCCCTGGTGTCAGGTGGCTGCCAGGCAAGCGTTGCTATGGGAGCTATCAGGCTGGAACGCAGTTAGACTGGTTTGTTTGTGCTGTTGGGGGGGTGGGGGGGTGGAGAAGGCAGGGGCAGAGAGTGGGGTGTGTATGCGATGGATGGACAGACAGAGGCTTTGGAGCTCTGGGGTTCAGAGTCTCAGGAGAATCAGTCTGCTCCCCTGCAATGCCCCTTTCCTGTGCTGCCCCGAATTCCCCACCTGGATATCCCCCTCCCACTATAAGGTAGCTGAGCACAGGGGGCTGGGCGGGGCTCAGCTGGGCTGGGCGCCTGCTGCCTCTGCAGGCCTGTGCTGCTCTCTTGTGGCCAATTGCAGCCCCTTCTTGTGACTGTGATCTTGGTGGGGGTGGATTCCACAGGAGCATTGGGGACCGGCTGAATGGGAGCGGTGGAATAGAGGGGACATCTGAAAACCCCATTCTCTGCTCCCAGCAGGGTCACCCCAGGGCAGTCCAAGTCAGGGCTGGCCCTGCCTTTTGTGGGGAGGGTGGATGTGGACACACAGGCCAGCTGGCATCTCCCGTAGCTCCACAGGGAAAGCTCCACGCCAGGGACAGGAGCCTGCACTCTGGACGCCTGGCCTGCAGCTTCCCCAAGGATGTCCAGAGCCTCTCAGCTTGCCCGGGGCAGCAGGGCATGAGAGAGCCCTGCTTGGACTCAACTCGCTGTATCCATTGGCATTCAGACCTTTCACCCATCTCAGAGACAGGAACAAACTGTCCCCCGCACTCCAAATTTCCTGCTGGAGCCACACCCGGCACCCATATTTCCTACCACTGCCACCCTATGAATTACACATCCCCTTCCAGAGTCAGTGCTGTCTCCTGCACCCAGCCCCCAGCCCAAACCGGGGGGATACACCCACACCACTCCACACGGTGCCCCTCACCTGCCAGCGCCTTGATGCGGGAGCGCTCGAAGAGGCGTGCTGAGCTATTCTCATTGTCCCAGTCCTCATCGGCCAGCTCCCACCGGTTGTTGATGTCATTGTACTGCTGCTGGATCTCCAAGCTGTCGTAGTCCGTGGGGGATAGGGTGCTGCTCATGGCGCCTACCACAGGGTCTCTGCATCCACCTATGGGAGACCAGAGAGCCGTGAGTATCCTCTGACCCCCCTCCGGCCGGTTCCCCACCCCGCAGCCAACAAGTCCCCCTACCCTGGGGCCGGATTAGAGTCGGAGCCCCCTAGAGGGGAAGGGCCCTGCATCCCAGTCCCCACCCCCAGGGGCTGCGTACCTACCTGTGTGGCCAGGGCTCTGTCTGCCAAATCCTCTGCTGAGCTACAGCATGGCCCAGGCTCCCCCCGAGAACCTGAAAGCAAAGAGGTAGCAATGTGAGCCTCCCGGCGGGGACCCCACTCCCAGCAGCACCCCAGGGGAGAGTCTGCATCTAGCATCAACCCCCAGGGCCCCAGACAGGCAAGGAATGCTTCCCCCACCCTCCAGCAGGATGACCCCACACTCCCAGTGCAATCCAACCCCCTGGCACCCAGGGCAGCCCACTCCTCAATGGATCTTGCCCTGTCCACTCCCCACACAGCCCGAGCTATCAGTGCTCCTGGGCATGGGGACTGCAGCCATGTCCCTTCCCCAGGGCCACACCTCCACCGCCGCCTTGGGACCCACCAAAGGCAAATGGTCTCTCCTTGGTCAACTTTCCCCTGGATGGAGGCAGCCAGGTTGGGGGGAGGGGCCTCCTGCTGCTCCCTCCCTGACATAGAGAGGGGCGGCCAGGCCAAATTTTAGAGCGTGGTGCTGCGATTCGACATGCCAGGGTGCAATGCCCAGAGCCCAGCCCTGCAGGACAGGAGCTGCCGCTGTGGGGTTAGTAGGGGGTGGGCTCACTCGCCAGCCCCCACCCTTAGCCTCCTACCCTCCTGGCTGTTATTAGGGTTGCAGTGCATGGTGACAAGTGCTGCTGTGGATGGGTGGTGCCCCCTCGGCCCTTTAGTATAGTACACTGACTGAATCAGGAGGCCACATCTGTCCTTGGGGCATGGCAGTAGATAGCATGGCTCACCCTCAGGCTCTGGGTACCCCAGCTATGCCCACAGAGCCAATCCCTCACTGGGCTCATTGCAGGTCCCTTGACTGCTCTGTGCTCCCAGCTACAAGGGAGGCCCCATACCCACCTGAGCTGTGATACTCCTGACCCACTCACCACCCCCATCAGCCAGGGCAAGAGGGTTTAGCACTGGACTGAGCCTGGACGACAGGAGCAAGAGAGACTAAGCCAAAGAGCATCCAAACTCTCAAGCTGCTGATTCTGAGATGAGCAGTGACTACAGGAGGGCTGGAACTCCAGAGCCATAAAGGGGCTGTTCTCTAGCTGCTAGAGCCCACTCCTCTCCCAGACCCAGGGATATAACCCAGGAATCCTGTTCCCAGCCCCACACCCGCTGTAATCCACAAGACCCAACTCCCCTCTCAGAGCTGGGGATAGAACCCAGGAGTCTTGGCCCCCAATCCTGGGCTCTAACCACTAGACCAACTACCCTCCTACAGCCAGTAATAAAACTCAGCAGTTCTGGCTCCCAGACAAAGCTGGGTCTGAGACCAGGGCCCTGTCACACCAGGCACTGCACAGACACAGTCCCTGCCCCAAGAGCTCATAAGCTAAATAGACAAAGTTGTGGGAGGGGAAACAGAGGTACTGAGAGGGGAAGAGACTTGTCCAAGATCACACAGTAGGTCAACAGCAGAGGCAGGAAGAGAACCCAAGTGTCCTGACTCCCCATGCCATGTCTTACCCACTGGACCATGCTGCTTTTGGCTAGCTCGTCCACTGGCCATAGTCTTCCAGGAAAAGCAGTGTGGGCACGACCTGTATTTCTAGGCAGGGTAACGAACCATCCAGGCTCCATGACTGCACTGTTGTGAAGCCAACTACAGGCCCAATGTTTCCCCAGCCATTCCACGCGCTCCCTCGTGCTCCAGGCTCACAGCAGGGCCCCAGGGATGGGCTGGGAGCACAGCCTGCCTGCGTCTCTATGGCAGTGGCTGTAATTGCATTAGAACAATGCAGGCTAGGCTAGCGCACGCATCCCGTCCATGTCACGCCTGGCTGGGGCTGTCAGCACTCACTGGCATTAGGGAGGGAGACCCATTGTGCTGGGCTCAATGCTATTAGAGGCTGGAATCTGGTAACAAGCAGTCTCCTCTAGCCAAATGATGGCCCTTGAGACCATGGGGACCTCCAGCCCAAAGCTGAACCCTGACAACCCACTGGTCTGCCCAGTGGTGCTGGAACAAGGGCTGCTGGGAGTGCTGTCACTCCCCCTGGCTTGAAGTGGTAATAACAAAACACCAAATACAGGGTTTCCATCAGCAGCACCCCCACTATAAAAATTGTTCCAGCACTCCTGTCTCTGCCCCTGCCCCAGAGACACAGTCCTGTTCCTCAGCAAGGGTGGGAGGAGGTCTAGGGGTCAGAGCAGGGGGGCTGGGAGTCAGAACTCCTGGGTCCTGTCACAGTTCTGGCAGGGGAGTGGGGTCTAGTGGTTTAGAACAGGGAGGGCTGGGGTTAGGACTCCTGGGTTCTATCCCTGGCTGCGGTAGGAGAGTGTGGGCTGGTGGTGACAACCAGGCCACCTGGGTTTTGCCCCAGGTCACTGTGTTTCCTTAGGCCCTCTGTGCACCTCAGTGTTCACTATCTTTCTATGAGGGATAACAACACCGGTCTACCCCCGATCACAGAGGGTTGTCGTAAATGAATGGGTACCTGCAAAGGGCTCTAAGGGGCGCTGTGGCACTGAGGGGAGCCCTCGGTGTGGGGCTGCTCTGAGTTGTCCAAGCCTTGGGCTGGATTCTCTCCCTTTCCAGCCTCCACCAGTCCCTGCCCTGTTCTGTATCTAACCTGCCCCGCCTGGTGTCTGCTGACAGGGCCCATCTATCATCCCCCTTCCCCAGGACGCTTGGCGCCCTTTGTTTACGCTGTTGCCGAGTTGTGGGGGGGGCACGGGCGCCATCTTGGTTCCTGTCCTGCTCTTGCTCAGAGTGATTGAGAGCTAGGCCCATGGCTGTATCAACACAGCAATGCCTGGAACTGAGCATATCCTCATCTCAGTCTGCTGGGCCTCCTAACAGAGCAGGCCCCTGCATCTCCCTGCTGGTGCACTACATTCCCCACCCAGCCCCAAGTGCTAACAGCAGCTAAAAGCAGGAAACAGCTGAGCAGATCCAGCCCTGAGTCCCAGAGGCATCCCATACCAGAACAGGGAGAGCAAAGCTCCACTCTATCCCCCCACTCCATTGGTACCCCACATGCAGCTCTGGGCCCTTAAGCCCAAGAACTGGGTGGAATTCAGACAGCAGTGGATCCCGGGACAGCTCCTCATATGGCTTTGTCCACTCTGGTTCTTAGGTGTGGCCCATCACCATGGTATCAGATGCCCTGTCTGCACAGACCCTAACCAAGATCAGGGCCCATCGTGCGAGGCACTGCACAGACTGAGATCAGGGCCCCATTGCGCTGAGCGCAGTACACAGCCCGGCCAAGATCAGGGCCTCATTGTATGAGGTGCTGCACAGATATATAAAGACAATCCCTGCCCCAAAGAGCTTAAAATCTGAAGAGACAAGGGGCGGGAGGAGAAACAGAGGCATTGAAAGGGGAAGGGGTTAGCTCAAGGCCAAGAGAAGAGCCAGGAATAGAAACCAAGAGTCCTGACTCTCAGCCTCGCCTCTCTCTAGGCCACTAGACCCAGGTCCTAGCCCAGAGCCAGGATTTAGACCCCAGCAGTTCTCACTCCCAGCCCCACTTTTCTAACTGTTAGACCCCATTTCCTTCCCACAGCTGGGAATACAACCCAGGAGTCCTGACTCCCAGCCCAGTGTTCTGGCCAACACACCACACCCTATGAATGCTAAAGGCCACCTGCTGCTGCTGAGCTGGGTGTCTTGCCGCAGTGCCACGTGGTCAGGATTGCTCGGCTCTGTGGTCTCTATTCCTATAGCTGGATTCCCTTCATGGGCATCACTCTGTCCTACAGACCAAAAGGAGAGTCAGGAAAATGCTCACAAAGAATCCCTGTCCAGCCCACGCATCTCTGGGGGGTGAGGGCCGGGCAATTCAGGGCCCAGGTACCCCGGGAGCTCAGTGTTAACTGCTGGTTATACACAGAGCTGGCAGCACCACCCAGTGGTTTTCAAACTGGGGTATGCAAGCTCTCGTAAGGGTGTACGCAAGAAAAATCCTGTAACGGCAGACAACACATTTCATTTAGTAAGACTTGGCAATCTAATCAGCATTTAATCTCCTTTCAATTAAAACAGCAGCCACATTAGTGTACGTTTTCTTTCTGCTGTGCAACTCAGAATCAGAGGTTTTCAAACTGGGTGGCCCACTGAGGAGAGTCAGGGGAGGTGGTGGCACTCCTTTCCCAAGCCCTGCCTTGCGGGACTGGCCTGAGCCGCTTGGTGTCACCGCTCACCTCTCCAAATGTTCCTAAGGGGGTGCACCCCACAGTTGGAAAACCTCTAGAAGCTGTTGCTAAATGAAAGGCAGAAATCGGGGGGGGTGGGGGGGGGGAAGACACATGACCCTGCCTGCTACCCCCCACATGTCACCTCTGCCTATCTCAGACCGGGTGCATGGCAGACTACCTTATTTGGAAAGGGGTACACAGCCTAAAAAGTTTGAAAACCACTGATCTATAAGTAAGGTTGCCATTAGAAGACCCTGGTTTTGGTTATTTATAACTTTGCCAAACTTCAGTTGTCCAGTCCTGAAATTTCCCCGGTCAGGACTCTGCCTCAGGCTGAAACTTTCTGGGAAGTTTCAGCAAAAATGGTTCAGCTGTTTCCAAAGATGAAACTAGGGAAAAACTGTTTTGCCCATGTTAAAAAAAATCTCAGATCATTTTGCTGAGAAGCTCTAGGGCAGGGGTAGTCAATACGTAGACCACGGGCCAAATTTGGACAGCCAGATGCTTTTGAATGGACCGTGACATCTTTTTATTTACTTATTATTATCAGTATTGTTATTGTTTTTGTATTATTTTCTCTGGAGTCTGGACCTTGACAATACCTTGACCAAGAAATTTTGATCTTGCCAAAAAATAATTGATTACCCCTCCTCTAGGGCCTCAATCCATTGGAGCAGGGAGTTGAAATTTGGTAGGGGGACCACTCTGGGGTCAGGAAGATGCCTTTTGCTGTTTCCATGAAGATCCACCCAAATCTGGCCTATTTATGAGCCTCAGGGGGAAAAAAATTCAGTTTTCACATGCTAAGTAGAGACTTGTTAAAGTTTGGCAGCTAAATTTTCTAAAGATTCCACTGTGCTGAGCATGCTCCAGACCTTCACATCAGAAGTGAGAGCAGGGAAATGGTCTCTCCTGTGCTCTCAATGCTCCCCCATGCTGGAGAAGAAGGAGAATGCAGCCTCACTAGAGTGCAGAGGGGAGCAGAATAGATGTGGGGAAGAGATGTGGGGGAGACAGGGACAGAGGGAAGATAATGGGGGCAGGGGCCAGGTGGGGGGCATTAGCGTGGGCATCCCCACAATGGGGAAAGAGCAGAAGGGGCTGGCAACAGGAGCTACATACAGGGAGACAGGCGTGGGAGACGACTGGGGGAGTTAGGGAGCAGGATGAAAGGGACAGAATGGTCTGTAACCATTAGCAAACATCACCCAGAAAACCTGGAACTGAACCCAGGAATCCTGAGTCTCTGCATTCCTCTGCTGACAGCAAATAGTCGTGAAACCCACTTGAAAAGTATGTACCTTACTCCTTCTAGAGCCTAATCCACAGAGGATAACAGCCTACTACTCCTACCTGTTATGCTGTTAGCTCAAGTGGAAGAGAATTAAAGGTTGCAGCACTGCTGATGACTCAAACTGGGGGATGAGTATGGTTCCTCATGATGACATTTTTTGCCTGTGCAACCTCAGTTCGTCCCCCTGTGCGTATCCATTATGATATAGTCTTTAATTACATGATCACATACTATTTTTTCACAGGACCCCTGCTTTGTCAGTGTACAGAACAGACATGTTCTGGACATGAATCAAGGTAGGGTAGTGAAGAAGGCTATTGTCAGACCCCTGCTTCATTTGTTGCAGAAGCTGGAAGGTGGGCAGTGAATGAGGCAGGGGACTGCAGGAAAAGAAAGGAAGGTCTGGCATGGTTAAGGCAGCTGAATGCTGCCCTATAGAACTGGACTCTGCCACAAAGTTCCTGTGTGATGCTGGGCAAATCACTTACATCAAACTTTTCACAGGTGGGCACTAACTGTGTGGGCCTCATTTTCTGAGCACTCCATTTGAGATCTTGGGTTCTGATTTGCAGAAGTGCTGAGCACTCACAACTGCAACTGAAGTCAAGGGGAGCTGTGCTCTGACCATAAAAAGTGCCATATAATGCTAAATTCCCTGAAACAGAAGGCCCTATGCATCTCATACTGGGCACCCAAAATTAACTGACACTTTTGATACTTTTGGCCTTAATCTCTGTTTCCCATCTGTAAAATGGGGATAAACCACCAAGTCATCTCATAGGAAAGTTGCAAAGATAAATTCATTCACATCTGTAAAGCACTAAGATAGTACAATAAGAGCAACACTGAAAAGCCCAGGGGGAAATTACTAATTCTGTCTGAAGTGTGGGGTTTGAATAGTGTGCAGTGAATAATGCATGGCGCCACACCTAGTTTATGTTACTGCCCGTCCTGTGCATTGAACAAGGCAGGGGTCCTGTGGAAAAAAAACAACATGTGATCATGTAATTAAAGACCGTATCATAATGCATAAACACAAGGGGGTGCAAATTAACGTTGCACTCTGAGGGCCATATTTTAAAACCTTAACATAGTTCTTTGGATGTAGTGTTCTGGGATATAATATAATTGTTGCAGTGAGGTAACTCCTAGAGATGACTGGGCTCCGGGCCCCACTATGATCGGTGATGTACAGACACATGGTCAATGAAAATGCTCTGCTACAAAGAGCTTATGCTCTCCTTGCCACCATAGTATCCAAGTGCCTCACAATCAATGGATCTTAGCTTATGAGGCAGTGAAGCATCAGTCCTATTTCACAACTGAGGCAACGGACATGACTCACCCAAGGAATCAGTGGCAGTCCTAGGAATAGAATCCAGGTACCCTGCATCCCACTCAAGTGCCCTCCCCACTAAACCACCCTTCCCCACTGCATGTATATTTATTGCTGCCTAATCACACTGCATATGCACAGCCATGCTGTCAAATGCTTCATGCATGCATCTACCACCACCTACACAAGCGTAGCTCCAACTGCATGATACTGGAGTATCAGCTGACAAGTATGCCCTAACAGAAAGGGAGTGGGGTCTAGTGGTTAGAGGAGAGTGGGGCCTGGAGTTGGGAATGCTGGATTCTCTCCCAGTCCTTTGAAGGAAAGTGGGGTTCAGTGGGTTATATCAGGGAGGGCTGTGAGCGAGGACTCCTGGATTCTATCCTTGGGTCTGAGAGGGGAGTAGGGTCTAGAGCAGGGGTGGCCAACCTACACCTGTGAAGGAGCCAGAATTCACCTATGTACATTGCCAAAGAGCCACAGTAGTACCTCAGCAGTCCCACATCAGTTCTCCCATGCCTACCAGCAGCCCTGATGATCAGCACCTCCCCCTCCTTCCCCATGCCTCCTGCAGCATGCAGGAGGCTCTGGGGGGAGGGGGAGGAGTGAGGGCATGGCAGGCTCAGGGAAGGGGGCAGGAAGGAGTGGGGGCCTTGGGCGAAGGGGTGAAGGGGTAGGGCCTGTGGCAGAGTCAGGGGTTCAGCAGTGAGCACCCTCCCCCGGCACATTGGAAAGCTGGCGCCTGTAGCTCCAGCCCCAGAGTTGGTGCCTAAGCAAGGAGCCGGATATTAACTTCTGAAGAGCCACATGCGGCTCTGGAGCCACAGGTTGGCCACCCCTGGTCTAGAGCTTAGAGAAAGAGGGCCGAAAGCCAGGACTCCTGAGTGCTATTCTCAGCTATTTTACTAACTCACTCATGCCTCAGTTTCCCTCTAATTTCCACAACAGAAGCTGAGAGGGCATGCAGGGTTAGTGTTTGTGAAGCGATGTGCACTGCTGAGCAGGGGCACAGGATTACATGATACAAAGCCCAGAACACTCCTGGTGCCAAGTGACGGGGGCAGGGGAGGGTTGCCCAGTGCAGTGGAAGGCATTAACCCAGCTCTGCAGGTTGCCAAGGTGGCCAGCCAGCATGCCCTGGGTAAGACTGGGGTCACAGGGCTGCTGATCCTCTAGATGCAGAAAGACACCAGCAACATGGCACCAAATCCATGTCAAATGGCCACCACAGCTGACTTGGCAGGAGTCATTGGAACACTGGCAGGAGGCCATTGAAGTCCATGGGCATCCAAGACCAACTCCCATCTAACATCAACAGCTGCTCCCACAGAGACGGCACCCTCTACAGGGTGCATATGGGCCCCAGACAAATGACAGCCATGCAGGAGAGCCAGTGGATGGTGGCAGGTGACTGAGTAATGCCACTTTGCTGCCCAGCAGGGGGGAGGCAACTGCATGGACAGGCTTGTACAATCACAAGCAAGATCACTTCAGCATGAGGGCTGGATTAGTGCAACTGCACACACAAATTCCTACTGACACTAGGGGTTGGTTAGTGCCATCGTGTGCACGGATTCCCATTGACACAAGGATTGGGTTAGTGAAGTCACATATGCACAGGTTCCCGCTCACATGAGGGGTGAGTTAGTGCAATCACACAGACATTCTCTCTGCCATGAGTGCTGGGACTAGGGACTGGCTAGTGTGACCGCCAACATGCAAATTACCTCCAGCACAAGGGCAGTGCATGCACAGATTTACATGAGAGCCAGGTGAGAGTGACAGCACAAACAGATTCAGTCTGGCAATTGGGGTGGGTAAAACAGATAGTGAGGTTGAGGTGACTGGGAATTTGGTGACGATTTGGAGTAATGGAGAATTTGGGGCAATTGGGGTAACAGGGATTTTGGGAGTTCAGGTAATTGGGGGATTGGAACAATGTGTTTTTGGAGGATTGGAGCCATGCATATTTGTGGTTGTTTGGGATCAGAGGGGTGAAAGGGATTTAGATTGGGGGTAATGTAGATGTGGGGCGATTGGGATTTGAGGGATGTGGTGTTGTGGTTTCAGGATGAGTGTATTTTGGGGGTTGGGGTGACATTAATCTTGGGGTAATAAGGGACTAGGGCAATTTGGAATGCAACAAAGGGGATTTTGAGGACTGGTGATTTGGGATTGGTGGTAATGAGGATTTGGGGCAATTGGGTTCAGGGGTGATGTAGATTTGGGGGATTGGGCTGATGCAGATTTGGGGGTATCCAGAATTGGGGACAATGGGGATTTTGGGGTACAGGCAGCTGACAAGGAAACCTAGCCTGGCAGGCAGGGTGACCCCAATGTCAGGAACCCCTGAGGAGAGGGGGACCTAACTGGGAGAGCTGGGCAATGAGGAGTGGGTTAGAGGGGTGTAAGGCACAGAGGGAGGAGATGAGACAGAGTGAAAGGACTCTGAGGGGGAGTGCGGTTCTGGTCTGCTTCCTCTCTCCATGAGCTGAGAGGGCTGGACCCTGGCCTACCATGAGGCTGTAGAGGGGAAACCAGGGATGGGGCATGAGGTAAAACCCAGCCACCTCCTGTGCCCAGCCTCCTCTGCGGGCCCTGGCCTAGCGAGTGTCTGGGGGGAACCCCTGATGCTGCCCAGCTGGGCCCAGCCTCCCCAATGGGTCCTGGCCTAGCGAGCATCTGGGAGGAACCCCTGGCGCTGCCCAGTTGGGCCCAACCTCCCCAGTGGGCCCTGGTCTAGCAAGTGTCTGAGGGGAACCCCTGGTGCTGCCCACCTGGCTTGATCCAGCTTCCCTCACAGGCCCTGGCAGAGCGAGTATCTGGGGGGAATCCCCAGTGCTGCCCAGCTGGACTCAGCCTCCCACACAGATCCTGGCCTAGCAAGCCTCTGAAGGGAGCCCCCAGCACTGCCCGGCTGGGCCCAGCCTCCACCACAGGCCTAGCCTAGCGAGCGACCGGCCCTGACCGTACAGATCCCCGTGCCACATTGCGGCAGCCCCACCCGCCCACACAGAGGACCCATGCCAAAGGCCGGCATCTCACTGCAGATCATCCCCAGATTACACTGCTGATTGGGCATCTTATTCTTAGCTGCACAGCTCCAAGGAGGCTTATGCTCTTAAGGCCGAAGGATAAATAGCCCAACTCCCTGACAGCAGCCAGGCCACCTCCCCGATAATGGCATCCTCCCCCCACAGCCGGCGCCAATGCCAGACTGAGGTAATTATGCCAGCAAGTGTTCCTGCAAAATCCAATCAGCACTGCCATTGCTGGCACTGGCACTCAGGGACCAGCCTTTCCAGAAACAAATGAGGGGAGACAGGAATTGGGCCTCCTCTGTGCTGGATAAAGAGACCTCAAGGAGGATGCCTGTAGGGGAGGAAGCATGGGCCAGTGGCTAGAGCACTGGCCTGAGAGCCAGGACTTCTAGGTTCCCCAGCTCTGGGAGAGGAGTGGGGCCTCATGGCTTAAAGCCAGGGTAGTTGGAGAAGGTCAGGACTACTGGGTTCTATTCCAGGCTCTTCCACAGCCCTGCTGTATAGTTTTGTAGTATAAATATAGCAGTGGGCCTGTTATGCCAGGTACTGCACACTCTGTACCTCAGTTTTCCCTCCCATCCTTGGCCTAGTTAGACTGTATGTTCTTCAAGGCAGGGACTTCCACTGTGTGTCTGCAGTGCCTTGCACAATGGGGGGCTTTGATCTCAGCTGGGGATGCTGGGTACTACTTTAACAGTACCGATGATCCCTCACTCAGACCTGAGATGCAACCATCTCTGGGGTGGTGCATTGCCTCGCCTTGCACTGAGATGCAGCTGTCTGTGAGGTGGGTTCTTTAACCCTGAGACCAATGTCTCTTACCAGCCCCCTCACTCCCACACAATGTCCTCTCTTTGCTCCACTTCCCCCCACACACACCTTCATCTTTAGCCACCCCTCCCCTGTGACTTTTGAACCCTCTCCCCCAGCAGGCCCAGCCCGTGCTCCACATGACCTCTGATCTCAAAACCATTGGGGTCCTCTGCTCCCGCATTCCCCAGACAGAGAGCAGGAGGGGAGGGAGTGCAAGTAGAGAGGAGATGGGTCTAACCAGACAGCTGCTCCCACTCCCCTGCAGTAGCCCAAGCCTTACCTCACCCCATCATAGGCCCCCTACTACTATACTGAGGCACTGGTGTCAATACTATCAAAGAAAAGCACCACCTATTCAGCTCCTACACCACTGCATAACATACACACACACCCAGCACTGCATCAAGGCACTGGAGCCAGCACTGACTCCACGGGGCGAGCATCCCTTACTGAGCCCCCACCCTGTCCCCTGCAGTACAGTGCCCTGTAGTGCTGAACTGGGGCACCGGGGCCAGCACTGACTGTGAGAGAAAAGTACCGCCTACTGAACTCCCACTCCCCTCGCTGCAAACCACCCCAGTACTGTATTGGCTCTGCTCCCCTGGCTCTGTGACCGAAATACCATGGCTTGCATCCCTACATTCAGGAATAGGTTGGTACCACCCAACCCAGCACCTCTGGGCTGAATTGCAAGCCTCACTATTTGCCCCATGTTCTGTGTTAACATGCCCAGATCTCCATGGGGAAGTGTGATCACTGCATTAGCACAATGGCACCTGCACATCGCTAATGCCACCATAAAGGCTTTGAACCACTCAGTCCCAGGCAGGCCTGATAATCTGGATTCAGAACCCAAGATACTCATCCCCACCCCGGGGCTCCCTGCACTGTGGAGTTCTTCCGAACACACATTTGAATTGTGCACCCAGCTTATGACACTGCCACCCAGAAGCTGGGCGGCTTGCACCCCCTGTATCAGGAATGGAAAACTATTCAGCCCAATCAAGCTATTCTTGACTTTCCCCTGCCAGCCCCCTCTCCACGCTGCAGACAGGGCTAACCAAATTGTTCCCATTGCACCATTTGCATCAGTTCTTTCTGCATAAAACTCAGATCCCACTATTGACCTACTAGCCAGCTCAACCCGGACCCTAAATGCAGCGCAGGGCCCTGCCATGTGGCACTAGCTGGCAGAGCCATCTTGCACGCACACACATGCCAAACATTTCAAAACAGGGGCTTCCAGTTCTGCCCCACAGTGCAGATTTCAGTTCCTGAGTCAGGTGGCCAGACTTCCAAAAGAACTTGTACCCAGCAGCTCCCAGTGTTGGCAATGGCCGCCCAGTGCCGGAGCACAGCACGGCCAAAAACAAGCCCACCCGTACAGAGAGAGGCACACACCAAGACAGATAGGCAGGGATAGAGACACAAATCTATGTATGCACACTGTGAAACACCCAAGCAGAGCTGCACACACAGCCAGCTCCACATCCACACACACATACAAACACTCACAGCCAGATATGCATGCATGCAGAGACACATACTCCAGCAAATACGGAGACAGGTCCACGCACCCAGATACACAGAGGTGCAAACACAGAGAGCTATTGCCAAACAAAGGCACCCAGAGACACACAAAGAGCCATGCACACACCAGAGGGAATCCAGCTCAATGTGCGCGCACACCCGGCATCTCAGACCGGCTGCTCCCCCTGCCATTCCCCAAGGAGCATGCTGGCCTGCCTCTCCCTCCCCCACAGCCCGGCCTCGCGTCAGGCGCAGAGACCGGCTCTAGCCTACGTGCCCCTCACTTCCCAGGTGCCTGCAACCGGGTGCCCCCACATCCCTGCCCCACCTGGGCATCCCCAGCCCACCTCCCTTCCCCACCCCGAAGCGCCAGGAGCAGCCGGGAACCCCTTTCCTCCTCCTGCTGCCAGGGATGCAGAGACAATAGCAAGCCCCTCCATCTCCCAGGAGCCCGGCTCACCTCCCTCCGGGGGACACCCAGGGCTCCTTCCCCTCGCTCGCGTCCAGATCCCACAGCCAGGGAGGCCCCCAGCACCACGCGGGCAAGCTCGGGGACCGGCAGGGAAGGGCTGGCTGTGGCTGCTGGCTGCGGTGCTGTGAGCGCGTGGATCTGCGTGTGTGAGCGCGCGTCACCCGCAATAGGGAGCCGGCAGGAAAAAAAAAATCACAATAGCATCCTCTGGCGCCCACCGGGGCTCCCGCAGGACTCTGCCAGCCCTCCCCAGCCAGCCAGCTGGTCCTGCCACGGCGGGGTCGGGGGGTTGGGGGAGAGGACAAAAGGAAGGGGCTTTTCCCAGCTGCACAGTGGGAGGGAGAGGGGAGGGAAGGCTGGACATGGGGCCTAGACAGGGATGGGTAAAAGCCATGTGGTGCTCATCCAGCACCCGGATGCAGCCACCTCTGGGGTGGGGTGTGGGGGGCTGTTTATACAGGAATCCGTTGCCTGGCCCTGAGCTGCAGCTGCCCGAGGGGTAGGGAGTGGGGGCTATTTATACAGGGATCCATTGCCCCAGTGCTGAGATGAAGCCACCTCTGGGCTGGGAGCAGGGCCTGTTTATACAGGAATTTTTCACCCCAGCCCTAGATGCAGCTGTTTTTGGGGTGGGGAGAAGGGCTTTTTAACAATATACAGTAGTGTAGTAATGCTATACAGCTGTTTAGGACAAGGGTGAAAGGGGAGGATCCCAGGGGCAGTGACACCCTCAATCCTTGGTATCTGTAATGATCTTAAATGGATCCTTGCTCCAGTCGACGTCCCCAAGCCCCCCCTCCCACATGGTCTCCCACTCCTACCTAAAGGCCACAATCACAGCCAGCTCACTCCTAGCACCATAGTTTATGGTATCGACTCAGAACGCCCCCTCCTGGAGCACACTGCTCTCTGTACGCTAGCGGTTCTCAAATTGTGGGTCAGGACCGCAAAGTGGGTCGCGAACCTGTTTTAATGGGGTCGCCAGGGCTGGCATTAGACTTAAGGGTCCGAGCCAAAGCCTGAGCCCCACTGCCCAGGGCAGAAGCCCAACCCCTACCACCCAGGGCCAAAACTCGATGGCATCAGCCCTGGGTGTCAGGGCTCAGGTTACAGGCCCCCCACCTAGGGCTGAAGCCCTTGGGCTTTGACTTTGCCCCCCACTCCACCCGGGGAGGCTGGGTTTGGGCAGGCTTACACTTTGGTCCCCTCTCCTGGGGTCGTGTAGTAATTTTTGTTGTCAGAAGGGGGTCGCAGTGCAATGAAGTCTGAGAACCCCTCCGTGTATTCAATGAGTGTCCTCAGCTGCACACCACAAAAGGGAGCTTAAGGTGGGTGCAAATGGCCCCCTAAGACTCCCACTCCCCTTGAAGGGAGCATCTGGTAATAGGGCTCCTAGCCCCCCACCCCAGTGTATGGATGCGATGCAGTGCACACTGGCTATTCGCTGCATCCCCACCACTATGGGACACAGGATAAAAGATCCCTTGCAACCGACACACCTGCAAATGTTCGGAATGCAAACCTGTGTTTAATGATAACTTGCACCATATTTTACACGTTAGAAGAGCTTTTCACTATAAAGCCTATTTGAAAGGACTCCTCGCTGTGGGAATTACCCACCCTAGAGGCAGCTGTACCTGAGTGCTGGGTGAGGGTGTATAAACACCCCCCACACCCCTACCCCCAGGTATCTCAACGCTAGGCATGGGATCCCTGTATAAACAGCATTGCACACTACCCCAGAGGTGCCTACAACTCAGAGACAGGTGAGGGATCTCTGCATAAACATCCCCCTCTGTCCCATCCCAGAGGCAGCCGCATTTTAGCACTGGGTGAAGGATCCCTGTAAAAGCCCTAATTTTATGAATTACACAAACCAGCTGTTTAAAAAGAAAAATAATCCCCTGTTGCTTGCAACCATCACATTCCCCCATAAGTCATGAACAGAGCTTGACCCCATAACTTTCTGACTTGAGCATAGACCTTCGCCACCCGAGCTACAGGAGTAATTGCTGTATGAATTAGCCTCTAGAGTAGGGCTCTACATACACTTTGCGCCAGTGGGTTACACAACTCCATTAGCACTTTTCCAGACACCAAAGTTGTCCCTCTTTGACTACTCCATTCTAGTTGAAGAGGTTCAACCCCTGCTAGTGTGGATATGGTTATGATGAGATAAAGGCGCTTATCCTGGTATAGCTATTCCTGTACAGGAAGGGGAATAAGCTATCCCAGGATAAGGCATCTTTATATCAGTATAGCTGCTTCCACACTTGGGGTTGTCCTGGCATAACATACGGGTAAAAAAAATTCCCTCCCCAACCAAAATAGTTATACCGGGACAAAATCCGTGTGTAGAGTAGCTCTCAGATAGCAGTAGGCTATTAGAACACTGCATGCTAGCCCTGGGTCTGGGAGGGAAGTGGGCAAAGTGTTTAGCAATTGGATAACCATGGCACATATATTTAGCACATTCGTTGTAAAAGGCAGTGCAGCAGAGTGGCTCCGACACAGCTCTGAGGTGTTAGAGTGTGGGCTCGACTCCCAACTCCACCTGAATTGACCTTGTGTAGCCTCTCTTTTAGATTATTTGCAAAATGGAAGTGGGGGGCTAATATCTGAGTAATTAAATAGTGGGGTGGAATGTCGTCTTGGTCAGTAGTAAGGTCTGGGAAGTGCCTGGAAATATAAAAAGCAAAAAGCAAAGGAGAGATGTGAAGGCAGGAGCTTCTGGTTCCCTGCTCAGTGCACATTCCCCTTGACTACAGGATATGCAGTGGTGCCATCTGCTGTCTCTCAAAAACGTTGGGTAGCCTGATTGCATGGACTGAGTATATATTAGAGCAGCTCTGAGGCTGCTCTCATTTACACCCCAGGAAAAGACCTCATAAGCCCCCTTAAACCTTTCTTCTGTATCTGTGTGCTGAGAGCAGGATTGAAGGGGACAACCCAGCTCTGGGGAGACCCTCCCTCATAGACCCTGCACTCAATTCTGATCCCCTGCCTTTGAGAAAGAAGGTTAGAGTGGGGCCTGGGGGTGGAAACCAGGACTCCTGGGTTCTTTCCTGGGCCAGAATCATCACACTGTCAGCAACCTGTTCAACTAATATTGTCCATAACTGGGAACGGGTGACGGGGGATGGATCACTTGATGATTACCTGTTCTGTTCATTCCCTCTGACGCACCTGGCATTGGCCACGGTCAGAAGACAGGACACTGGGCTACACAGACCTTTGGTCTGACCCAGTATGGCCATTCTTATGTTCCCCGTCCGTATTCCATGGCCCGCCTCTCATTTGCACCCCATAGTAATCTCCTACCCCCTAGGGTGAGTGCTCTTAGAGCCTGCAGTAGGTTACCTGACCTCCCTCTTGCCAATGTTCATTATGGGATACATCAGCATCTCCCTGCTGACTAGCAATGGAGCAGCCTGATAGCGCAGCATAACCCAACAACATCATAACCTAACACGACTGGATGGCTCTGCTTAGGAGAAGTCCGGGGCTGGAATAGCAGGGGGCTGTGGGCTGGGGGGCTCAGCAGAGCCATGTGTGTTTGTGGGAGCCCAGGGCTGGGATTGCACCAGGGTGACTGGTCAGGACTGAGGGGCACTGGCAGAGGTGCAGGGGAGCGCAGGGCTTGGGTAACAGGGGGTTGCAGGTCAGGATTGAATGGCACTGGCAGAGCTGTGTGCAGAAAGCCCATGTAGTGAGCAACTGGAGCCAATAATATGAGCCCCCTCATCCGCCCTGTTTTCCTGGCACCCTGGGAGCAGTGAGGCAGGGAGCTCTGACCCTGCCAGCTGCAGGCAGACACCCTGGCCCCCATCCTTCCCCAGATATATCAGGTGGGTCCACTATGGTATCAAAGGCCCCTCAGCCCCTCGCCCAGCACCCTCTCAGGACCTGCCTTCAGACCCAGAGACCATCCCCTGGAAATACCCCACTGCATCCATCCACTCCTTCCCAGCCCCACTTGGGCATCCCCAGCCCAGCTCCCCCCCTCCCCCGCACCATGGGTAGCTGGGATCCCCCCTCCCCTCCTGCTGCCAGGGATGCAGAGACAATAACGAGCCCCTCCATCCCCCGGGGCCCGACTCACATACCTGGGGGGTGGCATCCAGGTCTCCTTCCTCCCCGCCGTGGGCAGATCTCACTGTGCAGGCAGCGTCTGGGTACTTGGAAGCTAGGGGGCTGCCAGTGGGGGGCTCCTTGTGAGTCTTAAGGCTGATCCGATGAGGTCCGAATCACCTGTCCCATCCCCCGTCCCTGATGGGGGTGCAAGCATCACATGTTGCGCTTGGGTGAAACCCGGCGTCCAAGGGCTCAGCCCGAACGAGCAGTCCTGGGCGGCAGAACGGTCCGGCCAGGAATGGCTGGAAAAGCTCCCGCCTCCCAGCCACGAGGCACAGCCATTGGGCGCCTTCCCCACATCAGTCACACACAGGGAGATGGGACTGGGAGACGATTGATTGGGGGCTGGGCTGCCGTATCTCACCCAGGGGATCAGAGCACAGAATGGGGAACCCCCTCCTCATATCTAGGAAATGGGCCCGATCCTGCTCTCATTAACCGTGGTGTAAATCCAGAGTTGCCCAATCAGATGAGGACAGGATCCTGAGGTGGAGATTAATCCAGAGTGAGTCCTGATCGGGTTTGCACAAGCGCCATGGCACAGTCAGGCCTCATCAGTTGGGTGTGAGGGGTCTGACCTGCCAGGGGCTGAGTGTGGGACACCTCCCCAGGAGCAGTGCTCACATCCCAAGTGCTAGGAGCAGGGTTTGGCCAAAGAGATCCAGTTTGCATCCTTGCAATCCAGCTCCCTGGTGCTTAAGGGCATAAGAGCGAGTGCACTGCAGCAGGCTGGGACCCAGAGCTCATGGGTTTTCTTCCCACATCTGTCACTCACCTTGGTCAAGTCTCCACTCTCTTGCCCTCTCTGTGCCTGTTTCCCCTCCTACCCTTTTCGGTTTCAACTGTGAGCTCTTCGGGGCAGGGAATGTCTCTCACTGTGTGTCTTTGCAGCACCTGGCATGGCAGGGTCCTGACCTCAGTCAGGGTCTGTGCAACACCCCACACAATGGAGGCCCCAATCTCAGTTGACATTTGTGCAGTGCCTAGCACCATGGTGGCCCTGATCTCTGTTGGGATCTGTGCAGCACCTCGCACAGGGGGGGCTCCTGATCTGATATGGGACTACCATATTACACATAACAATAGGATTGTGTCATCACAGGCTCCAAACCAGTGAAGCCAGAGCTCTTGGGGAGGAAGGACTTTACCTAGGCTGTAGAATGCCTTTTGTGTTAAAAGCCCATTTAACTCAAAAACCAGCAACCACTTGGCAGAAAAGTGTTCTCCATTAATCACTTAGGCTCAAGTTTTCCAAAGTGACTCATTTTGGTACCCAACTATCCTTGACTTAAAGGGCCTTGATTTTTACTTCGCTCCTGAGCGACAGGCCCCTTTGAGGTGTCTCAAATTGGGCATTCCAAAGACTAAGGCCCCCCAAATGTCCAGTCACTTAGATCCAAGCCCAGAAGGGACCATTAAATCATCCAGTCTGCCCTCCTGTATAGCACAAGCAGGAGAATATCCTCCAGACACCCCTGCATTGAGCCCAGTCACTTGTGTTTGACTGAAGCATTTTCCAGAAAGGCAGCCAGCGTGGACTGGAGATGGAGACTCCACCCCTGCCCTTGGGAGTTTGTTCCAGTGGTTAATCACTCTCCCTAGCAAACATGTGTGCCTTTTTTCTCATTGGAATGTGTCTGGCAGCAGCTTGCAGCCCCCGGCTCTTGTTCAGTCTTTCTTTCCCCACAAGGTTAAAGAACCCCTACCTCGTACCTGGCACCTTCTCCACATGAAGGCCCCAGGTACCATCATCAAGTCACATCTCAACCTTTTTTTTGATAAACTACACAGATTGAGTTCCTTATGTCTCTCACTGTCGGGCATTTTCTCCAACCCTTGAATCATTGTTGGGGCTCTTCTCTGAACCCTCTTCAATTTTTCACCTTCCTTTTAAAAATGTGACCACCAGAACTGGATGCAGTATTCCAGGCTCAGTCTCACCCCTGGGCAATCCCAACCCGTCTCTACTCTGCTACTGAGCCCATCACTGTGGGACGGGAGTGGTTAGTACAGACCCCTTCCCCTTCCTTCAGAGGCTCAGGGACAGCTCAAGCCACATTGCTGAATCGCCGCCAGCCCAGAGAAAGGGGAAATGAGGCATGATGCTGCTATTTCTAGATTAAAAACCCAAGGGGAGAACACCATTCCCCTTGGTTTTGTATTTTAAAATCCACACAGGCAGACCCCACCCACCCAGGAACCAAATATAGGGGCACAGACATCAACCTTCTCGCTTTCTCAGGTCATCTTTACTGAGCCCTTCTGCAGAAATACAGTGTGCAGGTGGGAGGGGTATGTTGGCAGCATAGGCAGCATCTTCTTCACAGTGGGGGTGGATTAAATAATGGGGGGCCAGTGCAGCCATTTGTATTAGTGCAAAGCAGGTGTGGGGTGGGGCTCAGGTCCCGGGGTGGGACCTTATCCACAGAGCCAGGCATCAGGTGTAGGGGTTTCAGGTGTTCTGGGGGCAGGGCCCCTGCTGGGGAATGGGAGTTTAGTGAGAGGCTGGCAAAGGAAATCACAGGTCCACGTGCCGGGAGCCAGGCCCACACCTTGACGTCCGGGAGCAGCAGGGGAAGACATGCTCAATGGCCAGGCTGGGATGCAGGGGTCCTTGCATTCCACCCTGGAGCTGCAGCCAGCCAGCAGAGGTCACTGTCATCTGGTCCCCCAAGGAAGGGGTAAGGAGTTGCTGTGGTCCTGACCCCACCTCCTAGTACTTGGTGGTGAAGTTTGGGAATTCCAGGGTGGAGATCTCCCTCTCATTGGAGAAGACAGCCCGGTCAATGCGGGACATGGGGCTCCCCACGTTGCGCAGCCAGTTCTTCCTGTGAGGGTAGGGGGTAGAGCATCCATAAAGAGAGCTTGGGCTCCCAGCCCCATTGCTTTAACCACTAGACCCCACTTCATTCCCAGAGCCAGAGATAGAACCGCAGAGTCCTGGGTTGCACCCTCCCCCACGCCCAATACATTCCACTTCCCTCCCAGAACCAGGAATAGAACCTAAGAGTCCCAGCCCCTCTGCTCTAATCACTAGACACCACTCCTTTCCCAAAGCTAGGGACAGAACCCAGGAGTTCTGGCTCCCTGTTTACACAGCTGGCATTTACCCAGCCATGATCCCACACAAACAGGTTCAGCCTGTAAAGTCCCTGCGGAACCTGTTTCCTCTTTTATCTCCTTCCAGGACCTGAAGCAAAGATGGGGGAGACTGGTTGCTATAGAACCTGCCTTTCCCCCATTATCTCATTCATGAAAAGGGATGGGGGAATGAAGCAGACTGGCTGTTATAGAAGCAGCCCCAATTTGTTCAAGCCCTGAAGGTGGTGGAAATGGGGGGAGACTGGTTTCTATGGAAACTGTTCCACTTCTCTCTCTGTCTCCAAATGTTGAAGGTGATGGAAGGGGGACTTGTTGCTATGGAAACTGTCTCCGGTTGTCATCTCTGAAGGTGACGGAGCCGTTGCTACGGAAGTTGCCCCGCCTGCCCTTCCCGGTTGCCACGGGTGATGGGGGATGGGCAGGCAGGTTTCTATGGCCCCTGAAGAGAGAAATTAATCAGGCAAATTCTCTGTCCCTTCCTGAGGGGACGCTAATTGGGGCCGAGCCAAGGCCCAGATTTTCCAGCCACTGATTGGCTAGGGCAGCAGCACCGGGGGAACTGCCCTAGTTAGAGGCAGGAGGGTTTCAAATGGGGAATGTGACAGTCTATGATCCTGCAGCTTGGACCTAGGGTTTAACCCCTTCCCTCCTGCAGGGGAGGGGATCGGACTTGCCCCCCCACACCACCCCTGCAGTCTGGCCAACACCTTGGGCCTGCAGATCACTGGAGGCGCCAGAGAGAACATAGGTCTTTGGAAGCGGCTTTGCTCCTTCACAAAGGGATGTTTCCCATCTTGGAGATCTCAGGAATGTCAGGTCAGCTCTCAGGATCAGGCACTTTCACAGCTCTTCTTAGAGAGGCAACGTTGCCCAGTGGACGGGGTGCTGGGACTTAGGATTCCTGGGTTCTATTCCCAGTGCTGCCCCTGACCTTGGACAAGCCCCTTCCCCTCTCTGTGCCTGTTTCCACTGCCACCATTTGTCTGTTTAAACTGAAGTGTGTGTGTGTGGGGGGGGGGGGGGTGCGCATGAACTGTCTATGCAGCATCCTGCACAGTGGGGCCCCAATCTCAGTCAGGGGGTCTGTCCGGCACCTAGTATAACGGGACCCCGATCTCAGTCTGCAATGCCTGGTACAAAGGTCTGTGTGGCTCTCAGTACAACAGGTATCCGACCTCAGTCAGGGGTCTGTGCAATGCCCAGTACAACGGGGCTCTGGTCCCAGTTAGGGGGGGTCTGTGCAGCGCCCACAACAAACAGGGACCTGATGTCAGTCAGGGGATCTGTGTAATGCCCAGTACAATGGTCTGTGTGGCTCCCCAGTACAACGGGGACCTGATCTCAGTCGGGAGGTCATGTGCTGCAACCAGCACAACAGAGAGGATCCTCAGTCGGGAGGGTTTGTGCAATGCCTGGCATGAGGAGGTCCTCATCTCAGTCAGGGGGGGTCTGGGCAGCACCTGGTGTGATGGGGGACCTGATCTCAGCTGGATGCGGGTGTGCCGCACCTGGCACAATGGGGAACCCGATCTACAGGGAGAAGCTGACTGGTGGGTGGGTGGAAAAGTCTGGCAGTTCTTCGAGTGGGGCAGGTGCTCAGCTATGCTACAAAGGGCCTTCAACACTTGCAGCTTGTGTTTGATGTACACAGGTGAAGGAAGAGCTGGGGATACACAAAGAGGAGTCTTTTCCGTATCTCTCCACATCCTGGGATCCTTTATCTCCTCTTTACGCTGGAGTGATATCAGCAGCTCCCTCCCGTACCACTAGGGGGAAAAAGCAGCTCCCCAACCCCAACCCTGGCAGCTATTCACCTCCCCCTGCTCTGATACCCGGAAGGGTGAGCAGCACCCATGTTTAACACTGAGCCAACTGGTGAGCTAGGAAGCCTGGCTGATACTCACATGATCTCAATCTTCTCCTTGGGCCCTTGCACCTGCCCAGTAACAGTCCCACGGGAGGTGTTCTTCACCCAGCCTACCACCCCCAGCTTCTTGCCCTGGTCTTCTGTGTACTGGAGAGGAAGAGACAGGATTATCAAGGCCTTGCATGAGCCAACAGAACAGGCATTTGCCTCAGTCCCCGGCATACAGCCTCTCCTGCCCTGTGCACTGATCTCTGAATGGCACAGCCCGGGCTGTGCACCACCCAGCATGTAGCTCTCTACATAACCGTGTGGAAGTGCAACTCTGAGGGGAAGGATTCTAGCTCCATCAGGTCTGCATGGGGAGCTTCCACCCCAGAGAGGGTGAGACAAACTTGGTTTTCTCCCTGCCTCCTGCAAGGCTTCCAGCTTTTCATATGCCTTTGCAGATGGGTAACCACATTCCTGTCTCAGCTTGGGTATCAGCTGCCAGCCAGGGGAACCAGCAGGAGGAGGAACAGTCAGCATTAGACACGGCGCTCCCTACAGGCTAATGACTTCACAAGCGCTTGTCCTGGGTGCTGGCCTGAAGCCTCATTGCAATTATCCATCTACTGCCTCTATTCAATCCCTATAGACAGAGAAACCAGCATCCTATGAGCTGAGCTAGACAGGTGGAGGGGTGTGTATGGGGATAGATAGATCACTAAATAGACAGAGGGGTGTTTATGGAGAGAGCGGGGGGATGGATGGATGGACGGCTAGAGACAGACAGCATCTAAGATTACTAGAATCTAGGCGAATAGCTGGATGCAGTAGATAGAGCCAAATATTAGGAGAAAGGTAGCTAAAGCAGGCCAGGAGGATCGAGAGAGCACAGCGTCTGAGATCTATGATGATAGCTGAATCACAGAGGCACTAGCTATGCCAGAGTTCAATCAAACCAAGCTCTCATGGTAAGAGCTGACGTTTCAAAGTGCTCTAAAATCTACACACACACTAAGTCTGGAAAATTGCTATGCCCCACCAGGGTCACCCCCGAAAACTGAGCTCATCCAATCAGCTTGGACCAACCAGCTTAGGCTCAGCAGTCAGTCTAAGGTCCTGGAAGCAACATTAACATTATGAGAGAGTCTTTTGGGCAATATAAATTGGCATCCAGGATGGATGCACACCAGAGAAAGGGATTTGCAGGTACATCATCGAGATGCATTGGGCCATTCCTCCGTTTTAAAGCTATTGTCCCAGGCTCTCTGCAGAATCTAGCAGACACTGCTGCGTCAGTTACACTCAGGGAAATTCCCCCTCTCAGAGCTGTTGTCTCAGATTCAGGCAGATTCTCCTGCAGTTGCTTCACTTGGGGCATGTTTTGAAGCTTGTCTTTCCAACAGTAGCATCAGAAACTTTTTTTTCTTTAAATGGCCCTGAGATTCCACTGCAATCAGATGGCTCCAGTATCTGGGGCCCAAGGCACAGCCCTCTAGCACTTATGCCTGCATCTGGCCCTGATTCTACATAGTGATGCCATCCAGTCACATTGCAGGATCCCAAGTTTCAGGGCAAGAATCAGGCCGGCTGGTTGTATTCATGGCTCTGATCAGCCCTGCTTCAAAAAGGAAGAGGCTTGGGCTTACAGGCAGTATGGATTTGGCTCCATCCACCTGATCCACACTTCAGTTATACCCACTGGCCTTTTCTCTAGTAAATATTCGAAAGAGATTAGAGATTTGGTTCAGGTGTGTACACAGATTAGAATAATTCCCTTTCCCCAAATTTGCACCACCACCACACGTGGGGGGGTTTTAAATGGTAAATGGCTCAAAAACTTCCCTTCCTTAACCTGGAATCTCATCCAAAACACTATTTATTATCATTAATATTTTGAAAAAGAGATGGAAGGTGATGGATTGAAACAGACTCTTCACTGTTTGGTAGGGGTGCAGCAAATGACTGCATAGGAGTGGATCATAACAGGGGACCCATGTTGCCCAGTATCCCATCTCCCGCAGCAGCCCAGTCCCTGCAGCTCTGAGGAAACTGCAAGACCTCTGTTCCCAGGGGAAATTCCTTCCTAACCCCAATAGTTATAAATTGGCTCATGCCCTGAAGCATGTGGGTTTAGATCCCTCTCAGACTCTTGTCTCTTAGTTAGTATTTACTATATTAACTCTGTACATTCTCATTACACATAGAAATGGCCAGTCTTTTTGTGAACCCTGCTCAGCTCTAGACCTCAATAAGATCAAGTAGCAGTGAGTTCCACAGTCTAACCATGCACTGGGTGAAAAAGCTTTTCCAAGGGAGGTCTGCACCAGCAAACTCAGTGCCCAGGAGGGAAGCAGGGTGGCTGGGGCAGGGAGGTCCAGCACTTGTATTCACTGCATCAAGCTCCTGAGAAACCACACTAGGGCCTTTCAAAACTTCTTGTAGCGTGGGTTGCTGGCCACAGAGGCGCGCATGCTGATCAGTGAGGGAGTTCTCCTCTCCCTGCACATGTTGCTCTGTCACCAGAGACTTTTCTCCTCTAAACTGCCCCCTGCATCTGCAGGCCCAAGATTTCATCTGGTCCCCTTCTGCCTTGGACCGTCCTCTCCAGCAAGCAGCTCCTGATTTTGGCTATCGTTTTCAACATTACTGCTGGCCTGGGGGCCCTGACAGCAGCTCCTGTTTGGTAGCATAGGCCCTTAGTGCATCCAACTAAGGCTTCTCCTCCCTGCCCGCAGCTGCTTCACATTGGCTTGGGAAGGAGAGTCTGGACTAGGGGCAGTTGGGAGTCAGGAGACAGTGCCAAGCGACCCAGCATGCTGCCCCCTCCGATGGGCTGTGCTCTAAAAGCTGGCTCCCGCCTCGCCCGCTCACACACCCTTCTCCCCACACACACCCCCTTACCTTTCTAAAGAAGACACCTGGTGGGAAGAAAGAAAAGATGAGTCAGTTGCAAATAGATAGCAAATGCTGGGCATTAAATGCCAGCTCTGCTTCTTAATGATGTGGGAACCGCCAGCCTGGACCACGCCAGGAGCCATCTATCCTGGGATCCTGGCACTGTCCAGCACCAGCTGCTCAGAGGAAAGTGCAGAAAACCCTGCCGTGCTGAAATAACCTGCCTCCTGGAGAAGTCCCTGCCTGACCCTTCATTAGCTCATGCCCTAGGGTATGATGGTGTCTGTCCTTGCCACAGCCTTGTTTGGTTTGTAAGATTTACTGCTCTAACTCTGGATAGTCCTGTTATCCACAGGAACATCCTATCCTTGTTTGGCTCCTGCTCAGTGCTTCGGCTCCTGTGGCAATGAGTTCCAAAGGCACCCAATGAGCCCAGAACTCCACAGCATGTGAAATTTACTTCAGCATCTGAGGTATGAATGCAAATGAAACACTAGGCCCTGGCATCATCTAATTTACACCAAGGATCAGTCCTTCTATCTGGGTGTAAAGAAAACTCCATCAATTCTGAGGCCAGAAGTGACCACTGTGATAATTCAGTCGGACCGCCTACAGCATCCAGGTCCCAAAACCTCACCCAGTGTTTCCTGCATCAGGCTAAGACATGAATGGACCTCACAACATCCAATGTATCAGTGAAGCACAGTGAGTTACCAACAGCTGCCCACCAAATCAGTGGCAGAGCTAGGAAGAGAACTCTAGAATCTGGACTACCAATCTGTGATTCAGTCATGACACTTTGCTCCCTCCCAGAGCAAAGAATAGAACCCAGGAGTTCTGACTCCAATCTCCCCTGCTCTAACCACTAGACCCTGCTCCTTTCCCAAGAGCTGGGTCTAGAACCAAGAAATCCTGACTCTTAGCCCCCACACTCTTGCTTCAACCCACTAGAGCCCACTCCTTCCTGCCTGAAAGAGCTCTACGGGGGGGTTTTACAATGTGCAATGGATGAAATCTCTGTTTTCTTCTACCGAGGGGCCCCAATCTCAAAATAGTAGCCCAGGTGGGATCTGCCCAGAGCTGGACAGAGGGAGACAACCTCACTCCCATGCTGAGAAATATCTCTGCACACACCGCTCAAGATGACAGTGGCATGTCTGAAATTGCTCCCTGTTCCCTATCCCTGGGATACTGGCTTTAATCAGATCATTTGGGGCTCACTGAAATCCTCCCAGCCATGCTGCATGGTAGCAGCTGTCCTGCTGCTAGTGAGATTCTCTCTCCTTTCATGGGCTATTTGCAGCATTCGTGGCTAGAGCCAGCAGGGGAATGATCCTCTCCATTTGCAACAAAATCAATGCAGCAGGGCAACAGTGCAAAATGCAGCACACTTACCTTGCACGTCCCCATAGACCTCATAATCCAGGGCCCAGAGTCCTGAGGAAGCCATGGCACGGCATGGGCTAGTGTGGTGGGCTGCAGATGGAAGCTGGTGGGAGTGAACAAGGGTTTGCAGCACAGCATGTTATGTGATCTGCTGCCGGCAGCTCCGTCTGCCTGTTTCTAAATTGGGCCTTTTGGATGGAGGCAGCATGGTGAGGAAGGAGCAGGCCAAGCCACTCATGCCACCCCCACCCTTACCCCTGCACCCAGCCCTCTCCCACTGCACTCACAAGCCCCACAGCAAACGCCTCCTCCTTCAGGCTCAGCCCCCTCTGCGTGGTTTCCCAGCTCCCTTACTTCCATGCTATGCGAATTCCCCCCCCAACTCCCAGTTACCTCCCACTCACCCCAGTGCTAACCTTCTTTCCCAAATACCCAACACCAGTATTGGGATAGGGCACTGGAGTGACATTCGGGAGCCCTGGGTTGGCCACTGATCTGCTCGGTGATTTTAGACAAGTCACTTTCCCTCCCCGTGCTTCAGTTTCACCATCAGCTAATGATACTGCCTCCTTTATAAAAAGAAAAGGAGGACTTGTGACACCTTACAGACTAACAAATTTATTTGAGCATAAGCTTTCATGAGCTACAGCTCACTTCATCGGATGCATTCAGTGAATGAAGTGAGCTGTAGCTCACGAAAGCTTACGCTCAAATAAATTTGTTAGTCTCTAAGGTGCCACAAGTCCTCCTTTTCTTTTTGAGAATACAGACTAACACCGCTGCTACTCTGAAACCTGCCTCCTTTATAAAACACTATAGAAGAGCTTGGTATCCCTCCTGCTCAGTGCAGGGGTAATGCCCTCCTGTAAAACCCACTCCTATCTCAGCAGCAACCTCCCACCCCTGTGCCAACCCCCTCCCAGCTACTTCAGACCTGCCCTCTGCCCCCCCCCCCCGATCTCTATTGCCCTTGGAAAGCAGGGAGGGTTGGGCCAATTTGGGGGGGAGGGAAGGATTGTGTGTGTCGAGCTGGGGGTAGAGCTAGGCGTTAGGGTCTGGAGTGGAATAAACTGGGGGGTTGGTCCTGGAGACGGTGAAGTATGGGGGCAAGACTGGGGGGGTGGCTGGGGTAGAGCTGAGGGCTGGGGGTTCGGGGAGGGAGCTGGATCTGGGTGGGATGGGGGGGGGAGCAGGCTCTGGATGAGGCCAGGCGATCAGTCCTGGATGGTTGGATCTGGGGTCTAGGGCTGGCTGCGAGGGGTCTGGCTATGGCGCTGCGCTGTGAGGTTTTCCGGGGGGGGGGGCTAGCTGTGAAGGGTCACGGGTGGGGGTGGGACCGGGGAGCTGTCTCTGGATGGGGCGGGGGGCGGTTCAGACCTGGGTGGCTGGATCGGAAGGCGGCGGAGGGGGCTGCGAGGGAGTTGGAAGCACAGGACGGTCGGCGCGCGCTCCCGCGGCTCCCTCGGGCGGGAATGAGCGTTCCCAGGGCGAGACGGCGTAATGGAGGGAGCGGCTACGCGCACGGTGCGGGGGGGGCGGAGGGTGATGGGAGGCTAAGTTGAGGGGTCAGGGTGGGGGGTGCTGTGGGGTCGGCTGGGGGAATGAGGGGATGAATTAGGTTGCTGGGTGCAGATGGGGTTGCTGGGACCAACGGGGGCACTAGAGGATCAGGGATGTCATTATGGAGGGTGGGGTGTGAGGAGGGTGCCAGGGGGTGGAGGCATTTCTCCCACTGGCTTTGAGGGCAGGTCCCTAGTATAGGCCTCCCTCTCTGCGTGTGTTGGGGGGGGGGCATCTTCTCTGGTATTAGGATCTAGAAAGGTCTCCCATTCCTCTCCACCACTGTACCCCCCAGCACACACATCTCTGTCGCCCCTGGGAGCAGTTACCCTCACACTCACACATCACACCCCCCCACCCAGACCCCTGTTACCAGCCTCACTGCCCTAGCCAGCTAAATACATCCCCCCGCCCACACCCGCCGATCTGTGCCCTGCTTTACTGCACCATTATCCTCTGGCTCACTGGCCTTGATGGTGACCATGACATGGCTCACTGACCCTTCCAGTCTCCTTCAACCTGGCCAGGCTGGACATTATACACTCACTGGCTGCTTTTTTGTTTTGTTTTGTTGGGGATTTTTTTTGTTTGTTTTTTTAACATACAACTTTTCTAAGTGTTTTAAAATCCACATGCTTATTTGAATTGTCTTGAAATTTGTCGTGCTTCATAAGTGCCTGGGATTTGGGTAGTGGTCTCAATTTGGGGTCATGTGAATATGGGGTTTCTGACATAAATTCCCTCCATAAAAATCATGTCGTATCAAAAGCCTCTGATTCTTATAACGTTTTTTCCACATACCTGAGGCTCAAACTATGGTTCTGATCTTGCCCACTTGGCACTGATCTCAGTTAGTGCATGGCACCCACTCCCTTCTGGGGAAGCAATATTTCAAAAGTAATTGAGGGTAAAGTTGGGAACTCCAACACGGGTTGATCCTGCTACCCATCACTCTTGTGAGCTCTTTCCATCTAAAATCAGTAAGTCCCTAGTGGACTTTGTGGCTCATTCCACAGAAGTGATCCCTAAATAGATATGATCTGTGTATAGACCAAATTAGAGTGTGACTTTAGGATCCTAGTGAGAAGAGCAGCAACAAACAAGGAGATTTCAGGACTGCAGTGCTTACAGATTTGATCATGTTGACAGAACCCTGTTGTGCTCTCAGGGATCAGACAGTGATGTGACTTTTGATGGAAAAAGCATGATTTCTTCCCAACTTCAGCCCAGCTAGAGAGAACTAGAAGTGCTTTTGGAATGAAAAATCATTTATAGACCTTGAAGTATTTAGTTGGGCCTGCAGGGGAAATAGACTGGAACCAGAGAGCTGCAACAAGGCTGTGCGAGATGAGAATACAGGCTGAGATTTTCAACAGGGTCTAGTGATTTTTGGGGTGCCCAATTTGAGACAGATTAAACGGGTTTTCAGAGGACAGTGGCCAGTCCAAGAGGGGAAATGGCTTTGTGGTAGTTACCTGCTTTGCTACAGACTTCCTGTGTGATCTTGGGCGAGTTACTTAGTCTCGCTGAACTGTTGTCACCCAGCTGTGCAAAGGAGATAATAGGCCTGCCCTGCCTCCCAGGGGGGATGTGCAGACAGATGCAGTAGAGAGGGTAATGTGCTCAGATATTCTGGTGATGGAGCTGTACAAATAGCTTAGCCATCTAGAGACGTGCTCAGGGCTTTCTGAAAAATCAGGTGTCTTAAGCTCATCAGGTCAAACATTGAGGCATCCGAGATCATCAGTAAAACAAACATTATAGAGTCCTGGATAGGCCATAACACTCATCCTGAGGCTGATGTAAAGGTGGCAGCTTCCACAATGGAGGACAGTGCTGTTGCAACAGCTCCGCAAAACAACAAGGGACATAGAAAACTCCCCAGTTTATTATTATTAACATCACAGTACCTCTTAGAAGTCCCAGCTGAGATCAGGACACCATTGGGCTAGGCATTGTATAGCCGTTTAGTTTGAGAGAGAGAGTCCTTACCCCTAAAGAGTTTACAGTCTAGAAGGACAACAGATAGGAGAGGAAACAAACATCAAGTGTGAACTTGCCCACGGTCAGCAGCAGAGCTGGGGTAACATAAGAGCAGCCATACTGGGTCAGACCAATGGTCCATCTAGCCCAGCATCCTGTCTTCCAACAATGGCCAATGCCAGGTGCCACAGAGGGAATGAACAGAACAGGTAATCATCAAGTGATCCATCCCCTGTTGCCCATTCCCAGCTTCTCGCAAACAGAGGTTAGGGACACTATCCCAGCCCTTCCTGGCTAATAGCCATTGATGGAACTATCCTCCATGAACTTAGCTAGTTCTTTTTTGAACCCTGTTATAGTTTTGGCCTTCATAACATCCTCTGGCAAAGAGTTCCACAGACTGACTGTGCATTGTGTGATGAAATACTTCCTTTTGTTTGTTTTAAACTTGCTGCCTATTAACTTCATTTGGTGACCCCTAGTTCTGGTGTTATGTGACGGAATAAATAACACTTCCTTATTTACTTTCTCCACACCAGTCATGATTTTAGAGACCTCAATCATATCCCCCTCTAGTTGTCTCTTTTCCAAGCTGAAAAGTCCCAGTATTATTAATCTCTCCTCATACGGAAGCCATTCCATACCCCTAATAATTTTTGTTGCCCTTTTCTGAACCCTTTTCCAATTCCAATTTATCCTTTTTGAGATGGGGCAACTACATCTGCATGCAGTGTTCAAGATGCGGGCATACCATCGATTTATATAGAGGCAATATGATATTTTCTGTCTTATTATCTATCCCTTTCCTAATGATTCCAAACTTTCTGTTCACTTTTTTGACTGCCGCTGCACATTGAGTGGATGTTTTCAGAGAACTATCCACAATGACTCCAAGATCTCTTTCTTGAGTGCTAACAGCTAATTTAGACCCCATCATTTTTTATGTATAGTTGGGATTATGTTTTCCAATGTGCATTACTTTGCATTTATCAACATTGAATTTCATCTGCCGTTTTGTGGCCCAGTCACCCAGTTTTGAGAGATCATTTTATAGCTCTTCGCAGTCTGACTGGGACTTAACTATCTTGATTAGTTTTGTATCGTCTGCAAATTTTGCCACCTCACTGTTTATCCCTTTTTCGAGATCATTTATGAATATGTTGAATGGTCCCAGTACAGACCCCTAGGGGACACCACTATAGCTCTGAAAACTGACTATTTATTCCTAACCTTTGTTTCCTATCTTTTAACCAGTTACCAATTCATGAGAGGACCTTCCCTCTTATCCCATGGCAGTTTACATCACTTAAGAGCCTTTCGTGAGGCACCTTGTCAAAGGCTTTCTGAAAATCTAAGTACACTATATTCACTGGATCCTCCTTGTCCACATACTTGTTGAGCTCCTCAAAGAATTCTAGTAGATTGGTGAGGCATGATTTCCCTTTACAAAAACCATGTTGACTCTTCCCCAACAAATTATGTTCATCTATGTGTCTGACCGTTTTGTTCTTTATTATAGTTTCAACCAGTTTCCCCGGTACTGAAGTCAGGCTTACTGGCCTGTAATTACAGGATCACCTCTGGAGCCTTTTTAAAAATTGGCATCATATTAGCTATCCTCCAGTCATTTGGTACAGAAGCTGATTTAAATGATAGGTTACAGACTACAATTAGTAGTTCTGCAATTTCACAGTTGAGTTCCTTCAGAACTCTTGGGTGAATACCATCTGGTCCTGGTGACTTATTACTGTTTAGTTTATCAATTTGTTCCAAAACCTCCTCTAATGACACCTCAATCTGGGACAGTTCCTCAGATTTGTCTAAAAAGAATGGCTCAGGTTTGGGGATTTCCCTCACAAGCTCAGCCATGAAGACCGATGCAAAGAATTCATTTCGTTTCTCCACAATGGCCTTATCATCCTTAAATGCTCCTTTAGCATCTCGATCATCCAGTGGCCCCACTGGTTGATTAGCAAGCTTCCTGCTTCTGATGTACCCCTTCTGATGTAACCCTGGTGTCCTAAGTCCTAGGCCTGTGCCTGAGCCACTGGTCCATGTTTCTTTCCTGAAATAAAGAGCCTGTAGTTTTCTTTCCCTGGTTCTCTTGTAAGTTGTGAGCCTCAGAAATGCAGAATCATGAAAGTGAGGTGTAAGTTTCCTGCATTAATAACTGTGTGTCCACATGTGCATGTGTGTGTTCATGCTGCATGGGCCTTTGCAGGTGGAGAGGTAGGAATGATGCTCTTTCATGGACTATCCAGGGCTTTAGCAAGTACCTGCAACCTATGAGATACTGCTATGCAGGCTAGCAGTGTCATATGGAGTTGGATGCATATAGCAGAGGGGGTGCCTCTGCAGCTAGGAAAAGTGTTCAGTAAATAGCACTGGCTTAGGTCTGGGTTCAGTTCCTGGCTTAGCTGTGGATGCCATATGCGACCTTTGTGCCTTGCTTCCTCCTCTGTAAAATGGAGAGGATATCTTCCTGCCTCCCAAAGGTGGAGGAAGATCAAATCCATTAATGGTTGAGATACTATAATGAGGAGGGCTATAGCAATAGGCTGCTAGTGCTGTGTTCTCTCTCCTAGGATCTACAGATCCGTGTGCCCGCGGATACACGTACGCTGCACTGGCTCAGCCTGTGTGTGTGCACTCATGCCTCAAGCAGCAACTGGAATAGCCTGCTCAGAGCTGGGATGAGCTAGTTCCAGGGAGCCTCTGCTTTTGCGACTGAGCATCTGGGTCCGATCACTGTGGTGTCTATATGCACGTGGCCACAGTTTATTACATGCCCATCCTGAGGTCTCTAATGAGAGCCCAGGAAACAGCTGCTGTCTGTCTTCCTCCTTTCTGAGCAGCGGGAGATCCCTTTCTGAGTTCCCAGCACTTCTCCCTAAGTAAGGCCTAGAGCAGGGGTAGGCAACCTATGGCACACGTGCCAAAGGCGGCACACGAGCTGATTTTCAGTGGCACTCACACTGCCCGGGTCCTGGCCAACCGTCCGGGGGGCTCTGCATTTTAATTTAATTTTAAATGAAGCTTCTTAAACATTTTAAAAACCTTATTTAGTTTACATGCAACAATAGTTTAGTTATATATTAAAGACTTATAGAAGGAGACCTTCTAAAAACGTTAAAATGTATTACTGGCATGCTTTTAAATTAGAGTGAATAAATGAAGACTCGGCATACCACTTCTGAAAGGTTGCCGACCCCTAGCCTAAAGGATGTCTACAGGTCAGTGGTTGTAAAGCTGCTTTCCCACCTCTCTGCAAGGATTCACCCCTGTCCACATTCCTTTCTCTGGCTCCATCGACCTCAGTAGGAATGTTTTCCCAGGATTGGAAATCTAAGAGGTTGTCGAAGGGGAAAGAGAGGCCCAGTGGGGGTAGAGGAGGTTATGAAACTGTGGCCTCATACAGGTAACCAGCAGAGATTGAACCAAGGATAGGCAGCACCAGATCTTCCCGATGAGGTGGGTGAGAGGGAGGCTGTTATAGTTATTGAGACTACCATGATCACATGAACTCTGCCATAGTGTTACCCCAGTGCAGCGCCAGCTGAGATAGACTCCTTCCTCACAACACAGCTACCCAAACTCCAGGCCTTCAGCTCTGAAACCCTGTGTGGCCCCCCACAGCTCAAACCCTACATCCTTCCATGTTTAAAGGCTCAAGAACTGGCCCTTCCAGGCTGAGCCAGTTGCCAAGGGGTTAGTATGGCAGATCCAGTCAAATCAAGGTGCGTGTTTTGCAACCTCCTGCTGGCTGTGGCATCTGCCCAAAGAGGAAAATTGTTTGTGACACTGGCAGAGGGGGACCTGCCATGAGAGATCTTAATCTACTTTCCATCCTGCTGCAGGGGATTATACAGCAGCAGAGTCTGGGGTGGGGGCAGGGGAAGAGAGGAGTCTTCTACTCAATGAGCTTGGCCTGTATTTTTCCCCCCAGCTGCCTATTGTGTGACAGAGAACTTTTGTTTGTTAATAAGGACTTTCTCCCTTTCCCAGTCCTGTGCGGATTGGTGTGTGACTGATTTCCCAGCCCATCTACAGGATTATGGGCATGCAGCATTGGTCTGTAATGCCACAGGCAGTGCATGGCTCAGTCCCTGCCCCAAGGGGTTTACAACCCTACGCGTGGCCCTAGCATCGAAAAGGAACAGGACATGTTTGTAAAGGAATAAGATGTTGAAAGTCAATAGCAGAAGGCAGCATGGCCCTCTGGCTAGGGCACAGACTGGCAGCCAGGACTCCTGGCTTCTAGGCCAGGCTCTGGGTGAGGAATGGGGTCTAGTGGGTTAGAGCAGGGGAAGGCTGGGAGTCAGGACTTCTGGGTTCTATTCCCAGCTCTGCCACTGACCTTGGCCAAGTTCATTCCCCTCTTGGTGTCCCTATTTCCCCTCCCACCCTGTGTCTATTTAGACTGAGCGCTTGGAGGTTTGGCCTGTAGGCCTGCTCCACACATACATTTATTGTATCAGTATAATTATTTTGGTCAGGGGTGGGCTTTTTTACCAGTATAATTATACTAGGACAGGCCCTACTGCAATGCAGTTATATTGGGATAAAGGTGCTTTATCTCGTTATAGCTTATTCCCCTTGTGAGCTATCTTGATATAAACACATTTACCCTGACTGGCTGCATCCACACTAGGCAGGTTGTAATGCTTTAAGCAGACCAAGAGAGTTAAAGCAGGGCAACTTTTGTGTGCAGGCAGGACCTTAGTATGTGTTTGTACAGTGCCTAGCACAACTGGGCTCTGCTCTCCACTGGGGCCTGGAGGTGCTACAGTGAGACTTATAGCAATGGTCACTCAACTCCGCATGGATCAGAGGAACGGAGAGCCTGTCTTACGAGCAGAAATTTAAGAGCTGGTTTTTCTAGCCTGGCAAAACAAAGGCTGAAAGGGGATCTGATTGCTCTCTCTGAATACATTGGTGGGCGGGGCCCAGGGAGGGAGAAGAGCTGCTGAAGCTCAAGGACAGCATTAGCACGAGAACAAATGGAGATAAACTGGCCAGGAATCAATGTTGGCTGGAAAAGAGAAGAAGGTTTCTAACCGTCAGAGGAGTGAGGGTCTGGAACAGCCTTCTAACAGAAGGAGTGGGGCCAACCACTCAGTTCTAACATGGATTCTGGGACGGAGTTGCCTGCAGGGACTGGACTCAGTAACCCAGGAGCTCCCTGCTGTTATGTTTCTGGCATACACACAGGGAAGTTAGTCACAACCATAAATACTCTTGCTGGAAGGTTGCATCACACTACGCTATTTCTTAGGGCTTGGCTACACTTGCGAGTTAGAGGGCATTAAAGCAGCCCCGGGTGCCCTAGCTTACTACCCGTCCACACTGGCAAGGCACGTAGAGCACTCTGACTCCACGGCTACAGCGTTCCTGGTACTCCACCTCAGCGAGAAGATTAATGCTTGTTGTACCTTGGCTAAAACACCTTGGCTGAAACACCTGGGTGTCAGTGTGAACGAGGTGTTGCATTACTGTGCTCTGATCAGCCTCCTGAAACGTCCCATAATCCCCTTAAGTCAAGTGGCCACTCTTCTCATTGTTTTGGAATCGCTGCAGGAATGCGCCGTTTAAAGCTCTGTTTCTGACAGCCGGCGCTTATCTGTTCTGAGACAAAGCAACCACTACTGTGGAATGCTGTGTGTGAGAGAGAGAGGCGGGGGGAGAAGGGTCTGCTGCTGTCTGAACTTACAAGACAGCATGCTGATATGCTCTCAGCCCCCCAAAAACCCACTCTCTTTCGCCCCACATACACACAACACAGTCCCTGTCACACTCCACCCCACCCCAGCCCCGCATTTGAAAAGCACGTTGCAGCCACTTGCATGCTGGGGTAGCTGCCACAATGCACTGCTCTCTGTGGCCGTTGTAAGAGCTGCTAATGTGGCCACTCCAGTGCGCTTGTAGCTGTCAGTGTGGACAGATTGCAGCGCTTTCCTTACTGCGCTCTACGAAGGCTGGTTTAACTCAAAGCGTTCTACATCTGCAAATGTAGCCATGCCCTCAGTTTGTACTAGGCCCAGATCATATGCTTCCCTACAGAGTCCCTTGTCTGGAAGCAAGACCAGGAACCCCCCTAAAAGTTTAAAGTGATAAAGGACAATTTTAACACGGTTTTCAATTCTGCCAGCCCTATGTCCCTGTTCAGCAGCTCTGACTCAGCATCTCAATGGGCGTTTTTGCTTTGCTGCTTTTCAGAGATGAGCTGCACTTCTCTGGGGTCGGGTCCTGTTCTCGTGCTTTCCCAGAGGGGCCAATCACTTTCTCACAGTCCCTACCATTTCAGATTTTAGAATATCTCATCATTTGCCTTAAGAGTGAGGAAGAAAGGCAGCTGAAAGGATTAGCCCTGGAAGGGATAGTGCTGGTTTCCATTGATCTCAGTGATTCTACGCGTGGCGCAAGCCAGCTCCGGTGCACGACCACTGGTGAGTAGAGTGAAACATAATGAGGACTCTGCGGTGTCTGTGTTGTTCCTTTGGGTTTAACACTTGCCTTGAATTTTCTTCCTACAGTTGCTGCAGCAGGGAATTTTTGCTCTAAACGCCTCAATGAACAGATCTGGAAAGGTAAAAACAAACAAACCCTCAAATCTGTTTCCATAGACCTGTGGCGGATCCTGGGGAAGCTGTTCTAGCGGCTGATCCTCCTCCCTGTTAAAATATGTTCCTTCTTTGTACTCTGAGTTCTGCTGACTGCAACTCCCAGCCATTGGATCTTGTTTGGCTAAATCAAGAGCCCTCAGTGGGAATTAACCCCTTCCTTGCTGGTGAAATCTTGGCTTTTCGCACTTAATGGGAGCATTACAGAAGGGACAATGGGACTGCCAGATTGGATCAGACCAACGTCCTTTCGGTTTTATGTCTCTGTGGCCCCCTACCACATGCTTCAGGGTATGGTGTGAGGAACCACAAAATGAGCTGTTCTGGAGTCACCTGTCCATAGGGAAAGTTTAATCACCTAGAGTACTGGTTCTCAACTGCTCAGGACCCATTTGTAAAACTTTGTGGCCTGTCATGACCCAGACACCTTCCAAGATGCCCTCACTGGCAACTAGGCAGGAGGGGCAGTGAGCTGAGACCCCCCCCACTTCAAACACATACTGCCTCCCCACAGCCCATGAGGTAAAGAGGGTGTGGGGAATTTGGGGGCCTGGAGGTGAAATGGGGAAGCCTGGGGGTGTAGTGAGGAAGAAGTTGGGGTTTTGGGGAGCCTGGGCATAGAATGCAAGGGTAAAGAGGTAGGGAATTTGGGGACAGAAGGGGCTTGGGGTGCACTGGGGGAAGATCTGGGGGGATGGGGGCCAGAATGAGTGATATGACAGATGAGGATTTGCCCTGCTGTGTGGGAGAGGTACGTCTGGGTTGATGGGCAGAACAGGGAGTAAGAAAGATGGGGTGTAGCCCAACTGCAGGGTGGGAGTTCATAGTGGGGCTGGTACTTACCAGAGAACAGGACATCAGCTGCTCCCTCCCAGCTCCTGACATACAGGGCTGGCTGGACTTAGCTTCCTCCTCTTGGCTTTGTAACCGCCAGGGTCACAGTGCTGCTCAGGTTTGGCCTGGCCCCACATCTGGCCAGCCCAAATTTGTGTGAATGGCATTGCAATCTGGCACCTGGGATCGCAGCACCACTCACTTAAATTTGGCCTGGCCAGCAGGTCCCCCCATCATCATAACGGAGGAGTGGCTGGGCCAACCTGAGCAGCGTGGTGATCCTGTGCATCAGGTCGCAATGCCCAGCGTGGGGAGCTGAGCCCAGCTAGCCCCGCAACTCTTTGATGCGTTCTGGTGACCCAGTTTTGTGTTGTGACCCATGGGTTGAGAAAACCTACTTTAGAGGTTGGCTTGTGCCCTGAAGCTAAAGCGTCTCTATTCCTAATTTATCTGCAGTGAGATCTCGGTGTTCATAGGGCACAAGATTGGGCATCAGGACACCTGGGTTCTGTTACCAACCTGCGGTGTGACCCTGGGCAAGTCTGTTCCCCTCTCTGTGTCCCCACCCACCATGTGTCAAATTAGCTTGCAAGCTTTTCCAGGCAAGGACTATCTGTCACTGTGTGTCTGTGGCGCTCCCAGTACAATGGGGCTCCATTGGGCTGGGTGCTGCACAGACACCTAGTGAGAGAAAGGCCCTGTCCCAAAGAGCTCATAGGCTGAACAGACACAGGGTGTGAGGGGAAACAGAAGCACTGAGAGGGGCAAGCCCAAGGTCACACAGAAAGACAGTGACAGCTGGAAATAGAACCCAGGAGTCTTGGCTCGTGCCGTACTCACTAAAGCACCACTCTGCCTCTATGGGAGCCAGGGCTTTTAATTGGCTTCAGTAGCATGAATTTTCAGATTGATCTAGTTTGTTTGGGCATATGTGACCCAGAATTTCTCCCTTATGCAGAAATGGATGGGATGCTGGCTGAGCTCTCTGTGCCCTGGACCAGGCCTTGGACAACAGGTGGATGTAGCCATGAACCCCTGGATTCTACCGCACTCCAGCTGGCCTTCGAGGTTTGACTTTCCTGCTCACCTGGTCATATTTCTCAAAGTGACTTGCAAGTATCACATGGCACCCAACTTGGGGCCTGACCTTGCTAGGTGCTGAACGCCTCCTGGGAGACGCCGAATACCCTTGGCTTGACTCTAGTGGAATTTGATAGTATGCCACACCCTGCAGGATTGGGCCCCCAGAGATTAAAGATGAACCAAGTATTTGTATTAAGGTAACACCTACAGACCCCAACCAAGATCGAGGTCCCCGTCGGGCTGGGCACCACACAGACCCCAACAACGATCTCAGTTGAGATTATCTTCAGGGCCTGGAGTAATGGGCCGCCAATCTCAGTTGGGCCCTCAAAGTGTTACCATAGTACAAATAACATCTTTCCTGAAGCAAATAATCACTTTCTAGCAGAGGTAATCTCAGGCTGATGACTGTGTGACAATGGAGCAAGGATGGGGACTGGGACCCCTACAATACACCCTACAACCAACCGCTCCAAAGTCCCACGGCGCCGGAGCGCAGCTGTTCTGGAATCTAGGCCATTTATTTAGGTCCCTAAATATAAATAGAGCGGACTGATTTCTTGTGGCATTCTGCTGTCATTGGTGGGAGTTGTGGGTGCACACAAATCAGGCCATGAGTACCCGACTTCAGGCACTCACATGTACGTGGCTCTTTCTAGCATAGTCTTGGTTGCTCTTGAAGACACCAAATTCAAGACTAAGGGCCAGATTCTAGTTCCTGATCCAGCCCCTTTGTGCTGTTGAGGTGGACGGATTCTGGCCATAACTCTGTCAGCATAAACCAAGCCATCACCATGCCAGCCAACCCTGGCATCGGGAGCAGGCTAGAGACACCATGGAGCTGAGTGGCATTATGCTGACAAACCACTGGCATATGATAGACCTATCTGTCTCTTGGTGGCTCTAACTGATGCTGGGGCTGGGCTGGCTCTGGATCAATTTGCTGATTATGGTTCCCTGACTCAGTGCCGGCCTGGTCCCACAGAGCTCAGACACAGGGAGAATTGAGCCCTATTATTAGTTAGGAAGCTTATTTTGCCCGCCAATGATGACGTCCCACTTATTTCTGTTCTCCCGTGAGGTGCTCCTGTTTCTGTCCCTAGGGGTTTTGCAGCGACCTTGCAAGCAGCAGTCAAAGCCACGGCTGTATTTTAGGGCATGGAAAAGCAGCTTCTTTATTTTATTCTCAGCTCCATGAAAGGCCTGGGGTTCTGATGACGGACTGTCTGGCAGTAAAACAGTTCATGCACAAGATCAGCATGGTGCACCCAAAGGTAACAGCACTTGGTTTTCAGTGACTCTAAGGTCCCTTTGCGCTGCCCTGGGGGGAAACATTCCCCTGAAAGTCCCTTCTGAGCAAAAGGCCTCCCGACTGGCATGAGGGTTCACCTTCGGCCCAACCCCCCGGGGTAGTGGGGATGTGACTGGACCACATTGTACAATGGGTATTGCAGGAAGCAGAGCAGCCCTGGGGTTACTCTTAACTTCCGGGGGCCGGGCTGCACAGCCCCAGAGCACAGGTAGCTCCCTTCTCCCCACCGAACAATCAGGGCCTGTTTTAATTACTCCTTGCAGCATACATGTAATCCCTGGGCCAGTGTACATTCCCTGGCACAGCTCCATCAGCTCCTACACAATTACTCCCAGAGAACTTGCCCCAGTGCCTATCTATTGGGCAACACCCCTTTGGCTTTGTCATTTCAGCAGGTTTAATTGTTGTTCATTACTCTGTCAGGATGAATTCTCCTACAAGATCTTGTATTATAGCCCATCATTATCCTCTTCCATGGCGTTACCTTTTCCCAGACAACAGTACCCCCAGCTTATCCACTGGGCCTCTGCACTAGTCTCCTCTCTTTTGCACAGGTGTTTACCCCAGTTTTTGTGACTGGCACCAGTCCTCTCCTAGGTTCTCCTTCCCTCAAACACAGATCTCTTGCCCTTCCCTAGTTGGGCTGGCAGCAGCAGGAATTGAATCCTGTGCTTTGAGATTTGCAAGCAGGAACTGAACCACAGCTTCTTGAGCTGAGGAAGGATCCAGTTCCTAGTGCCAAAAGGCAGTAGCAGACTCATAAACCTCTCCATGAGGCCTGGGTGCAAGAAGGCAATGGGAAGTGGCGGGTATGCGATAGGCTGCCTGGCCCTGCTTGGCGCTGGTCTAAGACGTGCAGGGTTCCACATGCTCACACAGGGCAGCAAGGAATGCTTTTGCTTCCCTGTGTAGACAACTCATATTGCTGAAGCCCACACAGCTAGGGAACACCCAACCTTGTCGTGCTTAGCATGCCAGTCAGGTGAGTGGGCAGAGCAGTAGGCAACATGACAGGGGTCCTAATCTCAGTCAGGGTCTGTGTGGTGCCCAGCATGATGGGGGCCCTGATCTCAGTTGCAGTCTGTGCAGAGGCCAGCCTGGAAGGGCCCCAGTTTCAGCTGGGATCTGTGCAGTGCCCAGCATGACATCCTGACTCTCCTGATTCCTTGTTGATTTGCAGATCAGATTCCATTACTGTGTGAATGTGAATGGTGCTGTGTCTGCGGAAACGTACTGGTGAGTAAGCGAGTGATTGGAATGCCCGTGTGACAGGTGGTCGCGTATTTACGAGACAGGGCTACCTGGGCACTTCACACAGGCCAGCACTCATAGGAACATAGGCGTTGCCAGACTGGATCAGACCTTAGATCAGGGGTAGGCAAACTTTTTGGCCTGAGGGTCATATTGGGGTTCCAAAACTATGGAGGGCCGGGTAGGGAAGGCTGGGCCTCCTCAAACAGCCTGGCCCCTGCCTCCTGTCCACCTCCTCCCACTTCCTGCCCCCTGACTGCCCCCCTCAGAACCTCCAACCCATCCAACCCCCCTGCTCATTGTCTCCTGACCACCCCCTCCCAGGACCCCACCCCTAACCGCCCCCCCCCGGGACCCCACCCCCTATCCAACCCCCCCCATCCAACCCCCCCCCCCCATCCCCTGACTGCCCCGACCCCTATCCTATCCTGAGATGGTCGAGTTCAGGATCCTGACACAAGGAAGAAAGGAAAGCAGCAGAATATGGACCCTGGACTTCAGAAAAGCAGACTTTGACTCCCTCAGGGAACTGATGGGCAGGATCCCCTGGAAGAATAACATGAGGGGGGAAAGGAGTCCAGGAGAGCTGGCTGTATTTTAAAGAATCCTTATTGAGGTTGCGGGAACAAACCATCCCGATGTGTAGAAAGAATAGTAAATATGGCAGGTGACCAGCTTGGCTTAACAGTGAAATCTTTGCTGATCTTAAACACAAAAAAGAAGCTTACAAGAAGTTGAAGATTGGACAAATGACCAGGGAGGAGTATAAAAATATTGCTCAGGCATGCAGGAGTGAAATCAGGAAGGCCAAATCACACTTGGAGTTGCAGCTAGCAAGAGATGTTAAGAGTAACAAGAAGGGTTTCTTCAGGTATGTTAGCAACAAGAAGAAAGCCAAGGAAAGTGTGGGCCCCTTACTGAATGCAGGAAGCAACCTAGTGACAGAGGATATGGAAAAAGCTAATGAACTCAGTGCTTTTTTTGCCTCTGTCTTCTCGAACAAGGTCAGCTCCCAGACTATTGCACTGGGCAGCACAACGTGGGGAGGAGGTGACCAGCCCTCTGTGGAGAAAGAAGTGGTTTGGGACGATTTAGAAAAGCTGGACGAGGACAAGTCCATGGGGCCGGATGTGTTGCATCCGAGAGTGCTAAAGGAGTTGGCGGATGTGATTTAGAGCCATTGGCCATTATCTTTGAAAACTCATGGCGATCAGGGAGGTCCCGGAAGACTGGAAAGTGCCCATCTTTGAAAAAGGAAAGAAGGAGGATCCAGGGAACTACAGGCCAGTCAGCCTCACCTCAGTCCCTGGAAAAATTATGGAGCAGGTCCTCGATGAATCAATTCTGAAGCACTTAGAGGAGACAAAAGTGATCAGGAACAGTCTGCATGGATTCACCAAGGGCAAGTCATGCCTGACTAACCTAATTTCCTTCTATGACAGGATAACTGGCTCTGTGGATGAGGAGAAAGCAGTGGATGTGTTATTCCTTGACTTTAGCAAAGTTTTTGATACGGTCTCTCACAGTATTCTTGCCAGCAAGTTAAAGAAGTATGGGCTGGATGAATGGACTATAAGGTGGATAGAAAGCTGGCTAGATCGTCTGGCTTAACAGGTAGTGATCAATGGCTCCATATCTACTTGGCAGCCAGTATCAAGCGGCGTGCCCCAAGGATCGGACCTGGGGCCGGTTTTGTTCAATATCTTCATTGATGATCTGGAGAATGGCATGGACTGCACCCTCAGCAAGTTTGCAGATGACACGAAACTGGGAGGAATGGTAGATACGCTGGAGGGTAGGGATAGGATACAGAGGGACCTAGACAAATTAGAGGATTGGGCCAAAAGAAATCTGATGAGGTTCAACAAGGACAAGTGCAGAGTCCTACATTTAGGATGGAAGAATCCCAGGCACTGCTACAGACTAGGGACCAAATGGCTAGGCAGCAGTTCTGCAGAAAAGGACCTAAGGGTTACAGTTGACGAGAAGCTGGATATGAATCAACAGTGTGCCCTTGTTGCCAAGAAGGCTAACGGCATTTTGGGCTGTATAAGTAGGGGCACTGCCAGCAGATTGAGGAACGTGATCGTTCCCCTCTATTCAACATTGATGAGGCCTCATCTGGAGTACCGTGTCCAGTTTTGGGCCCCACACTACAAGAAGGATGTGGAAAAATTGGAAAGAGTCCAACAAAGGGCAACAAAAATGACTAGGGGGCTGGAGCACATGACTTATGAGGAGAGGCTGAGGGAACTGGGATTGTTTAGTCTGCAGAAGAGAAGAATGAGGGGGGATTTGATAGCTGCTTTCAACTACCTGAAGGGGGGTTCCAAAGAGGATGGATCTGGACAGTTCTCAGTGGTACCAGATGACAGAACAAGGAGTAATGGTCTCAAGTTGCAGTGGGGAAGGTTTAGGTTGGATATTAGGAAAAACTTTTTCACTAGGAGGGTGGTGAGGCACTGGAATGGGTTACCTAGGGAGGTGGTGGAATCTCCTTCCTTAGAGGTTTTCAAGATCAGGCTTGACAAAGCCCTCGCTGGGATGATTTAGTTGGGGACTGGTCCTGCTTTGAGCAGGGGGTTGGACTAGATGACCTCCTGAGGTCCCTTCCAATCCTGATATTATATGTTTCTATGATTCTATGATCCACACCCCCACCCCCTTACAGGCCACCTGGGATTCCCATGCTTATCCAACCCCCCCTGTTCCCCATCCCCTAACTGCCCCGCCCCCAGAACCTCCGCCCCATCCAACTGCCCCCTGTTCCCTGTCCCCTGACTGCCCCCCCCGGGACTCCCTGCCCCTTATCCAACCCCCCCGCTCCCTTACCGTGCTGCTCAGAGCAGCAGGACTGGCAGCCGTGCCCCCGGCCGGAGCCAGCCATGCCACCCCACTGCCCGGCAGGAGCTTGCAGCGCTGCTGCCCAGAAAGCTGGCAGCACAGCACGCTGAGGCTATGAGGCAGTGGGGACTGCAGGGGAGGGTCCAGGGGCTAGCCTCCCCGGCCTGGAGCTCAAGAGCCGGGCAGGACAGACCCGCGGGTCGGATATGGCCTGCGGGCTGTAGTTTGCCCACCTCTGCCTTAGGTCCATCTAGTTCACTATCCTCTCTCTAACAGTGCCCAACACCCAGTGCTTCAGAGGAAAATGTATCTATAGTGACTGCGTGTGGACAGGACTAGCAAGGCAATGTTCGGGAAGATGCAAGAACCCCACAGTAAGCACATGTGGGACAGTCTGCCCCCAAACAGCTGGGCCATGTCTACACTACAGCGACTATAATGGTATAACTACATCACTGTAGTTATGCTGGCATAGCCCCGTAGTGTAGACACAGCCTACACCAATGGAAGGGGGTTTTCCATTGCTATGGGAACATCACCTCCCAGAGCAATAGTAGCTAGGTTGACGGAAGCATTCCTCTATTGCCCAAGCTGCGTCTACACCAGGGGTTAGGTTGATTTAGCTACATTGCTCAGGGTGATAGATTTTTTGCACCCCTGAATGATGTATCTATGTTGACCTAAATTGTAAGTATAAGCTAGGCCTAGACTCACCCTGATCTCTAATAGTTAGAGATTGGCTTAAGCCCTGAGCGAGGAAGTTTAAGTATCCCTGCCAAAATTATTGTCCTTTTTCAAGTCTTCATCTGTGTATATCCCGCTCGTGGTGCATATGTGTCTCACCTGCATGAACGCACCATGAGTGGGGTCCACCCAGACTAAAGATCTGGAAAAAACAGAGTTTTGTAATGCAAGCAGGCATTCTTTCTCACTTACAGTGCATACTTGGTATATTCTTGATATCTTTATAAACATCTGATCCCTGTTTGATTTGTGCTCAGCTCTTAGCTGCAATGCCACCCCATGGCAGTAAATCCCATAGGCTGATAACACGTGGTGTGAAAAAGGATTTCCTTTTATTGGTTTTGAATCTCCCACCTTTCACTCTCACCAAATGTCCCCTTGTCCCTGCATCAGGACAAAGAGAGAACAGAACCTCCTGTTCTCCCTTTTCTAGACCAGCCATTGTAATAGAATTATCTCATCTTTGTCCCCTTTCTAAAATAAGGATGGGAGGAGCTGAGTGAGTTGCCTTATTTAAAAATGGTTTTGTGATACTTAGAAGTGATGCTTACTGGGTTAAAATCCTGTTTTGTTAATTTCGGCTCTCTAGTGGAGAGAAGAGAGAGAGTACATGTGTTCTGAATGGAATAAAGCTCCTTACTGACCAGAGACACTATATAAGGTAAGACACAACTTGGTCACAGTCTATAAGTACCAACCTGGGGAGATGATTTCTGATAGCAGACCTCACAGACAAAGGCAGAACAAGTTCCTATGGCTGGAAGCTGAAGCTGGATAAATTCAGATTAGAAATGAATGCACATTTTTAACAGGGAGGGGAATTAACCATTGGGACTGACCTAGGGACAGAGTAGATTCTTCATCAAGACTGGACATCTTTCTGAAAGCCCTGCTACAGCTCAGCCGCCAGACCTGGGCTGGATGCATAAATCACTGGGTGGGTTTCTGTTACCCAGGACATGCAGGAGGTCGGACTGCACTATCAGAACAGGCCCTTCTGGCCTTCAAACCTCTGAGTCTTTCAAATAGTGCAAGTGCTGTGTTATGTCGATTGATATGCTAGTTATTGACTGGACTCTCAGTACTGCCGTAATATCAATAATGAGTAAATGATGATATCTCTAGTGTCGTCATCCTACTAGTTCTACCTTTGTCCAGAGAGTCTTCCTGGAAAAACAGGTTAGACGGTTATTATTACATTAGCACTTAGAGGTCCCAGCTGAGAGGGGGACCCCCATCATACTGGGTGCTGCACAGACCCCAAACAAGATTGGGGCACCCATTGTGCTGGGTGCTGCACAGATCCTGACTGAGACTGGGGCCCCTGTCATGCCTGGCACTGCACATGAACATAGAGCTCACAGTGTGTGAGGAGAAGCAGAGGGCAGAGATGGAAAGAGACCTGCCCATGGTCATACAGCAGGCAGTGCCTGAGCTATAAACAGAACCCAGGTGTCCTGAGTCTCAGTTCAGTGCCCTCACCACTAGACCACACTGCCTCAGACGAGACCTGAATTTCTAATGTGAAGATACACACACACAAGAAGTATTATTCCTTCTGTATTTAGACTGTGAACTCTTTGGGACATGGACCATCTCTGTTGTGTGTTTATACAGCACCTAGCACAATGCCATTCTGGTCCATGATGGGGGCTCCTAGGTGCTATAGTAATACAAATTATTAATAATAAATTATACATTAGAGAGAAGCAAAGCCTCCAGAAAGGGAACAAAGCTGTGTTCTTTTCCACTGGCCTGTCTGGGTGCACAGTGGAGGGGAGCTGCTGTTACCATACAGATAGCCTTGCCATGTGGTGAATTCTCCATCGCTTGGAGTCTTTAAATCCATAGTGGGCGTCTCTGTATATCAGTGGTTCCCAAACTGGGGTTCGTGAACCCCTGGGGGTTCTCGAAATGTTACAGGGGGTTTTCAAGAAAAAATTCCCTAATGGCGGACAGAGCTGTCTCTAGGGACCCCGGGCAGTATGGGGCCAGCAGCCTGGAGCCCCTGGATTTCCAACAGCTAAGCAGATCAAAGCAAGCATATCTATCACACTGAGGAGATTTAAACTTCAAGACTCCTTATAAGAAATTGAAAGGGAGGTGGATAATTTTTGCTGTTTTTTAAATTAAATAGGCGGCTAGTATTGTTTTTAAAATTATTATGAAGAACAAGTTTAAGCTTTGTTGTAATGTGTGTTGCTTGCCTGGACTGCTCAAGACCTGAATGCTTGTGTAGAAAGAACTTTTTGAGTTGGCTTCTTAAATACCTTCATGCTGTTTCACATCTGATACTCCTTGATGAAACATAGGACCCTTGTCGTATAACAGGCTTATTCAAAGTGATACAAGCTACGAAAGTGAGATCTTGGAAGAGTGTTGCCGTTTTCATAATGTAATAAAAATACTGTAATGATAAATAATAATAATAAATAGTGTATAATAAGCGTGTCATAAAAACAAATTTTATATTTCTAAGATCACTGCTTTTATAATTTATACTCAGGTAAAGGAGAAAATCCCTGGAAATATTCATTTTTAGGAGGGGGCTTACGAGACTTGACATTTTAGTGAAAGGGGTTCACAGGTTGTTAAAGTTTGGGAACCACAGCTGTACATGATACTCTGTAGCTCTGCTGCAAGTGATGGCCCGTGGGATGCAGGGGATCAGCCTTGATTATTGAATGGGCCCCCTCTTGCCTTTAAAATCAATGAGTTTCCACCATGGGCAGAATTAGGCAAAGAGAGGGTTAAATTAGCAAGTAAACCAGCAACACCACAGGGCATGAGCCTGAGCCCTGGGTGGAAGTTAGAGAGTTGTGTGCTTTAATCCCCAAGCACAAAACCTCACAGACGCCCAGGTTACCTCACTGGAAAAGTACTGGGTTCGAAAGCACTGGGAACAGAGGAATGTTAGTCTTTTTTTGAGTGATTGCTTATGTGCATTATACTCGAGGTACACGTGTGTCCCGAGCAAAGTCACTGGAATTTTTTCCCCTCAGTGGTACCCGTCAGGGTGGCTCGAGCACCCTCTGCAGCCACATGCTTATAGCACTGGTATAAAGCACCCAGCCAACCCTGTGCCCCCTCAGTTCCTTCTTACTGCCCGTGACAGTTGCTGGAACTGCTATCCTTGCTTCGGCAAGCTCTCTCAGTGGTCTTCTTTTCTTGTATCTGTACATAGTTGTAGTCAGTTTTAGTGAAGTTCTGTAACTTCGTGTCTTAGCAGAGTTTTTGTCTGTTCCCCGGTGCCATGACATGCCTCCGCCACCAGGCTTTAAGCCCTGTGTCTCCTGTAAAAAGACTGTGCCCCTTAGTGACATGCACTCAAGCTGCCTGAAGTGCCTGGGAGAAGCTCACGTTGGGGACTGTTGCCAGATCTGCAGAGACTTTAAGCCTTGCACAAAGAAGGACCAGGAGGCCAAACTGAAGTTTTTGTTCATGGAGGCGGCACTGAGACCTCCATCTGAGGCAGACCAGTCGGACTCAGCACTGAGTGCCTCGGTGTACATAAGTAGTGCTCCTCCTACCATACTGGAGTCCGAGCACCATCCCCAGCACCTAGGAAAAGGCACAAGAAACAGTCAGCCAAGAGGGAACAATCCCCGTCACCAAAGACGGCCAGACATGGGGATCAGAGTAGAGTGCAACCTAAACCAGGGCACTCTTCTGTCTTGGTACCACAGAAGTCGGCACCATTAATTCCAGCACTACGCAGACACCATTGAGTCCGGTACCAGATGAGCCATCTACATCTGCAGCACAGCTTGGTACCAACGCTATCTTGGTACCAACGACACTGGAAGCGTTGGCTGCTGCCAGAGACTTTCTCTCGCCGTCGGTACCAGTATCACCAGCAGTACAAGAGTTGGTGTTATCAGTACCAGCAGTCAGGAAGGAAGCCATTGGTTCTGGTCATTGTTCGGTTCCATGCCTTTGGGTGCCATCAAAAGGGAAACTGGCTATGCTTGCTTCGGTGTGGACATCTCCACCTCAACAGCAGTCTCTGCCAGTGGTGGGAACTGCACCACCATGGTCACCGGACAAAGATTCATTGTCATTTGAGTCGGAGGTGGAGTCTCACTCCTCCCGTCCGAGGAGTCGTTCCCGCTACTCCCTCAGGCATTTCTACCCTTCCATGGACATGGGCAGAGAGTACCATCGAGTACGTGGCCAGGAGGTCATTGGGGACCTACACCAGTTCTGTGGCCCTTTTGGAACATGTGGGGTTTTCCCCCAGTTTCCAGGGCTTATTCCAGGAGCTCCTATTCAGTGGCCTTGGAAAGGGGGGCGGCATCATCCCATCAGCCAGCAACCAGCCTGGACTCTGGAACTGAGCCCGGTCTTGTACTGCAAGACCTGGCACAGCAGGATCCTACAGAGGCAGAAAGGGAGGAAGTGCTTGCACAGCCAGTGCTGGCCTCCACCTCCTCCCATGATGAGGCAGTCTCAGGAGGGGGCGTCACCTTCCACTCCCCCCGATGACTATAAAGCTCATCAATAGTTGCTAAAGAGGGTGGCCTTAAATCTGGGCATACATGTGAAGGTAGTGAAAGTGTCCTCACAAAGCTTACTTGATATTTTAACTGCTGTGGGCCCTTCAAAAGTAGCCTTGCCTCTCAATGAGGCCATTATGGACCCTGTTAAGCCCTTGTGGTAGACCCGCACATCCCTTCCCTCCACATCTAAAAGGGCTGAACCCTGTTCCTGCACAGGGTTATGAGTTCCTGTACGCCCATTGCCCCCCACCCCTGGATCCCCAGTGGTATCTGCTGTCAATGAGAGAGAAAGACAGAGTTATCAGGGTACAACCCCAAAATCAATGGATTTGGTAGGAAAATGTATTCTGCTGCGGGGTTACAACACAGAATTGCAAACCAGGAGGTGCTGCTGGGCAGATTTGATTTTAATATGTGGGACTCCATGCAGAAGTTCAAGGACTTGCTCCCTCATGAGGCTAGGTATGAGTTCTCCTCGCTGGTGGATGAAGGAAATTCAGTGGCAAGGATCTTGTTGCAAGCTCCTTTGGATGTGGCTGACTCAGCAGCCAGGTTCATGACTTTGGCAGTGGCCATGTGCAGAAGTTCGTGGCTGCAGTCCTCAGGACTCCTGCAGGAGGTCCAGCAAACCCTTCAGGGCCTACCTTTTAAAGGAGCTTTGCTCTTTTCAGAACAGACTGATGCAAAGCTTCATGGGTTAAAAGACTCCAGGGTATCCCTTAAGTCCCTTGGATTGTACACACTAGTGCCTTCAAGGAAGCACTACAGGCCCCAACAGCCATCCAGTACTCTGCCCTGGCTGCCTGTCAGAATCTGCAGAGGAAAAGAAGCAGGGGTTAGACTACCCGCTTCTACCTCGACGTCAATGCCAGCCTCACCCAGACATCCAGGGGGTTCTAAGCAGGTGTTTTGGCAGGATGCTTGAGGATGCCATACCAGTTCCCGTGATGCCAGACCCTGTTTCTCCTTTGTTTACAAACTGTCTTTCCCACTTCTTCAGCACGTGGTCCTGTATCACCACGGACCGTTGGGTGTTTAGCACAGTGAATGTGGGATAAACCCTCCAGTTTATTTCTACTCTTCCTTCCCACCTTCCCTCCCCGTCCCTCTTCAGGGATCCCTCTCAGGAAGAACTTCTGGCCCAGGAGGTTCAATCTCTCCTTCAGGTGGAAGCTGTGAAAAAGGTTCCACTGAATTTAAGAGGGAAGGGGTTCTACTCCCATTATTTCCTAATCCTAAAAGCCAAGGGATGTCTCAGATGAATTTTAGACCTGCATCAACAACAGCTCAACAACTATCTCAAGAGAATAAAGTTCGACATGGTCACCCTGGCATCCATTGTCCCTTCCCTGGATCCCGGGGATTGGTACGCTGCCCTTGATTTAAGAGACGCCTACAGTAGAACCTCAGAGTTATGAACACCCCGGGAATGGAGGTTGTTCATAAGTCTGAAATATTTGTAACTGTGAACAAAATGTTATGGTTGTTCTTTCAAAAGTTTACAACTGAACGTTGACTTAATACAACTTTGAAATTTTACTATGCAGAATTAAAATGCTGCTTTCTCTCTCTCTCTTTTTTTTTTTTTAGTAGTTTACATTTAACACAGAACCGTACTGTATTTGCTTTTTTGTGTGTCTCTGTTGCTGCCTGATTGCGTACTTCTGGTTCCAAATGAGGTGTGTGGTTGACTGGTCAGTTCATAACTTTGGTGTTCATAACTTTGAGGTTCTACTATATTTTCGTAATTCAATATACCAAGGACACAAAATTTAACTCAGATTTGCAGTGAAACACTCGCACTATCTATACATGGTCATCCCATTCAGCCTGTCTGCAGCTCCGCAGGTGTTCACAAAATGTCTGGCAGTAGTGGCAACCTTCCTGACGAAGTTAGGGGTGCAGGTCTACTCTTACCTAGATGACTGGCTGGTCGAGGGTCAGTCCAGGGTCGGTCAAGGGCTCAGGTAATGTCCAACATTTGACTCGTCCAGTCGACATTCAAGGCCCTAGGCCTTCTGATAAATATAGAGAAATCTACCCTCACTCTGGCACAGAGGACAGTGTTCATTGGGGTGGTTTTTGACTCTACTCAGGCCAGAGCTTACCTCCCAGAGGGACGTTTCCAGTCAATCGGATCCCTGATAACGCACCTCAAGGGTCATCTAATCACAACAGCCCGAAATTGTATGAGGCTTTTAGGTCACATAGCCTTGAGCACTTACATGGTACAACACTCAAGGCTGTACCTCAGGCCCCTCCAGACATGGCTGGCCTCAGTATACTCAATAAACCTCCACCATCTGGACACTGTACTCACAGTAACTGCTTGGGTTCTCATCTCCCTTAGTTGGTGGTTGGATCTACTCACTGTTTGTGCAGGTGTTCCCTTTATACTCTCTTGTGATAAATGAAATGGGGCCGGGGGTAGCTCCCTTTGATGGACACCCAGCCAGCCAGTTAGCTGTAAAATCCCTCTTGGTCTTTTCTCTGCTTGCTTCACCTGTAAAGGGTTAAAAAGTCCCCCAGGTAAAGAAAAAAAGAAAAAGTGGTCACCTGACCAAAAGAGCCAATGGGAAGTTAAAACTTTTTAAAATTGGGAATGAACCTTTCACTTTGTCTGTTGTTCTCTGGAGAAGGAGAAAGGGAGTAGCAATGCTATAAGCAGGAATGCTGTGTAAGGCTTGAACCAGGTATAAACATTAATCTTCCATACCTAGAAGAAATCATTGGACAGGGCTTGTTTAAATAGACATGATTAGGTTTATTTCTGTTTATTTTTTAAGGCTTGTGGACTCCTCTGTGCTAACCCCAGATGCTTTTGTTTGCTTGTAACCTTTAACCCCCAAGAAAGCTATTTTGGGTGCTGAATTTTTGGAATTGCTCTTTTAAAATCTAGCAAAAGCCTAAGTTCCAGATGCATTTCCTTCTTTTTTGTTTTTAATAAAATTTACCTTTTTTAAGAACATAATTGGATTTTGGGTGTCCTAAGAGGTTTGTGCATGTTGTTTGATTAGCTGATAGCAAGGCTAATTTCCTTTGTTTTCTTTCTCAGCTCTTCCCCGGAGTGGGGTGAAAGGGCTTGAGGGTACCCCACAGGGAGGAATTCCCAAGTGTGCCTTCCTGAGTCCAAAGGGGTTTTTGCACTTGGGTGGTGGCAGCATCTACCCATCCAAGGTCAGAGAAGCTGTGACCTTGGGAGTTTAATACCAGCCTGGAGTGGCAAGTATTAATTTTTAAAATCCTTGCAGGCCCCCACCTTCTGTACTCAGAGTGACAGAGTAGGGATTCAGCCTTGACACCTCTCAACCGTCAATGACAATTTGGTCTTAGAGGCGTCAGCACTAGGGTGGGGATCTCACCTGGGGCCCCTCAGAACTCAAGGCCTTTGATCTCCGGAGGAACTTTCACTCCACATCAATGTCAGGGAACTCAGAGTGGTTCGCCTAGCATGTCAGGCATTCCTGCTCCACATTATGGGCAGAAACTTGTTTGTTCTCACAGACAAAACTGTAACCATGTTTTTATCTCAACAGGCAAGGAGGAGTTCGCTCTTCCCTTTGTCAAGAAGTGACTCAGCTATGGGGAGTTTTGCACAGCCCACTCAATCAACCTTGAGGCCTATTACCTTCCAGGAACAAAAAACAAGCTGGCAGATCACCTCAGCAGGTCTCTCGCCAGTCACCACAAGTGGTCCCTTCGCCTGGATGTGGCGAGAGATGTTTTCCGGCATTGGGGGACTCCCCAGATAGACCTATTTGCAACTAGGTACAACAGGAAGTATCACCAATTCTGCTCCCTCCCAGGCCACAGACCGGGTTCTATCATGGATGCCTTTCTGCTACCATGCATGGGACATCTTTACTACACTTTCCCCCCATCCCTCTTGTGCACAGAGTACTGCTAAAGATCAAGTGGGACCAGGCCCTTGTTGTTCTGATAGCCCCAGCATGGCCCCACCAACACTGGTTCTCTTAGGCCTCTCAGTGTCTATTCCAATCCCGCTTCTTTTACACCCGGACCTGATCTCTCAGGACCACGGTTGGCTGCTCCACCTAAACCTGAGCTCCCTTCAACTAACAGCTTGGAAGCTCCATGTCTAAATCCCAGAGAGCAGACTTGCTCAGAGCAAGTTTGTCAGGTTCTGTAATAGAAAGCCCTCCACCAGGGCTACTTACCTTTCAAAGTGGAAGTGATTCTCTCTCTGGGCATTCCAATGCAGAGTCTCATCATGCAGTCATCCTTACAAGAAATACTTGACTATCTATTGCACCTGAAACAACAAGACTTAGCAATCCTCTATTAAGGTTCACCTTGCATCAATATCAGTTTTCCACCCTTGGGTGGATAACTGGTCCTTTTTTCCAGTGACATGTATATCTGATTCTTCAAAGGCACAGAAAGATTATACCCTCAAGTAAGAGAGCCCGTTCCTCCCTGAGACCTGAACGTAGTCTATTCAAAGCTTATGGGACCACCATTTGAACCTTTGGCAACATGCTCCTTATTATACCTCGCCTGGAAAGTAGTTTTCTTAGCGGCTATCACTTTGGCCAGAAGGGTCTCAGAGCTCCATGCCCTCATATGAGAGCTTCCGTACACAGTCTTCTTTAAAGATAAGGTGCATTTATGTCTTCACCCCAGTTTCCTCCCAGAAGTGTTTTTGCAATTCATAGCAATCTACCTACCTGTCTTTTACCTAAAGCCATATGCAAATAGGAATGAACAATGCCTTCACTCATTGGATGTTAGACGAGCCATGTATATGTTTCTACATATACAGGATTAAACCATTCTGAAAGTCCACCTAACTGTTCGTAACTGTAGCTGACAGGGTGAAGGGTCTCCCAATCTCTTCATAGACAATTTTGTCATGGATCACTTAATGTATTCATACTTATTACAATCAAGCAGGTGTTTCGCCACCAGCTAACCTGACTGCTCATTCCACAAGATTGCAAGCATCCTCAGCAGCATTCCTAGCGCAGATCCCTATTCACTACATTTGTAAAGCAGCAACCTGGTTACTGGTGCACACATTCTCCTTCCACTACACCGTCATTCAACAGTCCAGAGATTATCTCAAATTTGGTCGAGCTGTTCTGCAATCAGTGTGTCGATGAACTCTGATCCCTCGACCTATTCAACTGCTTGTGCGTCACCTAGAGTGGAATACATATGTGCAATCACTGGAAGAAGGAAAAACGGTTACTAACCTTCTGTAACTGTTCTTTGAGATTCTGTGGCCTGCGTTGTGCAGGAGGTCGGACTAGATGATCATAACGGTCCCTTCTGATCTTAGTATCTATGAATCTATGTGTTTCACATGTCCATTCCCTGACCCGCCCTCCTACCCCTCTACATCAGAGTTTTCTGGAAAGAAGTAACTGAGGGGGAGTGGGGTCATCTGGGCACGCTATACCGGTGCTATAAGCGCGCTGCAGTAGAGGTTGCTTGAGCCTCCCCAATGGGTACCACTGTGGGAAAACATTTCTGGTGACTGTGCTTTGGGCACGCGCACACCTACAGTGGAATGGACATGTGCAACACCTTTCGAAGAACAACAGTTACCAAGGTTAGTAACCGTTGTTTATTCTACACCCACTATGCTCTAGCCCCATCTAGCCAGCTTCTAAGGTAATGCACTCCGTTGGAAGGCCCCAATTCAGCAAAGTACTTAAATATATGCTTAAGTCCTATTGCGGTCAATGGGATTTAGGCACAGATTTACAGTTAAGCACTTGCTTAAGTGCTTTGCTGACTGCTGGGGCCCCATCCTATAAACACTTATACATATTTCTTTTTATACACAACTTCTGTAACATGCATATGTGTGTGCACACAGGAAGAGACCTGGTCAGAACCCAGAATTTTTGTTTCACTGGAAATGCTGACATTTCGGGGGGGCCGGGGGCGGGGGGGGGGACGGCACACACACGACTCATTCCAAATCCAGATGAGAAGCCAAAATGTTATAACTTCCCATGAACGAAAACTTCTGATTCAGGACCATCAGCAAGTTCTGTCTGGATCATGTCAAATTGCATCATTTTATAATGTCAGAATGTTTCATTCTGATAAGGTATGTCATTTTGACTTTGATTAATTTCATTTAGACTTCTTTATTATTTTAAAATATTAATTTAATATATTTACTATTTTAATACAATAGTGGAACAAAATTAATCAAAATGACAAAATCAAAATTATACATTTTTACTGTATCAAAATGAAATGTGTTGTTGGAAAAAAACGAGAATCCCATAAAAATGTCATTGAAATTCATATGCTGCCACAAAACATTTTGATTTCAGCTAAACTGCATTTTGACAGAAAACGATTCCATCAAAAATTTTTCAACCAAGTGCTAATGTCTAGTTGATACATACTGTACTGTGACAAAGTTCCTGCTCTACCTTGGTGGGTCTTGCACTTATTGGCGGATTTGCTCGTCTTGGAGTTTCACGGCAGCCTTCAGCTTGGCCGTTTTTCTGAATTCACAGTCCAGGTCAACTTCTCCTGTGTCTGACCAGGAGTTGGGAGGATTTGGGGGGAACCCGGGCCCACCCTCTACTCCGGGTTCCAGCCCAGGGCCCTGTGGAATGCAGCTGTCTAGAGTGCCTCCTGGAACAGCTGTGCGACAGCTACAACTCCCTGGGCTACTTCCCTATGGCCTCCTTCCAACACCTTCTTTAGCCTCCTCCTCAACCCCCTCTTTAACCTGCCTCCTGGTGTCTGATAATGCTTGTACACCTCAGTCCTCCAACAGTCCGCGTTCTCACTCTCAGCTCCTAGTGCCTCTTGCTCCCAGCTCCTCACACGCACACCACAAACTGAAGTGAGCTCCTTTTTAAAACCCAGGTGCCCTGATTAGCCTGCCTTAATTGATTCTAGTAGCTTCTTGATTGGCTGCAGGTGTTCTAATCAGCCTGTCTTAATTGTCTCCAGAAGGTTCCTGATAGTTCTGGAACCTTCCCTGTTACTTTACTCAGGGAAAAGGGACCTACTTAGCCTGGGGCTTATACATCTGCCTTCTACTAGCTGTCTCCAAGAGTTTTCCATCTTAAGAATGAAGGTCTCATCTGTATGGGTGGTAGCCCTGAGCTTTGCCGTTCTGGACCGGTTCTGGTCTTTGTAGTTGAATGTGGCAGGTATACAATAAAAACCTGGTTTGGTTGGAAAAAAAAAATTACTCTCCTATAGCCATCTGGCCCGACCGTGTCACAGTACATAAAGACAGGTTTCTGAGTAGCAGCCATGTTAGTCTGTATTCGCAAAAAGAAAAGGAGTACTTGTGGCACCTTAGAGACTCACCAATTTATTTGAGCATAAGCTTTCGTGAGCTACAGCTCACTTCATCGGATGCTTATGCTCAAATAAATTGGTTAGTCTCTAAGGTGCCACAAGTACTCCTTTTCTTTTGACAGTACATAAAATTTGCCACCTAGTGCTATGTATGAATAATAGCATCTGTTGCATTGTTCATTGGCTTATGAGTTCAATAAAGTTGTTGTTATGATTACGAATGGCTTCCTGCGGGCAGCTCTTAATGCTGCACATGTTTAGCTTTCCCCATGTGAGGCCTACTGCCATCTAAGGGCTCATGGGTGTCAGTGGTTTTATACTCAGAGCTCCAGACCTGTCTGTGCCCAATCCAGAGCTCTGCGTGCTCTGGACAAACTGTGTAGGTATGGGAAGCAGTTGCCTCCCTGCCTGCAGGGACTGTAGTGGAGCACTACATCCTGTGAAAGCAGCCAGGTTGGAGTCACATTATAGGGCAAGTGCCTTTTAAGGAGTGTGCACTGTTCTGCCTGTGGGGACAGGAGGTGTCTTGCTGTCGCAATCCATTTCCTAAGAGAGGATGTAGCTCAGATGGCAGTTATTTGTGTTGCAGTATCACTCCAGAGGCCTAAATGAAATCGGGCCCCCCCCACTTGTGCCAGGTGCTGCACAGACCCTGCCTGAGATTGGGGCCTCCCCTTGTGCTGGGTGCTGTACACACCCCAACTTAGATTGGAAGCCAGTTCTGCTGGGCAGTGCACAGATCCCACCTGATATATGGGCCCTATTATGCCAGGTACTATACAGAACCTGCCAATCTCGGTCAGGATCTGTGCAGCACCCAATGTGATGAGGTGTCTTGGTATAGGAACCTGCACAGCACTTGGCACTACAGGTGTTAGTGTAAAATAAGTAATAACAGCTGGATCATTGCTCCTGGCCTGTGAGGGCTAGAGACCAGATACAAGAGTAGATGGGCCATCGGTCTGATCTGTTGCAGCAGTGCCTCTGTTCTTATTTCCTTTTGTTTATTTCTGTCCCACATAGGGTTGTGGACAGCTTGGTGTCCTGTGGCGCTAACTTCCTTTGTGACAAAATCCACCCTGTGCTGGGCAGGGCTATCAGCCTCCTGATTCCCCGCGAAGTGGCTGAAACTGGCTTCACCGGGGAGCTGGAAGTCACGCCGGCTGCTGCGCTGTGTCCCTGCCTGAAGCTGTATCCCAATCAGCCTGCTAAGATAGTTGCTGTCTCCATATCCTTTACAAGAAGAAATATTTCCACATGGGGCTGACCAGGGCCTCAGGGGGCCATGGGCCTGTTGCACAGAGGTGAATTGCACCTGGGAGGGATGCTCGAAACATAGGAGTCGCTTCATCAGGAGCCACCATAGCAGAAAGCAGTTTAGCCTGCAACTGTGTGCTGAGCTTTGGGCCTTTGTATTTGTCCAAGATGCGTATCTGGCCCCCACCACTGTAGTGTCTGAGCACCTGGTACTTTTACTGTATTTATCCTTCCAGTCCCCCAGGAGGCAGGGCAGTGCTATTATTCCCTTTGTACAGCTGGAGAACTAAGGCACAGAGAGGCCAAGTGACTTGCCAAGGTCACCCAGTGCATCTGTGACAGAGCAAGGACTTGAACCTGGGTTTCCCGAGTCTCATGTTAGCACCCTCTCCACTGCAGTGTTCTTCCTCTCAGATAGGCTCACGAGCCATCTCATCCTACTGCAATTTTCACTGGTCACAATGAACAAAGGAGTTAGTTTTAGCTCTTGTGGGGCTCTCATTGATCCTGAGAGGCACTGAGGTGTGGATCCAGCACCCCTCAGGGTTAGACCATCCCGAAAAAACTGACACAGAGAAAATGTGCTGGGTGAAACTCTCATGTGCTGTGCAGCAGGCAAGATAAGGAAGTAAGAATGGTCCGTTGGGCCTTAACATCCACTATAATGTAAAGGGCCAGCAGGTCTCCAATATCACACTGCTCCTGGAAATTGCTGTACCTTGTAGTGCCTAAGAACACTAGGACTGAAAGATCAGAGGGTAAATACACATGTCTTTACAAGGGAGAGGGAAAGGTGTTTGTTGTGCTCAAATTGCTTTGCTTTAAGCCTCACAGTGGTTTCTTCCTTAGCCAACAATACATATTTTTTTACGACCCGGCGGGTCTGCCCATATCATTCTATGCAAAGGGGAAATCATCTTTGTTTTTCAATGACCCATCGAACTTAGCAGAATGGGAGAAATACAGCTATAGTACAACATTGGACTCAGATCCAAGGCAGGAAGAAGGTGCTGTCATTCTCAAAGGCAATTGTGTAGAGCTCACAGCCTTCTCAGATTCTAAAGATCCCTAACCAAGATCAGGCCCCCATTGTGCTGAGTGCTCAACGGTCCCCAGCCAAGATCGGGGCCCTGTTGTCCTGGGTGCTGCACAGATCCCAAATAAGATTAGAGCCCATTGTGATGGGTGCTGCACAGATGCGTATTTAGAGCTTCCCATATTGGCTGGCTCAGATCTCAAGACAAATCAGAATTTGTCTGTAGCCAACAGCACAAGCATCTGAAAATCCACTGATTTGTCACAAAGGATGCACTCAGACTTGAACTGGCAATTTTGTGGCAAAATCTGACCCACATCACTCCAATCCTGTTGTGTCAATTTGGCAGGGTGGCCAGTGGTAAAGACAGAGAAGAGAGGAAAGGTATGTCTACACCGCAAAAAACCCTGCGGCAGCAAGTCTCAGAGCCTCTGTCAACTACAGGGCTAAATATAGCAGTGCAGGTGTTCAGGCTTGGGCTGGAGATCAGGCTGTGAAACCCGGTGGTGGGGGTGGGTCTCAGAGCCTGGACTCCAACCCGAGCTCAATTGTCTACACCAGCGGTTCTCAAACTGTGAGTCACGACTCCATTTTAATGGGGTTGCCAGGGCCAGCATTAGACTTGCTGGAACCCCTGGCTGAAGCTGAAGCCTAAGCTTCACCCCCACCCTGGGCAGCGAGGCTCAGGCTGTGGCCCCATCTTCCCCCACTTGGGGTGGTGTGGCTTGTGATCTGCCCCCACCCGGGGTCATGTAGTAACTTTGTTATCAGAAGGGAGTCACAGTGCAATGAAGTTTGAGAACCCCTGGTCTACACTGCTAGTTTTGTCCCCTTGCCTCAAGCTCAAGTCAGTTGACCTGGGCTCCGAGACGGGCTTTTTCTGTGGTAGACATACCCTCGGGACAGGGCTGTGGAGTGAAGTTGGGAGCTAGACAGGCAGGCACAAGAATGGGACTCAGGACTCATGGCTTCTATTCTGTCTCCTGATACTAACCTTGGGCAAGTCCCTTTCCTCCTGGTGGCTCTGTTTCTCCTCCCCCTTTTTGGAGCATGGACTCTCTTGTGTGTCTGTGCAGGGCCTGGTCTGGCAGGGGCCACAATCTCAGTCCAGGTCTCTGAAACACCAGCACGATGGGGCCAGGATCGTAAATGGTGCCTCTAGGTAGCACTATCATGCTATTAAGTAGCAGTAATACCCAGTGGTCATTATTAGAGCCCCTTCTTTCTCCATCATGCCATTTTGTGGCACTGAGAAGCCCTGTGGCAGCAGGATCCCAAAGTTCTTTTAGGTACCTAAATGAGGGCAAGATTTTCCTGAATGCTTCTCCCCTAAAATACTGAACAAACCATACCATTCTCTGTCACCCATTTGGAACATTTCCCAGCATGCACCTTTGCGCTTTCCCCCATGCTGCCCCTTCATGCATGGTGAGAGCTGCCTGCGAACATCCTCAAAGCCACCTTGCTGTCCTTCCACCCCTATTAGCTCCCATTTGCTGTGCACTGCAAAACGTTCCCCAGGGGCTGTGCAGCTGGTGAGCTGGGAGTGCTGCTGAGTGTGCAGATTGCAAGCATTTCATTGCTTCTCTTTGCTCTTCCCGTCTCTTGGTTTAATTCTGCCGGTGGCTATGATCTAACATCAAGGCTTTATCTGCTCACCCAAGTTGTGCTGTGCCTGGGTAGTTAAGGTGGTGCAGCCCCCTAGTGTAGACACAATGATACTGGGATTAATGTGCTTTTGGCCAGTATAGTTATTCCCTAAGCTGTACCAGGATAAGGCACCTTTATCCTGGTATAACTGCATCCACACTAGGAACTGTCCCACTATAACTAGATCGGTTAAAAAAATCACCCCCTGGCATTGCTTATAGCAGGAAGAAGGCTGGATGTAGACCTGGCTGTTGAGTGCGAGCTCTTTGAGTCAGGGAACAGTCTCTTTGTTACGTTTGGACAGCGCCTAGCAGAACTGGCACTACCACAGTGCAGCCTAAGTGGGATCTGAGCTGTGGGAAGTCGTGGGTGCTGAGCGCCATCCTAGCAGCAGCACTGCACCAATATCATGAAGCCGTTTGCTTGATTAAAGATGGCAGCACTGGCTGTGTCTCTTTGTATAAAAATGCTGCTTGATGTTCCATTGCCCCCCAGATGGAGTGAGCCCAGACGTCAGATATAAACTTCACTGGGAAGGTGGAAGCCAAGAAGATGATCCGGATACTTGGGAGCAGACCCTGTTGCTCTTCCTCTTTCTCCACTACTCAGACCAGTTTCAAGATAAGCCATTTTACGATTTCTGTATGTATAAAATCGCTTGACTGTTTTCCAGGGTAACATCCCAGCTCAAATCTTGGGCTTGTCTTCCCCTAGAGGCTGGAAACAAAAACTGCAGTGTTGTATATGATTAGTTCCTAGAGCTCCAACCAAGATCGGGGCCCCTGTTGTGCCAAGAGCTGCACAGACCCCAACTGAGATCAGTGTCCCAGCGTGCCTGGTGCTGTACAGACCTCACCGAGGTGGGGGTTCCTGGCATGGCAGGCATTGCATCGGCTCCAGATGAGATGGGGGTTCCTGGCATGACAGACATTGCACCGGCTCCGAAGGAGTTGGGGGTCCCCAGCATGCTGGGTGCTGCACAGACCCCAGTGCAGTGCTAGGGGGCACTATGCTGCAGGGAACATGAGAGAGCCCTGTTGATGTTGCGGGGTTTGTGCAGCACCTGGAAGGACAGGGCGCTACTCTCACTCAGGATCTGTGCAGCACCTGGCACACTGGGGACCTGGTCTTGGTTGGATCCTCGGGGCAGCCCTGCAACATAAATAATAACTGATTTGCCTTTGGGATTTTGACCTGTTTTTTGGCTCCCTGGATCATCATCGCCTAAAAATGACTCTTCCCTAAGCAAACCAAACCCCATGTAAACGAACCCCGAACTGTTGTGACTCAGGGGCCCGGCGCATGATTGCATCCCATATGGACCAGATTCTCCTGTGCAGCCAGCAGGCAGTGAAGCGCGGAGTCCAGGCTGTCATTGACGCAATGCTAGAGGAGCACTGCAAGAGAGGGAAGGTAGGAGCTTGTACTGGTATGTGTATTAGGCAGCACTGAACCCATGGATCTGAGATCACAGGGTCAGCTCTTCTATCCGGGCTCCTCTCTCCATCCTCTCTGAGCCTGCTGTTGTACCGGGGTGAGTTGTGCTCTTGCCTGCTTTTTCTGTTCTCATTGTTTTATTACTGGGTCAAGTTGGCTTCACCACATATCCTGCAGCCAGACTCCTGTGAACTGTGCTCTCAGGAGATTTTGCCAGCTCAGCAGCGTGGGATTTGGTTAGGACTTGGGTTGGAAATGTCTGCACAAAACTTCAGGTTCCACAAGAAGTGGTGTGGGTGACTCAACAGGAGCTGCTCCCTCTTCTGAGTCAGTGAGCTGCTGCAGACACTGTGCTATAGAGAGAAGGGTGGGGGAGCCGCAGGGGGCACTCTCCTTTTGGAGTCCGTGCTGAGCCCAGTGTGGCATTAGGGCATGCTGTGCTAAATGGAACAGTGCCAGGCCCTCAGTAGGGGGTGCTGTCCTCTTGGGATTAGTCCCAGCCCCAGTTCTCCAGGGCTGTGCTAGGCGATGCTGTACTGCTGCGGATGACATCATCTGAAAGAGACATAAACCCGCTATATGCATGGTGCTTTTCCTAGGTGTCAGGCTGATCCCACTATGTGCTGAGCCAATTTCAGTAGGACCATCCCATTCTGACCCCCTAAGCTTCCCCACCACAGGATCTGCCTTGGTTTTCTGATCCATCCCTGGGTGGCCAGGTGTCGATGGGAATGGAAATGTGCAGTAAAATGTTCTTGGCCCTTCCCAGAACCAGCGGAGGTTGAAGCTGTCCCTGCCCGTCATCCTAGGTGCCATTTCCAGCGTGGTGTCCAGCAGCACTAACAGCCAGTTCAGAAGGGAATGTCTGCAGAATTTGCAGGTAACTATTGTATGTGGTGGATTTTTTAGGATATAATTCTCCATGAGAGGCAGCATGGTCTAGTGACTAGCTGTGCTGACTCAACTGGAACTCAGGGCTACTGTGATCTGTTTATGGCTCAGCCACTGACCTGCTGGGTGATCTTGGGCAAGTCCCTTCTCCTCTTGGGGCCTCAGTTGCCCCTCCCACCTTTTGTCTATTTAGATTGTGAGCTTTTCAGGGGAGGCACTCTATCTCACTATGCATCTGTGCAGGGCCTGACATAATGGGGGCCCCAGTCTCACTTGGGGTCAGGGCAGCTCCTGGCAAGACAGGGCCCCCAATCTTGGTCAGGGTCTGTGCAGCATCTGGCATAATGATACCCTGATCTCAGCTGGGGTCTGTGCAACCCCCAACAGAATTGGACACTGATGAAAGTGGTAGCCTTCCGGGGCTACTATAATATTAATAATGTCATGAGAGGAGTCACCAGATGGCACTCAAGTATCAGGGGGTAGCCGTGTTAGTCTGTATCCACAAAAACAACAAGGAGTCCGGTGGCACCTTAAAGACTAACAGCTTTATTTGGGCATAAGCTTTCATGAGTAAAAAACCACTTCTTCAGATGCATGGAGTGAAAATTACGGATGCAAGCATTATATACTGACACATGAAGAGAAGGGAGTTACCTCACAAGTGGAGAATCAGTGTTGACAGGGCCAATTCAATCAGGGTGGATGTAGTCCACTCCCAATAACTGATGATGAGGTGTCAATTCCAGGAGAGGCAAAGCTGCTTTTGTAATGAGCCAGCCACTCCCAGTCCCTATTCAAGCCCAACTTAATGGTGTTAAATTTGCAAATGAATTTTAGTTCTGCAGTTTCTCTTTGAAGTCTGTTTCTGAAGTTTTTTTGTTCAAGTATAGCTACTTTAAAATCTGTTATGGAATGTCCACGAAGATTGAAGTGTTCTCCTACTGGCTCTTGTATGTTACCATTTCTGATGTCCGATTTGTGTCCATTTATTCTTTTACGTAGGGACTGTCCGGTTTGGCCAAACTACATGGCAGAGGGGCATTGCTGGCACATGATGGCATATATAACATTAGTAGACATGCAGGTGAATGAGCCCCTGATGGTGTGGCTGATGTGGTTGGGTCCTCTGATGGTGTTGCTAGAGTAGATATGGGGACAGTAGGCAACAAGGTTTGCTACATGGATTGTTCCCGGGTTAGTGTTTCTGTGGTGTGTAGTTGCTGGTGAGTATTTGCTTCAGGTTGGGGGGCTGTCTGTAAGCTAGACCTAGCCTGTCTCCCAAGGTCTGTGAGAGTGAGGGATCGTTTTCCAGGATAGGTTGTAGATCATTGATAATGTGCTGGAGAAGTTTTAGCTGGGGGCTGTATGTGATGGCCAGTGGTGTTCTGTTATTTTCCTTGTTGGGCCTATCCTGTAGTAGGTGATTTCTGGGTACCCGTCTCGCTCTGTCAATTTGTTTCCTCACTTTCTCAGGTGTGTACTGTAATTTTAAGAGAGCTTGATAAAGATCTTAGAATCATAGAATATCAGGGTTGGAAGGGACCTCAGGAGGTCATCTAGTCCAACCACCTGCTCAAAGCACGACCAATCCCCAATTTTTTTGCCCAGATCCCAAATGGCCCCCTCAAGGATTGAACTTACAACCCTGGGTTTAGCAGGCCAATGCTCAAACCACTGAGCTATCCCTCACACCCACCCCCAAAAAATCTTGTAGGTGTTTGTCTCTGTCTGAGGGATTGGAGCAAATTTGGTTGTATCTCAGGGCTTGGCTGTGGACAATGGATTGTGTGATGTGTCCTGGATGGAAGCTGGAGGCATGTAGGTAAGTATAGCGGTCAGTAGGTTTCTGGTATAGGGTGGTGTTTATATGACCATCACTTATTTGCACTGTAGTGTCCAGGAAGTGGATCTCTTGTATGGACTGGTTCAGGCTGAGGTTGATGGTGGGGGGGAAATTGTTGAAATCCAGGTGGAATTCCTCAAGGGCCTCCTTCCTGTGGGTCCATATGATGAAGATGTAATCAATGTAGCACATGTAGAGGAGGGACGCTAGGGGATGAGAGCTGAGAAAGCATTGTTCTAAGTCAGCCATAAAAATGTTGGCATACTGTGGGGCCATGCGGGTACCCATAGGAGTGCCACTGACCCCAAATCTGAAATGGTTGTGGGTAAGGACAAAGTCACAAAGCTCAGCCACCAGGTGTGCCATAGCCTTATCAGGGATACTGTTCTTCACAGCTTGTGTGGAATATTGGTGTAAAGAGCTTCTACATCCATGGTGGCCAGGATGGTGTTTTCAGGAAGATCACAGGATGGCACTGTCATACAGTCTTCCAAGTTGTTTTTGTCCCCTGTGAGCAAGTTTTTAGTATTTGAAGAAATGCTGTGATACTAGTGTTGTGATACCACGGTTCTTGGAGAGATGTCATGGCAGGTGGCAGAGAGTTTGCGGTTTGCTCTGTTCTCTGGATTTGGAGGCAACTCTTGGGCTTCATTGCTCCCCCCCAGCAGAGGGATGAAAACATCATCATTAGATGAAGTGCTATTGTAGTGCTTGTAAGGATAAACGTAGCTTAAGACCTCTTGCAAACCATGGAGGCATGAGAACTTTTCAAAGGAGAGGTCTCAAGATTCCAAAGCACCTTTCCCCAGGTGACTGTATTCTATTAATGTGTCCAGGTTTCAGATACCCCAGAGCTAATGGCAGCCATTCAAACTGCCTTTGAAAATGTCACTCGGAAGCGACTGATGCCCAGTGGCACATGCAGCATCACAAAAGTAAGTCAGTTTCACCCTGTGGCTCCCTCTTTGAGGCCCTGTATACTGATCTGTGTCTATCTGTCACCTGTCATCATACATATCCACCCACCCACCAACTCCATGCTCGTGACCATGGTATGTGAGCACCTTTTAGTCATCAGAGATAGCAGAGGTGGAAAGCGTCTACTGAATCCCATGTGGCCGGAGTCCCTACAGACTATTCCCTGTGGATTGTTCCATCAGAGATGGAGACACCCCACATCAGATCCCATCTACCCCATCCCTCTCTGGGACCCAGGGTAGGATTACCCCCCTGTAAATTATCCAGGACCTTGTTCAGCCGGTTTTCAATGCCCTTCAGTCTTATATTAGAAAAATATCTTCATTCTGCTATTACCTGCTGCTGGGAAAAAAACAAACAGTTACTCTCTTGTATTATAACTGTTGTTCTGCAAGATATGAACTCCACTCAGGTGTGTGTGCACCCAGCACTCAGAAGTCAGAGAACTTTCCCTAGCCATAACCATGGGTTGGTGCTCATGCCCTATGGCCCCTTCGTCCCTCCCCAGGCTGTTTAAGGGCTCCAACCCCCCCTTATTCCTTCACACCAAACATTAAATGGTAACACTCCAATGCAGAGGGGACAGAGGGTGGGGCGTGGAAGACACCTCTTCACCCACATCTCGAAGAACAACAGTTACAGTCCAGGTAGGTAACCACTCTTCTTTGAGCGGGTGCAGACGTGTATTTCACTCAGGGGACTCACAAACCAAGTTAAGGGGCAGGGCTCAGAGTCTACTTAAAGAACAATTGCAGCACTTGCCTTCCCAAAATTTGCATCTGATCTAGATGCAGCCCTAATAGCATAATGCTTGGTAAAAGTATGTATGGCAGATCAAGGAGCTGCCCTGCAAATGTCCAATATCGAAACATCATTGAGGAAGCTGGTTAATATTGCTTGGGCCCTTTTGTTCAGGCTGTGCTTTCGTGGTATGTATACCGGTACTGGAAGATCAGTATTCCCTGTCTGCGCAAATGCACCACTACTACTGCTAGCGTTTTGGTAAAAACTCTCAGGGCCATCAAAAGTCCGAAGGGTAGCACTCTGTACTGGAAGTGGTCTTTTCCTGTTGTGCATCGTAGGAACCGTCTGCATGCGGGATGGATGGTAATATGAAAGTATGCCTCTTTTAGGTCGAGGGCCGAGAACCAGTCCCCCTTTTCCAGCACTGGGATCGTTGAGTTTAATGTGACCATCTGTGGGTACGGACAAACTTGTTAAGTTTTCTGAGATCTAATATGGGTCTCCATCCACGGTTTTTGTTTTGAGTCAGGAAATAGTAGGAATAAAATCCCTTCCCCTTGTGTTGTGTTGGAACTTGTTCCACGGCACCTAGTTGTAGAAGATGATTCACTTCTTGTCGTAGAAGGTGCTCGTGAGAAGGGTCCCTGAAGAGGGACAGGGAAGGGGGATGGGTAGGTGGAATGAAAATAAAAGGGATGGTATAACCTGTGTGGATGATCTCTAATACCCAGTGGTCTGTGGTGATGGAGGCCTGCATATGATAAAATGGTCATAGCCGATGACCAAAGGTCTGGGTTGTTTGTAGTATTGGTGCTGGTTGTTGGGGAAGGTCAGTCAGACCCTTGACAAACGTTTCAAAATTGCATCTTGGCTGATGGTGCTTGGGACGCCACAGACTGAGACTGGGAAGGATAACGTCTCTGTGGCTAGTGTCTTTGTCTCTGGTTGTCGAATTGTCTCTATTGTTGTTGCAATGTATTGTCTCTGTTGCGGGAGTATGGTTGGTATCTCCTCCTTCTGTTTGGGGTTGTGTAAATGCTGAGTGTTCTTAGTGTCGCTCGTGAGACCTTCATGGAATGTAGGACCTCATCTGTCTTGGTGGAGAACAGCTTATCCCTATCAAATGGGAGGTCTTCTACCTTAATTTGAAGTTCCCTCAGGATTCCCAAAGAATGTAGCCATGAAGCTCTGCACATTACTATTGCTATTGTGCATGCGGCCGTGTCTGCGACATCGAGGGATGCTTTGGGTGCTGTTCTGGCTACGAGCTGTCCCTCGTTAATGATGGCTTGGAATTGTTCCTTCTTGTCCTCTGAGATTTCATCAAGGAACTCATACAGTTTAGTGTAATTATTGTGGTTTTTGTTGCTAGTAACGCTGTGTAGTTGGCCATGCGGAATTGCAGAGTTGCCGAAGAGTAGACTTTCCACCCAAATAGATTTAATCTCTTCCAATCCTTGTCTTGGAGTGTGGATCAGGATTGTAGTTGTTTACCCCATTTGTTGCCCCTATCCACCACTAAGGGTATGTCTACACTACGAAATTAGGTCGAATTTATAGAAGTAGTTTTTTTAGAAATCGTTTTTATATAGTCTAGTGTGTGTGTCCCCACACAACATGCTCTAAGTGCATTAAGTGCATTAGCTCAGCAGAGTGCTTCCACAGTACCGAGGCTAGCGTCGACTTCCGGAGTGTTGCACTGTGAGTAGCTATCCCACAGTTCCCGCAGTCTCCGCCGCCCATTGGAATTCTGGGTTGAGATCCCAATGCCTGATGGGGCAAAAAACATTATCGTGGGTGGTTCTGGGTACATATCGTCTGGCCCTCCCTCCCTCCTTCCCTCTGTGAAAGCAATGGCAGACAATCGTTTCGCGCCTTTCTTCATGAGTTACCTGTGCAGATGCCATACCACGGCAAGCATGGAGCCCACTCAGATCACTGTGGCAATTAGGAGCACATTAAACACCACGTGCATTATCCAGCAGTATATGCAGCACCAGAACCTGGCAAAGCGAAACCGGGCGAGTAGGCAACGTCAGCACGGTGACGAGAGTGATGAGGACATGGACAAAGACTTCTCTCAAAGCACGGGCCCTGGCAATGTGGGCATCATGGTGCTAATGGGGCAGGTTCATGCGGTGGAACGCAGATTCTGGGCCCGGGAAACAAGCACAGACTGGTGGGACCGCATAGTGTTGCAGGTCTGGGACGATTCCCAGTGGCTGCGAAACTTTCGCATGTGTAAGGGCACTTTCATGGAACTTTGTGACTTGCTTTCCCCTGCCCTGAGGCGCAAGAATACCAAGATGAGAGCAGCCCTCACAGTTGAGAAGCGAGTGGCAATAGCCAGGTGGAAGCTTGCAACGCCAGACAGCTACCCGTCAGTCAGGAATCAATTTGGAGTGGGCAAATCTACTGCGGGAGCTGCTGTGATGCAAGTAGCCAACGCAATCAAAGATCTGCCGATATCAAGGATAGTGACCCTGGGAAATGTGCAGGTCATAGTGGATGGCTTTGCTGCAATGGGATTCCCTAACTGTGGTGGGAACATAGACGGAACCCATGAGCAAGTGCTGAATGGTGGTAGAATGTGCATTTGGACTTTTAAAAGCGCGCTGGCGCAGTTTACTGACTCGGTTAGACCTCAGCAAAACCAATATTCCCACTGTTATTACTGCTTGCTGTGCACTCCACAATATCTGTGAGAGTAAGGGGGAGACGTTTATGGCGGGGTGGGAGGTTGAGGCAAATGGCTTGGCTGCTGGTTACACGCAACCAGACACCAGAGCAGCTAGAAGAGCACAGGAGGGCACCGTGCGCATCAGAGAAGCTTTGAAAACCAGTTTCATGACTGGCCAGGCTATGGTGTGAAAGTTCTGTTTGTTTCTCCTTGATGACCCCCCCCCCCCGGTTCACTCTACTTTCCCTGTAAGCTAACCACCCTCCCCTCCTCCCTTCGATCACTGCTTGCAGAGGCAATAAAGTCATTGTTGCTTCACATTCATGCATTCTTTATTAATTCATCACACAAATAGGGGGATAACTGCCAAGGTAGCCTGGGAGGGGTGGTGGAGGAGGGAAGCACACACCACTTTAAAAGTTTAAAACTTTAAAACTTTTTGAATGCCAGCCTTCTGTTGCTTGGGCAATCCTCCGGGGTGGAGTGGCCGGAGGCCCCCCGACCATGTTCTTGAGCATCTGGGTGAGGAGGCTATGGAACTTGGGGAGGAGGGCGGTTGGTTACACAGGGGCTGTAGAGGCGGTCTGTGCTCCTGCTGCCTTTCCTGCAGCTGGAGCATATTAGTTTGATCCTCCAGCAGCCTCAGCATTGAATCCTGCCTCCTCTCATCACGCTGCCGCCACCTTTCAGCTTCAGCCCTCTCTTCAGCCCGCCACTTACTCTCCTCAGCCCGCCACCTCTCCTCCCTGTCATTTTGTGCTTTCCTGCACTCTGACATTGTCTGCCTCCACGCATTCGTCTGTGCTCTGTCAGTGTGGGAGGACAGCATGAGCTCTGAGAACATTTAATCACGAGGGCATTTTTTTCGCCTCCTAATCTTCACTAGCCTCTGGGAAGGAGAAGATCCTGTGATCCTTGAAACACATGCAGCTGGTGGAGAAAAAAAAAAAGGGACAGTGGTATTTAAAAAGACACATTTTATAGAACAATGGGTACAATCTTTCACGGTAAACCTTGCTGTTAACATTACATACATAGCACATGTGCTTTCATTACAAGGTCGCATTTTGCCTCCCCCCACCGCGTGGCTAACCCCTCCCCCCTCCTCGTGGCTAACAGCGGGGAACATTTCTGTTCAGCCACAGACAAACAGCCCAGCAGGAACGGGCACCTCTGAATGTCCCCTTAAGAAAAGCACCCTATTTCAACCAGGTGACCATGAATGATATCACTCTCCTGAGGATAATACAGAGAGATAAAGAACGGATGTTGTTTGAACGCCAGCAAACATACACTGCAATGCTTTCCGACTACGTGATACTGGCCTGGAGTGGTAAAGTGTCCTACCATGGTGGACAGAATAAGGCTGCCCTCCCCAGAAACCTTTTGCAAAGGCTTTGGGAATACATCCAGGAGAGCCGCGAATGCAGGTCACATTAATCATGAAACACGCTTGCTTTTAAACCATATATACTATTTTAAAAGGTACACTCACCAGAGGTCCCTTCTCCACCTGGCGGGTCCGGGAGGTAGCCTTGGGTGGGTTCGGGGGGTACTGGCTCCAGGTCCAGGGTGAGAAACAGTTCCTGGCTGTCGCGAAAACCGGTTTCTCCGCTTGCTTGCTATGAGCTATCTACAACCTCCTCATCATCATCATCTTCCTTGTCCCCAAAACCTGCTTCCGTGGTGCCTCCACCTCCATTGAAGGAGTCAAACAACACAGCTGGGGTAGTGGTGGCTGAACCCCCTAAAATGGCATGCAGCTCATCATAGAAGCGGCATGTTTGGGGCTCTGACCCAGAGCGGCCGTTTGCCTCTCTGGTTTTTTGGTAGGCTTGCCTCAGTTCCTTAAGTTTCACACAGCACTGCCTCGGGTCCCTGTTATGGCCTCTGTCCTTCATGCTCTGGGAGATTTTGACAAATGTTTTGGCATTTCGAAAACTGGAACGGAGTTCTGATAGCACGGATTCCTCTCCCCATACAGCAATCAGATCCGGTACCTCCTGTTTGGTCCATGCTGGAGCTCTTTTGCGATTCTGGGACTCCAGCATGGTCACCTCTGCTGATGAGCTCTGCACTCACCTGCAGCTTGCCACGCTGGCCAAACAGGAAATGAAATTCAAAAGTTCGCAGGCCTTTTCCTGTCTACCTGGCCAGTGCATCTGAGTTGAGAGTGCTGTCCAGAGCGGTCATAATGGAGTACTCTGGGGTAGCTCCCGGAGGCCAATACCATCTAATTGCGTCCACAGTACCCCAAATTGGACCCGGCAAGGCCGATTTCAGCGCTAATCCCCTTGTCGGGGGTGGAGTAAGGAAATCGATTTTAAGACCCCTTTAAGTCGAAAAAAAGGGCTTCAGCATGTGGACGGGTGCAGGGTTAAATCGATTTAACGCTGCTAAATTCAACCTCAACTCCTAGTGTAGACCAGGGCTAAGGAATTGGGCTGGGGGTGCGAGAAAAGGAAGTCCATTCCTTTATTTGGTATGTAATACTTTCTGTCTGCATGTTTGCAAGTTGGAGGGATGGTGGCTGGTGTTTGCCACACTGATTCTGCTGGTTCCATCAATGCATCTGTGACACTGTATGGAATATGGGAGACACTTTATGATTTTGATACCAATATTATAAAATTGCAAGGAATCTGACTAGAGATGCCATGTAAGGTATCTGAAAATGTTATGATTTGCCAAGTATAATAATCTTGTTTATATCTTTGTATTTTGAGTTATAGATGTGTATGGTTGTGACGTTCCCCTCTGGTGTTATCTGGACTGGTGATCTGCTAGGTCACTCCAATCCTTGATTCTGGGAGCCAGCATTACCCTGCTCTTCTGTGAGAACCGCCACTCCTGGGTTGTTCACGCACAGCCTCTGGCATGTAAGCTGCTCCCTATTTACAAGCAAATGACACTAGCCAATATCTGCGGTCCCAGACACAACCCTAGGAACCGCCATATTGCAGTGTTCAGTTATGCCCACTGGACGCCGCAAGCTTATATGAGTTCATCAATTTAACGAAGAAATTGATATGTACCAGGCTTGTTGTTGCAAGGGGAGCCTCTGACATGCTTCAAACCAAACACACTGCTTCAGGTAGAACAAACAAACACATTTATTAACTATAAAGATAGATTTTAAGTGATTATAAGTCAAAGCATAACTAGTCAGAGTGGTTACCAAAAAAAATAAAAGATAAGCACACAGTCTAAACTCTCAACCCTATTAGACTGGGCAGCAACTAGATTAAGCCATTTTTCTCACCCCACTGGATATTGCAGTCCTTAATATACAGGTTTGTTCCTTAAACCTGGGCCAGTCTCCTGTGTTGGAGTCTTGTCTTCTTCTCCTCAGTGTCTTGGCTTGCAGCATAGGTGGGGGCAGGAGAAAGGCCCAATATGTGTCCACTCTGTCTGTTTTATACTCTCAGTCCATGTGCTTGGAGAGCACAAGTCTAGGCATGTCTGGAGTGCATTGCTGAGTCTCATCAAGCAAGGTTGAGCAATTCCCCTTGTGTGGCCTCATGCAGGTGAGTCATTGCTTTGTAGCTCCCTTGGTGGCAATGGCTGTTGATGGGTTGTTTGACACCCCTCCCAGGCGTTGGTTACTTTCCTTGCTGTTGCATCTGGGGAGCTAATATCTGGCTGAGTCCCCAGCTTACAGCATGCTTTAGTGACCACCATATAACACAATTCTCATAACTTAATATGCATTAATGATACACATATATGGATAGATAAATGACTTTCAGCAGATCATAACCTTTCCCCTGATACCTTACAAGGCATTCTTTATATGTAAGATCACGATTATATGAAAATGAGGAATATGGGGGTTACACTATGCTCCCCCAAGGTACAGAATGTCACAATGGTATATCTGACAGGTTTCAGAGTAGCAGCCGTGTTAGTCTGTATCCGTAAAAAGAAAAGGAATACTTTTGGCACCTTAGAGACTAACAGATTTATTAGAGCATAAGCTTTCGTGAGCTACAGCTCACTTCATCGGATGCATCTTTTTAATGGTATATCTGTATTTCAAAACTTGTGCTGTGTTTCTGGGTGACACCCCCAGACAGACTGACATCAGCAGTGCCTAGCCTGTTTGATAGCCCATCAAGGGTCATCAGCTGTAGAAACAACCCACTGAAAGAAGCCAGGGGCTACACCTTATGAGTCAGCAGGACTTGTAGGGGCATGCATATGGACAGAGGACTCCAAGGTTTTTCCATGCCATGTGCTATGAGTTTGTGTATGGGACAAAGGAAGTACCAAACACATGGCAAAGGATATAAAAGACAGCTGCATCATCTCCATCTTGTCTTCAATCCTGCTTTCCACCTCTGGAGTAATTTCTCTACAAATTTAAGCTCTGAACAAAGGACTTAATGACCCCATCCAAGCTGCGGATGTGTTCCAGAGGGACTTTCAAGCCAGCAAATTCACCAATACTGCTGAGAACCTGATATATGCACTTTGAAGTTTCTGTATATATGTGATTGCTTTACCATTTAAAATCGCTCTTCTTGTTCTTTCTTTTTTCTTTATAATAAACCTTTAGTTTTAGACACTAAAGGATTGGCTGGCAGCGTGGTATTTTGGGTAAGATCCAAACTAATATTGACCTGGTAACATGGCTGACCCTTTGGGGTTAGAAGAACATTTTGCATAATGAGTAGAGTTTTTAAATAACTTCTCACTGTACTGGACCTATGTGCTGATTGGGAGCCAGAGAACTGGAATGCAATAAAGGGGGCTGTGTGATTTCTTTTTTCAGCTTCTTGATAACCAGTGTGGAGGATCAGAAGCACAGTTTGTGACTGGTTGGTGAGTTTAACTTCAGTGTTAACCACCAGTTTTGGGAGTATCTGCTCTTCCTTTTGCAGCCTGAACAAAAGCCAACACTAATACCAAAAGTCCAACACTTCTTACAATGGTGGACAAATCCAGGAAACGTATGCTCAGGGACCCCATTCCAGCAGGATCCACCATCCATACTGATCACAACGGATGCCTCACCGATTGGCTGGGGCACCCACCTAAACCAACATACAATCCAAGAGAATCCGCAGTGACACATTTACACATCAACCTGCTTGAATTATGCACAGTTCGCAATGCATGCAACCATTTCAGAACAAAACAATAAGAGTCATGATGGACAACATTGTATGTATGTTCTACATAAACCGACAGGGCGCAGCACGATCTCGCTCCCTATGCACAGAAGCCGTAAAACTATGGAACTGTTGCATAAAACACAACATCACCATTACAGCGTCATACCTCCTGGGTCAGCAGAACATGACGGTGGACACATTAAGCAGTTTCCCCAAGAACATGAATAGGAACTGAATGACAACATAACACAACACATATTCCACATGTAAGGGTTCCCACACATCGACCTATTCACATGAAACAACAAATGCCCAAAGTTTTGCTCACGAGCAGGACTGGGAACACAATTCCTAGGGGATGGCTTCCTCATCAGATGAAACACACCTCTCCTGTAGCATTCCCACTGACACGGTTAATCTCCAGGGTAATACACAAGATATGAAACAACGAAGCCAAGGTCATACTTATAGCCCCGACATGGCCCAGACAGACATGGTTCCCATACCTGAGATGCATGGCGATCTGCGCACCATACACTCTCCCATGGTGACAGGATCTTCTCTCACAAGACGAAGGTCAAGTCCTCCATCTGGACCTGGAAAAACTTCACCTGAAGGCATGGCTCCTCCAGGGCTCCAACACGAAGAATTAGCCTGCTCGGAACAGGTTAAACAGGTATTACTAAACAACAGAAAGATATCCACTTGTGCAACATACCTACAGAAATGGAAGAGGTTCTCCATGTGGTGCAGAAACAGATGCATAACTGTACTTACAGCACCACTTCATTTGATCTTGGAGTACATATTAGAACTGAAACAATCAGGACTTTCCATAAGTACAGTTAAAGTACACCTGCCAGCCATAGCTGCTTTCCATCATAAGATCGATGGTGTCTCAATATTCACACACCCGATCACAAAGCATTTCCTCACAGGTATAACCCAGAAATACTCAACCCCACACCAGCATGGGATCTAAACCTGGTCCTAGAGGCCTTACCAAAGCACCATTGGATCCATTCATGACTTGTTCTCTACTACACCTCTCAATGAAGGTAGCATTCCTGGTCACGAATACTTCTGCACAAAGAGTAAGTGGACTAGGGGCTCTCATGGCCCACCCTCCATCTACCGTATTCGTCAAAGACAAAGTGACACTACAACCACACCCAAAATTTTTCCCCAAGGTATCATCATCCTTTCATCTCAACCAACCAATTCACTTACCTACATTTTACCCTAACCCGCATGGGACTGTACAAGAGACAGTCCTACACTCTCTAGATGTTAGACACGCATTAGCATTTTACCTAGATAGAATGAAACCATTCAGAAAATCACCGAGACTGTTCATCTCCACAACTGAATGATCAAAGGGATCCGCAATATCAAAACAAAGACGTTCAAAATGGATCTCCAATTGCATCCACCTATGCTAACAGCAACAAAAAAGGGAACTCCCAGTGGGGATCAGAGCCCATTTGACGAGATCAATATCAACCTCAACAGCCTTTTTGAATAACCTACCACTCACAGAGATATGTCGAGCCACCACTTGGGCATCCAAACACACATTCATTAATCTCTACGCAATAATGCAAAGCTCAGGCTCAGATGTGATACTAGGCCGAACGGTGCTAGCGCCAACTATGCATACAACTCCGCAGCCCATCCATCCACAGTAGGGCACTGCTTTACAGTCACCTGAAGTGGAGCATCCACAGGGATAGTACTCAAAGAAGGAGAGGGTTACTCACCTCATGCAGTAACAGGTTCTTCAAGATGTGTTCCCCTATGGGTGTTCCACTACCTACTTTTCTCCCCTCTAATTCGGAGTTCGCATTAAAGACTCTGTGGTAGGAAAGGAACTGAAGGGGTCAGGCCGTGCACATGCTAGATGAAGTGCTAATGGCACGGCAAGACAGCTACTGCGCATGCACATCCTGACCAGGCACTGCTCCCGAAAATCTCCCATCAACCGGCGCCAGGATGCACCAACACCTGAAGTGGAGCACCCACAGAGATACTCATCTCGAAGAGCCTCAATAACTGCACAATGCGAGTAACCCTCTCATTCCTCTTTTCTGAGATATGCTCCTACTGTAGTCAGGCATTTGGTAAATACCCAGGGAGCTAAGGACAGGCCAAAGAGAAGCACGGTGTACTGATAATGCTGATCTGTCATTACAAATCTCAGAAATCTACTGTGGCTTGGGAAAATCACTACATGGAAGTAAGCGTCCTGAAGATTGAGGGCAGCAAGCCAGTCATTGTGATTCAAAGCGGGGAGAATAGTAGTTAGCGTGACCATGTGGAACCTCATGTAATTGATGTACTTGTTGAGACGCAGACTGAGGATAGATCTCACCCCCTCCCTTGGACTTGGGGAGCAGGAAGTACCGTGAGTAGAATCCCTTTCTCCAGTTCCGAAGGGGAACCTCCTTTCTGGCCACTGAAACCTGGAAAGAGTGTGCAAAATCTTATCTAACTATTAATAATAAACTAAACTTAAGGGTACTGGTAAGCTAGCCACAACTAAAAACTATATACAGAAAAATCACAGGACTGTGGAATAAAGCCTGAGGAGAAAACCACTCTGACTCAAGCCATGGGAGATGAGAAGGAACTAGGGAAGGGTGTAGTGAAGCCCTTAAATAGCCAGGGGAGAGGCTAAGGGTTCAGGGGGTGCAAGTGCTGCTCCATGTGTACTGTTAGGTAAAGTTCTCTGGCTTTGGTGCACTGGGCACACACTGACCTGAGCAGAATACACGTCTGCAACCACTCTGTGGGATAGCTACCCAAAATGCACTTGTACTGCCAGGCGTGCTACTGAGAGCACCGTGCTTGGCTGTGGGGAGCAGTGCAGTCAGTTCTGCGTGGCTGCTGGGGACATGCTGCACTTTTGCGTCAGTTCAGCCTCCCCTACCCAGTTCTCCAGTGTAACCAGGTTGGCAGAGCTGTCCCCTGCTCATCAAACTTAATGAGGGTAACTTTCAACAGCAGGTACCTGAAGATGCCAGCCCAGCCTGGCTCGCTGCGTGTGACTTACCAACAGCTGGCCAGAAGCTATCACAGGAAGAGGCATCTGACAGCATCAGTTCTCTCAATTCAGAGCCGGGTAAGAAAATGTACAGAGGACACACATTCTCTCTGCACACTGTGACAAAGTTCTGTCCTTGTCTCTGTGGGTCCCGCGTTTCCTGGCAGATTTTGCTAGCCTCAGAGGCTCACTGTGACCCTCCACATAGCCCTTCTCTCTCTAGAGGCAAGGGTCACAGCCTACTGAGCCATTTTCATCAGAACCCAGCGAGGGGGGTGAGGAGAAGCTATCCTCCCTTGCACAGTTTCTGTTGTCTCCCAGTCTCAGTGAATAATCAGAGGGGCAAAGGGGGGAGCTCAGGTCCACCCTCTACTCCGGGCTACCCCCTTTGGCCCTCTGATTATTCAGTGAAGATGCCAACCCAGCCTGGCTCGCTGCGTGTTTCTTACCAACAGCTGGCCAGAAGCTATCACAGGAAGAGGTATCTGACAGCATCAGTTCTGTCCATTCAGAGCCAGGTAAGAAAATGGGACCCTAATAGTATCAGCTATGGTAGCTGACCTTTGAGAAACAGGACACATACAATTCCCTGGGCTACTTCCCCACAGCAGCCCCCACTTCCTCAAGCTCCACTTCACCCTTACCTCAGGGCCTCCTTCCTTGTGCCTGATATGGTGTGTACTGCTCAGTCTCTTCAACAGCACAACTTCCTCCCACAACTCCTGACATGCACGCCCACCTGACTATCTGGGAGGTTTTTAACTAGTTTCAGCCAGCCCCTGATTGTCTCCACTGCTTTCTGGAAGCTATCTCCACTGCTTTCTGGAAGGATCAACCTAGCTGTCTCCACTGCTTTCTGGAAGGATCTTAATTGGCCCCAGGTGTCTTACTTAACCTGGAGCAACTGCCATTTGGTTACCATGCTAACAGGGATTTGTTTAGCATGGGGCTAACATACCTGTTTCTCACTACTTTCCTATAACCATCTGGCCTTGCCCCATCACAACACAAACACACAGCTCCTCCAGGTGATAGCCACCCAGACGCCCCACAAATCCTCTTTCCGGTGACCGCATTGGGGCTTGGAACCAGCCACCTTTGTACTAGAAAAGTAGATAAACAGGCCAGCAGTTCATAGAACAACCACAATCATATTGCCTGTTATTCTTTGCATGACTGAATTAGGGCCCCTGTTGTGCCAGGCTTTGCACAGACCCTCCCCGACTGAGATCAGACTCACATTAAACTGAGCACTGCATAGACCCACAGTGAGAGACAATCAGAATAGACACAGAGTGGGAGGGGAAACAGAGGCACCGAGAAGGAAGGGACTTGACCAAGGTCATGCCGCAGGCCAGTGGCAGAGCTGGGAATAGAGCCTAAGAGTCCTCTGCCCTGCTCCCTGGGATGGGCTGTCTCTACTCTTAACACCCTTTAATATCTTATTCCTTTCTCTAACCCCCTCGTCCTCCCTTCCCCACTGAGCAGCCCCACGATGGCTCCGAGATCATTTTCCTGTGAAGTTTCTATTTCCCTTATCACCAGCACTGGTGTTGATTGAATGGCCTGCTCTTATCTGCATTTACACATGCTCACAGTGGATTTTGCCCACCATTCATCCATAGATTTCATGGCCAGGGACCATTCTGACCATCAGGCGTGACCCCCTGGCCTGTATCAAACAGGCCAGAGAACCTCACCCAGTGATTCCAGCATTCAGCATCAATCCTGTGGTGGAGCTAGACCAGATAATTCAGGGAGACATCTGGTCTGGATGTAAAGCCGCTAAGGGATGGAGAATCCCAACCATGGGGAGCTGCCCCGTTAGGGAATCTCCCTCCTGGCTAAACATTTTCCCCTTATTCCTAATGTGAATGTATTCAGCCTTCCAGCTGCTGGCCCTGCTCAGTCTGTGTCTACCAGATTCACGAGCTCCCTAGGATTACATGTGGCCTTTGCCAAACCTGGCAAAGAGGTCCCATTCGCCTACAGCATGGTATGAGACACTGGGTAACTAGCTCTGCAGCATTTCCCAGCGATAGCACAGTATAAGACAGTTATCGTGAGAGCATCATGTTCATTTTATGTTTACAGCCTCTCTGCTGGACAGAGCTGACTTGTGGGGAGAAATGAGTGAAACTAAGAGGAGGAAGACAGCAACCATGGAGAACAATGCAGGTGGGGCTCTGGAGCGAGAGCCACTGGGTGGCTTGCAGGAGAGGACAGACGATCTCATGACAGACTTTGGCAGCCAGGTGAGTTTTTGCCTGTGGAGTCCCAAGGAAGGAGCAGATGCCAGCATGTTCCTAGGTGAAAGAGAGGAAGGCTTTACAGCTGTATCAGAAGGCGGAGCCAGAAGCAGTGAGAATCTGTGGCAGGTTGGTCAGGGAAGAACCTCTCCAGAAATCAAACTTGGTTTGAGCAAAAGGGAAGGGCCAAACTGGATGGCACCCACAAGGCCATGTTTGCAGGAGCATGGGCTTCAGAATCAATTGGTGCTGAGTTCTAATGTGCCTTCCCTCTCTACCTCACTTTCCCTGTCTGCAAAATGGGGATAACACTGACCCAACCACCAGAGGGAGCTGTGGCTTCAGGTATGAATGTGTGTGTGACAGGTTGGATCACAGAAACCCCTTGGGAGTTGCCACTTGATGTGCCAAGACTACTTTTGCCCCTGCTTTCCCTGCCAGCTTAGGACTCCAGAACCCTGCCTGGCTGTGCCAGACACACTTGCTGGCCACAAACACAGACCCAGGTCTGAACCACGTCCCACAAATGGCAAGCTTAACTGAAAGCAGCTTAGGAAATGTTCCTGTCTTTAACACTCAGATGCCCAACTCCCAGAGGGGTCCAAACCCTAAATAAATCCGTTTTACCCTGTATAAAGCTTATACAGGGTAAACTCATAAATTGTTTGCCCCCTATAACACTGATAGAAAGACATGCACAGCTGTTTGCCCCCCCCCACCCCAGGTATTAACACATACTCTGGGTTAATTAATAAGTAAAAAGTGATTTTATTAAATATAGAAAGTAGGATTTAAGTGGTTCCAAGTAGTAACAGACAGAACAAAGTGAATTACCAAGCAAAATAAAACAGAACACGCAAGCCTATGTCTAAGAAACTGAATACAGATAAAAACCTCACCCAGTAAGCTTCCTTTTACAGAATAGTCTCCTTCTAGTCTGGGTCCAGCAATCACTCACCCCCCCCGTAGTTACGGTCCTTTGTTCCAGTTCCTTTCAGGTATCCTTGGGGGTGGAGAGGCTCTCTCTTTAGCCAGCTGAAGACAAAATGGAGGGGTCTTCCAGGGGTTTAAATAGACTTTCTCTTGTGGGTGGAGACCCCGCTCCTCTCTCCTATGCAAAGTTCAGCTACAAAATGGAGTTTTGGAGTCACCTGGGCAAGTCACATGTCCATGCATGACTGAGTTCCTTACCAATCAAGCCACATCCCTGGGAAAGCTCAGATGTGGATTGGCGTCTCCAAATTCATTGTTGGCTTAAGGGCTTCTTGATTGGGCACTTACTGAGAATAGTCTTTTCTCAGGAAGCTGACCAACTGCTTCACTAAAACCTACTCAGAATCAAACAAGTATGCAGCCAATATTCATAACTTCGAATTCAAAAATGATACATGTATACAAATAGGATTAATAGATTCAGTAGATCATAACCTTTACAGATATGTTACATGGCATATGTAGCGTAAAACACATTCTAGTTATGTTATATATACATTTATAAGTATATTTCCGTAAAGCCTTATGGGGGGCATCGTCACAGTGTGGAAAGCATTTTGAGAGGCTTAGATAGAAGGGCTAAGGATTATCAATCAGGAGTAATACGTAAACATGGCTATGGGGATTTCTTTTCAAAAATCCTTCTAGATTATGCAAAAGTCTGGGTTTGGTTTTCAGAGGAGAGCAAGCTGGGCTGGGAGTCTGGAGCTCAGCAAGGGGAGTGGAGGGGGGTCTAGTGGGTTAGAGAACAGGGGCAGGGACTGGGAATCAGGACTCCTGGGTTCTAGTCCCAGCTCTGGGAGGGGAGTGAGATCTAATGGTTAGAGTAGGGAGGGTGGGAGCCAGGATTCCAGGAGCCCACTGAGATCTGTGGGAATCACATACAATTAGTATCTTGGCCAAAGGGGCCTGTTTAGCACAAGGGAAAGACTGGAAGTTTCTTGGGGTGGAGACTTCCATTTACTGTTTGAAAAAAGCATCAGTCATTTGTGGTGCCAGGCTCTTGGTAGCCCAACATGAGAGCCCTGAAAGGGGCCTGAATTTGAGGGTGATGTCCAAGCACTGTCTGGAAATCAGGGTCCTTACAGCATCTCTAGTTGCATGCTCAAAAAATGAGGCACCTGATGTCACTCTTTGCTTTGGAAGAGTTTGGCCTGGTTGTGTGAGCAGCACCTGGCATGGCAGGACATGGCCTCCAGGTGTTGCTGTAACCTCCCTCGCCAGTGGGGAGGCTTCTCTGCTCCTGTCTAGTCACAGACCAATGCCTGTTTGTATTTGTCCCGCAGGGCGACCACTTGTGGCTGCAAGAGATTTCCAACCTTTCTGAATGGACATCCTGAAATGGAGATGCCCTTAGCCAAGGGTATGAGAACAGCTGTGCTCCCCCATGCAAACAAAGCCAAATAAAGACCATCCGTTCAATGGGGTTCTTGTTCTTTATTGTTGGATGGCAGTAGGGAAGGGGTTCTCAAACTGAGGGTTGGGACCCCTCAGGGGGTCACGAGCTGTCAGCCTCCACCCCAAATCCCACTTTGCCTCCAGCATTTATAATGGTGTTAAATATATAAAAAAGTGTTTTTAATTTATAAGGGGAGGTCGCACTCAGAGGCTTGCTATGTGAAAGGAGTCACCAGTACAAAAGTTTGAGAACCACTGCAGTAGGGCTTAGGAGCCCCGATACACACTAGGACCCCTCTGTGCTGGGCACTGTACAAAAATGGAACAAAGTTGGTCCCTTGCCCCAGAGAGCTGACACTGTTGTATTAGAAGGAGGGAGGGTGGATGGCTTTGTGGTCAAGGGAGATGACAGTGGTGGAGGACTCCTGGGTTCTTCTTTGAGTATATGTCCCATGGGAGCTCCACCATAGGATGTTTGTGCCTGTGTGCTCTTGACTGGAGACTGCAAAGTAGTGCTTGCGGGCCTGCCCCTGTGCAGAACACCTCATCCTCTGAATGAGTGGTGGTGGGCTCAGGTCCTCCTCAACTGCCGGCAGCTCAAGACAGAGTCTTTGCTGTTAGTTTCCCACTTTTGTTTCATCTCATGAAAGTCTTTCTTTATTTTTGTTTCATAGTTATTGACTTTTCTTTTTTGTGGAGGGAGTTTTTCTGCCTCCTTCTTCTGGAACCTTTGTTTGTGCTGGAGGGAACACAATTTGTTATGCCCAAGACCCCAGGGTTTAAGCCCTGCCAGACCTGCTACAGGTTTTTTCCCAACAGTGACAGACATTTGAGTTGCCTATGGTGTTTGGGGGACTCCCATATCCCCTCATAGTGTAGGGTCTGTCTGGGATTTAAGGGAAGAGCCAGAAAAAGATAGGGAGGCTAGACTAAAACACCTCTTAAGGGAATATGGCCTAGCTCTGGAGGGGTCCACATCCTCCCCCGTACATCAGCCTCAACATTGCAGACCACTCTGGTCACTGGTCCAGCCTCATCTGTGATCACAGACACAAAGACCTCAGAAAGGAAGAAACACACCTTCCTAACCAGAGAAATTAAGAAAAAGGGTAGGTCACCCCATAAGACCCACTCTCGGGAGATCTCACGTCCCTTAAAGGGTACTGTAGATGCTCCAGTTGAGTCAGGTACTGAGGTGTTGGTACTGTGTAAGAAGCCTTGCCTGGATAAGCACTCTACCGGACAACCTACCGCAGCAACACTGCCTGATCCTACATGGCACCGTGATACACAGAGGGCTACTATACGTCTCTCGGTACCGGCTTCTTACTCAAGCTCTGAAGTAAGACAGGACCTTGCATCCACCTTGGTACCGCAGCAGTCTCCATCTCACTGGTCCACAATTTCACCTCCGGTACTGACTCAAGCCTCGAGTATAGGCTAGTACAGCCCTCTGGTTCCTTCTAGGTTTCTATCATCTGAAGATCTTATCGTTTCGGATGAGCCTGAATCTCCATTACTATGGAGAGCTATCAGAGCCCCCTCACTGGTGCCGCTTAGACACCTGCAGGCTGAAACCCACCCAAGTCTTCAGCAGTCAGCACTGGTCATTATGCCTGAGGCACCATCTCAGGAGATGAATTATCAGACTTTGAGGTCTCAGTACAGGAATCCTGGTACTGTGCCATCCAGCTCCCAGGAATTCCTCTATTGAGAAGGATCCTAGAGAATCTGACAGGCACTGCAGACTCAGGGAGTATGACTATTGGGGACTCTTTCCCTATCCCCGCAATGTAATTACTGGGATCCTTGAAGCCAGTTTGGTGACCAGTTTTATAGGATGCCAAGAAGAGGTTACAGGCACCCTCCGGTACTGTCCCATCCATGGCCAACAGTTGTCCGTCCCCCAGTACCATGTTCTTCTTCAGTACTAAATGGTACAGAGCAGGAGCCAGAACCTCAAACTGAGGAGGTCTTGCCTCCTTCAGTCAAGTCCTCTTCATCTCCAGATGAGGTAGTAATGCCACCACTGCCCACCTATGCTGATGCTTTTAAAACATTCCAGGACCTCATGAAGAGGCTGGCAGACTCTCCAAATCCCCCTAAAGGAAGTCCAAGTGTCACAGTATTATTTGGCAGACATCTTGAATATTAATCCTCAAGGGAAGTTTGCCTTACTTATTAATGAGGCATTACTATCCCCTGAACGTACACTTTGGCAAACACAAAACCAGCCACAATTCCACCATTTGTAAGAGATCTGACAAAAAGTACTACATCCCATCAAAGGGAGTGGAACACTTCTCTTCCCACCCTAGCCCTAACTCCTTAATGGTGGATGTACAACTTTGTACAAAGTACAACTTTGCCACATATTCAAAATTTACACCCTTTATTGAACATTTGCCACAAGACCAGTTTCAGTCCATCATTGTGGAAGGACAGTTGGTCACAAAAACCTCCATCCAAGCTGCTCTAGATGCCACCAACACAACCTCCATATCCGTGGGCCACAGCGATGGTCATGAAAAGAGCATCTTGGTTCCATTCCTTGGGTCTTCTGAGAGAAGTACAGTCCATAGTCAAGGCTCTCCCCTTTGAAGGACCCAAGTGCTTCTGTGAGCATACAGACCGCTGTCTCCATGCTCTCAAGAAGTCCAGGGCTACATGCAGTCACTGGGAATCTACATGCCTGCAACAAAAAGACAATTTAGTAGGACTCAGTCTGTCCAAATATCCAAGTCCATCAGCAGTCAACCTTTCCAAAGCCTCAGAAAGCCTTCAGGAGAAGGGGCAAGCAGCAAAAACAAGGACTACCTAACCCTTCTCAGTCGTCAGTTTTGACACCTCAACCAAGGACATCAATCAACCCACATCACTGGATTCCCCTTTGTGCAGTTTCCCCCACCTTTGGAGATTGACTGTCCCACTACTTACCTGCCTGGGGACTCCTTACCTCAGACAAGTGGATACTAGAAGTTGTCTATCCACTTCCATTCTATCCCCCATACCACCCCACATTCCCGTCCCGCTTCAGGGACCCCCTTTTACCATAGCCACTGACTCTGTGGGTGCTCCAGCCCTGGAGCACCCACAGAAAAAAAGTAACAGGTGATTAGCACCCACCAGCAGCCAGCTCCCCTCCCGCCCGCTGGCGGCCCTGCTGATCAACTCCTCCCCCTCCCCACCACCAGTTTGGGGTGTCTGCCCTGCTTTTTAAGTCTCTCTGTTGCGAACCATTCCAGACAGCATGACACCCTCAAAATGGGTCACAGTGCTTCACAAGGTATTGGATTTCCTTATGTGGTGGAAGAACAGAATCTGTATGGCAACCCCATTCTCACGTCCCACACCATCAAAGATCCTCACAACAGATGCTTCTCTGTTAGGATGGGGAGTTCACTTACAGTGAAATACAGCTCAGAGTAAATGGTCTCTGCAAGAATTGATGCTTCACATCAACATCCTGGAGCAGAGTGCAGTTAGATACGCTTGCCAGTGCTGCCTCCATGACATACAACACCACTCAGTCAGATTAATGCGAGACAACAGGGCAGCGATGCATTACATCAGTGGTTCTCAAACTTTTGTACTGGTGACCCCTTTCACACAGCAAGCCTCTGAGTGCGACCCCCCCCTTATAAATTAAAAACACTTTTTTATATACTTAACATGATTATAAATGCTGGAGGTAAAGCGGGGTTTGTGGTGGAGGCTGAAAGCTTGCGACCTCCCATTAATAACTTTGCGACCCCCTGAGGGGTCCCAACCCCCAGTTTGAGAACGCCTGCATTACATCAACCTCCAGGCATAGCATGAACCCAGGCCTTATGCTCAGAGTCGCTAAGACACTGGAAATGGTGTATTTCCAATCAAATAGACATATCAGCTGTCTATCTACCAGGCCTTCAGAATACAATTGCAAATTTCCTGATCAGACATTTCTGGCAAGACCATGACTATTTCTACACAGCTGTTGTCTAAGTGGGTTTCAGATTTTATTTTGACCTGTTATGAAAGAATTGGGGTACAGCCCCACAGCGACAGCGCATTCCACTAGAACTCAATCCACATCTACAGCTCTACTAAAAGATGTTCCCATACCAGAAATCTGCTGGACTGTGACTTTGTCTTCTTTTCAGATCTTTGCCAAGCATTATGCCATCTTACCTGCTTCCAGAGATGATACTGCCTTTGAGGATGCCACCAGACTCCTTGTTGCTTTTGTGGATACAGACTAACACAGCTACCCCTCTGATATTTGAGGATGCAGTTCTCTGTATGGTTCTTGACTTAGGCTCTGGGAAGGTATCTCCTCTTTGAATTACTGATTGGCAGTATCATATGGTGGAGCACCCATAGGGACATATACTTGAAGAAGAAGGAGAGGTTACTTACCTTACAGAAACTTGGGTTCTTCAAGATGTTTTTGTCCCTAAGCGTGCTCCACCTCCCACCCTCCTTCCCCTCTGGTGTGGAGTCTCTGGCTTTGGGGCTGAGAAGGCAGCAGGCTCACACCTGCCTGTATCCCCTCGTGTAGAGCACGAGGTGTTGTTCTGTGTAGGCGCACGCCTACAAGCACTACTTTGTGTCTCTGATCAAGAGCGCAAAGGCACACACACATCCTATGGTGGAGCACTCATCCGGACAAAAGCATCTTGAAGAACTCAAGGTACTGTAAGGTATGTCGCCTCTTCTTCTCTTCCCAGCTCTGTCACATGCTGAGTGTGGCTGCTGTGCCTTGGCTTCCTCCTCTCACCCCCAATAACATGGGGACAGCAACCCCAAATCCTCTGCCAGAAGGGTCGTGAGCAGCTGTGAAATCCTCAGAGGAAAGGGCTAGTGGGTGTATTTTCCTGGGGTGGGAGGGAGGGTTGGAGGGAGTGGTGGGGAAGAGTTATGGGAGTGTCAGAGAGAGGTGGTGGCAGACAGGTCCTAGCCTAAGCGTGCTGTGGGGTTGGAGAGAAGGGGGCTTTGCGGAGCAGGGGGCAGGTCAGAGGAAGAGGTTTGGATCACTCAGTAGGGCACAGGGGAGGTTCTGGAGAGCTCATGGTAGGGACAGAGAAGGAAGTTATTGGAGTCAGCAGGGAACAGGGGCTTTGTGGTGGTGGTGGTGGAGGAGCAGGGTACGACTGGGGGGATGAAGATCTATGCCCAGGTTAGGAGGCAGAGCCACAGGGAGTCACTGGGGTGAGTGGGAACTAGCATCCAGGTCTGGATCGAGTGGAAGATTTTGAAAGCTGTGGCGTCTTGTTGGAGAAGGGCCAGAACCTAGGCTGGGGGATGGGTGTGCCATAGGGGGTGGGCACTGGTCTGGGGATGCTGTAGTGGGGTGTTCCTGGAGGGATGCAGGGTGCTGTGGCAGGTATGGGAACAAGGCTAGTGTTGCAGTGGTGGAGGTGACATGGGGATGGAGGGATGGGCTCATGGTTGGGAGTGCTGTGGGGTTCCTGAAGGGGTGCACGGGATGGGCCCAGGGCTGGGGTTTCCTGGAGAGATGGGGGTGCTGTGACTGGGAGCTGTGGGGTGTGTGGACCCAAGACAGGGAGTACTGTGCTGGTGGTGTTGGGGAAGAGGAGTCATCTCAGCCATGGTGTGGAGGTGAGGAGGAACTATGGGGATATTGGGGCCAATGGATGGTTGAGGGGGCACTACGGTGGAATGACCAGGGAGTGCCGTGGGGGAGGGAGGGTGAGAACATAAGAACAGCCATAGTGGGTCAGACCAAAGGTCCATCTAGCCCACTGTCCTGTCTTCTGACAGTGGCCAATGCCAGGTGCCCAAGAGGGAATGAATAGAACAGGTAATCATCAAGTGATCCATCCCGTTGCCCATTCCCAGCTTTTGGCAAACAGGGGCTAGGGACACTATCCCTCCACATCCTGGCTAATAGCCATTGATGGACCTATCCTCATTAAACTTATCTAGTTCTTTTTTGAACCCTGTTATAGTCTTGGCCTTCACAACATCCTCTGGCAAGGAGTTCCACAGGTTGCCTGTACGTTATGAGAAAAAATACTTCCTTTTCTTTGTTTTAAAGCTGCTGCCTATTAATTTCATTTGGTGACTAGGGCTGTCAATTTATTGCAGTAAACTCATGAGATTAACTAAAAAAAATTAATCACAATTAAAAAAATTAATCACAGTTTTAATCACACTGTTAAACAATACCAATTAAAATTTGTTAAATATTTTGGATGTTTTTCTACATTTTCATATAGATTGTATTCTGTGTTGTAATTGAAATCAAAGTGTTTATTATTTTTTATTATAAATATTTGCACTGTAAAAATGATAAAAGAAATAGTATTTTTCAATTCACCTCATACAAGTACTGTAGTACAATCTCTTTGTTCTGAAAGTGCAACTTACAAATGTACATGTTTTTTGTTACATAACTGCACTCAAAAACAAAACAATGTAAAACTTCAGAGCCGACAAGTTCACTCAGTCCTACTTTTTGTTCAGCCAATCGCTAAGACAAACAAGTTTATTTACATTTACAGGAGATAATGCTGCCCTCTTCTTACTTACAATGTCACCAGAAAGTGAGAACAGGCATTTGCATGGCACTTTTGTAGCTGGCATTGCAAGGTATTTACATGCCAGATATGCTAAACATTTGTATGCCCCTTCATGCTTTGGCTACCATTCCAGAGGACATGCTTCCATGCTGAAGACATTAGTTAAAAAAATAATATGTTAATTAAATTTGTGACTGAACTCCTTGGGGGAGAATTGTATGTCCCCTGCTCTGTTTTACCCGCATTCTGCCATATATTTCACACTATAGCAGTCTCGGAAGATGACCCAGCACATGTTGTTCATATTAAGAACACTTTCACTGCAGATCTGACAAATGCAAAGAAGGTACCAATGTGAGATTTCTAAAGATGGCTACTGCACTCGACCCAAAGTTTAAGAATCTGAAGTGCCTTCCAAAATCTGAGAGAGATGAGGTGTGCAGCATGCTTTCAGAAGTCTTAAAAGAGCAACATTCCGATGAGAGAACTACAGAACCCGAACCACGAAAAAAGAAAATCAACCATCTGCTGGTGGCATCTGACTCAGATGATGAAAATGAACATGCGTCGGTTCACGCTGCTTTGGATTGTTATCAAGCAGACCCCGTCATTAACATAGACGCATGTTCCCTGGAATGGTGGTTGAAGCATGAAGGGACATATGAATCTTTAGCACATCTGGCATGTAAATATCTTGCAACGCCAGCTACAAAAGTGCCATGAGAATGCCTGTTCTCACTTTCAGGTGACGTAAACAAGAAATGGGCAGCATTATCTCCTGCAAATGTAAACAAACTTGTTTGTCTGAGCAATTGGCTGAACAAGAAGTAGGACTGAATAGACTTGCAGACTCTAAAATTGTACATTGTTTTGTTTTTGAATGCAGTTTTTTATTACATAATTCTACATTTGTAAGTTCAACTTTCAGTACTTGTATTAGGTGAATTGAATAATACGATTTCTTTTGTTTCTTTGTACAGTGCAAATACTTATAATCAAAAATAAAGTGAGCACTGTACACTGTATTCAATGTTGTAATTGAAATCAGTATATTTGAAAATGTAAAAAACATCCAAAAATATTTAAATAAATGGTATTCTATTATTGTTTAACAGTGCGATTAGTCACAATTTTTTTAATTGTGTGATTAATCACAATTAATTTTTAATCACTTGATAGCCCTATTGGTGACCCCTAGTTCTTGTGTTATGAGAAGGAGTAAGTAACACTTCCTTATCTACTTTCTCCACATCAGTCATGATTTTATAAACGTGTATCATATCCCCCCTTAGTCGTCTCTTTTCCAAACTGAAAAGTCCCAGTCTTATTAATCTCTCCCAGTTTTCTTAATCTCTTATTAATCTTCAGCCATTCCATACCCCTAATCCTTTTTGTTGCCCTTTTCTCAACCTTTTCCAATTCTAATATATCTTTTTTGAGATGGGGCAACCACATCTGCATGCAGTATTCAAGGTGTGGGTGTACCATGGATTTATGAAGAGGCAATATGATATTTTCTGTCTTATTATCTATCCCTTTCTTAATGATTCCCATCATTAGTGGGGGAAGCAGCCCAGGAGAGTGATCCAGGGGTTCTGTGGAATGGGGATGGGGTGACCAGGGAGAGCTGTGGAGGCAGTGGGGAGACAGGAGTGACCAGGGAGTGCTGAAGGGTTGTAAGGGAAGGGAATGATCAGAGAGTGCTGGGGACTTGCGATGGGCAGTGTGTGTGATCAGGGAGTACTGAGGGGTAGTCGGGTGTGGGTGTGTGACTGGGGAATGATGGGGGGATGACCGAGGAGTGCTGGGAGGTAAGGGGGGAGTGCTGGGGAGGTGACTGGGGAGTGTTGGGGGGGTAATGGGGGGTGACGGGGGGGTAATGGGGGTGACTGGGGGGGTTATGGGGAAATGACTGGGGAGGTGACTGGGGTAATGGGGGTTGACCAGGAGTGCTGGGAAGGTGACTGGGGAGTGCTGGGGGTGTAATGGGGGGTGACTGGGGGTGTAATGAGGAGGTGTTGGGAGGTGCTGGAGGTGTAATGGGGGGTGACCAGGAGTGCTGGGGAGGTGACTGGGGAGTGCTGGGGGTGTAATGGGGGGGTGACTGGGGGTGTAAGGAGGAGGTGCTGGAGGTGTAATGGGGGTGACTGGGGGGGTAATGGGGAGGTGACTGGGAAGGGCTGGGCGCTAATGGAGGGTGACTGGGAAGGGCTGGGGGGTAGTGGGGGGGCACCAGGAGTGCTGGGGGAAAAGCGAGGGTGACCGGGGCGGGCTGGGGGAGTAGTGAGGAAGGGGGGTGCCCGGGGAGGGTTAGGGAGCAGCCGGGAGGAGAGGGGTGACTGGGAAGAGCTGGAGGAGGCGGGGAGGCCGGAGGCGGTAGCGGGGACGCGGGTGACCGGTCGGGCGGGGCGGGCCGGGCCGGGCCGGCGGGCAGATCCCCGGGGCGCTGGGGAGGTCCCGGCTCTCCCGTCACGGGGCGCGGAGCCCAGGCCGCGGGCGCTATGGGGGTGTCTCGGCCCGTCCCGGTCCCTCCCTCGCTCCCGCCTCTCCCCGTCACGGGGGGCGGGCCGGGCCGGCCAGGCGATGTCGGCTGCAGCGGATGCGGCCGGGGCCGGGCCGGAGGCGCTGGGCCCGGCCAACTCCCCCTGGCTCTCCGCTGGCGGGCTGGCGCCGGGCCCCGGCTCCCCCGCGCTCTGCTGGGCCGCGCTGCTCGCCTGCCTCAGCCTGGCCTGCGCCTACGTGGGCAGCCTCTACGTGTGGAACAGCCACCTGCCCCGGTGAGTGCCCCCCCCCCCCCGGTACCAACCCACCTGCCCCGGTGAGTGACCCCCCCCCCGCGAGCCACCTGCCCCGGGGAGTGACCCCCCCCGGTACTGACCCAGGCCCCCCGGTACCAACCCACTTGCCCCGGTGAGTGACCCCCCCCCGCAAGCCACCTGCCCCGGGGAGTGACCCCCCCCCGGGTACTGACCCAGCCCCTCTGGTACCAACCCACCTGACTTGGTGAATGACCCTCTCTCCCGATACCAACCTGCCACCCCTCGAGCCATCTCCCCAGGTGAGTGAGACCCTGCTCCCCAGTACTGAACCCCCCCACCCTTGAGCCACCTGCCCTGGTGAGTGACACCCCCCCCGGTGAATGACCTGCCCCAGCTCCCCCCCCCCCCCCCCAGCCACCTGGCCCTGTGAGTGACCCCCCGGTGCCGCCCCAGTGAGTGTTCCCCCTCGACCCAGTACCAACCCGCCCCCCCTCGGGAGCCACCTGCCCCGGTGACTGACACCCTGCTCTGTGGTATTGACCCAGTACCCTGGAACCACCTGCCCTGGAGAGTGACCTCCCCGGTACTGACTGCCCCAGTTAGAAGGAACCCTGGCATGTCCTGCCTAGTCACCTATCCAGGTGAGGAGGAGACTGTAGACCCACTTTGCCCCATACTCCTGGGATGCCCCCTGCCCCTCCAGCAACCCCAATGCCCTGGGACTTCCCAGGGCGTTAATCAGATGAGAGGGGCGTTACACCCCCATAAACACACACCAAACCTCAGCCTAATAATCTTTGTCTCTAGAGTGTGTGTGGAGGGGGGGGGGTTGATGGGAGGAAGAGTGTGATCCCTGACCCACCCTGCACCTTCTTCACCTTGGGTTGTTTCCAGCTCTGGGTGGGGAGTTAGTGGGTTAGAGTGTGAGGGGGAGGGAGTCAGGTTACCTGCTTGGGTTCTATTCCAAGTACTGTGAGGAGAATGATTAAAAGGGAGAGGGGTGGGAGGAGCCAGGACTCTTGGGTTCTATATATATATATATATATATATATATATATATATAATTGCTAAGACAAACAAGTTTATTTACATTTACAGGAGATAATGCGGCCCTCTTCTTATTTACAATGTCACCAGAAAGTGAGAACAGGCATTTGCATGGCACTTTTGTAGCTGGCATTACAAGGTATTTACGTGCCAGATATGATAGAACCCAAGAGTCCTGGCTCCTCCCACCCCTCTCCCTTTTATATATATAAAATTGGTAGAAACATTTCTCTTGCTATGAGGATTTTATAACATGCAAATATTGGGTGCAGTGGGTGGGTCGTGGGGACATGATGCAAGCACATACACTACAATAATGACTGGGGGATAGAAAGCACCAGGTGCTGCTATTCACCCCTCGTCATACACTGGCTGTTAGGAGGGTGCAATGGAATTGGGAGGCAGCACATTCACAACTGATGAAAGGGATTGTTAAAAGTTGTTATCCAGTGCATAATCTGTGGAACTCACTGATTCATGATATCAAGGCCAAGAGTCAAGTGAACTTCAAGACATATTTAAAACAGCAAGGTTCCTCTTAAATTCTCATGCATTTAAATTGAACACCTCTGACAGAACTGAGAATGGAACCCAGCAGGAGTTCTGACTCCCAGTGTTCTGCTCTAACCCTTCAAGAGGGATTAGGGAGAAATCTCCCTTATATGTTGCTGGTTATTGTTATGTGTATTGCAGCAGTTACTGAGATCCCTCCCCCACCCCCCATTGGGCTTTGCACTGCACAAACATACAGTGAGAGACAGCCCTCTACCCAGATCTAGCCCTCTGTAGTATCTGCATTGCACATAGGACATATTCAGATTGTGCAAAATCTTGGATATTACTTTTTTTTTTTTTTTAAAGAACCAATCTAGCCCTTGTGCTTCGTAGATTCATTGATTCTGAAGCTAGAAAGGACCACAGTGATGGCCCATTCTGACCCTCTACAGTAGCTAGGCCATCGCTTCTGGCTGGGAGAAACTGTCCAGTGCCTTAGAATGGAAACTGTTTGGGGCAGAGGGGCTGTCTCTTTCCTCCAAGTTTGTGCAGCGCTGGGTGCAATGGAGTTCTGGTCCGTGACTGCACAATTCACATAATAATAATAATGGGAACTGACATAGTGTTGCCTTCCTGAGTCTGCAGAGAGCCTGAAATGATGTCTGGAGGAGATATGAAGGCCTCAGTCCTCTATGGGAGACAAATGCCAGTGTTAACTGTTTCATGGCCAATAAGCAGATGGTATAGGAGAAGTTGTGGGAATTGGCAGGAAAATCATTAGATGTGAAGAGCCACAAAGATGGGGAAGAAGGAGGGAACTCCGGGAAGGAGGGTGGGGAAGGAAGAGAAATAAAGGCCAGAGGGGTATGGGGTGGGGGAATTCTGTCCCCAACATGAAATTGTCATTAACAGTGGGACTCGGCTCCCTCCCCCAAATGAGCTTGACACCCCGGCTTACATCAAGACACACAGAGGGAAAAGCATAGCCCAAGCTCACACAGTGGGTTCGTGGCAGAGCCAGGAATAGAACCCAGGAGTCCTGAGGACCTAGCCCCTAGGCCGCACGACAGAGCGGCCTCCGTTCCTCTGCGCCCTGAAGGTTTGTCTCCATTTGCAGAGACCACCCAGCCGTGATCAAGCGGCGATTCACCAGCGTTCTGATCGTCTCCGGCCTCTCGCCACTCTTCGTCTGGCTCTGGAAGGAGCTGACAGGCATTAAGGTAAGATTGTCACCTGTTCCCTATCTCCTCCCTCCCCGATATCTGCAAGCTGGGCTGCCTATGTGGGAGAGTAGTCATGTGACTCGTAGCAAGCTGGGACAGTCCTGGCTGATAAGGATAGTCACGTGACACTTGTCTTGTGAAGGCCCCAAGGCCAGTATGTTGAAGTGTGGAGCCGGAGGCTGTCCCTCAAGCCCTGGGACTCCCTTGCAGCTAGCCTGGCCCTTCACATCGCCCCTCCTTCCTGGCTAATCCCATCAGGGAGAATCTTTTTAGTTAAAAGAAAAGGAGTACTTGTGGCACCTTAGAGACTAACCAGTTTATTTGAGCATGAGCTTTCGTGAGCTACAGCTCACTTCATCGGATGCATAGCATATCGTGGAAACTGCAGAAGACATTATATACACACAGAGACCATGAAACAAAACTTCCTCCCACCCCACTCTCCTGCTGGTAACAGCTTATCTAAAGTGATCATCAAGTAGAGCCATTTCCAGCACAAATCCAGGTTTTCTCACCCTTCCCCCCCCCCCCCCCCCCCCCACACACACACATACAAACTCACTCTCCTGCTGGTAATAGCCCATCCCTCTTTGAAACCTCTCTTTATAATGTGCATGATAATCAAGGTGGGTCATTTCCAGCACTAATCCAGGTTTTCTCATCCCCCCCCCACACCCCCCTCCAAAAACCACACACACAAACTCACTCTCCTGCTGGCAATAGCTCATCTTACAATGTGCACAGCAATAATCCAAGTTTAACCAGAACGTCTTGGGGGGGGTTTGTAGGAAAAAAACAAGGGGAGATAGGCTACCTTGCATAATGACTTAGCCACTCCCAGTCTCTAAAACCCCTCCAACGCATTATTAAGGATCTACAACCTATCCTGAAGGATGACCCAACACTCTCACAAATCTTGGGAGAAAGGCCAGTCCTTGCCTACAGACAGCCCCCCAACCTGAAGCGAATACTCACCAACAACCACATAGCACACAACAGAACCACTAACCCAGGAACCTATCCTTGCAACAAAGCCCGTTGCCAACTGTGCCCACATATCTATTCAGGGGACACCATCACAGGGCCTAACAACATCAGCCACACTATCAGAGGCTCGTTCACCTGCACATCCACCAATGTGATATATGCCATCATGTGCCAGCAATGCCCCTCTGCCATGTACATTGGTCAAACTGGACAGTCTCTACGTAAAAGAATAAATGGACACAAATCAGATGTCAAGAATTATAACATTCATAAACCAGTTGGAGAACACTTCAATCTCTCTGGTCACGCAATCACAGACGTGAGGGTCGCTATCTTAAAGCAAAAAAACTTCAAATCCAGACTCCAGCGAGAAACTGCTGAATTGGAATTCATTTGCAAATTGGATACTATTAATTTGGGCTTGAATAGAGACTGGGAGTGGCTAAGTCATTATGCAAGGTAGCCTATCTCCCCTTGTTTTTTTCCTACAACCCCCCCCCCAAGACGTTCTGGTTAAACTTGGATTATTGCTGTGCACATTGTAAGATGAGCTATTGCCAGCAGGAGAGTGAGTTTGTGTGTGTGGTTTTTTGGGGGGCGGGGGGGGGTGAGAAAACCTGGATTAGTGCTGGAAATGACCCACCTTGATTATCATGCGCATTATAAAGAGAGGTTTCAAAGAGGGATGGGCTATTACCAGCAGGAGAGTGAGTTTGTATGTGTGTGGGGGGGGGGGGGGGGGGAGGGTGAGAAAACCTGGATTTGTGCTGGAAGTGGCTCTACTTGATGATCACTTTAGATAAGCTGTTACCAGCAGGAGAGTGGGGTGGGAGGAAGTTTTGTTTCATGGTCTCTGTGTGTATATAATGTCTTCTGCAGTTTCCACGATATGCTATGCATCCGATGAAGTGAGCTGTAGCTCACGAAAGCTCATGCTCAGATAAACTGGTTAGTCTCTAAGGTGCCACAAGTACTCCTTTTCTTTTTACGAATACAGACTAACACGGCTGTTACTCTGAAACCTGTCTTTTTAGTTAGTGCTTTGCCAGCCACTGCCTCACCCTCTGGGTCTGAGTATTGTATTACATGGGTGCTTGCACACCCTGATCAAGATCAGGAGCCCCAGTCATGCTGGGGACTGCACAGACCCCCCCAGCCGAAATCAGGGCCCCATCGTGCCGGGTACTGCACAGGTGCACAGTGAGAGACAGGCCCTGCCCCGAAGAACTCAACAGTCTAAACAGATACAGAGTAGGAGGGGAAACAAAGGCACTGAGAGGAGAAGGGACTAGCCCAAGGTCTCTGGCAGAGCTGAAATAGAAACCAGGAGCCCTGAATGCCAGCCCCATGCACTAGTCACTGGGGTGCAGGGGGTGGCTGCAGGTCTGGGCCAGGGGGTGATGGCCTGCATGGTCCTGATCCACATGTGTCTTGTGTTTTGCTCAGCCAGGTATATCCCTGCTAGTTCTGCTGGGCTTCCGACTGGAGGGCATTGTGCCAGCGACTCTACTGCCCTTGTTGCTCACTATGGTATGTGTGGGGCTAATGCCCTAGGGCTGCCTTGCCCCAACCTGCTAGGCCCTGATAGAGGCTCTGCTGGGAGCAGGTGCCTGCTTTCTCTTGGAGGCCAATGGCTGGCCTGTCAAGCCGCCTTCTCTCCACCCCCGCTTGCTGTAGTGTGCCAGCAAACACAGAGGTGCCAGGCTCAGTCGTCTGCTCTGTGCTGCTGCCCTCATTGCAGGGCATGGACTCCTCCATGGTGGGGATGTGGTGCAGGCTGCTTTGTCCTGACTTTGCTAGCAGACTGGGCATAGAAGAGCGGCCCTTCTGAGATCAGTCGGAAGGACTGTGACTCACTGAGCAGACAGGGCTTAATGGTGCTGAGCTTTCCAAATTGCCCAGGGGCTTTAGGTGCCCATTAAAATGCCAGGGAACCAGGCACCCAGATCCTTCATGTGATGTTTAAACAATGGCTGTTGTCTCGGTGTGGGGACAGGACTGACAGCTGGGGTAAACCAGAATGCCAAAGGGGATGCTCACTCAGCACCTCCTTTTCTGTGCTAGGTCCTGTTCCTTGGGCCCCTCATTCAGCTCTCGATGGACTGTCCCTGGGACTGGGTTGATGGACTGAAGGTCATGTTTGGTAAGGCCTTGCTATTTAGATGATGGTAGCACGTAGGAACACAGACCGAAATCGTCTCCTCTCATGCTGCGTGCCGGGTGCTGCACGGACACAGTGAGAGACAGTCCTTGCCCTGAGGAGCTCACGGTCTAGCTAGACAAACGGTGGGAGGGGAAACTGGGGCATGGAGAGGGGAAGGGACTCACCTGAGGCCATTGGCAGAGCCAGGATTAGACCCCAAGAGTCCTGGCCTAGCTTGGAGTCTCTAGACCACGCTGCCTGTAACAGCAAGCTGCAGGGAGTGTTGGTGGTGAGCTAAGGGCACTAGTGGGCAAAGGTCGGCAGAGCTCTGTGTCTCCTGGGAGCCGCTCAGAGCTAGTGGGAGTGCACAGGGACAAAGAAGGGGGTCCCATAGTCAGGGGAGGGGGCATCCTCGGCCTGGTCTGTGCTTTTTGTTCATATCTATTGAGATGAGATGCCCAAGCAGCACTGGGGAGGGGAGCTCTGTGCCAGGCCTCCACAGGACATTCCAGAGACTTCTAGCAGCGCCATAATGCTACCCCCCTTCTCCCTGCAGACCCCCACTTCTGGGTGCTGTGCCTGAGTGACATGCGCTGGCTCCGCAACCAGGTGATCGCACCCCTGACAGAGGAGCTGGTGTTCCGGGCCTGTATGCTGCCCATGCTTATCCCTTGCACCGGCCTGGGGCCAGCCATCTTCACCTGCCCGCTCTTCTTTGGTGTCGGTGAGTACCCAGCATTACTCAGGCCCCCTGACTGAGCCGCCCCACGGTGTCCAACAGAGCTCCCTCCCCAGCTACTGCAAAGCATCCAGGCAGGGTCAACAGTATGGCTCTGAGCACAGCTTCCATCCCCCACCCCCAGGTTGCTGGGAGTGGTGGGGGCAGAGTCAGGGGGCATGTGACCTAGGCACAGCATTGCTCCTTCCCATGTCACTCTTCCCCACCCCTCCTCTCTGTCTGTCTCCCTTCCTCTTCCTGTACCCAGTGGGACTGAGGGGTTTGCACTGATCCCCACCCCACCCCCCGAGCAGCTTGGCAAGGGAACAAGTATCTACCTCCTCCCATACAGTGAGGGGAAGGCCGAGTTCCACTTCTCTGCTCCCCTCCCCAGTCCTACTGAGCACAAAACAAGCCCTTCTGAGCTAGGGGTGTCTGCCTTGGGCACAGGAGCACGGATTAGAAGCCTCCGCCCTGTGCACAACCCCCTGCCTGGTGCCCATTAGGGGCCAGCATGCTCACAGAGACGGGGAGCAGGTGCAGGTGGGGTTGGTGCAAGCAGGGTTCTCCTCAGATCAGCTCCTGCCAGTGGAGGCTGGGGAGGGGGGCTGGGCTAGCCACAGGCATTGATGGACATTTCCCTCTTCCAGCTCACTTTCACCACGTTATTGAGCAGCTACGGTTCCGCCAGGGCAGCATAGCCAGCATCTTCCTGTCGGCAGGTAGGAAATGGTTGCTAGGGCAATGGTCCTGAACTAAGGACCCCTAGACCAGCATTATCTTAGCCTGCTCTGGGTGCAGCTGGTTTTGTGTGAACCTGTTAGCGTGTCCTCCTCATTACCAGGGGTAGAGGTAGTTATGGTCAAACCCCTACCTAGAGCAGTCACACACATCTAGCCAGCCCTGGAGCTCCCCTGGGCCTGTCTCTGGCTCTTGACTGAGGAGAATCCCCTCCCTCACCCTCACTCCCAGTCTGGCACCAATGATGTGTGCCTGTACCGCCGGTGTGGAGATGCAGCCATCTCTGGGGAGGGGCATATGTATTGCCCCACTGTATTGGAAGCTGTTGGGTCAAAAGCACAATGAGAGCAGCACAAGTTGTCTGTGAAGGGTCTGGAGCGAGTTGGGGGTGGGGGAGGATGAACAGCAGCTTCCCTCCAGAACAGCTGGGGAAGTCTGGAGGGAAGCTGCCAGTGGTGAGCAAGGCAGCAACAAACACCAGAAAAGAAGGGGATGCAGAAAGTGGGAAGCCAGTGGATACAACCCCAATGATTGAGTTCCATCATCAACGGGGAGCTAGTAACAGAGCTGAAATAGCCACAAAAGGGTAATACCTAGAAAGAGGAAAAGTTAAGGGAAGACCAGTGAAGGAAATAAGCTTACTAAACATCCTTTAGACAAGGTAAAGTGACAGGAACAGAGACATTGGCAGAGGAGGGTTAATTGTTCAATCAGCCAAGAAGCCAACACATCAAGAAATACATGTCTTTATTGAAGCTGAAACTCAAAACAGTATGAAAGGGTGGGGTTTATGTTCTAGTCCATTGTATTTTCTAAATCAAAATTCTTTTGTTCACTAAATGTAAATTGTAATCTATAAAGTCAGTTTAATTAACATAATTGTAGTTAGTCTGGCCTCTCTCTGGATCCCTGATGGTGGGAAAAGATGTGGCAACTCTGTTTTAAGCACACACAGTTTTTTGCCAGAAGTGGTCAGTCGTGATACTGTATAAGGGAATTTCAGTGGCTCTTTCTAAAAGATTCTGCTCTCTCCTGCAGCTTTCCAGTTCTCATACACAGCTGTCTTCGGGGCCTACACAGCATTCATCTTCATTAGGACAGGTCAGTGCTGCAGGTTGCCTTTCTGTGCAGACAGAGTTCCCTCCCCAGCCTGGCATGGAACCACCATCCATTTCTGTACCCTCTACCACAGGGGCTCTAGTTAGAGAAGACCAGATGCCTGTCTTGGAAAGAGTCCCTTCCCCTGTTTATGCCCAGTGTTCCTCCCTTATAACCAGTTGGGCTCCAGTTTAAGTTCCCTCTAAGCGCTGCAGCGAGAGAGGGCTTGGGGGGTTGCCTCTCCCCCAGGGCAGCCTGCACCCCAAACTCCCCCCCACCAACCTTGTGTCACACATCACCTCCATATTGGTGCACATAAAACAAAATTCATTCTGCCCATGGATGTAAAAAATTTGAGAGAACACTGGCTCCAGTCCCCCCAAAGTTGAGTCACAGAGCTGCTTCAGCTCATCTCTAGGGGTATGAATACATGGTTGTAACACACTGTGGTTAAAAAAAAAAACTTGTTCTCTTCTCCCATCCAGGACACCTGATTGGCCCTGTGTTGTGCCACTCCTTCTGCAACTACATTGGCTTCCCTGCCATCTGTGCTGTCCTGGAGCATCCCCAGCGCCTCACTGTTGTCATCTTCTATGTGCTGGGCATGGTGCTCTTCCTCCTGCTCCTGCACCCCATGACTGACCCAGCTTTCTTTGGAGACATCCCTGTTTGCTCTCTGCCTGCAGCCAGCTCCGGCTTCTCTGTGTGTTCCTGACATCTGGGGCACGGGTTTCAGACCCGACACTACCCCCTGCACCCTCCCACTGAGAGCAAGAGATATATTTTTTTATTATTAAAGTACTTTGGAAGGTGTGCTAACTTGTCTTTCTTCTACTGATTTTGGGGGCTGCTACAGCAGCCCCCCACCCATGGGTAACTTATAATTTAAATCAGCTTCTGTACCAAATGACTGGAGGATAGCGAATGTGACACCAATTTTTAAAAAGGGCTCCAGAGATGATCCTGGCAATTACAGGTTGGTAAGCCTGACTTCAGTACTGGGCAAACCATAGTAAAGAACAAAATTGTCAGACACATCCATGAACAGAATTCACTGGGGAAGAGTCAATCAAGAAGCATGTGGACAAAAGGGATCCAGTGCACTTTGTTTTCTGAAAGCCTTTTTAAGCAAGGTAAACTGTCCTGGGATATGGTGGGAAGGTCCTGTCATGGATCAGTAATTGGTTTAAAAGATGGGACTAAATGGTCAATTTTTGGAATGGAGAGAGGTAAATAGTGGTCCGTCCCTGTCCCCCCACGGGGAACCACCAGTCCTATTCATATGAGCTACAAAAGGATCTTTCAAAATAATCCCAGCTATGTATATAGAATGGGGGTGGGGGGCTGGAAATAACATTAACAGGCAGAAGGTTTAAAAGGAAGCCTGGACTTTGGTCAGGAAGCCTGGACTAGACCCCGCATGGCCAGTAGACCCTCACTTAGGAGCAACCTCATCATGCAGGTTTCCCTAACTCTACCCGCCCACCACCGAAGGGTGGGTCTTTCAAAAGTTTACACCTGACCACGGTTAGTACAGCCTGAAAGTAGCGTGCAGACGGCAAGTTCGTAGTTCGGACTCTGCTGTCTCATTGCCCCGCCTCGTAAAGCCAACAGGCAGCGACTTAGCGCCTGCCGCGCTGGGGCTGAGTCTCGCGGCTCTGCCCTTCCCCCTGCCAGCGCCCCTCACCCCAGCCGGGCTTCAGACGGCGCAAAACAGCGCCTCTGCGTAACGTAGTTGGGCCTCGGCTGCCCGCGAGCCTGTGAGCGCCACGGCCACGCACCGCCCGTGACTGGGGTCGGGCTCCCTTGCAGCAGCAGCAGCCGGGCCCCGGGGAAGGGGGCGCGCGCGCTCTGCGCTGCTCTCTCTTTTCGCTCCGGAAACGCCTCCGCTGGGTCGCGCGTAGGTAGGTTGCTTCCGGGCTACGCCGCCGACCCGGCCAATACGAGCTAAGCCCCGCCCCCCGCCTCCAAGGGGGCGGAGACTGCGCGTGCACCATGACGCATGCGCAGCTTCTCTGGCGGGTGCTTGGTCCTGTGCACGCCCGTCACCAGCCAAGTGGTTACTATATTAGGGGCCACTAGGGGGCAGCAAAGGGGCTAGCGCCTGTGCTCTCTTGGGCCCTGTGGAGGGGTGAGGCGGATCGCTGTGTGGGGCATGATCAGGGATCCTACCTCCCTCTGTAGCAGGGAGCTCTGCCTAGGAGCAAGTGGTGCTGTTGTAGGAGAGGGGCACTACCTGATAGAGTCTAGTAGCTGCTGCTAGTGTTCTAGGAAGTGCTAAGTAAAAGCTTACACATGGGGGAAATCCCTCTGTAGGGGCCTGCACTTTGGGCAGGGGAGGTGATGCCTGGATATGGGTGGCTCGCTAACAGTCTCTCTCCTGCTGCACCAGCTTGTTTTGCCACCATGCAGGAACATTTCCACTCTCACTGGCAGCATCACCAACAGGCTCTGCTGTGTCCTTCACACGCACCCCCCCCCCCCCCCAGCACCACACATCCCTGCAACAAAAATCATGCCTGGTGTGGAGAAAGCAAATAAAATGTTATTAACCCTTCACCCAACACACAGACCAGGGGTCACCCAATGACTAGGCAGCTGGCTTAAAACAAACATAAGGAAGCACATCACACAAGGCACAGTCAGCATGTGGAACGCATTGCCAGGATTGTTGTGAAGGCCAAAAGTATAACTACCCGGCTTCAAAAAAGAATTAGCTGAGTTCATGGAGGATAGGTTCCTCAATAGCTAGTAGCCAAGATGGTCAGGGATGCAACCCCGTGCTCTGATTGTCCCTAAACCGTTAACGGCCAAAAACTGGGACTACAGGGGATGGCTCATTTGATAAATTGCCCTGTTATGTTTATTGGCTCTGAAACATCTGGCACCAGCCACTGCTGCAAACCAGGATAATGGGCTAGATGGACCATTGGTCTGACCCAGTATGGCTGTTCTCATGTCCTAGTGGGGGAAGCTGTATCCTAGTGGATTAGAATCAGCAAGGCAAAGATTTCTGACCCAAAGAGGCTTGAGTCTCCTGCAAAACAGGGCCAGCAGCTAGGAGCAGATGTTGGACAAATCCACACTGGGAACAAGAGGCAGATGTTTAGCAGGAAATATGAGTCCTCAGTGGGGCAGCTCCTACTGGGGCCAAGTTGGGGTGGGGAGATATATTTCATTCCTTGGGGGCTTTACATGCAGGCCAGATGGCTCGAAAAGCCATGCTCTGGCTCCACCACCAGATCTGAGCTGGGGACAGGAGTGACTGTGGGGATCCTCTGGCCTCAGGACCTGCAGGGAGTCTGGCTGGGGACTCAGAACAGGTCCCTCTGGCCTTAGAATCCCTCCCCACACTAGCAACAAACAGCCCCAGTGTGTGGGAGCTCAGAAATGTACAAGATCTTCTGGTTTCACTAATTGCATCCCCTTACTTTTCACTGCTTTGACACTCGTTCATCTAGCAGCAGTCTTGTAGCACTAGGGCCACTCCTTATCCAGTACACCCCACCCCACCCCGCCCCAGTGTGGTAATGATCAAACATAACACGTCCCAGGGGAGGTATTGGCTTAATTTTACCAGCAGAGATAACAGTGTCTACACTACCACGATAAGTCGATCTACACTACGCAACTCCAGCTACGTGAATAACATAGCTGGACTCGACATACCTTAGGTTGAGTTACCGCAGGGCCTACGCTGCGGGAGTCGACAGGAGAAACTCTCCCATCGACTTACCTTACTCTTCTCATTGGGATAGAGTACAGGGGTCAACTGGAGAGCGATCTGCTGTTGATTTGGCGGGACTTCACTAAACCTGCTAAATCAACCGCTGGTGGATCAATCCCAGCTGTAGTGTAAATGGTGGGTGGCTTCCCCAGGATTACACAGGGATGAGGAATAGAGCCCAGGAGTCCTGTCTGCCCTTTTCTAAGCACTAGACAAACCTCCACCTCCCCAGAGCTGGGGCTAGAAGCCAGGAATCCTAACTGCCAGTCATACCACAGTAACAAAAGGATTTAAAAAGGCCCCTTCCCCCACCCCAAGGCAGCCACAATACAAAACACTCAAGTCACCAAAACCTTAATTAACAGGGAAAAAAATTCTTAGGGCCCAGCCTGCCTGACTCTCTGCCACATGCACCTCAAGGAAGCACACTGACAAATGGCTTAATACTGCATACACAGGGGCATTTATACAAGGCTCCTTTCCCATCATGCTCAGCAGCAGGGGTAAGCCCACCCCACTTGCCCCTGATGGGCAGAGAACCAGCCAATCACTGCAGCTTTTGAGTATTTTTCCCACTGTGCCAGGCTTTCCTTCACCTGGAGGTACAGCATCTGTTTGGTCATAGTGACAGAGCGCACAGAAATTCCTCCCCCTCCATCCTCAGCACCCTCTGAAGAGATGGGTTGTGCCAGGAGCCATCGATTCATGGCATTAGGCTCCAGGCAGGGAGCTGGGAGCAACAGAAGCCCCAAGCCCTGCAGGGAACGACTCACCCAAGGCCACACAGAGCTGGGGGTAGAACCCAACCCTCCTAACTCCCTGATACTGTAATCCACTAGATTCACACACACACCTTATGAGCCAGGACTCCTGGGTTCTATCCCAGCTTGGGGGGGGGGGGGGGTCCTTTTTGGGCAGACACCCCCACCCCCACACACACTGGCTGTTTAACCACCACCAGATATGGCACACAAGTGACATTTTACCCCCACATAAAGCACTAAGCTTCTTGGCTTTACTTTCACAGCCCTTCACAGCCTAGCCCCAGCCAATCTATCATCTCCCATCTGCTATCGAGATGCAACAGCCACCTGCCATCAGCCCGTGACACCGGCCTCCATTGCCCACTCGTTACATTTCCAATCAAGCCCCTTGGTGCTTTCTCCTGCACTGCCCCACCCACTTGGGAGGAGCTCCCTGTAAACATCCACGTCACCTCCTGAGCCTCCTGCCAATCCCCGTCACAAAACTCTCCTTTGCCACAACCTCTGCAGAAAACTTGACACTGCTCAGGCTGCTGGTGCAGAGCTCACGGCCTCTCCTGCTGACCAGAGGTGTCTGGTTCCTTGTGCTCCCCTGTCTGGCCAGCTCCACCTGTTGACCTTTGTAGTAGGCTGATGGTGCTCTGGGGGCAGGGACTGCCTGGCTGGTCTGTGTTTGTACAGCACCTGGCAGAATGGGGTCCATGACTGCAGCTCGTAGGCCCCACTGCAATACCCTCACTAATAACGACGACTTTATTTTTCTTGGGGATTTCAGGCTTCAATCTCTAGGAATTAAGCAGAAGACACCTAGACCCAGAGCCACAAAGCCATCAAGATGCCTAACTCCCACAGACCCTAGACCTCATCCCGCCCTTCCATCCCCCAGTAATAGGCTTTATTCTCTTCTCTGGTCTTGTCTTCACTGGGTCTTAGACCAGCCTCCGAGAGAACTGGAGCTCCTACTAGTGGTGCAACAAGCGACATGACCAGCATCTGTCCCAGTGGGTTTGCTCAGCCTCGCCCCAAGGGGAGAGCTGTGTGAGCAGTGGAGTGTTGGTTTTGGTAGGGTTTTTATAGAACACGCCGCTCTGTGTTTATATTGGCGAAGGCTGGTCGGAGACGCCCACCAGCAGGGAGGCTGATAGGTGAGGAATCACGGGACATGGAGGGTTTGATCTCCCAGTTTCTTCACATTTGTAATGGCAGGTGGCTGCCAGTCCCCATGCCCCGGGGCAGCAGAGTTCAAAACTTTTCCCAGGAGGAGCCCTGCAGAAGGGCAAGTTACACTGTGGCTGGCTGGAGAGCTGCTCACACCAGTACAGGTACATCTGCTCCCACACTGGCTCGTGGGGACCTCACCCACCAGTGCTGTGGCCAAATGGACTCACTCAGACCCGTCTGCAAGGCAGGCACCACCTTTGCCCAGCAGTGCTTGTAAAACACCTGGGAACCTGAGAACGGCACCGCTCTGCTCACCCCCTGCCCCGTACGCACTGATTCTGCCCCACACACATGCACACACACAGTACGGATCCTCTCCAGCCCAGGGGGCAAAGCCTCTCTCACACGCACTGTACAGAAGCCAGGTGGTTGGTGGGTCTCTCTGTTATGTTTCATTTATTAGCGGGTGTAAGGAGCACACCTGGCCCAGCCCGACCTGGCTCTGCTCCCCAGCTCCTCCCAGCCCCGTTCCTTGCGCCCCACCCCCAGCGCGCAGCTCCCTGCACCGGAGCCACGGGACCCCTCAATGGCGCAGCTTGCCCCCTAGCTGGGGACAGACATGCCGAGAACTGGCCCCACCTCCTTCATTTTTGAGGCATTGAGGGGGAAGTTTGGGGTTCAAAGCACAAGGCCTGCACCCCTAGAGGGGGAAGGGAGGTGCTGAGACTGGGGGACGAGAGGGGCTGATCCAGGCTGGGAAAGCAGGCGTCTACTTGGGCAGCAGCAAAGACACAGAGCTGAGGCGGCTCCTAGCTGGAGCTGGGCTTTGGGGAGGACTGGGGGCAAGACGTGGGGGATAGAGGGTCCTAGCCCAGACAGATCCCCATCCATCTGTCCAGGCCGCGTGGGGCTCCACAGTGTCGTCATTCCATGGGGCAGGGGGGTGGGAATCCAGGGCAGGTTCCCCCCACCAATCTGGGGAAGGGGTGTTGATCCTGTGAGGTGCAGCAGGGGGCTCCCAGTGTGGGGGTTACAGGTCGCTCTCCCCGTACAGGGCGCTGGAGAAGGAGACGTAGTCCAATGCGCCCGACACCGTGTCAGCCCCGCTGTACTTTGTCATGCGGCTGATGCAATACTCGGCCTGCTCCGGGGGCAGCTCCCGCCGCAGCTCCTCCACGGTGATGTAGTTCTGAAAGGTGGGAGGGGAGATGGTTAGAGGGGCAGAAGCCCAGCCCCTCGCCCCTGCCCAACAGGGGCTCTGCTGCTGCTAGCGGACCCCAGGCCCTGGCTAGCCTAGGGAGACGAGCCCGGGTCTGTGGGGCCCCTTTGGGTCTGCACTGCCCACACTCCCTGCTCTAGCACAGTCTGCTGCAGGGCCACCCCCACCAGTGCCACCTGGCTGCGCAGGGTCTAACTCAGCGGTTCTCAAACTGTGGGTCGGGACCCCAAAGTGGGTCACAGCCAGAGCCAAAGCTCAAGCCCAACTGCCTGGGGCCAAAGCCTAAGGGCTTCAGCCCTGGGTGGCAGGGCTCAGGTTACAGGCCCTCTGCCTGGGACTGAAGCCCTTGGGCTTTGCCCCCCCGGGGCAGTGGGACTCAGGCAGGTTCAGGCTTTGGTCCTCCCTCCTGGGGTCGTGTAGTAATTTTTGTTGTCAGAAGGGGGTCATGGTGCAATGAAGTCTGAGAACCCCTGATCTAACTACATGGGCAGGTGGCCCGGATGCTCTGAGAGCCTGATGCTGCTGCATCCAAACCTGGGGAGGGGGGAACCCTCCTGAACCGCAGCCTGTGACTCAGGGTCCTCGACAGGCATGGGGTGGGGGGCACGTCGCTAGGGGCCAGTGGAGGCGGAGTGGAATAAAACCTGCCCTCCACATATCTTCACAGCAAACAAGAGACCCAAGGGAAACCCCAGCAGACCCATGGGAGCTGGCTCAGTGTGACCTAGAGGCTACCAATCCCAGCATGCTCTGCAGCAAGCCCAACCCCATGCCCTTCATAAGCTGCTACCCCACAGGCCCCAGCGGTTGAGGAAGACACTCCCAGCCCAGCAGAGCCCTCCGAGGGGTCTGGGTGGAGGACCTGGCTGGACTGACCTTGTCTGATGCCAGGATCTTGAAGGAGGCCACGACCTGCTCAGCCGTGTCGGTCTCGGCTGTCTCGCGGGTCATGAAGTCGATGAAGGCCTGGAACGTCACCACGCCTGTGCTGTTGGGATCCACCAGCGTCATAATCCGGGCAAACTCCACCTCGCCCTGGGGGAGAGGAATGGGGGTGAGGCTGGGGCTGCACTGAGTTAGGCTCGGGGTTGAGCCCACTGTGGCACTAGGGGGCGCTGTGCTGCAAAGAGTGGGGCATGGGCTCAGTTCAGCCAGTACTGGCTCCCCTGTGCGGGGGTCTCTTACCAGGTCATAGCCCATGGAGATGAGGCAGGCGCGGAAGTCATCAGGGTCCATCATCCCATTCCTCTTCTGTGGCAGGAGGCAGGGAGGGAAGAGAAGACGTCAGGCCAGGAATGTGACCCTAGGGACCAGACCTGCCTGGCATGGGTGCAGCCCAGGCAGTTTGAGCTCCTGCTGCCAGTGAGTCCCCCCCGAAGCCCCACAGGGACCTCCACTAGGGTGCAGAGCTCCACCTCTATGAGCCATTCATGCCCCCACACCACACTCAGGCTGTGTCAGGATTGAGGGGCATCGGCAGAGCTGTAGGGCGGAGGAAGCCCAGGGCTGGAATAGCAGAGAGCTGTGGGTTGGGACTACGAGGCACCGGCAAAGCTGGCTGTGAGCGGCAGTGGTGGGGAGTTGGGTTACCTAGATGGGAGACAGCTGGGGGAGTGGGGTTATCGAGAAAGGTTATCAACGGGGCTGAGCTATCTGGGCAAGGGTGGAGTTATCGAGGATGGTTCTCTATGGGGGCGGAGCTATCCAAGCAGGGGCGGGGTTATTGATGGGGAAGGGCTATTTAGGCAGGGTTGAGGTTGGGTTATTGATGGGGGCAGGGCTATCCAGGCAGGGGCGGGTTTATTGATGGGGGCAGGGCTATCCAGACAGGGGCGGGGTTATTGGGGTTGGGTTATTCATGGGGAAGGGCTATCTAGACAGGGGCGGGGTCATCAGGATGCAGGGGGCCGTGTCTCACCCGGTCGAAGTGGTTGAAGGATGCCCGGAACTCGTTCATTTGCTCCTGGCTGATGCCCTTGGCATCGCGGGTCAGGATCTGGTTCTCCACCTCATTGATGGTTCGGGCGATCGTTGTCAGCAGCTGCTCCCAGCCCACCCGGATGTGCTGTGGGGACAGAAGAGGAGATCACAGCACCTGGGGGATCACCCCACCAAGATCATCCTGCCATCACTCCTGTTCCCCGTGCACAAAGCACAACCACGTGTCCCCCAATGAGTCACGAAAACCTGCCCCTCCAAACCCCTCCCCTGAGACCCTCTGTCCCCTCAGAGCACGCTTAGCCATCCCCTCCCCCCGAGAGCCCCTGTCAGCCCCTGATCCCTGCTTGGAGAGCCGCCCCACAGGGAGCCCCACAGCCCCATCTGGCCTCTCACCTCCATGGTGTAGCTGGTGTGCTTGTTGTCAAAGACCAGGGCCTCCTGGATGAGCTGGTGGTCACCCTCCAGCTTGTCGATGTTGGCCTTGTAGTTAATGATGTTCTGCTCCTGCTGCTTGAGATGGTTCATCTGGTCCTCGAGGGAGCCGCTGATGTCCACTGAGATGTGCCCAATCTCCTGTGGGGGGCAGCGGGCTGTCACTGGGTGAGGACACTGTGCCCTGCTCTCCTTACTGAGCCCCACTCCCCTCCCAGAGCTGGGAGTGAACCCAGGAGTCCTGGCTCCCTGCTTCCCACTCCCCAGCTCTAAGCATTATCGATTCATAGAATCATAAGATTGGAAGGGAACTCGAGTGGTCACCTACTCCAGTCCCCTGTACTCCATCAGGACTAAGTAATAACAGGATCATCCCTGACAGGTGTGTGTCTAACCAGCTCTCAAAAACTTCCAATGATGGAGATTCCACAACCTCCTAAACAATTTATTCTAGTGCTTAACCACCCTGATAGTTAGGAATGTCCAACCTAAACTTCCCTGGCTGCAATTTAAGCCTATTGCTTCTTGTCCTATCCTCAGCAATTAAGAACAATTCTTCTCCCTCCTCCTTGTAACAATCTTTTATGTACTTGAAAACTGTTATGTCCCCTCTCAGTCTTCTCTTCTCCAGACTAAACAAACCCAATTTTTTCTATTTCCCTCATAGGTCATGTTTTCTAGACATTTAATCATTTTTGACAGGTTTCAGAGTAACAGCCGTGTTAGTCTGTATTCGCAAAAAGAAAAGGACTACTTGGTTAGTCTCTAAGGTGCCACAAGTACTCCTTTTCTTTTAATCATTTTTGTCACTCTTCTCAGGACTTTCTTCAATTTGTCCACATCTTTCCTGAAATGTGACGCCCAGAACTTGACACAATACTCCAGTTGAGGCCTAATCAGCACGGAGTAGATCGGAATAATTACTTCTTATGTCTTGCTTACAACACTCCTGTTAATACATCCCAGAAGAATGTTTGCCTTTTTTGCAAGTGTTACATTGTTGACTCATATTTAGCTTGGGATCTACTATGACCCCCAGATCCATTTCCGCAGTACTCCTTCTGAGGCAGTCATTTCCCATTTTGTATGTGTGCAATGATTGTTCCTTCCTAAGTGGAGTACTTTGCATTTGTCCTTATTGAATTTCATCCCATTTACTTCAGACCATTTCTCCAGTTTGTCCAGATCATTTTGAATTTCAGTCCTATCCTCCAAAGCACTTGCAACCCCTCCCAGCTTGGTATCATGCACAAACTTTATAAGTGTACTCTCTATGCCATTATCTAAATCATTGATGAAGATATTGAACAGAACCGGACCCAGACCTGATCCCTGCAGTTCCCCACTCATTATGTCCTTCCAGCCTGACTGTGAACCACTGATAACTACTCTCTGGGAATGGTTTTCCAACCAGTTATGCACCCACCTTATAGTTAGGGCCCTACCAAATTCATGGTCCAATCGGTCAATTTCACGGTCATAAGATTTTAAAAATCGTAAATGTCATGATTTCAGATATTTAAATCTGAAATTTCACGGTGTTGTAACAATAGAGGTCGTGACCCAAAAGGGAGCTGTGGCGGGGTTGCAGGGTTACTGTAGGGGGTCACAGTATTGCCACCCTTACTTCTGTGCTGCTGCTGGCAGGATGCTGCCTTCAGAGGTAGGCACCTGGCCAGCAGCCTCTGCTCTCCGGCCACCCAGCTCTGAAGGCAGCACAGAAGTAAGGGTGGCAATACTGCGACCCCCCCTACAATAACTTTGCAACCCTCCACAATCCCTTTTTGGGTCAGGCCCCCCAGTTTGAGAAATGCTGGTCTCCCCCATGAAATCTGTATCGCACAGGGTAAAAGTACACAAAAGACCAGATTTCATGGGGGAGACCAGATTTCACGGTCCGTGATGTGTTTTTCATGGCCGTGAATTTGGTAGGGACCTACTTATACTAGCTCCATCTAGGTTGTATTTTCCTAGTTTGTTTATGAGAAGGTCATGCGAGACAGTATCAAAAGCCTTACTAAAGTCAACATATATCACGTCTACCGCTTCTCCCTATCCACAAGGCTTGTTACCCTTGTCAAAGAAAGCTATTACGTTGGTTCTGAGGAACTGATCTGAGGAACTGTCCCAGATTGAGGTATCATTAGAGGAGGTTTTGGAACAAATTGATAAATTAAACAGCAATAAGTCACCAGGACCAGATGGTATTCACCCAAGAGTTCTGAAGGAACTCAAACGTGAAGTTGCAGAACTACTAACTGTAGACTGTAACCTATTATTTAAATCAGCTTCTGTACCAGATGACAGGAGGATAGCTAATGTGACACCAATTTTTAAAAAGGTCTCCAGAGGCGATCCCAGCAATTACAGGCCTGTAAGCCTGACTTCAGTCCCGGGGAAACTGGTTGAAACTATAATAAAGAACAATATTGTCAGACATATATATGAACATAATTTTTTGAGGAAGAGTCAACATGGTTTTAGTAAAGGGAAATCATGCCTCACCAATCTACTAGAATTCTTTGAGGGGGTCAACAACATGTGGACCAAGGGGATCCAGTGGATATAATGTACTTAGATTTTCAGAAAGCCTTTGACAAGGTCCCTCACCAAAGGTTCTTACGCAAAGTAAGCTGCCACGAAATAAGAGAGAAGGTGCTCTCATGGATTGGTAACCGGTCAAAAGATAGGAAACAAAGGGTAGGTATAAATGATCAGTTTTCAGAATGGAGAGAGGTAAATAGTGGTGTCCCCCAGGGGTCTGTTCTGGGACTAGTCCTATTCAACATATTCATAAATGATCTGGAAAAAGGGGTAAACAGTGAGGTGGCAAAATTTGCAGATGATACAAAATTACTAAAGATAGTTAAGACCCAAGCAGACTGCGAAGAGCTACAAAAGGATCTCTCAAAACTGGGTGATTGGGCAAAAAAATGACAGATGAAATTTAATGTTGATAAATGCAAAGTAATGCACATTATGCTTTCCAATCCCAACTATACATATAAAATGATGAGGTCTAAATTAGCTGTTACCATTCAAGAAAGAGATCTTGGAGTCATTGTGGATAATTCTCTGAAAACATCCACTCAATGTGCAGTGGCAGTCAAAAAAGCAAATAGAATGCTGGGAATAATTAAGAAAGGGAGATATTAGGACAGAAAATATCATGTTGCCTCTATATAAATCCATGGTACGCCCACATCTTGAATACTGTGTGCAGATGTGGTCGCTCCGTCTCAGAAAAGATATATTGGAACTGGAAAAGGTTCAGAAGAGGGCAACAAAAATGATTAGGGGTATGGAACGGCTTCCGTATGAGGAGAGATTAATAAAACTGGGACTTTTCAGCTTGGAAAAGAGACGTCTAAGGGCAGATATGATTAAGGTCTATAAAATCATGACTGGTGTAGAGAAAGTAGATAAGGAAGTGTTGTGTACTACTTCTCATAACACAAGAACTAGGGGTCACCAAATGAAATTAACAGACAGCAGGTTTAAAACAAATAAAAGGAAGTATTTCTTCACACAACTCACAGTCAACCTGTGGAACCCCTTGCCAGAGGATGTTGTGAAGGCCAAGACCACAACAGGGTTAAAAAAAGAACTCGATAAATTCATAGAGGATAGGTCCATCAATGGCTATTAGCCAGGATGGGCAGGAGTGGTGTCCCTAGCCTCTGTTTGCCAGAAGCTGGGAATGAGTGACAGGGGATGGATCACTTGATGATTATCTGTTCTGTTCATTCCCTCTGGGGCACCTGGCACTGGCTACTGTCGGAAGACAGGACACTGGGCTAGATGGACCTTTTGTCTGACCCAGTAGGGCCATTCTTATGTTCTTATGGTCTGACAGAATTTGTTCTTGATAAATCCATGCTGACTGTTACTTATCACCTTATTATCTTCTAGGTGTTTGCAAATTGATTCCTTAATTATTTGCTCCATTATCTTTCCGGGTACTGAAGTTATGCTGACTGGTCTGTAATTCCCCGGGTTGTCCTTATTCCCCGTTATATAGACTGGCACTTTATTTGCCATTTTCCAGTCCTCTGGAATCTTTCCCGTCTTCCATGACATTCGAAGATAATCACTAATGGTTCAGATATCTCCTCAGTCAGCTCTTCGAGTATTCTAGGCTGTATTTCATCAGGCCCTGGTGACTTGAAGACATCTGACTTGTTTAAGTAATTTTTAACTTGTTCTTTCCCTATTTTAGCCTCGGATCCTACCTCATTTTCACTGGCATTCACTATGTTAGACATCCAATCACTACTAACCTTTTTGGTGAAAACTGAAACAAAAAAAGACATTTAGCACTTCTGCCATTTCCACATTTTCTGTTGTGTTTTCCCTCTCATTGAGTAATGGGCCTACCTTCCTCTTGCTTTTAATGTATTTGTAGAATGTTTTCTTGTTACCCTTTATGTCTCTAGATAGTTTGATCTCGTTTTGTGCCTTGGCCTTTCTGATTTTGTCCCTACATACTTGTGTTATTTGTTTATATTCATCCTTTGTAATTTGATCCAGTTTCCACCTGTTGTAGACTCTTTTGAGTTTCAGATCTTTGAAGATCTCCTGGTTAGTCCCCACACTCCTCCCAGAGCTGTGGCTAGAACCCAGGAGTCCTGACTCCCAGCCCCCCACCCCCACTCTAACCATTAGTCCTCACTCCCCTTCCAGAGCCGTGGTTAGAATCCACACACTGGAGCTCTCACCTCCATCTTGGTCTGGATCCAGGGCCCCAAGACATTGGCCTGGGCAGCAAATTGGCGCCGCAGCCGCTCATTGGCCTGTTGCCGCGCCAGCTCCTCCTGCAGCGTCTGGTCTCGGTGTGGCACCAGCTGCTTCACCTGTTGGGGAGGGAGCAGCAGGTGAGACGCTGTGGGACAGGACTCCAGATGGAGGAGGCTGAGCGCAATGGGTTGGGAAGTCTGGGTTCCAGCTCGGGGAGGGCAGGGTCCAAGAGCAATGGGGCTGGGGAGGCAGGGCCGGCTAGACAGATAGGCACTGACAGACAGGCAGGGGGCGTGACGCCTGCGGGGTCAGATGGCTAGATGGACAGTGGGGTGGGACAGACACAGTCAGGGGGCGGGAGGGTCAGCCGGGTTCCCGCTCCCAGTGGCCGCACTCACCGTGTCCCATTTGCTGGCGATGTCGAGGTGTGAGAGGTTGGTGTAGGGGTTCACCCCGCTTAGCTTGATACCGTAGGTCTGGGCGATCTTCTGGATCTCGTTCTGAATGCCTAGGATGGCCATGCGCTCCTTGTCGGCCTCGGGCAGTGTGGCCTTGAACTGCTCATGGGCCGTGATCAGGCTCTGCAGGCAGAGGGACAGTTGCCATGGGGGGAGTGTGGCCCGAAGAGCCCCTCACAGCCCGTGGGCTGAGGGCCCACCGCCCTGGGTCAGATCTGGCCTGACGCCCTCACTCCCCATCACGCTGGGGGCAGAACGTGTCTGCGAGGTCTGGTGTGTACAGTGGTGGCCCACTGGTCCCCAGATCCCTGTGGGATGCCTGCGCAGGTTCTGCCCAGAGTTACCGACGTGCTGGTTGTGTGTTTGTACAGCGCGTTTGGGAGGCAGAGCTCACACTCAGCCTGGACAGCGCACGGGGCAGTGACCCGGCTGGCTGGTTGGATAGTGACAGGATATTTACATATAAGGCAAACAAAGCCATGAAGCTAACAAGCGGTGAAAGAGACACCTGAGTGATCACGCCTGGGACAGAGCCTGCATCCCAGGCCACCCTCTGGCTCTGGATTCAGGGACAATGGCCTCTGGTGACACAGGAGGAACAAAGAGGGGCCAGAGGGAGCAGTGCCTCTGAGGCTGGGAAAGCTGGGTCCCTGGCCAGGGGGGATGGAGATGCTGCAAACTTGAGGTGGATAAGAAAACTGCTCAGGCAAAGGCTGGAACTTTGGGAAATTAAGTGTGTTAGCTAGAAAGTGGGTTTTGTTCTCTCCAGCAAAACTCTGTCTAGCTAAGGGGTAACACCGGGGCTTACAGTTTTGGCCACCTGAGCAGAGCATCACAGGGATACTGTGCCTGACTGCGCCACACCCCATAGACCCCCCCCAACTTCCCTTGACCCACTCCCACCCAGCCCCAGCCCTGCCACTTCCCCTAATTCCACCCCCCTTAAGCCTCCTACCTCCCTTGACCCCAGAGAGCAGGGGGCTGAGGGATTCATACACCGAAAGGAAACTAAGGCACAGAACAGGAAAGTGACTTGTCCAAGGTCAGAGGCAGAGGCAGGATAGAACCCAGGAGTCCTGGCTCCCAGCACTCCCTGTTCTAACCACTAGACCCCACTCCCCTCCCAGAGCCAGGGATCTAGCCCAGGGGCTCTGTGGGCCGCACCTGGATCTCCTCAATGCTGTGCACGATGAACATGTCCTGCAGGTCCTCGGTGGCACCATCCATCCAGTTGTTGAAGGGCGCGGCTCTCTTGGCAAACTCCAGGTACAGCTGGTCGATGGTCTCCAGCAGCTTTTCCACCCGCTGGGCAGGGACAGAGCCAGAGGGTTAGAGGGGAAGGGGCACCTACCATCTCCCTGGCCCCTGCACTGGGGCAGGCCTGTCCCCAGCCACACCCCTCCCCACTCCGGTTGGCAGCAGGAGCTCCCCTGCCATCCGGGGCCCCCTCTCACCTCCAGCGCGTCCCTCCTCTTCTGGGTCAGGGTGCCCAGTGTGTCCCATTGGTCACAGATGGCCTGGCAGCGGGAGTTCACCGAGGCGGCATCATGGTAGTCCAGCTCACTGCGGGGGAGGGGAGAGATGGTGGGAAGGTAAGGGCAATGAGCCATGGGGCAGGGCACTGAGCCATTGGGGTGCCACAGGGCAGGGCATAGAGCCACTGGGGTGCCACAGAGCAGGGCATAGAGCCATTGAGCAAGGCATAGAGTCATGGGGCAAGGCACAGAGCCCCTGGGGTGCCACTGGGAAAAGGTACAGAGCCCCTGGGGTGCCATGGGGAGGGGCACAGAGTCCTGTATACTGCCCACCTACCTAGGGACACCACCTGCCCGGGCACTAGGAGCTGGGTGGGGCCTCGTGGTTAGAGCAGGGGGCTGAGAGCCAGGACTCCTGCGTTCTCTCCCTGGCTCTGACAGGGAGATTCTGGCTGGGGTGTGTGTCTCAGGCCCAGCACTTACTTAAGCTCCTGGGCGATGGCAGCGATCTGCTCCACACGGTCCTGGTGGGCGGCCAGGTCGCTCTCAAAGGCCTCGTGTTTGCGCATCAGCGCCCGCACCTCCATGAGCGAGGCCGACTCATAGTCCCTCTGCGAGAGCATTTCCTCCTTCCCTGCAGGGGCAGCGCGGTCTGAGCCTAGCCAGCCTTCTCCACCCCCAGCCTACCAGCTCCCGCCCTCTGAACCCCCTGTCCCATACCCCATGGGCCTCTGTGGCAGGGAGGACCCCAATGGGGATCACCCACAGGGGGGGTCACTGAGGGCAGAGCCCACTCCATCCCAGAGGGCAGGGAAAAGCCCAGAGCAGGGCCTGAGGGGTAGTGCCCTTCTGGGGCAGGGACAGGAGCAGTCCCCTCTGGGGGACATCCACAGTGGGGGTACCCCATAGCGGAGGTGTAGGGGAAGGCAGGGTGATCCCTGTAGCAGAAAGGGGTATCCCCATAGTGAGGGATGGGGGTGGGGGAAGCCCTGCAGCAGAAGGGGCTGGGGGAGATCCCTGGTCCAGGGGGGCAGGGGGCTGATACCTCTGGTCCAGGATTCATGCAGCGTTGCCTTCTGCTTGAACTTCTCGGCCAGGTGCTCCAGGCGCTCCAGGCGGCGGATCTCGGTCAGCAGCCACTCCTCATAGCCCTTCTCCACCTGCTCCAGCCCCTTCCAGGCGTTGGCGATATCCTACCTCCACCGCAGAGACAGACGTGTGAGCCTGGTCGCTGCCCCTCCTCCCACACACACAGCACCAGGAGAGTGCTGGAGTTGGCCACCTGCCCTGCCCCACCCCCACTTGGCCCCTGGGGCAGCAGCACCCAGATCACAGCCACCCCATGCCCACCTGGGGGGCAGGAACTGCCCCCTGGACACACCAGCCTTGGCCCCATCAACAACTGACAAGCCCTGTGATGGTCCATGCTCTGTGTGTGTCCTCACCACCCTCAGGACACATGGATCCCCACACCATGGGTACTGCCCCCCAGGCACACATACCTCCCTGCCCCCTGGGCACTGCCCCTGGGCACACATGTCTCATTGCCCCATGGGCACATGTGGCTCCCTGCCCCATGGGCACCATCACGCAACCGGCATGTGTACGCCCCTGGTCCATGTGGACCCATGCCCACTGGATGTGCCATGCAGGCCTCATCCTTTCTCAGGGTAGCAGAGGCAGAGTCCATGGATGGATGGCAGATCCCCCCCAGGTGCCAAGGGCCCCATGGGAGGTGCGTGGCCTCCCTGTGCCATGGCTCACCGAGACCATCTTGCCCTCGGAGGGCATGAAGGCGGGCCGGTTGCTGAGGCGCAGCTTGGTCTGCAGGGTGTTGAAGTTGATCTCGAGCTGGCATTTCTCCTGCACGCGGGGTGGTTTGTGGACTCGGCGATAGTCCCGGAAATCCTCCAGCTTGCGCCGCATGGCGCTCATGCTCTTCTCTGCCACGCGGTTCTCCAGCCATGGGATGGTGCGCCGGATCCACTCCAGCAGCTGTGGGGAGCCGTGGGGAGGGTGAGGGCCAGCAGGGGGCAGTGCTGGGTCACTCCAGCCCCTACAGGCCCTTGGGGGAGAGTCACAGGCACATAGCCCAATGCTAGCTCCACACTCCCCACTGGCCCTCAGCACCCCTTCTCTCTCTCCCCCCAAGCATTAACTAATATAGCTGCACCCCATCAGGCCAGTATATCACCCCCACTGCACCCAAGGGACCTGGCTCCCACCCCTCCCACTGTTCTAACCCACTAGATCTCCCTCCCCTGCTGGAGCCAGGCCAGAACCCAGGAATCCTGATGCCCATTCCAGGCCTTGCTCCCTCTCTCCAGCATGCCCAGGTCTGGGAGCAAGCCCCCAGCAGATGTCGGGGAGAGGGGGCATGGCGTCTTCAGGGCAGGATGGATTGGTACCTCGCTTGCCAGCTTCTCGTACTCTTCCATCAGTTTCTCGTTCTCCTGATTGACAGCCAGCACCTTGCAGATCCTGTTTGCAGCCGTCTCGGCCTGGGGTGGGGTGGGGGGAGAAATACCGCATTACTTCTCATCGGGGGGAAGAGAGAGCAGCCTGAGCACAGTCCTTCCCTTCCCTTCCCCTGACTGAGATCAGGGCCCCTGTCAAGCATCTGTGGGGCCTCGCAGGATAGAGCTGTGCTGGGCCCTGCATGGACCCTGAGCAAAGTCAGGCCCCTGTTGGGCAGGGTGCTACACAGATGCTCCCACCTGAGATCGGGACCCCTGTTGTGCCAGGTATCACACTGATCCCAATAGAGACTGGGGCCCATGGGGGTGGGCACCACACAGCCCCCAACCAAGACTGTCCCCACCCCCAGTCCCATTTGCACTGGAGGTGCACACGCACACACACACACACACACCCCTACCTGCTCTGCTCCAGCAAAGGCATGGTAGAAGCAGGACACGTAGGTCATGATGGCTTTCTCGTCTGGCTTGGGCGTGTTGACAATATCTGCAGAGAGATGCCAGCTGCTCAGTGGGGGTGGGGGTGGGGGGTGCGAGGGTGTGTCCTGGCCACACACTCCTGCACTTGAGTCTCTACTGCTTCTCCCCCGAACCCAGCACCCTGTGTGACCTCCTACAGCCCTCCCCGTCCCTCCCTCCTGGAACACCTGTCCCCAGCGCACTCCTCCCAGCCCCTGCCCTTCCCTTGGGATGTGCCTGTGACAGAACGGGAACGTTTCATAATGTTTGTATGAAGCCTGTGTGTGCCTCAGTTTCCCCCTGTACTTTGCATAGCTAGCCAGCGGGGGGAAGGGATTATGTTTGCTCTCAGGGCAGGTTTACACTAGACACTGACATCGGGATAGCCATGTCTCCCTGGGGTGTGAAAAATCCACCCCCGAGTGATGTTGCTATACTGACCTCCCCCCAGTGTGGACAGTGCTAGAGGAATGGAAAAATTCTCCCACTGACCTAGCTAGCGCCTCTCAGGGAGGTGGAAACTACAGCCACAGGCAAAGCCCTCCCCTGGTATAGGTGGTGTCTGCAGTGGCTGAAGCGTAGAGATACCCTGCCCAGGAGACACAGGGGTGCGTCACTTCTCTGCTAGGCTGGAGTGAATACATTTGTTAAGAAACTGGCTGAAACTGACCAGTTCAACAAGGGGGCCAGTGAAACAATGCCAGCCCAGAGAGTCAGGGATCTGGGAGACGGATGTGAATTCAGCCCAGCCCGGCCGAGGGACCAAGGACTGAGCCATGCCCAGGAAGTCCAACAGCTAGAGCCTGGCACTGGAGGGGACTATGTCTGGGCTGGTGAATTGCTCTGGGCTGAGCGGATGGACTACGCTGGAGCCTTGATTTCTCTGTACAAACCTCAGGACTCCAGGTGACTCACAAGCCCTGCTCCGTTTGGAGAAGGCTCTTTGGTGCCACGGCAGATCCCGGCTGCGGTGTGTCCGTCCTTGAGGGGTGGACAAGGCTCTGCCAGAAGCTTGTCTCAGCTGGACTTGCAGGGCAGAGCTCAGGGGGTGAAGCAGGGGGGCGGGAGCCCAGGAACTCAGTCTAGGAGGCAGTGAGGCCACATGGCCTGCCCTGAAGGGGTCCTCCATAGAGGCGGGGGTCTGGCACATGTAGGGGTTCCTCCAAGAGACTGTTTCAGAGCTGGGGTGTATCGCAGATCCTGGGGATCTATGACGGTGCCCCCCAGTCCCTGCCTGGAAGCACGCTCCCCCACAGGCTGGGCTGCACAGGCCCAGAGTGCCAGCTGCCCTGGGCATTAGAGCCATGTCCCCTGGATCCACAGCCCACAAAGGAGACCAGCAGGGTTGGTGATGGCAGCCGAATGGGCCATGAAGGGAGGGGAGAATCTGGCTCCAGGCACCTCGTTCCACAGAGCATCCCTGCGTGGTGGGTCAAGGGAATAGCATGAGATCCCCACAGGAGTAAATGGAAAAAGGGACACTGGAGAGCAGGGTCGTCCTACCTACCCACCAAGGAATCAGTGGCAGAGCCAAAAACAGAACCCAGGCATCCTGGCTCCCAGCTCCCTGCTCTAACCCACTAGATCCCCTCCTGAGCTGGGAGAGAACCCAAGCATCCTGACCTACAGAATCAGGTCGGGGGGCTGAAGCGGGAGCTCAGGTAGGAGGAGGATAAATTATCATGTTTCCAGGACCAAGCTGGCTCATCCAGGCCCTGACGGGACCCAGGAGAAGGGTCCGGGTCAGAAGTCAGGATCAGGTTCAAGGGTTAGGAGTTGGGATTAGGACTGGGAGCCAAGATCAGGATTAGGGGGCCTGGGTCAAGACAAGGTTCCAGGGTCAGGGTCATGCAAAGGGCCAGGCCAGAGCAGTGGGTCCCCAGCCCCCCCTGTGCAGCTCTTGGAGTGTAGCGCTCGGCCCCCACCTTCAGCGTCCAGCATCTTGGGGATGTCCAGGTACTTCTCAGCCACCTCAAAGGCCGTGTTGAGGTTCCCAATGGGGTCATCCTAGGCACAGAGGGGCAGAGCTGTGAGACTGGGGGGGCTTGGTGACAGGCTGGGGCAGGAGGCAAAGGGGGCTGCGTGAGCCGCAGGCAATGGGGGCACCATGACAGGGATGGGGCCCTGCACGGAGCAGGGCAGGAACGGGGGCCTGAGCCATGTAGTGGGAGGTGGGGTGGCACGTTGGCGGTAACAGGGATGGGAGGGCGTTCACGGGGGCAGGAAGCTGCTGCTCAGAGCTCGGATAACAGGTCAGGGACAGGGATCTGGCCGGCAAAGAGCTGAAAGTCCTTGGGCAGAAACAGCCGGGGAGAGGGGAGAAAGAAACTAAATGGGGGGCTGGGGCAGTGCCAGGAGCCAGGACCAATGTCACTGGGGTGGTAGCAGGGAACTGGCAGGGGTGAGGGCTGGGGCTGTGGGGGAGGGGGCTGGGAGGAGGGAGTACAGGGAAGCAGCAAGGGTGGGGGCTGGGGCAATGGAGGGAACACCCGGGGAAGGGTGGGGGAGACAGCAGGGGCAGGGGCCGTCACACCTTTCTGAGCTTGGCATAGTCGATGAGGTCAGGCCGGTGGCGGTGGATCAGGGCGCACAGGGCCAGCCCATCCTTCCAGCTGCGCCGCATCCGGGGGGAAGGAGAAGGAGAAGGAGAAGTCGGGTGATCCTCGGCTACGCCCCTGGCCAGCTGCAGGTGCTGTGCTGGGGCCTGGCACTACACGCGCACCCCAGCCCCGCCCTATGCTCCCTCCTCCGGCCCAGCTGCCCCTGGGCTCCTTCAGTCCAGCCGGCACTGCTGGAGCTGCTGTCTCCTGGGAGAGGGGCTGAGCCCCAGCCAACTTGACTCATGAAGGCTGCAGGGCGAGGGGACCCCTGGGGCCTGCCCCAAAGCCCCGAGCCCCCAGAGAAGCCCCCCTCTCCACGGCGCCCCCTACCTGATGTGGAAGTTCTGCACATTGACATTCCGGTATGGAGCCGTCTTCCTCTGGCACCACAGCAGCAGCCCCTCCTTGGCCGAAGTCTCTGCAAGAAACCAGGCAGCATGGCTCAGACCCCCCTGGCTCAGCTGCACGGAGGGGCAGAGGAGCAGGAGATGGGGTGGGGGGGGGAGTGGCCCCTGGCAGGAAGGGCCTGCAGTGCAAGGGAGAGCCTTACCCACAGCCCCTCATTGGTGGGTGTGGGGGAGCAGCAGGGAGGTCTCAGATTCATGGAGTTCCAGCTCAGAAGGGACCACCCAGTCTGCCCTGCTGCACAGCCCAGGCCAGAGAACCTCATCCAGCTACCCCTGCATTGCACCCGTCACTTGTGTTGGCTAAAGCATTTCAGGCCTCAGGAGACTGACCTGTTGTGAGCCCCAGACCGAGAACAGCAAAGACCCAGGGGCCACCGATGCCCAAGCCCCCTGTGATGTCAGGGAATGGATTTGACAAGGCATGGCTAAAGATGACCCATGCCCTGTGCTGCAGGGGAAGGTGAAAGGTCCCTGCCAATCAGACTGAGGGAAAATTTATTCCTGACCCAAATCTGGCCACCAGTTTAGACCCTGAGCACGGGAGCAAGACACACCAGCCAGGCAGCTAAGCCAGAGTCTCTGGACCATCTCAGAGCACTGGCCAACCCTCCACATGTCCCGTCTCCAGCTGTGGCCGATCTCTGATGCTTCAAAGAAGGAAAAAACACCCAGACGGCTGGCCAATTGTGAACTGGAGAAAAAAATTCCTTCCTGACCCCTGCCCTGACCAGCTGCAGCCCTGAAGCATGAGATTAGATTATAGTCAATACTGGGGTGTAGGGGTGAGTATGTGTACGGCTATATACAGAGATGTGTAATGTATAGGAGGTGTATGGGGTGTGCAGCTAAAAGGCATTTGTATGGGGGTGTATAGAAGTGTGTATAGGGGCTGTTCGGGATGCATAGTGTATAGGGGTATGTATATGGGATATGTATGGATTATATGATATATAGGGGTGTATGTGGGGGGTGTAGTACAGTGTATAGGAGATATATGGAGTGAGTAGGGTCCATGTATAGGGGTTTATATAGGGTGCATGATTGTGTAGATGGGTATGCATATAATAGGGTATAAGGGTGTGTATAGAGGCCATATGGGATATATAGTGTACAGGGCTGTCTACATGGGGTGTGTATGGAGTGTAAGATCTAACGTATAGAATCATAGAATATCAGGGTTGGAAGGGACCTCAGGAGGTCATCTGGTCAAGCCCCTGCTCAAAGCAGGACCGATCCCCAATTTTTGCCCCAAATCCCTAAACGGCCCCCTCAAGGATTGAACTCACAACCCTGGGTTTAGCAGGCCAATGCTCAAACCACTGAGCTATCCCTCCCCACTAGGGGTGTATGTGTGTAGAGTATAGGAGTGTATAGTGTATAGGTGTGTGTGTAATGTATAGGAGATATATGAAGTGTATAGTGTTTGGGGTGCATGTATAGGGGTTTATATGGGGGGGTTCAGATATTTATGTATAGGGGCGTTTGTGGGGCTATATGGGAGGTATAGGGGTATGTATATGGGATGTGCATGGAGTGTATTGTGTATAAGGATAGGTGTGGGGGGCACAGTATATAGGGGTATGTGTAGTGTCCAGGAGATATATGGAGTGTGTAGTGTATAGGGGTTATATAGGGTGTCTGTGTATGCGGACGGGGTGCAGTGTAGACCGGTGTCTGGTGTATACGGTACAGGAGTACGTATTCGGGGTGGGGTGTAAAGGGGCAGAGCCCAGCCCCACACTCACCTTCCACTGAGATGTCCTGGATGGCGAAGCGCAGGATAATTGTCCAGATCATCCCCAGAGTCATCTTCAGATTCCCGTCCACAATTTCTGAAGTGGGGGAGAGGGGAGAGTCAGAGCGGGGTGGGGCAGAGTGACAGAAAGAGACGGGTGTCCAGGGGGCAGGGGGAGAGATGGGGTGCACAGAGATAGAGAGACGGGGATGGACGGGCAGGCAGAGGAGAGCATATGCGGGGGGACAGACAGAAGTAAACCCAGCCCCACCCCCACAGTGTTTGTGCTGCTCGGGGGCCTGCACATCCCCAGCCCAGGCGCTGCTGACAGGCAGCCTCCCCGCCTCGAGACAGAGCAGCCCATGGGATTACGAGGGAACATGTCTCAACCCCAACCCAGCCCCCCCGGACCTGCATGGAGGGTGCTGCCAGTGCCTGTGGCCACCCGACCTTCCCAGACACGCACAGGGCCTGCCTACGAGCGCCAGAGCGATGGGGCTGGCATCACCATGGTAACGGGGCATGCTGGAGGAGACTGCGCCAGCGCTGTGGGCCCTCATCACCCTAGTCAGGACCGCTGCCCCCCCCAACCCCACTCACCCTCAGCCCCGATGGAGACCAGCTTGACCCCCTTGCTGGCAATGAAGTCCAGGGCCTTGTTGACATTGGCGATCTTGTGGAAACGCATCTTGCCTTTGTCCGGCTTTGGCAACCGCTCACCTGAGGGGTTCGGGGAGAGTCACCAATCGGAAAGGCACAGAGCCTCCGCACACCCATGCACCTCCCCACTTGCCTAGGGGCAGAGTCAGTGATGGGGTGAGGGGGCACCCCCTCACACACCCTGGGGTCCCCTGCACCTCCTCCCCACTTGACTGAGGGGGACTCAGCAGTGTGGGTGGGGAAGCACAGATTTCCCCCCCTCCATCCCCACATACCCTCCTCACACACACTCACATCCGCAAGCAGAGTCGGTGACAGACACCGCCCCCCAGGTCAGCCACACAAACCAGGTGCACCCCACATCGCCAGGCCGCAACACATCCCACCACACACACACCCAAACCGCGTGACACAGCCAACCCCACATCGCATAATCCCAGATTCAGAGCCAGGGGTCGAGAGCCCCTCCCCGCCCCACTACAGCTGGGCTACACCCTGGTGACTGCACCCTCTGGGTCCCCCCCAAGTCCCTCTCATCTTCCCATGGATTCTCTCCCACACGGTTTCTTGCACCTTGTGGCCACTGAGCCCTTACTGGTGGCTCCCCATGGATTCTTGTCCCTCTCCTCATCACCCCCACATGGCCCCCCGTGGATCTGCCCCCCGATTCCAGCCCCCCACCTTACCCGAGATCACCTCCAGCAGCAGCATGAGTTTCAGCCCATTGCGGAAATCCTCCTCGATGTTCTCGATCTGGGTGCCCGCCTTGCGCAGGTGGGAGTTGCACCAGGCCGTGAATGTCTGCAGGAGAAAATGGGGGGCGGGGTTTAGAGAGACTCCACAGCCGCTCCCCCCCCCCCCCCCCCGGGGGAACAGGACAGCAGAATGAGCAGGAGGCAGGAGGCGCTGGGCTATTCTCACGCCAGCTCCTGGGTTGGTGTAGGTAGGGACAGGCTGCACCTCACATAGCCCCCACTGCTCGCCCTCCCTGGGGCTTCTTCCTCATAGCTCCCCCATCCTCACCCCACAGCACCCACCTTCCCCCCAGGACCACATCAGCAGGATCGAGGCTCTGCTCACTGGAGGGGACACAGCCCAGATGGCCTCCCAGGGCACTGTGCCAGGCTCTTGGCACAAGGGGCTGATTCCCACCGGAGCCGGGGCCCCCACAAGCCTTACAGCACAAGCCAGACACAGGCTTGATCCCTACATCGCTGACCTCTGACCCTAACCCCACCCTGGGACGGGCAAGCCCTGACCCTAACATCAACATCACCAAGCTCTGCCCTTAAGCCCACTGTCAACCCTAGCATCACATGGTCCTCTGACCCTAACCCTGGCGAGCCCCAGCCCAGCCCTGGTATTGGCCTGTCCTGCCCCTAACCCTGCTCCCCACCTCAGTCCCGGGGAGCCCCACATCTAACCCCAGGGCTGGCCAACCCCATCCCAACTCCCCCTATTGCTGAGCCCGCACCCTCTTCTTTTAACCTACCCTCCCAAACGCCAGGGACCCCAAAACTGCAACACTCCCAGCTCCCCGTTAACACACTGCTGACCCCAGGACTCCCACAGCCTTTGGGCTCCCTGAGCTCTGCTAATAACACACACGCTGCTGGCCTCATCCGCCCCACTGCCCCCACCCCACCCCTCCTGGGTGGCTGCAGTGTGTGTCACTGCTCCCCCTGCTGGTGAGTGCATGTTCCTGCCCACAACACCTCCCCATATTTAGCCCCAGCCTGGCAACTCGGCTGTCCAGGAGGGGCTGCGTGAGTCAGGCCTACAGCAATGCATCAACTCTGCAGATCTAGATGGCACACGACAATGTGCCTGCTAGGGGGCAGGGTGTACCCGGGCGTCCCAGAGGGGTGAGCTCATGATCCGCAGACTGCAGCCAAAGGGCCTCGGCTGGCTGGCTGCCACCCCCGCCCCTGAAAGGGGACACTGGGAATCCTGGCCCACAGACCCCCCTCCCTCAGTGCAGAGTGCTCCTGCTCCCTTTGCCAACCCAGCTCAGGGTGGGGCTGGGTGGATGGGGACCCCCCCCCCTGCAGACAGGATGCAGCCTCATTCCTAACATGACTAAGATGGAGCGTGGCAGGGGGAGGGAGCAGCTGTTCTAGCCCCCCACCGCCAGCCACCCTGAAGAGAACAACTGCTGGGATTCAGCGTCTGGGATTTCCTGGGCAGGGGGATGGGCTAGATGGGACCTGCGTGGTTCTAACCATAGTCCCACTAGCCCTGCACCCCCTCCCACTGCACAGCAGAATATCCCCCACTCCATGTGCCCCCATGTCACACCTTCCAGCTTCCCTGGTCCCCTAGGGTGAGCATGCTTCTTTGGCTTTAAATGGGAGTGGAGAGTCCCAGGACTCCGGGAGCTGGTGATTGATGGGAAAGACCAAACAGCAGGAGAGCTGCAATGAAACTGCAGGGGTAGGCAGCACTGGGCATGGGGGTCTGCAGAGCCCCACTGTAAAGCACCTGGTGCACATGCGGGTGAGTGCATGCACACCTATCTGTGAGCGGGGGGGAGTGGTGATTACAAGGTGTGACACAAATGGGCTGGGCCTTAGAGCAGGTCTACAGCCAAGGACATTTCTCTAGTGTAGGTCTGACTCAATTCTCTCCCTCAGGGGGCTGTGGGGCCCTCTCTCACACACACAGATCTTATGCAATATAGCAGAGGCGATGACACACTGCCACACACTCACACCTTGTAGCTTTAAGTCCGTTGGAGAGCTGCGGATACCCCACGCTGGGGGTCTGCAGGATACAACCAGGCAGGCAGGACGTTGGGGGGGGCAGGATGCCCCCTGACTGGCTGGATTATCTAGGGTCATCCTAATAGTCCCTTGGAATCACCCCCCACCTTGCACCCTATTCCTCACCCATCCCCCATGGGGCAGGATTGTCCCTACAGTTTATTCCCCCCCATTCCAGCTCTGGGGTGTGGATCATTACCCCTTCGATGGTTTAACTGCTTTTGAAAACCGTACTCTGCACTGATGATGCAGCGGACGCCCTGGCCCCGTGCCCCTCACCCCATCCCGGCAGCACAACACAACAGCTGAGCAAGAACTATTCCCGGGGGAAAGAAAGGGAAATCTTGAAAATTCCCAGCCAGGAAGAGCACAATGGGAAAGCCTAGCCCACAATCTCCTTAAGATCCCTTTGGGGTCTGGCTGAAGGTTCCCAGCAATGGGAGACAAAAGACGCCCCTTTCTGAAGCATGAAGAAGGTTTAAAGGATGTTGTAAGCTCAGGGAGACTCCATGGCTGATGGGAGAACTTAGAGGGTCGTGGCAACCTAAGGAGATGGACTGAGCGGGGAAGAGTTTCTAGCTGGACTGATTCAAGATCTGTGGGACTTTGGTATCTTTACAGTTATCCGAATGCTCCTAATTGGAACTGACCAACAACATATGGGAGAAGAGCGCTCATTGTTAAAATCATTGCTAGATGACAGTAGCTTCTAGGGGCCTGTCATATTGATCGCTGCAGAAACCCACAGTGAGGGACAGTCCCTACCCCAGACAGCTCACAGTCTGAACAGTCTATGAGTGGGAGGGGAAAGAGGCACCAAGAAGGGACGGGACTTGCCCAAGTTCTGCAGCAGAGCCCAGAATAGGACCTAGGAGCACCCCCAGCTCTAGCCCACTAGACCTCCTCCCCTCCCAGAGCTGAGGACAGGTCCCTGCAGTTCTGACTCCCAGCCCAGCATGCTACCTGCAAGCTCCTGTGCCCTGTTGCGAGCTGAGCTCCCTGTCCAGACAGACCTAGCTCTGGAGACTCAAGCTAGATGGTTTATAAATAGATTCTCCCTGCATCGTTGCAACATTTTCTTCAGCTCAGCCGCAGGGTTATTTTTAGGGGGCCCTAGAATTTCATAGCATCATCCAAATGCCAAGCTGCCATCTCCCGCGCCCGAGCAGGCCCCCGAGGAGTGACCAGAGACGTTCGCCCCCCTTGGGCTCTGCCGGAGGGCTCAGTGGATGACGCAGAGATGTGGAGCAGGCGCCTTCTCAGCATCCAGCCCCAAGGCCTTAGCGACAATGAAATCTTAAGGGAGGCAGCATGGTCTGATGGCTTATGCATTGCACCTGGCATCAGGACACCTGGCTTCCATTCCCAGCTCGGCTATTGGCCTTGAACAAGCCCTTTCCCCTCTCGGAGGCTCCATTTAGTAGATTTCAAGGCCAGAAGGGACCATGAGATCATGTAGTCTGCCCTCCTGTGTATCACACGCCAGAGAATGTCCCCCAGACATCCCTGCATTGAGCACAGTGACTTGTATTTGACTAAAGCATCTTCCAGAAAGGCAGCCAGCCTGGAGCTGGAGAATCCACCCTGCCCTGGGGGGTTTGTTCCACTGGGTAATCACCCTCCCTGTGAAAAACGGGACTTATTTCTCATTTGAGGTTGTCTGGCTTTTACTCCCAGCCAGGTACGCCCACATCTTGAATACTGTGTGTAGATGGGGTTGCTCCATCTCAAAAAAGATATACTGGAATTGGAAAAGGTTCAGAAAAGGGCAACAAAAATTATGAGGGGTATGGAACAGCTTCCATATGAGGAGAGAGTAATAAGACTGGGACTTTTCAGCTCGGAAAAGAGACGACTAAGGGGGGATATGATAGAGGTCTACAAAATCATGACTGCTGTGGAGAAAGTAAATAAGGAAGTGTTATTTACTCCGTCATATAACACAAGAACTAGGGTCATGAAATTAAATTAATAGGCAGCAGGTTTAAAACAAAGAAAAGGACGTATTTTTTCACACAACGCACAGGCAACCTGTGGAACTCTTTGCCAGAGGATGTTGTGAAGGCCAAGACTATAACAGGGTTCAAAAAAGAAGTTCATGAAGGGTAGGTCCATCAAGGGCTGTTAGCCAGGGATGGTGTCCCTAGTCTCTATTTGCCAGAAGCTGGGAATGGGTGACAGGAGATGGATCACTTGATGATTACCTGTTCTGCTCATTCCTTCTGAAGCACCTGGCATTTGCCACGGTCGGCAGACAGGATACTGGGCTAGAAGGACCATTAGTCTGACTCAGTATGTCTGGTTTTATGTTCTTATGGTTCTTGTTCTGCCTGTCTTGGCTAGATTAAAGAGCCCTCTAGTACCCAGGGCTTTCTCCCCATGAAGGTCCTTGTACACCGTGATCAATCACCTCTCAATCTGCTTTTGGAGAAGCTAAACTGATGAAGCTCTTTCACATTCTCACAATCAGGCATTTTCTCCAGCCCTTGAATAATTTGTTGTGGCTCTTTTCGGCACCCTCTCCAATTTCTCAACATCCTGTCTAAAGTGTGGAGCCCAGTGCTATACGCAGTCCCAGTCCCAGCCTCATCAGTACCCATCTCCTGTTTATCCATCCACAGGCCGCATTCACCCTTTTTGGGCAGAATCGCACTAGGAGCTCATGCTGAGTTGCTGGTCCACTCTGACCCCCTAGGTCTTTTTCAGTCACTGCTTCCCAGGACACTGTCCCTCATTCTTCGGGGGCTGACCTGCCCTCCTTGCCCCCAGGAGTATAACTTTGCATTTGGCTGTATTAAAACTCAGGGGGGTTGAATGGGCCCATTCTACCAAGCGATCGGTTGCTCGGGAGGAATGGCCTGACCTGATCACACCACCATCTTTGTGTCATGTGCACACTTCACCAGCAGCGACTTTATATTTACTTCCTGGTCACTGATGAAAATGTTAATCAGCACCTGGCCTAGAATGGATCCCTGCAGGACCCCACTAGACACACAGCCCTGCCACTACTGCTGGAGCTAAATGAGTCTCCATTCACAGAGGCCAGCAGCAGACTCATAAGCCCCTGTACAAGGCCCAGCCCTACCAGTGGACTGTGCCAGGTGGGTTTCCTAGACACAAGCTCTCAGTGTAAGGGCTAATGTGATCCCAGGATGTGCAGACTGGGGGTGGGCAATGCAGGGAGGGGATGGGGCCTCTGTGCACAATGTGGCAGAGCCCACAGCCCCACTGTGAAAGGCTGGGGAGGGGCAGAGAGGAGCCACGGGAACGGCCCACAGGCTGGGATCCTGCCACCCGGCCAGACACTAAAGTAGCCCTGCAATTCAGAGGAGGGGGCTGCATGCCAAGCTAAAGCCGCGGATATGGGGAGGAGATTTCAGACCTGAGGAGGTTCGTGAATCTCACAGACTAAAGCTGAGCAGAGCCAGGAGCCAACACTGGACAAACCCACCCTGGGAAAAAGGGGGAAATGTTTAGCAGGGATTCCCTAGTGGAATGGGCACTGAACAAACCCTGACTGGGATCAGCCTCTGGCGTACTAGGCCCTGCACAGACATGGTGAGAGACATAGCCTGCCCCCAAGAGCTCAGTCTGAATAGACAAATGGTGCAACTAGGGCAAACAGCAGTATCAAGAGGGGAAGGAACTTGCCCAAGGTCAAAGGCAAAGGTGGGAATAGAACCCAGGAGTCCTGAGTCTCAGCCCCTCCTCCTTCTCCAACCACTAGATCCACATACCTCCCAGAGCTAGGGATAGAACCCAGGAGTCTTGGCTCAGAGCCCCTATGCTCTAACCCCGGACACCATTCCCCTCCCAGAGGTGGGATTAGAAGCCATGCATCCTGGCTCACACTCCAGCGTCCTAGCTGGGGCTATATCAGCATAGCGAGGTCAGTCGGAGATGTGAACAAAACACCCTGACTGATGTAGCTCCCAGAGCAGACATAGCTGTGCAGACGGAAGAGGGCATGTGTAGACATAACCCTTCCTTCGGGGAGGGGTTCCTACCCCTTTTGTTGGTGTAAGCTGTTTCTACACTATGGGGCTATGCCGGAAAAGTCCCACAGCCACTGGGCCATGCTGCCTGGCAGGAGGCTGGCCTGGTGTATCTCTGGGGAAGCTGCTTTTGCTCCCAGCCCCTACTCCACCACTCCACGAGCCATGCACCGGCACTCTGGCCCCCTGCTCACCAAGCAGGCATCTATCTGGGCAACGGGAGCTGCGGCACAGCCGGATTTCCACTGGCACTGGGAAGCTCTGTCCTGTGCCTGGCAGCGGGCTGGGATCCCCTGGGGCTAATCCTTTGTTACGGTGAGTATTTGTGGCTCATTCTCCGCTATTTACAAGGGCTTAAGGGATTTGGCTCCAGCTAACACAATAGTCTGAGGGGCCGCCCTCCCTGTGGGTGCTGGTAAATACGCTGGGAGCTGATGCAGCACGGGGGCGGGGGCTTCCCCACTCCCAGCTTGGCCTGACAACCCCTGTGCTCATCCACCCACACCTACACACACTGCACCAGCATCTATCCATCCAGCACTCCACCCCAGCCGTCCAGCCTAACCCAGGCACCCCTCTCTCCAACCAGCTCTCCTTTCTTTCCCCCCATTCCAGTCGTCTCTCATCCATCCCCACACACCCCTTCTCCCATCTTCCCTTCCATTGCGGTGGTCAGGGAGAGCTTTGTGCTCCCAGAATGTCTCCAGTTCCCCACCCTGGAAAGAGAGTGGAAGTGGAAAGAGAACCCAGTAGTCCTGAATTCCAGCCTCACCATCCCCACTCTAACCATTAGACCCCACATCCCCTCCCAGATCTGGGAACAGAGCCCAGGAGTCCTGGCTCCCAGTCCAGTGCCCTAACCACTAGACCCCACTCCCTTCAGCCCCTGGCACTCACCCTCCCCCCTGTCACACAAGCACACACGCACACACTATCCTCTTGAAGCCACCTGCTCTGCCCATGGGAGCAAGTGTGCCCTCTCTTGGCCAAGGCTGCTCCCCCTAAGACCCATCCAGGCTCTCTGCCCTCTCCAGCTTTCACTGCCCTCCGCTAGTCTTGCTCCCCTGATGCTCAGCTGCACAGACCTCCCCTCTCCTGCCGGTTGCTCAAGGAACTGTGTGGCTGCATCTCCGCCTCCTCCAGCTGTGGACCTCCAAGCAGCGAGCACTTGAGCATCCTCAGGGCAGATCCCTCCCTGCTCCTTCCCCAATTCTGGCTGTACCCCACAACTCAGAGATCCCCCTTCCATCTCCCAGCTGAGACCTTGCATCCAGTCCTGGGGCTGCGCTGTGAAAGACCAGAGAGGGTGCACAGAACGTCCTGCCTGCTGGGAACTTGCCTGCTGGCCAGAGACTGAAGCAGCCCCCGTGATTTAGCATGACGGGAGGCGGGGGCGTGGGGCTGGACCTTGATCCAGGGCTAGAGGCACCAACATGGGAGATTTCTGATCTGTGGGGACTCAAGAATCTCACAGACAAAGGCCTAGCAGGGCCAATGGCTGGGAGCAGATGCTGGACAAATCTACTCTGGAATGAAGGCAGATACTTAGCGGGGGAGGGGGGGAGGGATTCCCCACTGGAGTAGTTTCCCCTTGGATGGGGGGAAGAGATTCTCCAGTCCTTGGGGGGCTTTAAATCCAGGCCAGAGGGCTCTAGGCTATGGTTCTGCCACCAGACCTGGGCTGGGGCAGGAATCGGCTTGAGGGAAGGTGCTGCAGGGGGTCAGACTGTGTGATTCAAAGGGCGCTTAGCATGGATGGGAGGCTCCTGTGCCTGAACAGCAGCACATTCCCAGCCCTGTTGCAGCATGGTCCCTCCCCACACGCCCCAGTCTCTCATGCAGGCATTTCCACAGCTTGCACTGGCCTTGCGCAGGGCGGAGGGCACAAGAACAGGACATTCTGGGTAGAGTCGGCCTGCAGGCCGGCTGTGTGGGGCTCTGCAGAACATTCAGGATAGTCGGCCTGCAGGCTGGTTGTTGGGCGCCTGCGACAGGGATGCCAGGAAACCCTTCTCCCAGAAGGATTGCAAGGCTCTCTCCAAACACCTATCTGTAGATAGCCCTCCTACAGATGGGGAAACCGAGGCAGAGAGACTGGAGCAATGTCACAGAGCAAAAGTGGAAAGAGAACCCAGTAGTCCTGAATTCCAGCCTCACCATTCCCACTCTAACCATTAGACCCCACATCCCCTCCCAGATCTGGGAACAGAGCCCAGGAGTCCTGGCTCCCAGTCCAGTGCCCTAACCACTAGACCCCACTCCCTTCAGCCCCTGGCACTCACCCTCCCCCTGTCACACAAGCACACACGCACACACTATCCTCTTGAAGCCACCTGCTCTGCCCATGGGAGCAAGTGTGCCCCCCCCATCTGTCTCTGTAGTTGATTCAGGATCCCTTGCAGACATCTTTAAATAGCCTCTCCCACAGGAGCCCTGCAGCAAGGCCCACCCAGGCTGGGGGCTGCTGCAGCCCCCACCCCACCCTGCTCCCCTCTCCTAGGCCATAGCCTAATTAAGAGGTGTCCTCTTCCAAAATACCCACATGAGCTCACCCCACCCGGGAAGCAGCAGGGGACAGACAGAGGGTGGGGGGCGGTTTATTATAGAAACCACCTTACAAGGACAGGGTGTCTGGAATAGCAGCAGCCACCTGATCCCCCTTCCCAATCCCCCAAAACACTCGAATCAGCAGGAACAGCTTCCCAAGCACATGAAACTATCCCTGCTCCGCTAACGAGGGGGTGGGGGATTCGAAACAGACAATCCCCTGCTCTGATCAAATGCCTATTCTTTGTACTGGGGTAGTGCTGAGGATCCCCTGTTGTTCTAGGCACGGTACAAACACAGAACAGAATGACTAGTCCCTGCCCCAAACAGCATACAACTTAATCAGGCACTCTGGGGAAAAAATCAAGACATGCAGATTCCTCCAACAGGCAGCTTGGGATGGGGATCCCTGAGGGGGTGTTAGGTTCTCAGAGGGAACAATCGGGCAGGTCACCTGTCTGTATCATGTTGGCACCCTCCCAAGCACTGACACACTGGGGTGCGCGCACACACACAAACACAGAGCTGGCACATCAGAGTACGTGCACACAGACACCCAGAGCACTGATATGCACAACACTGGTACACAAGGGTACACACCCAGAGCACTGGTACACACGCACACGCAGAGCACTGTCCCACTGGGTTCCACACACACATACGTATATTCACCACCTGTGCACTGGGCCCTTCCCTGACAACTTAACACAAGAGTATAACAAAGAGCAGGTGCAAACTTCCACAGGTATGGCCCACCTGGGTCAGCTCATGGCCCATCTATGTTACCCCAATGCCCAGAGGAAGGGGTAAGAGCCCTGCAGTGGTAGGATAACCTGCACCCAGAGGAAACACTTTTCTGACCCCAATTGCTAGAGTTCAGGGTGTAGCAGCCAAAGCAGGTGGGGTCACAACCCCTCCCCCAGCTCTCCTCTGCTCTTTCAGTCTTTACTCTGACTCCGGACAGCCCTGCTATCCACCTCCTTTCTGCACACCCAACTTCAGTGATATCCAGTGGCAGTGAGTTCCATAGCCTAACAGAACCGTGTGTCAAAGAGACAGCAGGTGAGCGGGGAGCAGGGACAGGCAAACATCTGTATGGGGAGGGTGGGGAGCGGTGGTCCAAGCAGTTCAGTGTGAGCAAGTGGTACTTGTGGAGCTCAGGTCAGGACTGTTCGGGCTGGATAAGGGCTGGCAATACCCAGCCTGCAGCTCAACCTAGACAGCAGCACCGTTCTGTGGGGAGTTGTGCCAACAGAAAGGGCTGAATTCTGGTTTCCAGAGTCACCCCCTGACTGCAACAAGGCCAAGGCCGGACTCTGATCTCAGCTTCCCAGGGCCAATCCAGAGTCAACCAGTGAACCCCAGAGTTGCCCTGGTGTAGGGAGGATCAGGATCTCCCTTTACATGGGAGGCAACTACTTCAAAGCGGGTGGCATTCTCTCGTTGACGTGCCCGTAGCCAGACATGCTCCCCACCAGGAGGGGCAGCCTGGCTGTCCCCTGGTCACAGGGGCTCTAATAGCCTTTCCCCACCTGATGTAGCTGTACCACCACCCTGGGTATAGGGTGCCAGGGTAGAGCCTGGTGTTAAGGGGCACATGCGGAGAGGATCCTGGGGGGCTGAGGATCAAGATTAGGGCTGGTGGGAGGAAGGAACATCCCACCTTGTGCCATCCCCACCTGCTCAAAGCTCCCTGCAGCAGTGGCAGGCCAGGGGAGAGACTCCAGTGGTTTGTACAGAACCATAGGGAGGGGACACGTGGCACCCATGCCCGACGGAGAACAGCAATGTGCACGCCTGCCCTATTGCAGCCCTCTGGGCACACCTCAGCCAAGAGTTCTGTGGTGCTGGGACCAGGGGCTTTGGGTTAGCAGTCTGGCTCTAGGGGTTCCTGGGCCTGATCCACCCTGGGCATAAGAACATGGACTTTGACAGAGGTTCCTGGGGTAAGGGGCACAGAATTCGCTGGGCCTGATCCTGCTCCCACTCACGCCAGTGGTACTGCATCAATTGCAAGGGAGACAGCCTGGATGTGCTGCCGGCTGAGATCAGGATCAGGCCCACTGCTCTGGGGGTGTCTCACTTTGTGAGTGTGTGTGAGAGTGAGAGAACGGGGGGAGCTGTTGTGTGTCTGTGTGTGCAGGGGGGTTGTTGTTGTGTGCGTGAGTGTGGGGTTGTTGTGGGTCACTGTATGCAGGGGAGTTGTTGTGTGTGTATGAGAATGGGGTTGTTGTGGGTCAGTATATGAGGGGGGCTTGTTGTGTGTGGGAGTGGGGTTGTTGTGGATCAGTGTTTGCAGGAGGGTTGTTGTGTGTATGTGAGAGTGGGGTCGCTGTGGGTCAGCGTATGCAGGGATTGTTGCAAGGGAGAGTTTGGGTGTGTGGTGTGTGTGCGTGAACCAATTGCCCGGGGCTGCTCACAGCCACTGTACACACAACATCTTGGCCATATGCATAAGCAGCGGTCCAAGCGGGCGAGCACGCCACATACACCTGGAAGATCCTGGTGCACAGCCTGCCCAGAGCCCAGATCGCAGTGAGGCAGGTGGGTATATTTAGCCCAGCAGGCCCCTCGCATCCCCATCATTCCTGACATAGTTTGGATGCCACAGACTCTGTTCCAGGACACACGCAGCCACCTCCTCCAACTCCCCACTGCTGGCGTCACCCTTCTGGGTCTGGGAGTGGGAAGGGGCATCAAGCCGTATCAGTTACCCTTGCACAGCAGCTGCCTGCTCCAAAGATCACCTCCCCACACCCGCCACTTTGGGGCTTGGCTCTTGACAAACCTACGTGGCACGGAGCCCGGCTCTCCAGCCTTGCACACTGCTCAGAGTCTGCCCTTGCAGATAGGGGCTTCTGCCTGCCCCGTTACCCAGGGCACCTGGCACCACTCAGAGGCTGCCCCTTGCAGATATGGAGCCCTGTGCCACCCCTGTAACTCCAAGCACCTGGCACCGCTCAGAGGCTGCCCCTCGCAGAGATGAGATCCGGCCTGTACCCACCCGTGTAACCCCTAGCACCACTCTGTGGCTGCCCCCAAAAGCCCCAAATCTTTGCAGTGATGGCACCCTGTACCTGTCCATCTAGTGCCCAACTTGGCCTCTCTCCTGCTCAGGATCCCCCCCCCCCAAAACCACCTGACTCTCTCTCTTGCAGAGATGGGGCCCTGGGCCAGCCTCTCACCATAGTGCCTGGTACCTCTCTGAGGTTCCCACTCTGCTGAGTTTCCCCCATGGGCCCTGACTCACACAGACACAGCCCCTTGCCCAGCTCTCCAAACCTGGGCACCATGGGCACCTGCCCACAGCACCTCTCGTGGGCTCCCACCCTGCTTCCCTGGCCCAAACTATCCCCCATAGCCACCCACCTTCCTCTGCTGCTTCTCCCAGGCCGGGTCCAGCAACAGGTCCCGGTCCCAGTCCTCCTCCTGCTGCATGTACTCTTCAGTCATCATGTATGAGTGGTTGTACTGGATATGGCTCTCTACTTGCGTGGTCATCGTGGCTTGTCCTCTTGTCCCTCTCTGCACGTCTGACTGTCCCCTCTTCCACCTTAGTCCCCAGTCGTCCCTCTCACAGGCCCTCCTCGCTGCTATGCACTGCCCCTTGCCCAAGGCACCAGTTCCCTTCTCCTGGAGGTCAGATCCCTCTGCCCCTGGTGGCTGGCAGCTTTGCCCTGTCCCGAGCTCCTGGTCAAAAGCCACCCACGTGACTGGTCCCCATTAAGTATTATCAGCCTGGGGAAGGGGGATCAGGTTCCACCTTTAAAAGGCCAGGGGGAGGGTGCAGAGGGACTGTCCCCACCAACCAGGGAGGGTGAGGACAGCTGCTGGCAGGCCAGAGACCAGACACCACCACCCCCCTTGCAGGCTCTTAAAGGGACCCTGTACCTGGAGGGCAGGGGGTGGTGGCTTGCTGGTGGTCTGGGGACAGGAAATGCACAATAAGCCGCAGCGGGAGCTGGAGGGGTGGTGGGGGCAGGTAGTTCATAATGAGGAGCAGAGGTGTCAGACCTGGAAAAGGCCATTAAGTCATCTGGAGGAACCCAGGGCCAAGGAATGAGCTGGGAGCAGGGATAGGATGGCATCAGCTGCAAAAATCAAAGGGATGCAGCATGGCCACTGAAAGAGCCAGGACTCCCGGGTCGCACTCCCAGCTCTGTCAGTGCCCTGTTGTATGACCTTGACCAAGTCCCGTCCCTGCTCAATGCCTCAGTTTCCCAGCTCTAAAATCAAGGGACTGACATTCCCCCCTGACCCCCCACCCCCACAAGGCACTTGGAGATATTTTGCAAGAAGCACGAGTCTACCTACCATTCTGCAAGGCCCCTGCAGGGAAGAACATGTCACTGACCAGCGCCATGCATGTGGGAGAGACCTGGGTGGGCAATACCATATCCACCAGCCAGCACCTGGCAGAGAAGCTGTGACCTGGTACCCCACCCCAGTCTCAGCAACACATAAACATCCCGGGCACCTTCTGGGGGGTCGAGGTGGGGGGGAATGCCCTGGGAAGGGAAAGCTGGAGAGACTAGGGGAGTTGGCTTAGAGGACACTGATTTCCCCACAATGCAGCAGCACTGCAGGTGCCCAGTGCCCACTCCCTGTGCTGTGGCTCCGGTTACACCGGGGCTATTATTAGCAGCACAGGCTGGGCTCGGAGCCCCCAGAAGTGGCTAGCGATTGTGGGAGGGAGAGGAAACCTCAAAGGAGGACCCAAATTTCCAGGGACCTGAATCCTGAACTCCCACCTTTTGCAAACCAGGCCCATTTAAGGGGTTGGCTGTCTCCTGCAAAATGGCAGTTCCTCCTCCACCCCAAACACTAACCACTTGGCTCCGGGATTTCAAAGCATTGTCCAGCACTGCCGCTGCCTGGCAGCATGTGTCCAACCACAGGGTGTGGCATCCCGCAGGACGGCATGTGGAAGGGAGGGTGTCTGCAGCCTGCACGTGGCATGGGAAGGTCTGTGCCAAACCATGACCCCAAAGGAAGTACCACGGAATGAACCTCCAGGGCAGGGGCTATACTGCACCGAGGTGTGGCAGTGGGGCAGAGCATGGGCCTGGGAACCAGCGGGGTGGGTGGCCACCTGGAAAAAGGGCAAAGCTCTGCTAATTCGATCTGAGACCTGTGGGCATTGTGGGCCCCTCAGGCACGGTGACTCCCCCGGGCACGGTGACCCTGGTCCTATCACTGAGCACCATGACTCCCCCGGGCATGGTGACCCTGCTCCCCGCACTGGGCACCATGACTCCCCCGGGCACCATGACTCCCCCGGGCACGGTGAGCCCGGTCCCCACACTGGGCACCATGACTCCCCCGGGCACGGTGAGCCCGGTCCCCACACTGGGCACCATGACTCCCCCGGGCACCATGACTCCCCCGGGCACGGTGACCCTGCTCCCCGCACTGGGCACCATGACTCCCCCGGGCACCATGACTCCCCCGGGCACGGTGAGCCCGGTCCCCACACTGGGCACCATGACTCCCCCAGGCACGGTGACCCTGCTCCCCGCACTGGGCACCATGACTCCCCCGGGCATGGTGACCCCGGTCCCCTCACTGGGCACCATGACTCCCCCGGGCACGGTGACCCCAGTCCCCGCACCGGGCACCATGACGACACCCGCTGGGCACCGCGATTGGTCGATCGCGGTTTCTATCAGAGGGAAGGTTGGGCAAAGCGGCCCTCCCCGCCCCCGATTGGCTGGGCGCGCTGTGGCGCCCAGCTGGCGGCGGAAGCGGAGGCCGAGGGGAGAGTGGAGGAGAGGCCTCCCGTAGAGCCCGGTCCGGGGCAGAGACCCTGGGGAGGGAACCAGCCCTCGGAGAGAAGCCCCCTCCCCTTCGGCCAGGGTGGCAGCCAACACCCCCGCCCCCCCCTCCGCCCCCGCGGGGAGCAGGCTGCTCTGTGCCCCGGGCAGCGCTCGCGTGGGGCGCCCCCTGGCAGCCATGCAGGCGCGCTGGGGCGGGCGGTGGCAGCGCCTGGATGCCGCGCTGTGCCTGCCCCTGTGTGTGACCGCGGCCCTGATGGGGGCCATGTGCACAGAGGTGCTGTGCCTGCTTCTCTGGCCTGCGGAGCCCACCCAGCTGCCCCTAGGCCTGCACCTGCCCCTCCTGCTCTTCCTCCTGGCCAACGTGCTGGGCAATATGGGCCTCTTCGTCACCACCAGCCCAAGCATCAAAGGGGTCATGCTGTCCGGAGGCGCCGTGGGACAGGGCTGGGAGTGAGTATGGCTGGGTCACAGAGGGAGGCAGAGGGCTCTCTCACAGCCCAGAGGCAGCTTCATCTCAGCGCCAGGTAAGGGATCCCTGTGTAAACAGCCCTGGCACCCCACCCCAGAGGTGGCTGCATCTCCGTGCTGGCTGACGGATCCCTGTATAAACAGCCCCATTCCCCTCTACCCCCACGGCGGCTTCATCTCCGTGCCGGGCGAGGGATGGGATCCCAGTATAAACAGTACCTGTGCCCCAACTGAGGCAACTGCAGCTCAGCACCCGGCAACCTTTAGGTTGGTGCTAGAGCACTGTCATGCTGTTGTCGCTGCGTTTGAGAGAGGGCTTTTCTACAAGATGTGGTGTGGCAGTGGCCTGAGATTGGGATGGGGACAGATTGGGGTTGACTGTGCCAGCTCCATTGTTCTTTGCTGGGGACTCCCTGCCCAGGACTGCCCTGCTTTTGGGGCTGCCACTCTATTTCCAGCCCTAGGGACAGCACAATATGATGTGCTATTCGGATGCTGGGGGGAGAACAGGGAAACGCTGCATCACCCCCCTGAGGCTCCTGCTTCCCTTCCAGGTACTGCTACACCTGCCAGTCCCACGTGCCCCCCCGCTGTCACCACTGCTACACCTGCAACGTGTGCATGCTGCGCCGGGACCACCACTGTGTGCTGCTGGGCCAGTGTGTGGGCTACCATAACTACCGTTACTTCCTTTGCCTCCTGCTGCACGGCTGGGTGGCCCTGCTCTACGCCAGCCTGCTCAATGCTGACATCTTCATGGCCATGCTGCATGAGGGAGTAACCCTGCACAGCATCCTCCTCCTCCTCATGCCGTGGCTCATGCTGCTGACGGGTACAGCCATGGCAGGACCTGCTGGGAAGGGCCCATCCACACATGGGGGCAGAGCACCACTGGTTCCCCTGGGACCGAGCTGTTCTCAGCTAGTTTTATTTCAAAACAAACAAACAAACTAGGAAATACCCAGTTAAAAAACTTAGTGTGTTGCGGCCGAGCCTCAGGAACATCAGACCAAGATTTGGTGATTCTGGGCATCGGCCAGAAGCTCCATAAAGGGCCCTGATTTTATAGATTGCTGATCCTGTACCCTCTGAAAAATAGACCCTTTTAGGACATCTCCTTGGAAACTGAGGGACCCGTAAATCACATGTTGTTTTTGCAGATTGTGTCTTGAGTTTCAGAGTAACAGCCGTGTTAGTCTGTATTCGCAAAAAGAAAAGGAGGACTTGTGGCACCTTAGAGACTAACCAATTTATTAATAATAAATTAATAATAACTCAAATAAATTGGTTAGTCTCTAAGGTGCCACAAGTCCTCCTTTTCTTTTTGTGTCTTGAGTGTGCACCTGGGGGGCTCTTCCAGCACAGGCAGCTCCTTAGAAACTCTACAGCCCATTCCCGTCACCTGAGCCACCCAGCCCTCCCTCAGTCCCTACCCCAGAGGCAACTATGATATCCCAGTATAAACAGTCCCTGTGCCCTACCCGAGAGGCAGTCACATGTCAGTGGAACAGGGAGCAGAGCAGGGTTAATGGGAACATGCCAAGACCTGGTTGTGTCTGGGGATGCTAGGTGTACCCTTGGGGAATGCCTGGCTTCTAGTTGCCCTAGCACTGACAGCACCCCCTTGTGTTTCCCCAGGCCAGGTGAGCACCTTGACCTTCATCTATGCTTTCGTTGCGGACACCTGCGTGGTCAGTTTCCTCTTCTGCTCCGGCTTCCTCTTCTTACATGTGCTGCTGAGCCTGCGTGGCCAGACGATCAGGGAGTGGTTTGGGGAGAGCCGCTGCTATGACCTGGGCTGGCGCCGCAACCTGCAGGAGGCATTGGGGGACAGGTGGCACCTTGTCTGGCTATGCCCGCTCCTGGCCTCCCCACTTCCTGGGGATGGCGTGGCCTTTGAGAGGAGAGCTCCCCGCACTGAGCCTTCCACCAAGCCAGTCGTTTTCTGAAGGTGGGTTCAGGAGCCACCCCTGATGCTGAGGGGGCAGGATATGCCAGGGTCCTGGCCACGTTGCCAACACCAGCTGACTGGCATAATGGGTAGGGCACTGGGATGCAGGACTCCTGGTTTCTGGTCCCAGCTCTGCTGCTGACCTTGGACAAGAAGAGATTCTCTAAACACATCAGAAATAAGAGTAAGACTAAGGAAAGTGTAGGCCGTTACTCAGTGGGGAAGAAGGGCATATAATGGAGAAGGTTGAAGTATTTAATGCCTTTTTTGCTTCAGTGTTCACTAAAAAGGTTAATTGGGAGCAGATGCTTAACACAATTACTATTAGCAAGGGGGAAGGATCTCAGATCAGACCAGGGAAAGAACAGATTAAAGGAGAAGGGGGGGAAACAGTCTTCAAATATGTTAAGGGCTGTTGTAAAGAGGCCAATGTTCTCTATGTCCACTGAAGGTAGGACAGACAGTCATGGGCAAGAGAGATTTAGATTAGATAGTAGGAAAAACTTCTTGACTATAATGGTACTTAAGCTCTGGAACAGGCTCCCAGGGGAGGTTGTGGAATCCCCGTCAGTGGAGGTTTTTAAGAACAGGTTGGACAAACACCTATCAGGGATGGTCTAGGTTTTACTTGGTTCTGCTTCAGTGCAGGGAGGTTGACCTGATGACCTCTTGAGGTCCCTTCCAGCCCTTCAGTTCTATGATTTTTATAGTATTTAGATAAGTTAGATGTCTTCAAGTTGGCAGGGCCTGATGAAAATTGCCCGATGGGTACTTAAGGAACTAGCCAAAGCAATCTCAGAACCATTAGAGGATGGTGAGGTCCCAGGGGACTGGAATAAGGGTAACATAGTACCTGTCTTTAAAAAGAGGGAAAAGTAGGACCTGGGAATGTATAGACCAGTCTGCCTAACTACAATACTGGAAAGATACTGGAACAAATGATTAAACAATCCATTTGTAAGCACCTAGAAGATACTAGGGTTATAAGAAATAGCCAGCATGGGTTTGTCAGAACCAATCATAACCAAACCAATCTAATTTCCTTCTTTGACAGGGTTACTGGCCTAGTGGATAAAGGGGAAGCAGTGAACATGATGTCTGGACTTTAGTAAAGCTTTTGACACAGTCCCACAGGACATTCTGATAAGTAAACGAGGGAAATGTCATCTAGATGAAATTGCTATAAGGTGGCTGCACAACTGGTTGAAAGACTGTCCTCAAAAAGTAGTTATGAATGGTTCGCTGTCAAACAGGGAGGATGTATCCACTGAGGTCCTGCAGGGGTCTGTCCTGAATCCAGTACGATTCAGTATTTTCACTAATGCCTTGGATGATGGAGTGAAGAGTATGCTTATAAAATTTGCAGATGATGCCCAGCTGGGAGGGGCTGCCAGCTCTTTGGTGCACGGAAGTAGAATGAAAAATGACTGTGATAAACTGGAAAACTGATCTGAAATCAGCAAGGTGAAAATCAGTACAGACAAGTGCAAAGTACTCCATTTAGGAAAGAAAAATTAAATGCACAACTGCCAAATGGGGACATACTGGGTAGGCAGTAGAGTTACAGAAAAGGATCTGGGGGGTAGTGGATCACAAATTGAACATGAGCCAAGAGCATGATGCTGCTGTGAAAAAAGGAAATGTTATGCTGGGCTCTGTCAGCAGGAGGGGCGGATGTAAGACACAGGAGGTAATTGCTGTGCTCTGCTCAGCACTCTCAAGGCCTCAGCTGGAGTGCTGGGTCTGGTTTCATGCCCCACGCTTTAGGAAAGCTCTGAACAAACAGGAGAGTCCAGAGGAGAGCAAGGATTTGTGAGGAACGGTTGAAAGAATTGGGCATGTTTAGGTGAGAGAACTGAAGGCTGAAGGGGGACATAAGTCTTCAAATATGTAAAAGGTTGTACTAAAGAGGATGGTGAGCAGTTGTTCTCCATGCTCACCTAGGGTAGGACAACAAGTAAATGGCTTAATTCACAGCAAGAGAGATTTAGGGTGGCTATCGGGGGGGGAAAACTTTGTAACTCTCAGGTGGTTAAGCACTGGAACAAATCACCCAGGAAGGCTGTGAAATCTCCCTCTCTGGAGGTTTTAAGAACAGGTTAGACACACACCTGTCAGGGATAGGCTAGATCTGTGTAACCCTGCCATAGCATGGGGCTATGGACTAGTGGCCTCCTGAGGTCCTTTCCAGCCCTACATTTCTATTCTACGTCCCTTCCCCTCTCTGTGCCTCAGTTTCCCCATCGTAAATGGGAATGATCCCTCACTAGATGAATTCACTAATGATGGTAAGGGTCAGCAGCTGGAGGGGTGAGGGACAGATAGAGAGCCTAGCTCAGGACACTGCTCTTCTGTTGGTATTACAGTAGCACCTAAAGGCCTATCCCCCCCCACCCCAAATCAGGTGCAGCACAGACACAGTGGGAGACAGGCCTTGCCCCAAGAGCTGACAGTCTGAACAGACAAAAGACAGAAAGGAAACAGGCACCAAGAGAGGGAAGGGACTCACCCAAAGTCACTTGGAGAATCAGTGGCAGAGCCAGGGACAGAACAGAACAGAACCTAGGAGTCCTGGCTCCCATACTCCCCCAACCACTAGACCCCTCTCCCCTCCAGAGCTGGGGATAGAACCTAGGAGTCCTGTTTCCCAGCCCCCACACTGTAACCCAGTAGCCTATCACCCTGCTCCATAATCCATTCATCCCAAGATTAGGCTGCTCTGCTCCAGTCATTGCTGCTTGTGGAGCTGGCAGCCTCAGGCCCGTGGGAGGGGGAGTGAATTTGTGAATTTGTGCTGGCCAGTCTGTGGCTGAGATCCATCCTTATCAGGCATTGAGATGGGCCGGGGGGGGGGGCACAAAACTGCTCTGGGTATGTCCCATGGGAGGCCTCATCCATGATGGCCCAGGTCAGCTCTGATCCCTCCCTCTCTGATTGCAGGTCTCCTTCCGGATGGTGCTGCAGTACTGCAGTGGGGCTGGTGCTGGCTTTGCCTCTCCCCAGAGCGGGAGCACTGCTGAGGGACAAATGTCAAGCTGTGTCCACTGCTCTGCCCCGTGGGTTACTGGCACCCCCATCTGACCTGGGTCCTGACGCTGCCCGGTGGGTGATCCTGTGCCGTGTCTGAGCCACGTCTGCACTGGACTCTGCAGTTGTTGTGACTGTTGCGCCAGGCACTGGACAGATTCCAACCAAGACTGGGGGGCCCTGTTGCACTGGGCATAGTGCAGCCCGTGAACAAGATCAGAGACCCCTGTTTCAGGTGCAGCCCAAACACAGAATGAGAAACAGTCCCTGCCCTGAAGACCTCACAGTCTTAACAGTCCCAAGGTGGGAGGGTAAACAGGCACCCAGAGGAAAAGGGACTACCCAGCTCAGGGAATAGAGCCCAGGAGTCCTGTCTCCCAGTCCAGCGCCCTCCTGACTGCACTAACCTTTTGTGGTTCCCAGTTCTCTCCCTTTAAAGCACTAGCAGCACAAGACTGCCGTTCTGCAAGCCCAGGGCTAAAACTGCTTGTCTTCTGTGTTTGCACAGTTCTCCCACGGCCTGGCCCAGCAGGACAGCGCACCCCCCAAAGGCTGGAGTCATTGCCTTACCAGCCCCTCTCCCAGGTGGGGGCTTTCCTCTGGCACCCTGTCCCCACTGCTTTCCAATAAAGCTCCAAGCCCCAGGTGCACAGTGACTGAAGATTGATTTGTCTGATTTTGGAGGGGCCTGTTTTGAGCCCCAGCCTGACCCCCTGCAACTTTTCCTGCCCCTGGCCAAGATCTGGGGGTGGAACCAGAGCATGGCTTTTAGAGCCGTGCAGCCTGGATGTAAAGCCCTCAAGGGATGGAGCACTCTCCCAACCAAGGAGAGCTGCCTCCTGGGGCGTCCCCCTCGCTGCTTAACCTCTGCCCCTTGTTCCCCATCTGAAGCAGTCTGGCATCACTCCTGGCTATCGACCTCAGTCAGCCTTTGTCTGTGAGATTCCCTAGGACCAGCTCAGCAGGGATCCCTGGGCAGCTGGTGCCCGCCCACAGGGGCGGGCAGGCGGGTTAAGTGGCTGCACCGCTGGCCCTTGTAAATGCTTCCCCACAGGGCTCAGCTGTCAAAACCAGGGGCTGCAGGGACCTTTAGCTGAGCTTCTGCATGTCTTGTGTTCAGGGAGGGCCAGGAGTCAGGGTACATGGGAAGACCATCAGAGCTGGGCATAGAATCCAGGAGTCCTGGCTCCCAGCCTCCCACCCTACGCTAATGCACTAGATCCCCCTCCCCTCCCAGAGCTAGGTGTAGAACTCAAGAGTCCGGGGCCCAAAGCAGGGAGAAGACATGGTGTGGCATGACATCCTTTCCTTTCCCTCACTGTTACTCTTCACACGCCATTTCCCCTGCATCCCTGGTGGCCAGGAGCCTTTTAATACAGAGCCGTGGCAGCATCTGGGCAAGGGCTGGATGTGGGGCCTGTCCCAGCCTCATGCCTGCAGTGGCTGGGCCTCCGGGCACGTCCTTCCCCCACAGCGTGGGCAGCCCAACTTTTTCAGTGGTGGGGAAAGTCCTGCTCAGCTGTCTGCAGGGAACAGAGGGGAGAGAGTAGTGTCCCAGGCCCCAGGGGTCTCCTTGCTGATCCCTGCCCAGAGGGGGTGGGGCAGCATGGTGCCCTCTGGCATGGAGCCAACCCTGACTCGCTGCACCATGGGGCCCCCCAAACTGAGCCCCATCCCAGAGGGAGGCTCTGCCCCGGACTACTGCCTCTGGCAGCACAATGGCTATTGATGGCTCCCTAGCGGTGGGTCCATCATATGCAGTATCCTGCCCCCTTCCCTGCTACTCTGAATCAGACCCATGGGTCTATCCCACCTGGTGTTCCCCTTTCTGCCATCCTGGATCAGACCCCTGGGCCCATCCAGCCCAGTATCCCCCCTCCAGCCACCCTGGCTCAGCGCATGGGCCCATCCAGCCTGGTATACCCCGCCCTGGGTCCATTCAGCCTTTCCCTGCGCCAGGTGCCAGTATCCCCCACCTCGAAGAAGCTGTCGACAATCTTGTCAGTGGTGGCGGCCTGGGAGCGGAACTGCTGCTGGAGGTGCTCAACTGATGCCATCAGCTGCAGGTAGGTGAAGAGCAGCTGCTTCTCCCTGTTGGAATGGGGCACAGTGACTTCCCTGGGATCAGAGCCTGCTTTCCTAAGGGGTCCCCTCCTGCCAGGGCCCCTCTGGGTACATGCACCCCTGGAACTGATCTGTGTTGGGTGATACCAGGCTGGATGGGCCCATGGATCTGATGGTGGGGGACAGATACCAGGCCGGATGGGCCCATGGATTGCGGGGGGGGAGGTTCCAGACCGGATGGGCCCGTGGATCTGAAGGGAGAGAGGAGCTGGAAGGGCCCATTACCCCACTCTGACATGCCCCATGTTGGCTACTTCCACATGGGATGGAGGGGAGAGGCTGTGCCATGAGGCCCCCTTACCTCTCGCTGCCATCCATGTGCTTGATGAACTGATCCAGGAAGGCTTCATCATCCTCTGGCTTCATGTGTCCCTCTGTGTGGGGACAGAGAGAGATGTCTGTGACACTCCAGCCAGGCGGCAGGACACCGGCCCCCACCCGCCCCAGGGAGGAGAACCTCACCACTCAGCAGATGAGTTTGCTGGATCTCAACAATGGCCTGGAACCCCCTTGCCCCACAGTGTCTGGGGGCTGAACGCATTACGGAGACAGCCCCCTAGAGGGGATTCCCCTCAGTGCAGGCACATGGGAGTCTAGCCTGGTATCCAGGGGCCCATCCAACCCGGTATCCCCCACTCCCTAAGCAACCCAGAGGAGGGGGGTTCATACTGCCCCTTTGAACTGTCCCCACCAGCCAGAGCTATAGGGAGGGGAGCTTACCTTGGGCTGGCTTGCCTGATACAATATCTTCTATGCTGCTCTCCTTCTGCTCCAGCAGAGTCTGTAATGCAAGTGGGGGAGAGGAACAACCCCAGCATTAAACATGGACCCAACAGTGGGAAAAGCGCATTGTACCCTTGTTTCAATGGGGGAAACTCAGGCATGAAGGGAGTCAGGGACAGAACCAGGAAGAGGACCCAGGAGCCCTGACTTCTGCCGCCCCCACTCTAAGCACTAGATACCACTCTTCTCCCAGAGCCAGGGATAGAACCTAGGAAGCCTGCTCCCCAGCCCACCCCACTCTAACCACTAGATAACATTGCCCTCCCAGAGCTGGGAATAGAACCCAGGAGTCCTAGCTCCCAGCCCCACACCCCTGCTGTAACCCACTAGACCCCACTCCCTTCCCAGGCTGGGGTGGCTGGGCTGCTGAGGCAACTCCCTCCCATGCCTACTTCCCACATTTCTTAGGGTGTGGGGAGAGGCACCTTCTGCTTCTGTAGCTCTTTGCGCTTGATCAGGGTCAACTGGAAATTGTCCACCAGGACAGCGATGACCAGGCTGAGAGAGAGAGAGAGAGAGAGAGAGAGAGGGGTGTGGGATAGGGCTGGGACAATGGATTCTTTCCCTTCTAAGGGACACCAGCTCTGATCAGGCCCCCAGGTGTGGGAACTGGCTGGCTCAAGCAGGGGGATATGGGGCCATTTCCCTCTCCAGGGGCTAAGTGCCGGGGGAAGGAGGTGTGGGGAGGGGCATAGGGATATGGAAGGAGGATGGGGAGCTGGGGGCAGTGGAGGACCAGTGTGGTGAAGGGGCTGGACTCACTTGAGGAGGGTGAAGTACTCGATGAGGATGTAGGCCATCAGGAAGTATATAATGTATGAGGCACCTGCAAAGGGAAGGGTGAGCTTCTATTGGGAATGGAGCAGTGTCAGGAAAAGAACCCAGGGGTCCTGGTTCCCAGCCCCTCCTGCTATAACCCAATAGATCCCACTCCTCTCCCAGAACTGGTGCTAGAACCCAGGAGTCCTGGCTCCCAGCCCCTTGTCCCCCACGCTCTAAGTACTAAGACCCCACTACCCTCCCAGCATGGGGATAGAACCCCAGGGTCCTGCCCTGTGGTGGTGGGGAAGGTGTCTCACCCACTTGGACGCAGTCCAGGTAGATTAAGGACCAGTCGTCTAGCGTGAAGAGCTGGAAGAGGGTGAAGATGGTGTCGAAGAGCTCCCCGAAGTGATTGGGGTCGGACTTCTGGAACAGGTCATGCAGCACCACTGAGAACATGACTGGGGGGTGAGGGGGTAAGGAGCAACAGTGCTGTGAACCAAGGACCTCCCAATGCCACCTGGGGAGGGGAGTGCAGAGGGGTGCACAGGAACCGGCTGAGTCTGACATGAGCTGTCTAGTTCACCAAAGAACGTCACTTGAGGTCTCAGATACAAGCCAGTGTCACACCGCTACCATCACAAAAGGCACGTGTGGCGGATGCTGTGTAAGGAGTTCTGTACCAGCACTGACAATATGGTCTGACAGCTGTGGCTGGGGGGTGGGCCACCAGCAAGTGTAGATAAAGGTTTCCTGTCAGACAAGGGCCAGTTAGCCATGGATCTGTCTGCATGTGTACTGTATACTGTCTCCTTCACAAGGGGTTGCCTAGCATCAGTCTGAGCTGACTGCAAATGAAGGCATGTAAGAACTTCAGAAAGACACTAAGGAAGAGAAATGGGGGGGATGGAGGAGAGACCTTGCCTCTAGATACACTTCAAAGGTTTGCTTGACTATAGTTGGGGGGCAGAGAAGACAGGCAGGAATCCCCACCTAGGAAGGGAAGGGACAGTGGGTTTGCTTCATGAATGTGGGATCTCAGCCAGGCTTGATGGAACATGCTGGAGTGACCTTTGGGTGATAGCAGGCTCTTTCAACAGGAGGATGCCTGGAGAGTTAAGCTGAGGTGCTAGAAAGTAGGCAACGATTTTATTTTGTGTGTCACCATTTGCTTCCAGTATGTCACTGGAGTCTCTGTTCTCGGACAATACACTTATTGTTTTCCCTATAAATGCAGGTGCTGTGGTGCCAGGCAAAGGGATGGGCCTGAGCTGCCTTACCCGCTGCTTTGTACGGCTCCTTTGGGAGCAGTAAGCCTGGGGAGGCTGGGAGCGTCCGGTGGCTAAAGGGCTAGATGCTGGAGGACATGCTCCGAGCACTCGGGTCTGGGGTGTGGCTGTCATGACCTGGACAGAGAGAGTGGGGTTTGGGGGGGCCTGGAAGGCTGGGCTGGTGCTGCCAGAGGCTGGTGGGTTTAGGCAGCTGATCTATAGTAGGCACAGACAAGGTTGCTTCATACTAAGGGCAGGTGGTGGTGAGCTGCCTCCCAGCCCTGGGAAGCGTCAGGTACCCCCAGGAAGAGAGCCCCCACTGCACCTTGATCCGACAGGGAGAGAGCCCCCACTGCACCCTGATCCGACAGGGAGAGAGCCCCTGCTGCGTCCCACACCCTACAGGGGAGACTACACCCCCTCTCATTCCATAGCACCCCCCATCTATCTCACTGTGGGAAAGGACAGAGCCCCCGCCCCACGGCAGGATACAGAGGCATGTGAACATCAGCAGCAGGATGGCCCCAATGGACGGGCCGGACAGCGCGAACGTGCTTGTCAGCTCCTGCAGGTTCTCCAGCATCCTGGGGGCAGAGACAGGGGCTTTGTGGGGGGCCTCAGGGCTGCAGGAGCCCCAGAGACCCATGGGATCTGCTGTGGATGGGGCACTGGCCAGAAAAGAACCCACTCGTGGGGGGTGTCCCAGGGCACGTGGGGAGGGAAGGGTGAGGTTTCCAAGGGGGACAGAGGGATGGCACTGGGGTCAGCAGGGGTGTGACAGCACAGGGCAGGGGCACAGCACCTGGGGGAGAGGGAGAAGCCCAGGTGGCAGAGCACACAGGGGGCAGGGAGCAAAGGGGCACCCAGGGAGGCACAGCAGGGAAGGCCACCCAGAGAGGCAGGGAAAGAGCAAGGGGGGATCCAGGTGTCACACCGGGGAGGGCCCCTGGCGAGCAGGGAGAAGGCAGGGGTCATAGCAAAAGTACAGCACCCAGGGCCCCAGCAGGGCCCCAGCTCCATTGCCCGGCACTTTGCTCCCTCTATCCCCCATGCCCGCCAGGCACTGACCGCAGCGTGAGCAGCAGCCTCAGGATCCGCACGGCCCGGACACCCTTGAAGACGCGGAGCACACGGAAGAGGCTGACAGCGTTGCCATGGGTGGTGTGCCCCGGGTAGGTGAGGAGTGGCAGCACGAAGTCCAGCACCATCATGATCACGATGAAAAAATCTGTGAGGAGGGGGCACCAGCATCGAGGAGAGGGGGCACCACTGCAGCCCCCCAACACCCGCTTCCCCTGCAGGCGCACACTGCCCCATCCCAGGCACTCGCCCCTCTCTTGCCCCATTGCCCTGACCCCCAGGCCACCCCCAGGTGGCTTGTCTCATCCCCCTGTGGACCCCAGCCCCAGGGAATCTCTCTGCCCCACCTCCCTGCCAGGATTCCCTCGGTCCCCTCCCGTGGTGACCCACCAATGTCGTTCCAGGGATCGCGGAAGTAGTCAAGGTCCAGGGCGATGAGTTTCAGCAGTGCCTCCAGCACGTACACGCACAGGAAGACGGCATCCATGGCAGAGAAGAACCACTCTGATGGGGTGAGGGGGCTGGTGTGAGGGCATGTACCCACTAGGCCATACTGTCCTCGCCATCCACGCCCGGCCTAGAGAACACACCCTGTGTGGCAATGGGCACCCACACGCTGGACTCAGCCCCTTCCTGAATGCAGACAGCATGGCCTAGTTGGTATGGGAGCCAGAACTCCTGGGTTCTCTCTCTGTCTCTGGGGAGAGGGGTTCCTAGTGGTTAGAGCAGGGATGCTGGGAGCCACAAGTCCTGGGTTCTATTCCCAGCTGTGCTATTGACCTCCTGTGTGACCTGGGGCAACGTCCTCCCACTTGATGCCTCAGTTTCCCCGTGTCCATTCAGACTCTGAGCTCTTCAGTGCAGGGACTGTCATTCACCATGAGTCTATGCAGCGCCCAGCACAACAGGTGCCCTGGTCTTACCCAGGTCACTAGGCACTACCATAATACTCAGAATAACCATGAGCTAGTCCCTGAGGTGAGATGGATGCACCACCCACCTGCTTGGAAGGGGAAATGGGGCGACCTCAGGGGGGTGGGCAGCATCTCTTAGGTTAGCAGGGGGCACTGGGGAGACCACTGGCTGGGTGAGTGGGAACTGGAATGTCCCAGGGTGAGCAGAGAGAAATAGGCGAAGCCTATGACTGGGGCAGGGGCAGGATGGGAGTGGTCAATCCCCATAGCTGAGATGCGGGAGCAATGGGGCTATCCCCATGGCTGGGATGGGGAAGGGGAAATGGGATGATCCCCATGACCAGACAAGGGGGGGCACAATCCCGATGGCTGGGATGGCGGGGTCGGGTAATGGGATGATTCCCATGGCCAGGCCAAGGCTGGGGGGTAATCCCCATGGCTGGGCTGTGGGGAGGGGAATGGGATGACTCCCATGGCCAGGCCAGGCCAGGCCAGGCCAGGGGCAGTCTTACCTCCGCGGACCTGCACTACGGCGAAGGTTTGCGCCACCAGTACTGCTGTGTGGATGCCAACCATGCTGATGATGAAGATTTCGAAGGCCAGTAGCTGAGTGAGCTTGTGGATGATAGCCCGCAGGGTCAGCAGCCAGGACACGGTCTTCTTCCACACCAGGCACAGCAGGACCATGGTGCCCCTCCACTTCCTCCCCTGCCGGTGGTCCTGCTTGCCTGGGCACAGATGCCACGGATCAGCCATGATAGGGAAGGAACAGGACAAATCATAGTTATGGGAGGGTGGGCAGGGCGGGCTGTGGGTTATTTGGGGGGCTGTGTAGGGGACAGGTGCAGTCTGCGGAGCTTGGGGTGTGGTAAGGCTCCATGTTCCCTCTGGCTCTCCTCCGGCAGTGGTGCTGGGTCCTGAGGGGGGGAGTATGGGGTGTTTGCGGGTGAGGGGGAGTTGCAGGATGGCGGGAGGAGCCCCATCTTCCCTTTGGCTCTTATTGGGGAGAGGTGTTGGGCAGTGGGGGGTTGGGAGCTGGGGTGGGGGCATGTGCAGAGGCATGGGGGGATGGGGTGTCCAGGGAGCACCCCGTTACCTTTCAATATCTTCGGGGGGTGGGAGGAGGCCGAGGTGGCGTGCAAGGAGGCCTGGAAGACAGGGGGCATCTCCTCCTTGTACGGAGCCTTCTCCATCTGGGAGTTGGACATAACAGGCACGGTCAGGTAGTCCATGGTGTATGTGTGCCCCAACTCTCCCTGACTGGGACCCTGCAACCCAATTCCCTCAGTGAACCCCAAAATGACCCTCCCTCCTTCTTTTGTGACCCCAGCCAAGCCCACGTTCCAGACTGACTTCCCTGGTGGCCCCAGAACCCCGGGGACCTGGAGGTTCCAGATCAGAGCTCCCCGCCTTTGTAATGCCGTCACTGTGGTGACTCCTAAACACCACAGGGCGGGGAGGGGACAGCACAGGGGGCCTAGGAGGGCTCCCTTTAGGGACAGGATGGGGCTTAGCAGTATGGAGGGAGCCTGGGTTGGGCCCCAGGAAGAAGCTGGGGGACAGAGCATGGTTAGGGGGGCAGGGCAAGGTGAGGCCTACGGGTGTAGGGAGGAGTCGGGGCGGGGGGAGTGTCTGTGGGGGGTGCAGAGTAGGAGGTGGAGGGGGGCAGGGGTACTGTGAAAGGGTGGAGCAGGCAGGGGTAGGGCCTATGGGGAGGACTGTCTGGGGAGGACTCTGTGTCAGGGCCAAAGGTGGGGGTGAGGATGGGGTAGGTGTCTGTGTGGAGGGGGAGGGCAGGGAGTCTGCAGAGTGGGAGTGGGGTGGGGGCCAGGAGGAGTGTAGAGCAGGAGGGGGAGCACTATCACAGCTCCCTGACCTGCTGCAATTGCAGCCCCTGGTGCTTTCACTTCCTCTCCCCTCCCCCAGCTGTGATGAAGGTTTCCTAACCCCTCCCTCCTGAATCTGGACTGTACTGGGAGCTCTGGCCTATGCTGTTCACCCAGAGAATCGAACCTGGGTCCGAGCAGGACAGCTCCAGCCCAACCCCATTGTCCCCACCCATTGCCCCTGTGGCTGTGCAGGCCCCTCACTCCTGACAGATCCAGCTGAGGGTGTGGAGAGCAGGAGCTGGCACCGATGCCGCTTGGGGAGGGGGTGACTCCAGTTTCACCCAGGGGATCTGAGATCAGAATTGGTCCCTGACCCACTGCAGTCAATGGGTGACTCTCGACTGACCCCAGGAGTCAAGGGGATCAGACAGGGACCCTACATTAGTGCAATGAATGAAAGTCATTGGGGCTGAGTTAGATCGGTGGGTCTCAACCTTTCCAGACTACTGTACCCCTTTCTGGAATCTGATTTGTCTTGCGTACCCCCAAGTTTCACCTCACTTAAAAACTGCTTGCTTACAAAATCAGACATACAAATACAAAAGTTTCACAGCTCATTGTTACTGAGAAATTGCTGACTTTTACATTTTTACCATATTATAAAATAAATCCATTGGAATATAAATATTGTACTTACATTTCAGTGGATAGTATATAGAGCAGTATAAACAAGTCATTGTCTGTATGAAATTTTAGTTTGTACTGACTTTGCTAGTGCTTTTTATGTAGCCTGTTGCAAAACCAGGCAAATATCTAGATGAGCTGATGTACCCCCTGGAAGACCTCGGCGTACCCCCAGGAGTATGCATACCCCTGGCTGAGAACCACTGAGTTAGATGACAGCTGAGTGGTGACCCATCATGTCCAGCACTTCCATCTCACCCTGTAAGCCCCCTTCACCAGGAACCAAACTTGGGGTAATTCATCACCATCCGGGTGTTGCTTTGATGGGGGAACACCATAGAAATGCAGTTATTAATACTAGCAAAGATGCGAATAGGACCCAGGAGTCCTGGTTCCCCCGGCCCCATCTAATCCACTAGACCCCTCTCCCCTCCCACAGCTGAAGACAGAACCCCGGAGTCCTGGCTCTCCACCCCATGCACTAACCCACCAGGCTGCGCTGCCTGCACCCATCATTATCAGCAGACAGCTCCGTCCGTTGGGGAGCAGAGAGTTAACGCTGCATTTCCTGCAGCTCAGAGAAGCCGTGGGGACAGGCGGTGCAGGGAGCCAGTGTGGGGACTGTGGGGGGGAACGAGAAGGGACCCCTTTCTCTCCTGCCTCCTGCCCCATCCCCACGTGAGACCCTCAGGAGTTGGATCCAGCACAAGACCCAGCTTTCCCGGGCACCCGGTGCTGCCCATGGCTCTGGAGTGCCAGCCCCTGGGCACAGTATCTGTGCGCCTGCAGATTGGGCTGTCTCGAGAGTCATACATGCTGCCCCCAGAGGAGCTGCGTTATGGGCACCTGCGGCACCTGGCAGTAGAGCTGGTGGAGAGGAAGGTAATGGGGCTAAGCTGGAGGAGTGTCGAGAAGGGGCGCACAGGTGAAAGGGCCAGGATCCAGGGTGCGGGGATGGGAGGGGTCCCCAGAAGGAATCCCAGAGGCTGTGCCCAGATGCCAATGGTGGGTCACGGAGACACCAGGGGAGTTTGCTCAAAGTCTGACTAGTGCTTGGAATGTAGGGGAGCAGCTGCGGAACCCAGCAATGTCCTGATTTCCAGCCCCAGCTGCTCTAACTGTGAGTCCCCACTCCCCTCCCAGAGCCAGGGACAGAAACCTGAGAGTCCTGGCTTCCACCCGGCATGCTCTAACCACTAGGCTTCACTCCCTTGTCTCAGCTAGGAATAGAATCGAAGAGTCCTACCTTCCAGTACCTCTCCTGTTCTAACCACTAGACTTCACACCCCTCCCTGAGCTACGAATAGACCCCAGGCATCCTGCTCTCCCCTCCTCTAACCACTATTCCTCCTCCCCTCTTGATGCCTGGAGATTGATTTGCTGTTCTCCTAAAACAGATTAAATGAGGCACAGCCTGGGGGAAACAGTGGGCTGGAGACTGCGGTGTCCCAGAGGTAGGGTGGCAGATGGGAGTTGCTGGGCTGCCAGGCTTCAGGGGGCTCGCTCCCTGGGGAACCTCATGGCGCTCAGAGCCCTTGGACAGCACCCTTGGGAGCAGGGGGGGCACATGGGGTGGGTCAAGGGGCCTGATCTTACCAGGGGACCTGCAGACAGGATTCGAGGTCGGGGGGAAGATGATGTGACCCAAGTGTCGGATGACTGGGAGATGTAGAGCCCTGGTCCAGGTCCAAAGAGGGGACACCCTTAATATTATGGAGTGTGTGGAGGTCTCTGCCCCCCTGCTGTGGACCTACGCTCTCTCATTCACAGGAGGGTGGCTATTCAAAGGTTCCCTGGCTCCCCCGCATTTCCTTTGCCCCCTGCCCCCTCCCCGCCAGTTTCCATCTCAGGACAGCACAGGGAGCACTTGGGTGTGTGTGTGGGGGGTGCTGCAGCAGCCATGCTGAGTCAATCTTTCCGCTGTGGCTGGGGTCAGCGGGGCCCTGTGCTTCCTACCTGCACTCTGAGGGCCTGCCCTCTCCCCAGCTGCCCAGTCCCCCTGCACCGAGCAAGTGACAGAGGAAACCAGCAGAGCAGCTCGTTTCCGCTCCGTGCTCACTCATGGCATTGCAGGGGGGGCTCGTCTGTCTGCAGGGAGCGGGGAGTCTCATACAACTAGCCCTGTACAAACAGCCCCCCGCGCTCCGCCCCAGAGGTGACTGCATCTCAGCGCCAGGCAAGGGATCCCTGTATAAACACCCCATGCAGCCCAGCCCAGAAGCAGCTGCCTCTCAGCACCAGGTGCAGAAGCCTTGTGTACACAGCCACCATGTCTCACTCCAGAAGTGGCTGCATCTCAGCACCAGGCAAAGGAGCCTTGTGTAAACAGCCACTGCACCCCACCCTAGAGGCAGCTGCATCTCAGTGCCAAGCAAGGGATCCTTGTATAAACAGCTCCTGCACCCCACCCCAGAAGGGTCTGCATCTTGATGCTGGATGAGTGATCCCTGTATAAACAACCCCATGTCCCACCCCAGAAGCAGCTGCATTTTAGCTCAGTGCAGTTCCAGTGAGAACACACAGCATTTCTGCAACAATGCGAGCATTCGAGAAGTGCTACAGCAGTGGTTCTCAAACTTTTGTACTGGTGACCCCTTTCACATACCAAGCCTCTGAGTGCGACCCCCCCTTATAAATGAACAACACTTTTAAATATATTTAACACCACTATAAATGCTGGAGGCAAAGCAGGGTTTGGGGTGGAGGCTGACAGTTCGTGACCCCTCATGTAATAACCTCGCGACCTCCTGAGGGGTCCCGACCCCCAGTTTGAGAACCCCTGTGCTACAGGAATCCAGGAGGCTGGTGTTAGCGGTGGGACTCTATCTGTGCTCCCCTCCCTCTCCCAGTGTGTCACAAGCCCTGGCAGGCTCCGGACGCTGTGAAAGTTGTGGGCGCGGGGGATTGCCCAACCAGGGAATGGTGCTGGGAAGAGCTGGAGCCCGCAGCCTGGGAGCAGCAAAACCTGGAGCTAGAGTGAAGACTTCATGTCTATAATAACCAGGCCTGTTCCAGTCCCATCTTCCCCTGTGGGGAGGCGCTAATGTGAGCTCACAGGCCAACCTTTACCAGCTGAGAGCAGGCTGGGGCAGTGGGGGCGGGGGGAGGTTACTGTCTGTGTCCCCCATAATTCCCCAGAAAGAGCCCATGACTTCTGAGTTCTATGCCTGGCTCAGGAAGGGGAGTGGGATCTAATGGTTAGTGCAGACCAGGGGGGCCCAGGAGGCCTGGGTTCTAATGCCATCTCTCTCCTAGTTCCCTGAGTACGGCTTCCTGGGGGTGTCGGAGAAGATCATGCTGTTCCGGCACGACGCCGCGTCAGAGAATGTGCTGGAGCACTTGGGGCCAGACGGTGTTGTGCACCCTGGGGACCTGATTGAGGTCGTGCTGTCAGGTGAGACAGTCCTGGGGCACCAGAGCCTGTGGATGCCGAGCAGGGCCTGGAGGGGAAAGACCTCAGCTTCCCCTCCCTGCCCCATGTGAGCCAGCCAGTCTCCCATCCTGGGGCAGATCAGAACTGGCGCCCCCTAGAGGGGAAAGGCCCCTTGTCCCATTCCCCCATCCCACCCAGCCAGTCCCCGTGCCATAGGGGCAGATCGGAGCCAGCGGCCCACAGAGGGGCAGGCCCTGGACTCCCATGCTCCCTACCAAACCCACCCCCTCCTCACTCTTCTCTCTCCCCACAGCCTCAGTTTCTCTGGATTTCACTATCCGGCCTCATGTGCTGCTTGTTCACTCCTACAAGGCCCCGGCCTTCTGCGACTACTGTGGGGAGATGCTCTGGGGGCTGGTGCGCCAAGGGTTAAAGTGTCAAGGTATGGAGCAATCTGTGTCCACCCCTTCCTGTCCCCTCCCTGGGACTGACCCAGTCGCCTGACCCCAACCCTCTCCCGCTTCCTGGGTCCCTCTGGTGCCCATACCCCCATCTCTGCACCTGGCCCGATCCCCTGGGTCCCACTGGGCAGACAATGCTCCCTCCAGATCTCCTGGGTCCCTTTGGTACCCCTCTCCCCAGGCCTGGCTGAATTCCTCAGCCCTTTGCACACCAGTAGCCCCCTCCTTTCAGGCCTGCCCAATCTCCTGGAGCCCCTCTGGGGCTCCCACCCCCATGACCAGGGGACCCAGCTCCCCCCATTCCGGGCCTGGCAGGGGTCCCAGTCCTCACTCTCCCCTCCCCCCAGGCTGTGGGCTGAACTATCACAAGCGCTGTGCCTTCAAGATCCCCAACAACTGCCGCGGTGTGAGGAGGAGCCAGCTGGCCAGTCGCTCACTGGGTGCTACCACCAGCCCCAGGACCCCTGGCCTTGGCCAGACTGTGGGGGGCAGCCTGGAGGAGGTAGGAGCTGGGACCCACACAGCCAGGGGAAGTATTCCAGAGGGTGATGGCTCTTGGGTGTTGGGAAGGTCAAGGACTTCAGAGGCGATGGATACACCCTGCAAAGGAATACGATGTCTGCTCTAGCCACTACACCCACTCCTCCCCCAGAGCTGGATAGAACCCAGGAATCCTGGCTCCTAACCTCCTGCAGTGGTGGCTGGATAGGATGGGGAAGGCCAGGCAGAGACCCAGGATAAATCAGAATTGGGGATGGCTGGCAACTTGGCTGGGCCCCTGGAAAGTGGGGTGCAGTGAGGGACAGTGACAGTGCGGAGTTGGGGGGAGGGTGGGGACACTCACCACAGTCTAACATGGACTCTGGTTCCCCTGCAGATCAGTCAGTGGAAGTGGGGCCAGCAGACACAGGGCCCTGTGCTCATTGGCCGCCCGCTCTGGAAGGACTGGATGGATCTGAACCGGGTCAAGGTGCCACACACCTTCCAGGTCCACTCGTACACCCGGCCCACCGTGTGCCAGCACTGCAAGCGCCTGCTCAAGGGGCTCTTCCGCCAGGGGTTGCAGTGCAAAGGTACCAGCAGCTGGGACCATGCAGAGGACTGGGGTAAAGGGCTGACCCCGGGCTGGGACCCTGCCAGGACTGGGGTGAGGGGCCTGACCCTGGACTGGGATGCTGCTGGGATTGACCGCAGAGTCACTGTGGCCCCACTGGGGTGTAGGGGTACAGAACCTGGCAACCCAGCTTCGAGCTGAGCCCCCATTGCTTCCCCTTTCAGCACTGGAAGCTCCTTCTGATGGCATGTCCAAACAACCACCCCAGGGAGGTGCCCCCTTTGACTGCTGTCTGTTGACCCAGTGAGGCCTCCCTGCCCTGCAGGGGCCACTTATCAAGAGAACCCTGTACAGAGAGCTGGGAGTCACGGTCTCCGTGGCTTCTCCCCATCCTTCTGGGGCTGACAGGGAACCAGCAGAAACAGTCACACACGGCAGGGGAACCTACATCACGGGTACAAAGGGAGAAGTGTGGGGGATTCAGGGAACAGAGATAAAGGGGATGAGCTGCCTTTGCTGTAACCAATGCAGCAACACTGCCTGAGTCTGCAAAGAGCCTGAGCCAATTGCTCTGAGGAGGGAGCTACCCCCTTTGTCGCAGTTGGAGGTAGCACCCAGCCACACTGCTCCAGGGACCCCAGCAGGAAAGGGAGAGCTGGATCCCGGCTGGCCCGCTGCCCCACCCTGTCCCAGCCCTCAGCCTCTCTCCTCTCCCCACACAGACTGTAAATTCAACTGCCACAAGCGCTGCGAGCAGTTCGTGCCGGAAGAGTGTGTGGGGGAGGGCCTGGCCCCTGGCACAGCAGGTAAGGACGGGGCCGCATGGGGCAGGGAGGCAACATACCTAGCACTACCCCATTCTCAGCCCCAGCTCTGCCCCCTGCTCAGCTTGCCCACCGGGGAAGCCTGACCCCTCCCAGAGTGCCCCGCATGGCTATCCCACAATGCATTGGGCACAACCCAGTGACCCTGTCCGATCAGCATTAGGGCTCCACTGGGCCAGAAGCTCCACACCTCATTCCCCTCCCTGTGCTAGGGATAGAACCCAGGAGTCCTGATTCCCCCTTGGGCACAAACAGCACTTTCCTAAGGAGAGGGCCCAGAACGCTCCCTGCCCTGCCTCACCCCCAGCTTAGTCTCTCCCGCCCCCCACTCTCCTCCTGTCCCCAGCCCCACTCCCTCCCCACCCCACCCAGCCCCCCATACCCAGCCCTGAGCTCACCCCCTCCCAATCCCCCATACCCAGCCCTTACTCTCTTACACTGCCTCTGCACCCAGCCTCCTGCTTGCCCCCACACCCCACTCTGCTCCCAGCTCTGAGCTCTCACCCAGAGAGGTGTCAGGCTGAAGAGCACCATCCTCACCAGGGCCCAGGAAGTTCTGGGAGCCCCAGGCCCCGTCCTCTTTCTGTGTCTCCTCTGCTGCAGGCAGCACAAAAAGCCCAGACCCAAACTTCCCACCCTCCTGGGGGCTGGGGGTGCAGCACTGCAGAGGTAGGGAGGGTCAAGGAGGGGTACAGGGTCACCACACCCTCAGATTTGGCCTGGTCACCCCTCTGGCAGGACAGCCAGGCTCAATTTCCAATTCTAGTCAGGGGACAAGGGGTGGCCTGAGCCCTTCTTTGTTGTACCCCTGCTTCCAGCCCATCCGCTCTAACCATTAGCCACCACTCTGCTCCCAGAGCCAGGCATAGAACCCAGCAATCCTGGCGCCCAGTGGCCCCGCTCTAGTCCCTATCCCCCATCGTGTTTTCCCTGCTGGCCTTGCAGTAAGCAGGGTATCTCACTCTCTCCCTTCACCCACATAGATGGCGAGAGCCCAGAGTGCCCATCTAGCAAGCCAGAGCCAGTGGAAGGGGAGGCGGATGGGGAGGGCACCAGTGGGCACGGGCTGGCAGAGGACACAGAGGAGACAGAGCCCAACCCTGGGACTCTAGAGGCAGAGCTGCACACCAGCCTCAGGTAGGGACCCCCCCAAGGATGGGTGGTTGGGGTGGGATGGGGGGGCTGCGTGGTTCCCCAGCGCCTGCTGCTCTATAGTACAGAAGGGGAAGGGGATCTCCCATGGGGTCAGTGAACTCAGGAATCCTGGTTCCCAATCCCCGCTCTAACCACCAGACCTCACTCCCCTCCCAGAGATGGACATAGAACCCAGGAGTCCTGACCCCAGGGAGCCTGGTGGGTGGTGGAAGGCTGTGCCTTTGGGGGCAAGGGAGTCCAACATCTGAGTCCCTGTCTCTCCTGGCGCCAGCCCCTGTTTCAGTAGCTACATCCCCTTGATGCGGGTGGTGCAGTCCTGCCGGCACACCAAGAGGCGGCGCAGCGCCATACTGCTGGAGGGATGGATGGTGCATTTCACCAGCAGGGACCCCATGGTGAGTGCCCCGGCTGAGGACAGAGGGTGAGGTTACAGGAGGGTCAGGGGTGGAGCCACAGGAGATATGGGGTCAGGGGTGGAGCCTCAGGCAGGCTGGAATGGGGGGTGGAGTCAGAGGAGCATGGGAGGCAGGGGTCATGGATGGGCAGGGGGCGGTGTCACAAGGCAGAGTAACAGGATGGGGCATGGAGTGAGAGGGTGTCAGGGAGTGGGGCTTGCAGCTGGCCAGGGCTGGTTATGTGGGGATTGAGAGCAGGAGAGGGGGATTATTGGCCAGGCATTTCAGGGCAATGTTGGGGGGGGCAGCAGAGGTTTGGGTTGGGGGGCCTTGGGATGGGATGGGCATAAGCCCCCAGAATAACATCTCTGTGCCCCCCAGAGGAAGCGCCATTTCTGGGTGCTGGACAGTAAGAGCCTGAGCTTCTTCCACTGTGAGAGCGGAGGCAAGTTCTACAAGGTGAGGGGTCCGCTCTTCATCCCCTTCGCTGCATCCCATTCCCTACAGCACCCTGTTTCCCCTAAGCCCAAATCCAAAGCAGCCTGCACTCTCCCTGTGGCACCCCCCCTCCTGATTCCTCACCCCAGAGGAGCCCAGCCACTGTCCAATGGTCTTGCTCTTCCTGCAGGAGCTGCTGCTGTCTGAGATCCTCCAGATCCGCCCCTGGGAGGGGCTGACACCCCTGGCCCCCAGTGGGAGCCCCCCCTGCTTTGAGCTGGTGACGGAGGCCCTGGTGTACTACGTGGGCGAGCACAGCAGTGAGCGGGATCCAGGGCAGGTCTGGACGAGGGCGGAGGCTGGAAAGGCCTGGGCCAGGGCCATCCGCCAGGCCCTATGGCCTGTGAACCCCGAGCCCGATGGCTCTGTCCAGGAGCCCAGTGAGTACCATGGGGATCCCTCTATAGGCAGCCATGAGCCCCACCCCAGAGCCAGCTGCATCTCAGAGCTGGGTGAGGGATCATCCCTGATTCAACAGCCCCTATGCTGCACTGCAGAGCCAGCCAGACCTCAGTGTTGGGCAAGGAATCCTGTTAACAGCCTTCATGCCACACCTCAGTGTTGGGCAAGGAACCCCTGTGTTAACAGCCCCTGTGCCACACCCTAGTGCCAGCTGCATCTCAGTGCTGGGCAACTGTATCAACAGCCCCTGTGCCATACCCCAGAGACAGTTGCATCTCAGTACCAGGTGAGGGATCCCTGTATAAACATCCCTAGTGGCCATCTGAGAGGTGGCTGTCTCCTGCTCCCAGGATAACAGGGCAGGGGGTCTGAATGTCCCAGTCCCAGCTGGGCCAGGGTCTTCTCATGTCTCCATTTTGTCTTATCTCTGCAGATTCTGACTATGAGTCCCCAGATGACACGGTGAGTTGGAGAGGGTGGCACTGGGGAACCCTAGGAGTGGTGGGGTCCATGGTCTAGCACGGGGAAGGGGATGAGCAAACATGGGGGCTGGTATTGGGGTGAGGAAGCCAGGCATAAGGGTCGGCGGCGAGGTGGCAGTAGTGGGAGCATTAGGCCTGGTTTGTCAGGGATTTGCCCCTAGCGGGCACCATGCCTCAATCCCCCCAACTCTGTCCTTGTCCCTCACCCCAGGACATCAGCCGTTCCTATCAGATCTTCCCTGACGAGGTGCTGGGCGCTGGGCAGTTCGGGGTGGTGTACGGCGGTAGGTGCCTTCCCCTGCCCCTGCTCCCCAACTCCCATCCTGGCTCCCCTTTCCTGTGTCCCTCAATAGCTCCTCTCCCTCTTATCTGATCCCCCCCACCTCCCCTTGGGCACAGTCTGGGATCTGTTTGCATGTGCACCCCCCAGGGGCAAACGCGTTGACTACGGCCCCCCAGGTGCCGTAGCCATGCCCATCCCATCACTGCCATGCTTCCAGGAGCATGGTTTGCCCATTGCTCACCTGTGGTGTGCCAGTGCACATCTCCCCCCAGCCCTGCCACGCACCCCTCCTGCCCCAGCCCTGCCACACACCCCTCCCACCCCAGCCCTGCCTCCCCCTCTGCCCCCAGCCCTGCCACACACCCCTCCCGCCCCAGCCCTGCCTCCCTCTGCCCCCAGCCCTGCCACACACCCCTCCCGCCCCAGCCCTGCCTCCCCCTCTGCCCCCAGCCCTGCCACACACCCCTCCCGCCCCAGCCCTGCCTCCCCCTCTGCCCCCAAGCCCTGACACCACTGCCCTGCCCCCCAGGAAAGCACAGGAAATCTGGCCGGGACGTGGCCATCAAAGTCATCGACAAGCTGCGCTTCCCCCCCCGGCAGGAAAATCAGTTCCGCAATGAGGTCTCTATCCTGCAGGTGAGCCCCTGGGGATGGGAAACACAAGGACCCTGGTGGGAAAGGAGGGGTGTGTGGAAAAGGGGACCCTTGGGTGAGGGGAACATGGGGACTCCTCCATGGACATGTTTGGCTGCCTCTGCCCCCCAGACCCAGTGGGGGAAACAGGGCAATGGCTGGACAGGCAGCACTCCCTCCCTCAGTGCACTGGGGGCTTTGTTGGGGCCCTGCCCCCTGGAGGGAGCTCCAAGCCAGTCCAGCACCAGAGAAGGGCCTGCAGGGTGAGGTGCAGGTCTGAGTGGTAGGGAGGGTTCTTGGGCTGTGAGCAGGGTGTGGAGGATCCCCGTTCAGGGAGCTCCATCCTCTCCCCTGCCAGAGCCTGCACTCCCCCTGCGTGGTGCACCTGGAGTGCATGTTCGAGGGCCCTGCCCGGCTCTTCGTGGTGATGGAGCGACTGCGTGGCGACATGCTGGAAATGATCCTGTCCAGCGAGACTGGGCGGCTGCCCGAACCCCTTGCCAAGTTCCTCATTGCCCAGGTGGGTGCCCCAGCTCTCCCCGCCCCACGCCCTGCAGTGGCCTCACAGCAGATCGAGGAGGACCAAGCAAACCCTCCAGCCTGGTGCTCCCCACAGGTGTCCCCGTCGGGCATGTTAATGATGCTGCACCATCCATGATCACAGCATGCATACTACTCAGAGTCCTTGTGAAAATGTACACACCCACACACACTGCTCCCCCACGGCCCACCGCTCCTGTCCTGGCCCCCCAGCATGCTGCTCCCCTGTGGCACGCCATTCGCTCTCATGCACTGCCCCGCATCGCTGCTCATCCCCATCGTGCCCACCACTGTGGTCCTGTCACCATTGCATACCGCACCCAGGCTCACCGCTCAGCATGGTGGTATACTTGTGCACGTCAGCACTGCACATCACTGCAAGCTCCTCGCCATAACTGTGCACGTACACACACCATCCCATCACTGCTCCCCAATGCCTGGGTCGCGGTTCACACAGCACTCACCAGCGCATGTGAGCGTGCAACAGCCCCCATGCCACATCCAGTCTGCGCATGGACCTGTCAGGAACTCCCCCGCACATGGCAGGTAACCACCCCCTCCTGTGACGTTCCCCCTGTGCTTGCAGATCCTGTCTGCCCTGCGCCACCTGCACACCCGGAACATCGTGCACTGTGACCTCAAGCCAGAGAATGTGCTGCTGGCCTCGGATGAGCCCTACCCCCAGGTGGGACAATCCCTGCCCTGCCTCCCAGCCCACCTCCCTGGAGCCCTGCCCCTCCTGTTCTACCGCCTCATCCCTCTAGCCCCCTCTCCCTGAACACCCATCCTAGCTCGTGCCCCATTGCACCCACTCTCCCTTCCCCTTTCCGCCAAGACTCTATTACCAACCTGGGGCCGGACCAGACCTGGCACCCCCTAGAGGGGAGAGGCCCCTACCCCAAGCCATCTGGTCCCCCCAGAGTCAGGCCCCCTAGCAGGGAAATGCTCCATATTCCCCACCCTCATGCTAACCCCTCACCTCTCAGGTGAAGCTCTGTGACTTTGGCTTTGCCCGCATCATTGAGGAGTCGTCATTCCGGCGCTCAGTGGTGGGGACCCCAGCGTACCTGGCACCCGAAGTGCTGCGGCAACATGGCTACAACCGTGCCCTGGACATGTGGGCCGTGGGCGTCATCATCTACGTCAGCCTGAGCGGGACCTTCCCCTTCAACGAGGAGGAGGACGTCAACGATCAGATCAAGAATGCAGCCTTCATGTACCCCCGGCAGACCTGGGCCAGCATCTCCCTTGAGGGTGAGACCCTCCTACCCCGACCCTGCCCCCCCACCTCCAGACTGCAGCGTTCATGTACTCCCACCAGACCCGAGTCAACATCTTCCTTGAAGGGGAGACCTCCTGTCTCCCCCCACCACCCTATCACACTGCCCCCTTACCTCCAGACTGGCCATGTACCCCTGGCAGACCTGGGCCAGCATCTCCCTCGAGGGCGAGACCCTCTTCCCCCACCACCACCCTGCCCTGCCCTGCTCCGCTCCCCTGTGGCATGCCACTCGCAGCACATTACTCCTCCCACTGCCCCTGCACCTCCAGAGCATGGGCTGCATGTACCTGCAGCAGCCCTATGGCACCTCCAGGAAATTTGCCTGTTGCAGGCCTCTGGCAGCCAATGGCTGTGCTCCCTGGGGGAGGAGTTGGGGAGAGGTCTTGGCCTATGTAACCCCCTCCTTCTCTCCCAGCTGTCAGCCTCATCCACCAGCTGCTGCAGGTGAAGCTGAGGAAGCGACTGAGTGTGAACAAGGCGCTGAACCACCCCTGGCTGCAGGTACCTTCCCTCTACCCCCTCAATCCCTATTCACCCCACCCATATCCCTGCCTGCAGATACCTTCTGTCCCACAATCCACACCCCATAATATACCTCTTCCATCCCCTGGCACTGTGTAACTCCACATAAACTCCCTCCACCCTAGAACTCGACACCCTGCTCTCCCCTGCCCAGCTTCACCCCAGTCTCCAGTCCCTCCTCCCAACAGTAAACGGCTAACTCAACCGCCTCCCTAGCTCTCCCCATCCCCTGTAGATCCCTTCCTCAGTACATGGTGGACCCCTGATAGGAGGAGCCTGGACTCCCCACAGCACCTGTTGATGAGCTGTCTCCATCCCCCCCAGGATTTCCAGACCTGGCTGGCCCTGCGGGAGCTGGAGACCCGTGTGGGGCAGCGCTACCTCACCCATCCAAGTGACGACGCCCGCTGGAAGCGCCTCGCCCGTGAGCAGGGGCTGGCCTGGCCATCAGGGCTCACCACTCAGCCCAGCCTGGAGGAGGAAGGGGACAGCGACAATGCAGGCGAGGGAAGCTGAGCCCTCTCCCCAGGACTCACTGCTCATGGGAAAGGGGGAGGGGGGGCTGGGACCCCTTAACACCACATTGCCCCCATAAACTGATTTCCTCAAATTTAGCGCCATGTGGTCTGTGCAGGGTGTGCGCCCATCTTGCTGGAGCCTGTTCACACGTGGGGGGTGTCACAGGCTCAGATTCCCCTGCACAAATGCTTCCCTAGCTCAGACCCCCTCCAGCATGAAATCCCGCACTCTGAGCCACAGGTCCACCATGGTGCATGCCTCCCCTTCCTCACTGATCCTTTCCACCCTAGTATCCCCAGTCCACTGCTCCTTTATCAGCTTCCTTGCACATGAACACCACCTCCCAACCTTGCTGGCTCCAGATACTCATGGCTGGCAGGGAGTTCACAGCAGCTGCTCCACAGTTTCACTTTTATTTCAAAAGCACACAATTGGAGCCCCATCCCACCAGGCCGTAGTGCCCCCCTCAATGGGGCTGGGCCCTGCTGTCCTTGGGGAAAGGCAGGAGGTTGGTGGGGGTGGTGTGGTGTGAATCTGTCCATTGCCCCCAATCTGGGGACTCTTCTCTAACTGTCCAGCGGCAACCCCCCAGGATCCTCCAGCAGCGGGAAGCATCCTCATTCCCCCAATCACAGCTTCCTGTAAGCCCCCACGGTGAGGTCAAAAAGTTGGGGGTTATAGACCTGGCCCTGCTTGTCCAGCAGGAAGTAAAAGGGCCGCCCCTTGACCTTGAGGGGAATCATGGCAGGCACCTCCGAACGATGGGCCATGCAGGAGACCTGGCGCAGGGGCACTGTAAAAGACGAGCTCAGCCCGAAGGGGTAGTAGGTGCTGAGGGTCACATCCCGTCCCCCCTGGCGCAGCACAACCTGCCACACCGAGCGGCGTGAATACATGAAGCCGGCAGCCACGATCAGTGAACCTGGGATGGAGGAGAAAGAGAGGGTATGAAATGCCCAGATGCCATCCACCATACCCAGACTGGGCTAGCAGGGGGCTGTGGGTTGGAAGGCATTGGCAAAACTCGGGGGGGAAACCAAGGCTGGGATACCAGGGGGCCACAGATTAGAAATGAGGGACACCAGCAAGGCTGGGGGCACAGCCTCCCCATCTCCCAGCAGCAGGATTTGGCTCTGAGTTTCAGAAGCCTGAGTCCACTCAGCTGCTCCAGGTGGCCCAGGCCCAGCTGCGGGGTGGAACCAGGCTCGGGTCCCAGATCCCTCTTCCCCAGAGCAATGAACTGGACTCAGACCCAGCTCCCTGTCACCGACCACCCTCCCCGGGGCAGACTCTCTCCCTGCGGAGAGAGGGGAGAATCCCATTTCATGCTTCCCCAGGATGCAAGGACTGGAATCACCAGTTCCCCGCGCCTGAGTGCTGTCCTCCCCTAGACGCTGGGTGGGAAACCCCTGGCCCCCACACCCCTCTCTCCCCGGGGCCCGCTCCGGCTCGGGGGTCCCTGCCCCCACTCTCTCCCCGGGGCCCACTCCGGCTCGGGGCCCGCTCCCGGCTCTCACCCACGGTCAGACAGGACACGGTGAATCCGTAGCGCCACTTGTTGGAGGCCGGGTTGATCGAGGCCCCACCGGGCAGGGTGGGCGCGGGCCGGGCGCTGGCCGCGGGCCGCCCCGCGGGCCGCAGCGCGCTGAAGGCGAAGTGCGCCAGGTACGCCCAGAACGCGAACTGCCCCGCGCAGAACAGCCCGAGCAGGCGGAAGAAGCGGCCCCGCTCGTGCCGGAACAGCAGCAGGTCCCGGGGCACGTGCGTGTCCAGGGGGGACGCCCCGCGCGCCGGGCCTGCCAAGCGCCGCGCACCGCTGAGCCAGGCCCAGGGGCCCCCCGTCCCCCACGTGCAGCAGCGCAGTCCCCACAGCCGCAGCTGCCCGGCCCCCGCCATCTCTCCGCCGGAGCGCGGGGGCGCCTGGGACTTGTAGTCATCAAGACTTCTCTCAAATAGGAACCCGGTGCTTCTGTGTAGGGGCAGGAGGCTCCTCCCCCTTACCCACAGCGCCTTCTTACACTGGGGGATCGCTGTGCTGGGGGGGGGGGGGGAGCCACCCCGCCAGGACGGAATGTGGAGAGGGCTTGGAAGGGGGGAGGGACTGAGAGGAATGTAGAGAGGGGCTGGGGAAGCAACTGGGATGGGGGAGGGGGGAAGATGACCTGGAAGGGATGGTAGTGGTATTAGGGGGCAATATGGAGAGGGGGGACTGGCAGGGGGGAGTTGATGACAGGGACTGGAGGGGAATGTTGGAGGGAGGGGAGAGGGGGACTGGGCTGGGGAGAGGACCTGGAAGGGATGGTACTTCGATTGGGGGGCAACATGGAGAGGTGCTAGAGAAGGGACTGGGGAACAGGAGGGGATGTATCCAACAGAGCCTTCAGCCGAGATTCTAACAAACACCACTTTATTGAACACGCGGGTCCCAGCACATACAGCCACAGAGAAAGAGGGCAGTGGGGCCCAGTTCTGCCCTGCAACATTCTGCTTCAGCCCAAAGATTTAGGGGGTGACTGTACAGCACAGATGTACAAGCAGGAAGGAGTGCTGCAAGCACCGCTGGCAGCTCCTCGAGGGCGAAGGCAGTACCTTCCCCCTGGGTGCAGGAAAACCCCTGGTGCCTGCTACTCCAGAGCTGCCCTGGCACATAGGAATCTTGCAGCCCCACACTCTGCCCCTAGCTCCAGGGTGGGGAATAGGGGAGAGCATAGCCAATGACAACCCCATTGCTCCTTAGCTGAGAGCACCAACCGCTCCAGATCCCACACAACCCCACAATCCCATCAGCACCCTAAGGGAAGCCATGTCATCTTCCTGGGGCTGTGCCCCATGTACCCACACAGTAGCTGCTGCAATAGAGAGCAGGCAGGTTGCAAAGGCCTGCCAGGACCTGGCAGCTCCTCTGTCCATCTCTCAATCTCAGCATGCAGGAGGCATGTTCTCAGGAAGACGGCTCCAGAGCCCTTGGGACTGCCTTTCCCCAGAGAAGAGTACAAGTCCATTTGGGGGGTGGGGGGTGCTAGGGACTGTGACCACCACAGGGTTGAAGTCTGAGGGCAACTTGGCTCATCTGCTAGGAAAGCACAGGGCCTGTAAGCGGTACACCTAGCCCAACTCACTGAAGCCACTCACAAGACTGCTTGTTTTAAAACATACCAAAAAAAAAAAAAAAAAAGTCATTTTCCCCCTACCGGCCAAAAGCCTGAGGGGAAGGATTCTGGCTCTGTCCTCCAAGCTTCTGGGTGCCCCAGCAACACCTGCTTCTCAGTCTTGCTTCCACTGCCGCTGGAAACGGCTGGGGCTGAAGGCAGGGCAGCATGGCCAGAACCGTCTGTATCACCCCTGGCTCCGTGGGCCTGCTGCAGGGGCTCCCCCTTCAGAGTCCAAGCCCCATGGTTGCTCCCAGCGATGAGCCCCCACCTTTGTTATTTTAAACTTTCATTTATTTACAAAAACTGTCATGGAAAATAAAACATCAGTGGTGGGGGAACTGCAGGGTCGCTGCTCACTTGAGAAATGCCACGTCTGGGATCTTCCCCTCCGTCTGAAAGAGACAAGGAACCAGTCATTGGGACTCTGGGCATTGCAACGCCCCCATTGCCCAGGGAGAGGCTGCATAGAACCCCTGCATCCAAGCCCCCCACCAATCTACTAGACCCCACTCCTCTCCCAGAGCCAGGGATAGTGTTGACACAGGAGTCCTGACTCCTAGCCCAGTGCCTTCTCCACAAGACTGTCCTTTCCTGTGCCTATGAGGTGCCTGGGAGCAGAGAATGATGGAGCCAGGCCCCCAGAGGAAGGCATCCCTAGGAAAAAAGATCCTTGTGGGGATAGAGAGGGATCAAGGCATCCAAGGTGGCTCCTGGCCCCATCCCACCCTCAATCTCTGAGCACTGAGGCCACTGGTGGGGAATGAACATGCCCGTGGCTCCTCCCCTCTCCCTCGCTGTTGCAGGATTCTGACCCCAGGCCCCAGGGATGGAGTCAGGCCCAGGCACTGGCTCACCTTGAGCTGGGTGAAAACCTGGGCTGCCTGGCTGTAGTCCCAGTCGTTGTCCTGGAGGCACCTAGGGCAGAGGGACACTGTCAGCGAGCAAGTGATGGGCGATGGGGCAGCATCAACCCTCCCCACAACCTTCCCCAGGGCCTACTTACTTTTGGGACCACTCGACATTCATGCCAGACTGCATGGCGAAGGCCTGTAGCATCTCCTGCTGCTCAGCTGACAGCGTGGGCACAGGGCTGGACGAGGGCGTGGGTGCTGGCATCACGAAGGCCTTGCGGATCTCTTCCGTGTTCGCTTTGCGCACAAACAGCTGGTCGTTCACGATGCACAGCCTGAGGGGGTAGGGAGAATGAGGCACTGATGGGGGATCCTCATCCATTCCTTCCCCCAGAGCCTGGGGGCACAGGGGATCCACATCCATCCCCCACTTAGAGCCCACATGAGGGGGAAGATCTCTCCTCCACCCCACCCCACCCCCACACACACAGCCTAAAAGGAGGGGAGGGGCACTAGGGGGATTTCTCCCCCCAGAACTGAGGAGGGGAATGTGGGGATTCCCATTCCCCCCTCCACACCCTGGGGTGAGGATAAAGGATCTCCATACATTTCCCCCTCTCCCACTTCCTGGGAGAGATGGGAAGGTACTAAATAGGGGGAACCCCCTCCATTGGTCCACCTGCCATACACATACACAGGAAGGGTAAGGCACTGCTGGGGGGAATCCCATCCATCTCCCCGCCGGGCATGTGGGGGGAGGGATAGGCTATCGACCTGTGTTCTACCCGTGCACATCCAAGGGGATACCGCTGCCCCCCCCCGGGGTTCTGTCCCCAGCGTCCCCTTCCCCCACTTACCCTGTGATACCAGCCGGCACAGCAATGAACATACGGGTGAAGCCTCTCACCACATCCCGGGACTTGCCATCCACTGCACACAGAGAGAACAGAGCCCAGTGAGGTGGGTATGGGGAAAGGGGTCTGCCATAGGGGTGAGGGGGTTTTAGCAAGGAGAGGTGCAGGGAGGAGCTTGGAAATGGAGGGTAGGGGGCTTCTGGACACTCACCTTCCTTGAAGACTCCATGGACAGCAAAGCACAGCAGGGTGTTCTGCAATATAAGAGGGGGTCGTGTCACTGAACTGCCACCCCCCTCACCATGCCCATGGCCCAGGGGACCTGCCAACGCTGCCCCCCACTGCCCGACCACTCCCCCTCTTTCCCCCACACTGCCCCCAGGGGCACTCTCTCGCCCCACCTCACAGCACAGCTCGCCCTGCCCTCAAGGTGGGGGCACTCTCCCCCACCTCCCATCCCTCCCACCTCACTGCACAGCCTGTCCTGCCCCCAAGGTGGAGACATTTCCCCCCACCCCTCAACCCCCCATCACAGCACAGCCCACCCGGCCCCCGGGACAGAGGCACTCACCGTCTGTGCACAGACATCCACCACAAAGGAGTTAATGTCATGCTGGGTCTTGGGCAGCTCGTTGAGGAAGGCCACCACGTTCAGCCTCGTATGCTTGAGCAGTTTGAAGCGCAGGGCTGGAGGGAGGAGGGGGAGGTGAGACCCCACCCAGCCTGACAACCCAGTCACAGCACCACAACCTCAGGTCTGCCCTGCACAGAAACCCAGACCTGGAGTCTGCAGAGAGTCTGAGCTGGTCACTTGAGGGAGGGGCGGGGAAACTACCCTGAGTGTAACCAATGCAAAAACGCTGCCTCAGTCTGAACAGCCAGAGCTGATCCTTCAAACAGGGGCTAGAGCTGCCTCTAGTGTAACTGACCCAGTGATGCTGCCTCAGTCTGTAGAGAGCCTGAGCTGATCACTCCTAGAGGGGAGTGCTGTTTTGAGTGTGATCGATGCAGCCCCCTAGCACTTACTGGGGTCCTTGAGTTTCTTCACATTCCTGCTGCCCTTGAAGTATTCACTCAGGATGCTCCTGTTGAGAAGAAATGCCCAGTGAGTAGCTGGAGAACAGTACCCTGTAGCTCCTGCCCCATCAGCCCCACAGGAAAATGCAATGGAAACCTTCCTCTTACCCGGCTCTTAGCCTCTCCCTGAACTTCACAAATGGGAACAGAGGCAGTCTCACCCTACTGGGCAGGGGAGGGGTGAGCCCCATTTAACAGAGAAAAAACAGGGCACAGAGAAGGGAAGGGAGTTGCCTGAGGAGACACCGTGAGTTGGGGTCAAGCCAGAAATAGAACCCAGAGTCCAGGCTTCCAGCCCCCTGCTCTAGCCAGAAGACACCATTCACCTATGAGAGCTGGGAATAGTACCCAAGAATCCTGACTCCCAGCCCCCCACCCCCATAGACCTCACAGCCCTCCTGTGCTGGGGATAAAACTCAGGCGTCCGAATTCTCAGCCCTGCGGTCCCTTGGGAGGGCAGTGACTAACCCCTAGTGGACGCACCTGGAGGGGTTCTGCGAGAGGAATGGGATGCTGAGGGAACAGCAGGCCCCATCGTGATAGGCATCCAGCAGCCCCTGCCTGTCGCCAGAGTCATATACAGAGTAATACCTGCCAGGGAGAGAGAGCGTTAGCAAAGGGAAGCTGTGCTGCTAGGACACTATCCCTGCCCCAGAGCTCTCCCCACACCTGAATGCCCTATGCCCTGGACTCTGGAACAACATGACCCATATGCCCCCTCCCCATACATCCCCCTCCTTTCTAGCTCCCAAAATAACTCATCCCCCCACATCAAGGTACTTACTGCTGCAGGAAGCGCAGCACCAGCACCTTGAGGTCATCCGAGCCGAAGTAGCTGCCCTGTGGGTCAGAGAATGCTCCAGTTAGTACCCTGGCTCGGAGCCCTTCCCCCCAAAACACCCCTGCCCCAGGGCTTGCCCTGCTGGCAGAGCGGTTAGTGCCCTGGCTCACAGTCCATCCCTTCTCCACACCCCAAGAGTGCCTTCCCCAGCCCAGCACCAGGGCCTCATCTGCTGGCAGAGCGATTAGTGTCCTAGATTAAAATCCCCCACTCCCTGGTCCCTTTACCTTGCAGGGGGGGAGGGTGGTGGGTGCTTCCACATCAAAAACAATAGGAGGGGGGAGCTCATGGCCGTCCTGCAGAGAGGCAAAGGTAGAGCAGTGAGCAGAGAGTGCCCCAGCAATGGGTCCTGAACAGGGCAGCCCAAGTTAGCGCAAATCACTCACCAAGCGCAGAAGCTTCGGGAACCGCAGTCGGATGGAGCTGTCAAAAATGGGACATGAATCAGTGAGGCAGCGGGGCCAGCCTGGCCCCCATGGGGCCTCCTTCCCTCCCGGACCCCACCCAGCACTTTGGACCCACCCCCCCATGCCCTTGGCATTGACTCTGCAGGCCACAGAACAGGGCTGTCCCTGTGCCCACCACACTCCCCTTACCCAATGCAGCACCCCCTTCTCACCCCAGCAGGGCAGAAACCCAGCGCTGAGGGGCTGGGTGGCAGGGACAGAGCAGATGCCCCAAGATTCTTCACTAAGGTGGGGAGGGAAAGAGACCAGGGCTTTACTACATCTTCCCCCTCCAGATCTTGGAGCCTTGGCAGATTTACAGGCCCAGGAACACTATGGGGCTGGTGCCACATGGCTGAAGGGCTCCACACTTACCTGGCTCTTACTCACCTATGCGGCTATTCTCCAGTGAGGAGAGGGTGGGGGTGGGGGTGGGGAGGGGAAGACAAGGGCAGGATGGCAGGGGGAGAGGACATGGATTCCCACTGATCATGGAGTCGCCGTCATTGCAACCAACTTACAGCTGGGGGAAGCTTCCTGCATCAAGGCCCAGATCTAATTAATGTCCATGCCATGGCACGCAGGGCAGGAACGACAGAGGAGAGGGATGCAATGGCACAGAGGAAAGGAGGACAGAACAGGAGGAAAGAGGGATCTGGGAGCCCAGGAGCAGAGCCTCTTCCTGCCCTGCATGGCTCCTCACACCTACCCCAGACGCATTGGTGATGCAGAGGCTCGAGGGAGACTCGCTCTGGGAGAACACAGCATTCTGGTCAATGGAAAGCCCGGGCCTCCTGCTCCTGCTCCTGCTCAGAGCCAGTCCTAGCCACGCCTGCTGCCATGGCAGGACCTGGGGCCACTGATGGGCTTGTGTGCAGCTGCTCACCGAGAGCACGAGAGAACAACGTAGCATGTGCCAGGCCCTTACACCAGGAAGGACCCCTCTGCGCTGACCGCTGTGCGGTCTAGTTTGGCCACTGCACGGCTGTGCCTGTCTTAGGTTGTTCCTTCCGTGAGGAATCTTACCCGTCTCTGGCTAGCCAGCCATCGTTGAGGGCCAAACAGCGGACGCAGGGACTGGCAATCACAGCAGCTCCGGAAGTGCTAGGTGCAGAGCGATATGGGGGGGCATCCCCCTAAACATCCATCAGGGGGCAGAGACAACAAGCCCCTCCTGTGTGCGACTGGGGAGAGCAGGTGGGGACAGTGGCTCTCCCACGGCCAATGTGGGAACAGGGATACTAGAAGAGGCTGTGCATCCTGGAGTCCCAGTGCCCAGGGTGAGGGAGGAGGAATGGGGAGAGAGGGGGAGAGGAAAGCAGTGTACAGGCAGAGTCTAGCTGTTACTTTAGGGGAGCAGAGTGCATTGTGGGGAAAGGGAACAGGGCTCCGAACTGGCTGAAATAAAAACCACATCATCAGCCATGCAGCAGTCAGGTCCCATGCGCCCAGGGGGGCCCAGAGCCTCAGCACAACCAGAGAGGGATGCAGGGAGACAGACACCGTCACTAGGGCCACTGGCAAGAGGAGCCGGGATCCAGCTCCCAGCAAGGAGATGGCATCTTCGTTCTACTGCATTGTCCCCCACCAGGCGGGAGAGGCCAAGTGATTGGGGCCAGGCGATCCACAGGCCCCAGAGGCTGCCACTGACCTGACGTAGCTGGACTGGTCCCGGAAATTGTTGCACAGAGGGTTTCCATCCAACCATAACTCCTCCAGCTTGAGCCCCTTCACCTTGTCCAGCTCGCACTCAGACTTCAGCTGTGGCAGGGAAAAAGAGCAGAGGGGCAGAGCATGAGCGCAAGGCCGCAGAGGAGTGGCCGGACCGGGGATGGTGGCGGCGCCTACCTCATTGCGGGTCAGATTGAGGATCTTGAGATTGGTGGCTTTCTGGGCCAGCTCCGCCAGGTCATCCAGCTGGTACAGCTTGTTGCTGGTGAGATTCAGTGAGAGCAGCTGCAATTGCAGAGGGGACAGAGGGTCAGAGGAGAGTCCAAGGCAGGGCTACCCATCCCCAGTTTGGTGGCAGGGCACTGAGTGCCCAGACCGAGGTTCCAGGAAGCCTGCCCCCAGCTCACCTCCGGGATGTTCTCTTCAATGATCTGCAGCACGGCCTGCATGCAGTTCCGCCGGTTCAGCACCACATCAATGTTCTGTGCCACCAGGTCTGGAAGAAACACACAGACTGAGCACCCTACACCAAGGCCCCACCCGCTCCCTCAACACCACTTCCTCGGTACCAGCCCCCCACATCTGCCAGGAGAACACGCACCTGGGTCCGTGCGAAGGTTCTTCAGGTCCAGGGCCTGCTGGGACCCGTCGTATCTCTTACTCATGGTGACCTGAAAGCACAGAGACCATGGGTTAGAGGGAACTGGCTGCAAAACCCTGCAGAGCCCAGTGGGGGCACAATAGAGCTACCCTGCACCACTCACTTTCAGCTGCTCAATCTCCTCTGGCTTCAGCTCCTTCTGGATAGACTGGGGTGGAGATGAGTGGTTGACAATTAGCACCACCTGGAACAGAGGCAAGCTGAGTCACAGAGGGGCAAGAGCCAACGCTGGACAGGAAGCCCATGTCAGGGTACTGGTAGGGTGGATGGGGGGTGCCACAGAGGGGGCCCATGCAGGGCAGAGATGTGTCTGTCAGGCTATGTGAGGACCGGACACAGGACGTGTTCCCATGCTAATCCAGCCAGAAGAGCAGAGACCTGGCCAGGCCCAAGGGGTCCCCCAGGGAAAGGAAGGCACAAGGCCAGTTCTAGGCATTACATCCCTCCCTCACCATGGGGGTCTTTCCAGCCAGGTGCCAAACACAGAATGGCCCAGGGGAGGGAGAATCATACCTTGTAATTGTCTCGATCTGTGATCTTGCGGGACAGCTGCTTGAGCGCATTGGCTGTCGTCATGTCCTCAATATAGAAGTAGGCCCGGCTTTGGTCGTAGTGGAACTGAGGGGAGAAGACAAGCAAGTCAGGGAGCCCTGGTATCCCCGCCCTGTGAGGAAGAACCTGGCTGAGCTACGCCTGCCTACAGGCATTCCCATCCCCGCAGCTCCACTAGGGAAGCTGAGGCACAGGGAGACTGACTCACCCAAGCCGGCATAGCAAGTCTGTACCAGAGCCAGGAAGAGCACCCAGAAGTCTGGCCTAACTACTAGTGCCCCCCTGCTACAACCACTAGACTCTACTTCCCTCCCAGAATTAGTAATTGAAACCCTGCCCCCTCCCCCGCCGCTCTAACTCAATAGACTCCATTTCCCTCCCAGAAACTGGGATAGAACCCAGGAGTGCTGACTCTGTTTCCCTGCTCACAGCCTGCATGACATCTCAATGCAGCTCTCACCTCCACTGGAGTAAAAGGGACACTGGACAAGTTCTGGAGCGAGCTCAGAAGCCATGACTTGTCATACTTCTTTCCATAAGGAATCTAGGAAAAAAAGGCACTTGTAAGTAGCATGTCAGTAAGCTGGCAGCAAACTATGGGGCTGGGAGCTAGGGAGGTCTTAGGGAGTAGCCCTGTGTGTTAGGAATCAGGAGCATCAACCAATGAGCAACAGGGTCCTTCCCCACTGCCCAGGGAGCTGCCTGCTGGTCAGACACCTGGCAGCCAGGCTGGACATTATGCCCCCTTCACAAACTGAGTCAGAGGGGCAGGACGGCAAGGTGACCTGCAAGGGATGTGCCTTGGGTTACCAGGATGTGCCAGGGCTGTGGCGTAGAGGCTTGGCCAAATTCCCTGTTCCCTCCCTCACCCTCCAGCACTCACTGTGACCTTGTACCACCTCCTCCGGCTGCTGTTGCGGCTGGCACTGGCACTGCCACTCCGGTCCTGGGGCGTGAGATCTCGTTTCACTGTGACATGGATGTTGGTGGCACTTCCCCGGCCCCTGCTGTGCCAGTCATCACCTCGCCTATTCAGCCGTGGCCCATAGGGAGCGCTGGGAAGCAGAGGAACACGAGCACGTAGCATTAAAGATGGGGGGGGTGGGGGGAGATACCTTGAAAGCTAAAGGGAACCAGAAACACCTGACTGAACCTTGTGGTCATTGCTGCATTGGAATAAAATCTCTGCAGCAACCTCCAGACATGGAGGCCCTATTTATCCACAGCACAGTGACAGCGCAGCTTTCCCCTGCTCCCCAATCAAGAGTTGGAGTGGTGTTGGTGCCCCCTGGAGAAAAAGGCCCCAGATCCCATTCCCTGCCTCCCTGAGCCAACCAGTCCCCTCCCCTTGGAGCCTGACTGAAACTGGCATCCCCTAGAAGGCACCCCACCACCTTGAGCCACTCCATCACACACAATGCCCAACGGCACCTCTCACTCACTATCTGGTTCGAAGACTGTCATGGGCATCGCTCATGGGAACATCTCCATCGCCCTCCTCCAGCTGACCAGAAGGGCTGAGACCTGCTACACCCCGGTTCCACGAGCGGTGGTTCCCCTCACTGTACATCTTGCCTCGGAACGGTCCCCGACCTTTCCTTCTCCTCCCAGCGAAGCCCCCACCACCACCTGTGCCGCCCACACGGTCATCATGTTCTGTGCAGAGGGGCAGAAGGAACATCAGACACCATCCAAGGACTTCCCTCTTTGAATGCTTGACACATGGCAAACTGCCTACACTAACCCCCTAACCCTCCTGTCGCCTCCACCTCTTTCCCAGTCCATTCCACAGGGATCCCAACACCCCCCAGCATTTCCACTGCACCCATCCCCCCAGAGCCCCTCATCACCCTGCCCTCCCCCCAAGCTGGGCTGGGAGATAGGGAACAGGGACTCCCCAGGAAATAGGGATGCCCGAACTAGATCACAACAGAGACAGCCTCCAGCCAGCATCCCCTCCGCACTCCGCAGGCCCACCCCGAGACTGCACAGACCCCCCAGAACGCACCCCCAAAGCCCCGCCCTCCAACCCTCTCCCCTCCAGACCCCGAAGGCCCCGCCCCCTCAGAGGCCCCTCCACAAGCCCCACCCTCCAACCTTCTCCCCTCCAAACCCCAAATGCGCCACCCCGCAGCCACCTCTACCAGCACCGCCCTCAAGCCCTCTCCCCACCCGACCCCACGGCTCCGCCCTCCCAAACGCCACCCCCAAGAGCTCCCAAAGGCCTCAGCCACAGCCCCTCCCGCCTGCCCGCGTCACCCAGCCCCCTCACCACTGTACCCCCCTTTCCCTTCCTCCGCCATCGAGGGGGGGGGCTCCGCGCACCGCTGCTGGGCGGGGGAGGGGAAGGATAATCTCGCTAGTTAGCCGAGCGGAGGGAACCAGGCAACGATTCCACCGCTCGGCTCCGATCCGCTGCCCAAGCGCATGCGTAAACAGCCTCTCCGGAAGGTGCGCATGCGGTGGGCGGCCCGACTGAAGGCATAGCGCATGCGTAATTCAGCAGCGTCAGACGCTTTCTGATGGGGGAAGTTACGCGTGCGCTGAATTCCACCTCCCCCTATTTGTTCCCGAAGAGGTGGAGACACTACGCATGCTCAGAAAAGCCGACGCTCAACGCGACTCAGAACGCTGCGCTGCGCATGCCCACAAAAGCCCCCTCTCTTTCCTTTCTGTAGTATCAGCTGCTGCTGGAAGGAGGGATTTTTAGGGACAGAGCTTCGCCTGTCGTACGGGTTCGAGTCTTACCTGCGGCAGCCAGGACCCCCAACTGGATCTGCGTTCAAGTTGCATCCTAGCAGAGAATGTAGCAGTGGGACTACTAGCTACCTAGATCATCTGCCTTTTCTCCTGTCCCACACCCCCAAGGTCCTGGGTTCAAGTCCCACCAGGGGATCTTTGGCCACATTCTGTGGCTGCAGCTTCATCTTTAGAGAGCTGCCCTCTCCTGCCCCCGTTGGCCTCAGTCCCTGGGACCACCCTTGTGAAGGCCCCAAGCAGGTGGAAACCATTATGAACCAGACCAAAAAGAAATCAATTCCCCAGATCATTTTATAAAATAGAAATCTTGTGATTTTTATGGGGGCCAACTTTTTTTTTTTAACCCTTTATTAGCACTATTTGCAACCTCTTTGGGGCACAGGTTGTCTGTGCTCTGTTTTTGCAGTGCCAGCACAACAGGGCCCAGGACTAGGGTTCCCATGCACTACCACAAACCAACTAATGAACTAGAGGTGGAAAGTGGGAGGTACTGAGCCTGTAGAGGAGCAACTGGTGGGATGGACACTTTCCAGGGCCCTGAGACTGCTAGAGATCCCACAACCAGAACAGGTATTTCCCAAAAACATGCCCCAGGCAGTATCTTTTGGGACCATAACATATTAAGTGACCATATCACATTAATGCTTTATGTAGCACTGTGGGCCAGAAACTGTATGCACTCCATGGGGGGAGGGTTACCCCAGCTCGTCCAGGAACCAATACCCCAGGGGGCGATTAAGATGAATTACTTAAGGCTTAGGTTGTAAACACCTCCAGAGAGGTACAATCCCATGGGGAGGTTTGAATATCTGGTCCAATCTGGTTTTTCCAGAGAACCAACAACAAAAGGGGTTTTGCTCTACAAAGGTAAACTGATGCAGGGCCATTTCTCTGATCCAGCAAACAGACAAGACTTTCTGTCTAAGTGAGGGGGGACCCCAACCCTTGTGGAACATTTGGAAAGACTTTAGCCGATTGGGGGCCCCATAAGAGAGATGGGTGATCTCCTCTATAAGCATGCCTCTAGTCTAGGATCTTTTTTTAAAAGATGTTCTCTGTTATGCTTTTACCTTAAGAATACATGTACTTAAAGAGCTGCATGGTGACTTGTAATTGCTGGCAATGCGCTGGTCATAGTCCTCAGGCACTGGTTGTGAGACAAACTGGCTTGCTGAAGATATCACAGCGTAAGGCTGAGCAGCCTTAAAACCCCAGTGAGGAGGGAGTAGGACAAGCTGGAGACCTGAGTGGACCACAGGGGGGGATACAGTTGAAATTACCCTGAAACTATGGCACCCACTTTGCCTTGCATTGCGGGGCTTGTCAGGACATTAACCTCTCAGTGAATCAGAGCAAGCTTCTCCATGAACCTTCCACCCATCCCCTGCAAGGGGTCTCTCCTTTCATGTCCGCTCCTTCCTGGTTCTGATACCTGATGCTCTGAGAAGAAACTGAATTGCTGCCACTAGGCCTGGCCCTCTGCTGGTGCCCAGCACCCCCACCAGCACTTATTATCCTATTTGCAGCAGCCCTGTTGCCCCCATCCCAGCATCTGGTTTATATATAGTCTCCCACCACCACCGTCAGCTCAGCCCAGGTGAGGACCTGGTGTTCCCCTCCCTCTGCCATCTCTCCTAGACAGCAATCAGCAGGTTCCAGCTGGAAGCAGCAGCCAAGCACAGGCCCCTCTCCCTCTTTCCATCCAAACCCCAGAGGATCAGACCCCGCTGACCCACGTGGTAGGGCAGGGCAGACTGACCTCAGTGCAGCTGCAGGGGGCTGCGTGGCCCCAGTCTCTCCCATTCCCACTTTTCTCGGCCAGAGGACACTGTCCAACTCCTCAATGCAAGAGGAAAGCTGGCCAGCTGGTTACCAGCTCAGAGGTGCGAGGAGCAGGCTCAGCCCAGGAACCAGCAGGTCACTCTCAGCAGCTTCCCAGGTAGGAGGAGACCAGAGCGCAGAAACCTCAGGGAGGCAGCTGGGCCTGTGGACATGACCCCCTGGTCTCCCCACCCAGGACAAGAGTGGCATCCCTCCCCCAAGCCCCGTGGCATCCCCAGGGCCCAGCCCGCAGGAGACACATGGCTGGCAGCAGGCTGGGGTTACAGTCAAGCTTTAATTTCTTTCCAGACTGACTCTGCGCTCACTCCTCCCAGCCAGGAAGGGGCAGGTTACACCCCTCCTCTTCTCCACAGGTCTGCGTCTCCCCCATCACCTGACTGCAAAGGGGCTCTCATTAGCTAGAGGGGGCAGCACCCACATTGGAATGTTAAGACAGGTGATTGTGGGGAAGAATCCTGGGGGTGAAGGGGAGCTGAGGTCACAGCAGGGTCATCACAGCCACCATGATCAGACCCTAAGGGCCCTGGGCTAGGCCAGGGCAGGGTTATTTACATCAACCATTGGACAGGACATTGTGCAAGAGTGCCAGCAGGGGGAGGAATAAGGCCCCTGCCCCTCCCCACTCTGCTGGGGGAAGGGGTATCACCCCATAAGGGGTTGGGGTTTAGCAAGACCATAGAGAGATGGTGAGGCCTAGCACCTCCTACGATGTTAAGGGAAGGAGCCACACACAGCTCACTGCAGGGAGCACACTGGAGGGGACTGAGCTCTGCCGCCCCCGCCATAATCACAGCTCAGGTGCAAGGAACCCAGTGCTGGCTGCCCCCCTCCCAGAGTGGGCCATCAGCGCAGGGCTCAGAGCACCTATGGCAGCAGAAGCTTCTCTGGGGAAGGCCAGTGCGTGGTGCTACTTAGGCAACAGAGCAACAGTGGGGGTGGGAGACACCCACCTCTCCCTCTGCACTGACAGCCACACAACCAGACCTATCCAACTGTCAGGGCCAGCCCCAGCTGCAGTGGCGCCCAAGTGGCCACGGAGGGGTGCAGAGTGGGGACTCTGTGCTTGGGGCAGCCCCATAACTATGGGAGAAGGATGAGACTTAAATACACAAAATAAAACTAGGGGTGGGGGGCACGGGGCTAACCTGTCACTCAGCCAAATGCCCCACGGGGCTGGCAAAGGCACGTCCGGGGGCAACCCCTTCCCCATGCACACCAGAGAGCTGCTAGGTGATGAGTGCCGGGATGGGGGAAGTTAGTCCTGGCTGCAGACAGCTAGTGAGCCCCTGCGCAGGATAGGGGGAGGGGTAGCCCCACACGAGGTGTGAGGTGGGCTCTGGTGAGAGTCCCAACACTAGAGGTTCCTCCAACACTGGTGTCAGCACCCTTTGCTGCAGAGTCCTGGCACTATCATACATGGAAACCAAGGCACCTGCCTGCCCTCACTCAGTCCTGGGACGTCCAGCCTGGGGGTTCCCGGAGCTGTAGCAGAGTGCACAGGTCACATCATGAGGAGGGAGAGCCCCTCTGGCACCAGGCTGCCCCACCTGGGTGAGAACTAAGAGTCCAGTGCATACATGTCCACAAGTGGCTCCGCCAGAGACAGGACGGGGTCTCCAAGTGCTGGGGGAGGGCAGGTGCAAGGGGACAGCTCAGGCCAGGAACACCACAAAGATGATGAAGAAGACTATGAGGATGAGGAAGATCTTGACCATGAGCCAGCGGTTGGAGGTAACTGACTGGAAGTATTTGAGGATCTCAGAATGCGCCGCCTCCACATTCAGCTGGGCATCCTCCACATTGGCATCAATCCTGCGGAGCGGAGAGGGGAAACAATTGAGTGATAGGGCCCCTGGGCTGCCCCACCCACCAGGCCTAGCCCCAGAGGATGAGCTCCAGGCTCTGGGTGTGGCAGAGATGAAGCTTGCCCCCAGGGCCCACATGGGTGAGCTACAGATGGCCACTCAGTTCTGTGTGGGGAGCTGGTTCCAAGCCTCAGGAATGGAGGATGAGCCCCCCATTAGGGCTGCAGGGAAGTGAGCAAGAAGCTGCCCAGCCATGCCTATGAAGTTGGTACCTCTGGATGGTCTCCTCTTGCTCCTTCACCATGTGCGCCAGTTGCTGGAAGATGGAGCCCAGCTCCACAATGGTGGATTCAATGTTCTGCATGGTGTCCGCCCGGCTCTGGATATACGAATCCTACAGAGACAAAGGAGAGTCAGTGCCTGGGGCAGCCCTCATCCCCCACATCCTGTCTCTGGAACAGTCCTCCCCATCTCCCCTACTAGCACCTGTTCGTCAATCAACTGCAGCTGCTGGCTTGTCCGGCTGTCCATGTCAATGGCCACATCCCCCGCCCGCCGGGGTTCATCCTGCAGCATCGTGGAGCCGCCTGCAGAGAGATGCCAGTGCAGTCAGGGCTGCCTGAGACTGGGGAGCCCCGCAGCCGAGCCCCAGGCCTCTGTACTCCAGGCTCCCAGAGAGGGGAGGGCCAGCCCTGCCTCCACACAGGGAGTTACCTACTGGTCTCCCTTCCCTAGAAGATGAACGCTATGCCCCCGCACAGGGTGCGCCAACCCCCTCCCACAAGCATCCTCCCAAGACAAGGGGCTCTGGACTCACCCAGGTTGCTGGCAGCAAGGGGCACTGGGGTGCGGGAGAAGTGCTCGCGCCGGCTCCGCTGCTGCTTCAGGTTCTAGGGGAGCAAGGAGAGATCGGAGCTGGGGTTAGATGGGGGAAGGCGGGATCTCGGTGTGCTAGTTCTCCCCATGGAGGGGGGGGAACAGGAGACACACTCAGATCTTACCTCCGTTCTCACCTCCAGCACTGACTTGAAGTCATTGGACATTGAGGCCAGTTTGGACTGAAAGGGAGGAAGTGAAAGGTCAAAAGGCAGCTGGGAGCAGGGCCCTGCCTCAACTATTCCCACACCCAGCTCAAAACCACAGCCCCCTCCACAATCCATTCCCCCTCCACCAGCTCAGAGCCACCCCATTTCCCTCATCAGCTGCGAGCGCCGTCCACTCCCCATGTCTGTCTCTAGCGGCTCCACTCCCCCTCACCTGCAGCGACACCACGATGGTGTTGGAGTGGGTCTGCACGTGCCGCCCGCTCTGGCTGCCCTTGGCCCGCACAAAATCCTGCAGCTGGGCAATCTGCTTGTTCAGGCTGTTGATGTCCTGGGGGAGGGAAATTGCTCCAGTCTCAGTTGAGGCCCACACCCCTACCCGATCCCAGCTGCCCTTTGGCTCCCACCCAGCTGGGGCTGCTGATCACAGGCTCTGGGTCCTTTCATTACTGCCCACCCCACCTCCCAAATAAAGAGGTCATCTCTGTCTCAGCCATCAGGAGATGCTAGCCTAGCTTACACTAACCTGTTTGATGATGTACGTCAGCTCCTCTATCTCCACCGCCTTGTCGTCAAACAGGGACTTCCGCTTGGCCACTGGGGACAGAGGGCGAGGTCAAGGTGTGTCTTCTGTGAGGCCAACCCACCTGGCAGGCAGTGGGGATGGGGACAACCCCAAGGCCAGCTCACAGGAGTCTCGGCTTCTTCCCTCCACTGCAAGTGCCCTGCTTTATCATTGCCCCCAGGATCAGAGCTAACAGCCCCGCACACATGCAGGTGCAGTACCAATTACCCTTCCTCACTGCTCCCCAGCAGCCCCATAGCCCATCCCAGCTGAGTGAGACAAGTCTGTGTCTCTAGTTCACAATGGTTATAAAGAGGTGAGAAGCCATGTTAAGCCCCAGTGCCATCAGTAGCCCCTCCATGTGTGAGCCCACACCCCCAGGCAGCCCCCTCCTACCCTCCCTCTCTCCCCACTCACAGATGGTCAGCTTCTCCAGCTTGGCAAAGGTGTTGCTGAGATCTTTCCCGATGCGCCTGGGTGGAGGTAGAACAGAAGACCAGAGTTAAGGGTGGGGTAGGGTCTGTGCTCCCCTAGTTGGGACCTGCTCACTAAACACACCAGCAGGGCACTCCCTTATTACCCCAGCCCTGACCTTCAGGACAACCCCCTCCCAACCCCATTCTAGGCCAGGTGGCCTGCCTTACCGTCCCACAAGGTTCCTTCCTTGCCCATTGATCCTGAGCCAGCACCACATACTCCCAGGTTATCCAGCTGCTGAGCCCCCTCCCCAAGCCTTGGCTAGCTCAGCCCTCCTCCAAGACCAGGTCACTCTGGCCCCACTCACTTGGCTATGACGGTGAATTCGCTCCTCTGGCGCATGGCGTTCAGAGTGGGTTTGTTCAGCTGCAGCCCATTCTGAAAGGAGAAAGAGAGACTGAACTCAGGTGTTCTGGGGCTGAGCATCCCCCATACTAGGAAGGAGTGGGCCTGACACCCCACAGGAAACAAGGACTCACCTGTCTGCTCTGCAAGGACTTGCAGGCGGAGAGGAACTCCTGGGTGCGATCACGACACGACATAGTGTCTGGGAATGACAAGGAGGAGGCAACAGTGGTGGCAGCAGGCGGGGGCAGCTCCTGTATCTGCGAAGGTCCCAGATAAACACCCTGATCCGTGTTCTTAGAGCCGTGGCGTTTTCTCGTATTCATTGAGGCTCATAACCTGGCGCTAGGGAGAGGGGAGACCATGGGCTCAGGGGCTTGGTTAATGGCAGAGAACAAACACCCCTCTCACCTGTCCCCATTAACCCTTTGTCCCTCCCCCACTCCTCAAGCACAATCACTATCACATCACCTCCTCTGGTCCATACATCTCTCACTGCAGCAAGGCAGTCAGCCAGCTCCAAGACACCCCTGCCTGCCCATGCAGGAGCAGCCCCGATGCAAGATCCAGACAGGGGTCCAGGCTCCTATGAGCTCAGAGGAGGATGTAAAGGGCTTCCCCAGCAGTTCATCTGCAGTTCAGAGAGGAGAATGCTTTGTGATGCCCAGAGTGCAAGGGAAGAGCCAGGCATGTACAGCAGGTAGAGACCCCCTGCTCCACTGCACAGCTGCAGAAGCCCCCCAGAGATATCAGTGTTATCTTGCCCCAGGTTTCAGTGAGGTCCAGTCCTCATGTGAGCAGCCCCAGCCAAGCCCCATACAGACAATACGACACTGGGTGACAGAGATGGTGGCAGCAGGAGCCAGTGTCAGGATCAGGCCATTTGGATTACAGTTCCATACAAGCAGAGGCAAGAAGGGGGCAGGACTGGGAGCCAGACTCTCCAACAGAGCCCAGAGTAAATAAACACTGAAGGCACTTGGGTCCCTCTGTCCATATGTTGGAGTAGTCAACTATTTTTCATCAAGGTCCATGTTTCTTGATCAAGCTATAGTCAAGTCCAGATTCCAGAGAAACATTTTTCACATTGCAATAACGATAGTGATGATAACAGATAAATAAAAAGATTTTGTGGTCTGTTCAAAAGTGTCTGGTGGTCCAGATTTGGCCCGCGGTCAGCCTATTGACTACCCCTGTGTACCCCACTGCTTCAGGCCACTTGCTGAGCACTGCCCCACAGCCCCCTCTCTGCAAACCACTCAGTGTCGCAAACCCCACTAAACAGAGAAGAGAAGTGAGGCACAGAGCGGCGGTGGGGGGGGGGGAGCGACTTCCACAAAACAGCAAATAACGGCTAGGTGGCAGAGCCAGAGGGAGAACCCAGGAGTCCTGGCTCCTAGCCCCCCGCCCTAACCCACTGGGCCCCAGAGCAGGGGGCCTGGGCAGGGGGCTCTGAGCTGGGGACAAGACTCCGCGGGGTGGGGGAGCAGGGAGAAGTAATGCTGTAAGCATCAGCCGGGGGCAGACCCTGAAAGAGGGAGACGGACGGTGTGGGGAGCACAGAGCGGGGGGGAGGGGAAGCCGGGGGGCCCCTTTGGGAGCACAGAGCGGGGGGAGGGGGAGCCGGGGGGCCCCTGGAGGGGACACGCAGGGGCGGGGGCTGCCCCATCTGGGCCCACCCCTGCCCGGGGGGGAAGGGGTTTGGGGGCCCCAGTCCCGCCTCCCGACTCACCGAGACGCGGATCTAGCTCTGGTCGTTGCAACCTAGACCCCACCGGCCGGGTACAACGTCACTGCCACGTACGCCTCACGTAACGCGCCAGCGCGTCACGCCGAGACGTGCCACGCCCCCTCCCCGGGGACCGGCTTCTTAAAGGGGCCGCGATCGCCATCGACAGTTCTGACCTCTCATAACCCCGGTGGGGCGGGGAGCTCGCGCGGGTCGCCCCAGGGCACCAGCCCCCGCCCGGCCCCTGGCTGCAGGCTCAGCGACTTCTGCCCGCCCTGCAGGGCACTGGGCCCCCCACAGCCCAGGCAGCTCTGAAACTGCCCGTGCAGAGCTGCTGTCCCCCCCCAACCACACACACGCTCCGCAGGTGTCCAGGGAGCCCACACCCTGCCATGGGGCTCTGCTCCCCAGCCCAGGGGGCAGTAAGCCCAGCACAGAAGCAGCTGTAAAAGTTATGTTTATTCCCCCTCTCTGCTAGCAGCCGGGCAGCCGTCTAGGATGGAAGCTTTTCCCCAGCGGCCTCGGCCTTGGCGGCCTCGGGACGGCTCTCTGGGCCAGAATCGCTGGCCCCAGGCAGCGTGGTGGCAGAGGTAGTGCTCTTGGTGCTCCTTATGGAATCACGCCGGCTACCAAAGATGGAGACACGTCTCCAGATGACCCGGATCTTGAGGCTCTCAGATGAATGCACCTCTGGGGTTGGGTCCGCGATCCGCAGCTGCTGCTTGCGCCTAGGCCTGAGCTTGCTGTCTGCAATGGAGGAGCGTAGGCTATCAGCATGTTGACCAGACCACATGCATACCCCAGGGTCACCCATCCTTCCTTTTTGCTGGAATTATTTATGCAGGATATTGTCATGACACTGATTTAACCATAACTTGCTTTATTAAATCCAAAGGCCAAATGGTATTTATACAATTGCTCTAAACATGCCTACAAAGCCCAAATAATAAGCAATTTACCACATCCAGACAATAACAAAACATTTATAAGCATTTGATCAAGATACTTACAAATGGGCTAAACCCCGTGGGTACATATACCCACATTGGTCAGCTCCAATATAGCCGGGCAGGTATTAGCAAATAACCCTTTAAGACTTAACTTTTTTCTACCCTTTAACTAATAAGCGATGTCTGTGCCAGGTACTGACTTCAGCTAAAAAACAGTTGGAGACAGGTCACTCTTATTCCCAGTCTTAATTCAGATAAGATTACAAACTCCTTTCTCCCCCAGGTCTTTCCTCTCTATCTGTCCCCTCCTTCCTGCTGTCCAACAGTTTTTCCTTTGGACCTGGTTTACATGGGCCCTAATTTTTCCGATAACACTGGTGTGGGGGGTGGGAAGGGCCATGTTAGCTCATTGTAAAACAGATTCTCTTTGTTTTATTTAAAACCATCTACAGTCACCCCTAACAGTCAGAGGCCCTCTCTTCAGAAATGTCTCCTTATTTCATTAGTTATTCTTTAAACCAGAAATGCTCCCTACTTCATGCCTTCTGGCCCTGTAACTAATTACTTTCAAGGCCTTTCTTTACAACACACATTTCTTCAGCCAAACCTAAGGTAACTTGAATTCTCTAATTTTTATTTATTCTACATTCCCCACTTTGAAACCGTACATACATGTGGGTTTTACTACATTAAGCATTCAAACATACTTCTACAATTTTATACAACTGCCAAACTTTGCAATATAGAATTAGAATAATCACCACAATAACACTGGTAATTACCAAAATGTTAAATGACCACCATTACTATGGATGTGTAGTTCCACATTATAAGCTTGCTTTGCCATTACCAGCACAGATAGTTTTTGCTTCACCAACTTCCCAGCAGTGTCTCAGCTGTACTATGCAATTTGGAGATTGCTCCCCCAGAGTGTATTTACATGCTGACAAGGGTCAGTAAGACATTACACCTGTCTATGTAAGTAAGTGTCCTCCAAATGTAAACAGCAGTCCTGTTCTGGGGCTTTCCAAACCTTGTAATTGCCATGCAACACCATATGTGTTGTAGAGCTTTCCAGTACTCCCACTGGTAACACTCTGGCCAAGGCTTTTTTCCCCACAAACTTCATGGTATTGGACTCTTGTTCCTTTCTTACCCTGCACCAATGAGGATTACCTCCCTTGTACCTAATCTTTAAGTTTTCTGTGGTCATAAAAGAGGGCAACCTTCTTTGTTCTGTCACTTAAGGATGCTTTTATTTTATATAGCATGTATTTACAATATACTATGCATATTATTGCTTTTGCTTTTTACCTTTCATGATAGCGACTTAATTTTACCTTGTGCATTTCAAAATAAATAAATAAATAAATAAATTACATCATGCTTATAAAACAATTCAATGCTTTTTCTCAATATATTCTTTACTTTCTTCATTTTTAAGATACAATACCCTAGATGCTACCTCTTGTTGAAAACACTTCCTCATTTAATCATAGAACTAGAAGGGACCTGGAGAGGTCATCTAGTTCAGTCCCCTGCACTCATGGCGGGACTAATTATCTAGACCAGTAGTTCTCAAAGTTCAGGGAAAGCCCCTGGCGGGCCGGACCAGTTTTTTTAACTGCCACGTCCGCAGGTTCGGCCGATCGCAGCTCCCACTGGCACTTCCCACTGCGGGAAGTGGCGCAGGCCAAGGGATGTGCTGGCCGCCCTTCCTGCAGCTCCCATTGGCCTGGAGCGGAAAACCGCAGCCAGTGAGAGCCGCGATCGGCCAAACCTGCAGACGTGGCAGGTAAACAAACCAGTCCGGCCCACCAGGGGCTTTCCCTGAACAAGCGGCGGACCGGCTTTGAGAATCACTGATCTAGACCATTCATGACAGGTGTTTGACTAACCTGCTCTTGAAAATCTCAAGCGATGGAGATTCCACAACCTACCTAGGCAATTTATTCCGGTGCTTAACCACCCTGACAGGAAATTTTTTCTAATGTCCAACCTAAACCTCCCTTGCTGCAATTTAAGCCCATTGCTTCTTGTCCTATCCTCAGAGGTTAAGAAAAACAATTTTTCTTCCTCCTCCTTGTAACAACCTTTTACATACTTGAAAACTGTTATCATGTCCCCTCTCAGTCTTCTCTTTCCCAGACTAAACAAACCCAGTTTTTTCAGTCATCCCTCATAGGTCATGTTTTCTAGACCTTTAATAATTTTTGTTGCTCTTCTCTGGACTTTCTCCAGTTTGTCCACATCCTTCCTGAAATGTGACACCCAGAACTGGAGACCTAATCAGCGCAAAGTAGAGCTGAAGAATTACTTCTTGTGTCTTGCTTACAACACTCCTGCTAATACATCCCAGAATGATGTTTGCTTTTTGCAAAAGCATTACACTGTTGATTCATATTTAGCTTGTGGTCCACTATGACCCTCAGAGCCCTTTCCACACTCCTCCTTCCTAGGCAGTCATTTCCCATTTTGTATGTGTGTAACTGATTGTTCCTTCCTAAATGGATGCAATCTTTCTGCTGCTAGCTTCTGTTAAAATGCATGTTCCCACAGCCACTCTATGTCAGCTTGATTTCAAAGTGACATACCAGTCCTAAATAGTTTAGCTTCGATGCCAATTTTATTAGTTCCCTCCAGTTTTGCTGCTGCCCCACCATGGCAGGTTTAAGCATTTTAAAGTTTAAATTTTTGTCCATAAAGTCCTTTTAATAGTATTTAAGCATTTTTGACAAATTCCAGTGACTGCAAATGAGTGAAATTCAATAAAGCTGGTGCATGAATAAGCTAACCATTATTATACAGTATGGATTTAACCCTAAGCCATTATTTGGATTTGTTTTCATTTTATGGCATTTTAATCTTGTATTCAATTAGCTTTAGTAGAATTATTCTTTTTCCATTTATAAAACACTGCCATGTAGGTTTTCACTCCCTTAATAACATTTACTTTACACAACAGTTAAACAAAACTTTTGGACAGATTTTTAATGGTTAAGCTCCGTTTCTTATATTCACTAATCTTCCTTGGTTCTGGGTTGGCTTCTGTTTCCAAAGTACACAGCCATCTGAAAAAGAAAAAACAACCTATTCTGGCTCCTCTTTGGAGCTTTTATAGGATTTTATTGAAATAAATCATTTATGTTTCTTTTACCCCTTTTACATATTCCATGGGGGAAATGCACATTCCTTCCATACTTTAACTTGAATTTTCTATAACATTATATTAGCCATATATCAATTTTCATGTGAAGTGTAACTGTTTTGTGTTTACAGAATTTCCATGCACCCTTACCAAAGTGACTGATACTTAGAGCCACCTTAAGGCTCCCTGTTCCTACAGTGTTTCTTTTGTACTCCTTTCTGCTGCTGTTGCCCCAGGAGTGCACTGTCTCTTCATTCTTTTACCTGCTGTTTTATTACTGCAATAGGATCAGGGTCTCTCCCCACTAGCCAGGTTCTGGCCGCCCCTGCCACATCCTCTAGCCCTTATTTAGAAGGATCTTTAACTTTATAAAAGCATTGAGGTACCCAAAGGTTTAAATGCTAAATAGCAAAGCTAAATAACATGAGCTACCTGTGTTTGGCAAAAAGCGTCTGTCTGTTTTGCAACTTTGAATGAAAGATTCAAACAGATTTTTAGTGAAATCTTTTAAAACCAATTAATTTTAAACCACACAAAATAGGGTTCTACAAACCAGGAGCGCTGGTTTAGGGCCTTAAAACCTTACATAATTACACAAATTTATTTCCATTTTTTAAAAAACATTTTTGCTTAACTCTCCTTGCACTGCTCTAATTATTTTTACACAACCGTGCCGCGATTACATTCCCCACTGGTAAATTTGGAGGCAGTCGAGTTCCAGTGGAACCCCCTTCTTTGCATTTAGTGATTTTGAATAAATCGTCCATAGTCAAATTATGCAAATCAGATTGTCTCTGTAGTCTCTGCAGCAGTCACGTTCAATTGATTATTTACAGACCATTCTTGGGAAAGTGGCCCATTTTCCTTCAGAATGGCTGTAAAGGCTTCTAGGGACAAAAGCATAGTGGTGGTAGTCCTCACCGCCTATGCAGTGTTAATTTGCGCAACAGTTCCTTTTAGCTCCTTGCTCTTTTTCCTTATATCACTTATCTCCCAAAGTGACACATCAGATGATTTCTTGGTTACTAGCTTAACTTTGTGCTTTTTTGCACCTATTCTGTAACTACAACTACTGTTCTCTCCATGGTCTCCCTTGGGCATTACTCTTTAAAATTCCAGTGGCCGTCAATGGACCTCTGCCATGCCCTGCCAATAATTTATCTATTTACGGCATTCAACAGACCTTTGTTGTGCTCTGCCCGGAATTTATTTGTGGCATTCATAAGAACATAAGAATGGCCATACTGGGACAGACCATTGGTCCACCTAGCCCAGTATCCGTCTTCCAACAGTGGCCGGTGCCAGATGTTTCAGATGGAAGGAACAGAAGAGGGCAATTTACTGAGTGATCCATCTCCTGTTGTCCAGTCCCAGCTTCTGGCAGTCAGACGTTTAGGGACATCCAGAGCATGGGCTTGCATCTCTGACCATTTTGGCTAATAGACATTGTTGGACCTATCCTCTATGAGCTTATCTAATTCTTTTTTTTTAATCTAGTTTTAATCTTGGCCTTTGCAGCATTCCCTGGCAATGAGTTCCACAGGCTGACTGTGCATTGTGCGAAGAATGGATCCCTGCTGTGCTCCGCCAAGCATTCTTTTACATAGGTATCCAAACTACTTCTCTCTATTCCCCTTATGTTACTGAATTTCTCTTTAGGAGAGAATTCTCTACTGGCAGTATAGAATTAAACTTATTACTGTATATATACAGTAAAAGCTGTGTTATCCGGCACTTTACCTACCGGAAAGCTCTATAAACCAGCATTTCTGATCTTCATTGAAAGTCCAGTTTATAGTCCGGTTGGTGCGGGGCTGGCAGGCTCCCTACCTGCCTCCACATGGCTCCTTGGAAGCAGCAACATGTCCCTACTGCTCCTAGGCGGAGGAATGGCCACAAGGGGTTTGGAGTGTGGGAGGGGGTACAGAGCGCAGGCTCTGGGAGGGAGATTGGGTGCGAGAGGGGGCACAGGACAGGGGGTTGGGGCGCAGGAGGGGATGCAGGGTGCCTGATCCGGGCAGCACTCACCTCATGAATCTCCCTGCGACCTGTCCCTGCTGCTCATAGGCGGAGGTGCAGCTAGGCGGCGCTGTATGCTGCCTCTGGCCGCAGGCACCGCCCCTGCAGCTCCCATTGGCCTTGGTTCCTGGTCAATGGGAGCTGTGGAGCCAGTACTCAGGGCAGGGTAGGGGCAGTACGCAGAGCCGCCTAACCGTGACCCTGCTTAGGAGCAGCAGGGACATATTGCCACTTGCGCGGAGCCACCCAAAGTGAGCACTGCCCGGATCCAGCAGCTGCACCCCCTTCCCCCTCCCCAACCCTCTGCCCCCTCTCCAGCCCTAAACCCTCCCCCACACCCACACATACAGTCAGAGTAATAAGGCACCAGGACCAGATGGTATGCATCCAAGAGTTCTGAAGGAACTCAAAAAATTAAACTACAGAACTACTAACTGTGGTATGTAACCTATCGCTTAAGTCAGCTCCTGTACCAGATCACTGGAGGATAGCTAATGTGATAGCAATTGTTTAAAAAAAGTCTCCAGAGGCGATTATAGCAATTACAGGCCAGTAAGCCTAACTCAATACCAGGCAAATTGGTTGAAACTATAGTAAACAACAGAATTATCAGACACGTAGATGAATACAATTTGTTGGGGGAAGAGTCAACACAGCGTTTGTAAGGGACATCATGCCTCACCAATCTATTTGAATTCTTTGAGGTCAACAAACACATGCACAAGAGTGATCCAGTGGATATAGCGTATTTGGACTTTCAGAAAGTCTTTGACAAGGTCCCTCGCCAAAGGCTCTTAAGCAAAGTTAGCAGTCATGGGATAAAAGGAAGGTCTTCTCATGGATCAGTAACTGGTTAAAAGACAGGAAACAAAGGTAGGAATAAATGGTCAGTTTTCAGAATGGAGCGAGGTAAATAGTGGGGTCCCCCAAAGATCTGTACTGGGACCAGCGCTGTTCAACATATTTATAAATGATATGGAAAAGGGGGCGAACAGTGAGGTGGCATTGTGTAGATTTTACAAAATTATTCAAAATAATTAAGTCGAAAGCAGACTGCGAAGAGCTACAAAGGGATCTCACAAAATTGGGTGTCTGGGCAACAAAATGACAAATGAAATTCAGTGTTGATAAATGCAAAGTAATGCACTTTGGAAAACATAATCCCCACTACACATACCAAACAATGGAGTCTAAATTAGCTCTTACCACTCAAGAAAGAGATCTTGGAGTCATTGTGGAGAGTTCTTTGAAAACATCCGCTCAATGTGCAGCAGCAGTCAAAAAAGTGAACAGAATGTTAGGAACCATTAAGAAAGGGATAGACAATAAGACAGAAAATATCATAATGCCACTATATAAATCCATAGTATGCCCATATCTTGAATACTGCGTGCAGTTCTGGTCACCCCATCTCAAAAAAGATATTAGAATTGGAAAGGGTACAGAGAAGGACAAAAAATTATTAGGCGTATGGAACAGCTTCCATCTGAGGAGAGATTAAAAAGACTGGGAGTGTTCAGCCTGGAAAAGAGACGACTAAAAGGGGATATGATCGAGGTCTACAAAATCATGAATACTGTGGAGAAAGTGCATAAGGACGTGTTATTTACCCTTTCACATAACACAAGAACTGGGGGTCACCGAATGAAAGTAATAAACAGCAGGTTTAAAACAAACAAAAGGAAATACAATTTCACACAACACACAGTAAACCTGTGGAACTCATTGCCAGGGGATATTGTGAAGGCCAAAACTATAACTGGGTTAAATAATGAATAGATAATTCCTGGAGAATAGGTCCAGGAATGGTTATTACCCAAGATGGTCAGGAATGCCACCCCACACTCTGGGTGTCCTAATTCTCTTAACTGTGAAAAGCTGGGAGGAGACGACAGGAGATGGAACACTTGATAATTGCCCCCTTCTTCTAGTCATTCCCTCTGAAGCATCTGGCATTGGCCACAGTCAGAAGACAGGATACTGGGCTAGATAGACCATTGGCCTGACCCCATATGGCCATTCTTATGTTGGCCCCAGAGCATTGGTCGCAACCCCTTCACTCTGGACTTTAGCACAACTGAAATTATTGTCATTTGTCCTGCCACGGGTGCCAAAACATTGGAATTATTATTTATGCAGGCTATTATCAGGATACTGATTTAACTATAAATTCCTTTATTAAATCCAAAGGCCAAATGATATTTATACAATTGCTCTAAACAAATTGCCTACAAAGCCTAAATAATAAGCAATTTACCACATCCAGACAATAACAAAACATTTATAAGCATCTAATTAAGAGAATTACAAATGGGCTAAACATGGGCCCTACGTTTTTCAGTAACACTGGTGTGTGGAATGGGAAGGGCCATGTTGGCTTATTGTAAAACAGATTCTCTTTGTCTTATTTAAAACCATCTGCAGTCACCCCTATCAGTCAGAGGCCTTCTCTTCAGAAATGTCCCCTTATTTCATTAGTTATTCTTTGAACCAGACATCCTCCCTACTTCATGTCTTCTGGCCCTATAGCTCATTACCTTCAAAGCCTTTCTTTACAACACATTTCTTCAACCAAACTAAAGCTAACTTTAATTCTCTAATTTTATATTTATTCTATACCTTTACAAGCTCTAAGATAAGGCAAATGAAGAGCCACCATGAAGTAGTGTTGTCCAGTGGGAAGCTGGGGATCCAGAGCTCCTGGGTTCTACTCCTAGCTCTAGGAGAACAGTGGGGTCTAGCTGGTCACAGCGGTGGGATAGCTAGGCATCAGGATGCCTGGATTCCCCTCTGCTCTGGGTACAGTAGGGATGGGAATTTCCCCTCACTGGCTCTGAGTTTCCCCAGCGAATAAACCCAAAGACACAGAGTGCAATGTGGACTGCGACCCCAGCAGACCCAGGGGTAGGAGCATGACCTGGAGGGAGCAGGGGCCAAAGGAGCCCCCCAGATGGACAGACTGACAGAGATTTCTATCTATCAGGGATCAGCATGAAGGACCCAGTATCCTTCCCCTGGAGGGACTCCATCCCCCATGTTTCAGAGTAGCAGCGGTGTTAGTCTGTATTCGCAAAAAGAAAAGGAGGACTAGTGGCATCTTAGAGACTAACCAATTTATTTGAGCATAAGCTTTCGTGAGCTACAGCTCACTTCATCGGCTGCATAAACCATGTGTAGACCCCCCCTTCCTTGCGGATGCCCCATGATCCCCCTCTCCCCAATGCAGGAAACCCCTGAAGATCCCCTACACGTGTAGCCCCACCTCCTGCACAGCCTCCCCCTAGAAGCCCACTTGTAGACCCCTCCTTTCCTCGCCCAGAAGTTACCCGTGCCTGCAGTTCCCGTCCCTCAGGATGCCCCCACAAGGCAGCGATCTCCTCACCTGCAGTGTCGCTGGGCCCCTCTGCTCCGTCCGACCCCTCGGCGCGGGCCCGGCGGCCGGAGTGCATGCAGCCCATGGGTGCGCTGCCGCCGCCTGGAGCCCTCGGCTCCGGACGCCGCGCGCTCCCCGGGCGCTTTGTGAGGTCAGCGCCCGGCGGCACCTCCCCGTCGCAGTCTCCAGGGGAGGGCTTGGCCCGGAGCACGGCCCCGGTTCCCAGCGTGGTGACCCGCTGCACTCAGCGCCCCGCCCGGCTCGGGCCTGCCCCCACGGACCCCTCCCAGCGGCCCCGGCTGCACCACGCCCGGGGGCACGGCCCCGCCTCCGGCTCCGGCTCCTCTGCGTCTCCCACGTGTCCTGCCCCCCCCAGGTGAGACAGGCCCCCTGGGGGCAGAGGCTCCTCAAGGAGGGGCCATGTAGGAGACTCCACTGCTGGGGGAAGGGCAGAGAGGGGTGAGCCAATAGCATGGGCACAGAACAGCTCCATGGGGGGGGGGGGGGGGAGAGATCTATGTACAGGGGCCCCTCCCCCAATACCCACCTTGGGGCAGCCCTCCCCACACAGGCACTGGACTCACAGGCAGAGTAGGGCTCACCCCCCACGCACAGACACACACACCTCCAGGACAAGTCACAGTTATAGGTTCTTTTTACGCTGCTGTGTGATGGCCATTACAGCTTGGGGATGCAGAGGCAAGGTCCAAATCCCTCACCCCAAGTATCTGCTCCTCTCCCAACCCATCACCAGCTGGCCCATGGAACGGGCCTTAATGGACCCAGCTCTGCCCTCCAGCCCCTTAGTGGGCTGTGGCTGCCCCCAACCCAACCCGCCTGTGCATGTATGTTTGTCCCAGCTCGGGCACATTCTCTGAGAGGTTAGGGCCCTGCCAACCCCAAGCTAGGGCTGGCACATTTCCACCCCTCCTCCACCCCAATCCCTTTCAGCCACAGGGGAGAGGCTGGTGCCCCTGGTGAGCAGAGACATGAAGCTTCCCTTCCCCTTGTTCAAGTTGTAGTCCCTATGGCCAGGGTGGGGAGCAAGTTCATTATGCTTTCTGGCTGGGGCACAGGCTCCCCACTTGCCCCCCTCAAGGCCCAGCACTCGTTCTCTTCTGCTTCTTGGGCCGCTTGCCTAGCTGGGTCTCCCGGACATGGGGGTCCATGTTGCGCTTGAGCACTGTTTTGGTAGCCACCGTCTCCATGCCATCCCACAGCTCATCTTCTTCCTCCTTCACATCTGCTTGGGGGGCTGCAGGTTCAGGCTCTTCATCCTGGGAGGGAGGCAGTCAAAGCAAGTAGCACCCCCTGACTAGGTGAAGGGGCCTCCATGGAAGGACAAGGGAAGGGTCCCTACCCACCACCTTAAGCAGGTTTAGGGGAGCAGGAGGCCCCAGCCCTGGGGTCTCTCCCCAGCTCCCTGCCCCCAACATCCCTCAACCCAATAACAATGCAGCCAGGAGAGAGGCAGCAAAGGTGCAGCAACCCCACCAATGGAGCTCCCAACACACTCACCTCCCACCTCTCACGGCTGGTCAGCAGCAGGCAGTTCAGCCGGGACTTCAGATACACCTGCAAACAACGGGGGTTAGAGATCAGGATACAGCAACATGTCCAGAAGGAAGAGGGAATCACTGCAGCTCCAGCCTCTCCCAGCAGGGGGTGGGGCAGGAGCAATGGCAGCTGAGGCACTACCAGCAGGGGTGCTGTGCATGGGGTGGGCAAGGGCGCAGCTCTCACCTTGTGTACCAGGCGTTTGTCCTCGATATTATGTACCCGCAGGAAGCGGTCAAGGCCACAGGAAGCCACTAGTGGGAGGGTTGGGTGACACTGGACGCTGCGCACGCTCCCAGCAAAGCCCTTCAGGCATTTCACCAGCCGTCCTGCCACAGAGGGAGATGGACCATCACTGAGCCAGCCCCCAGGCTCACCCCCAGATATCCAAGCTAGAGGGTCCAGTAGCATCCTCTCCACTGACTCAACCCCAACCCAGCCTCCACCTCCTAACTCCCCACCCCCATGAATCCGTCCTCCACCCCCATAGGCTTCTCCCCTGCCCCAAGAGGAACACCGTTCCCTCTCCCCTACATAACCCCATACTCCCTCCCAACATGAGCCCCCCATACTCTGTGGCTGGCAGCAGCAAAGCATTGTGGGCTGCAGCCACGCCCCAGCTCACCTTGCCGCAGGTCGATGACAGCCATGTCCCCGTGTGAGCTGCCTACCACCACAGAGCTGCAAGGAGATGGTTAGCAGGCACAGGCAGGACAGGAGCCACCACTCTAACTTCCCACCCCATGGTCCCAGGGACACCCACTGCCCAGCCGGGCTTCTGCACTCCACCACCCATCAAGGAGCCATGAGCAACTCCTTCCCCTCCACCCCTCTCTCCACACAGATCTGGGAACAGACCCCAGGAGCCAGACTCCCAGCCCCCCTGCCCTAACCCAGGAGCCAGTGCTGCCTCCCACCAAACAGAACCAAATGGAGGTCTGGTGCTGAGCTCTGAATAGCTCTCAGCTGCCTGCCCTTGGCATTCGTTGTCGGTGCCTCACCCCAGGCCACAGAGCCACTGCCCTGCCCTGTCCTCCCCCAACTGTGTTCAGTTCCTCCTCCCCCTCAGCAGGGAGAGTGACTCACTCAGCAGCAGGGGTGAGGGAGAGGGCTGTGAGGGGGTACTCCCCATAGGTCGCCTCCAGCACAGGGCGCCGCTGTGGGGAGCTGGGGTCGTACAGTCGCACCTGTGAGAGACATAGAGGGCATCTAAGTGGCCCTGCACACCCCCTCCCTGGCAGGCAACCACTCTGCCCCAAGCAGGTGAGCTGGGGGCATCAGAGGTCAGCTGTCAGGATACGAACCCTCCAAACACCTGAATGCCCCTCCCCCCAGCTCCTCCACCCCTCCATCCTCTGCTTCTCAGACCAATTCCCCTTCCCTCCCCCAGGCTCCTCCGGCCCTGTATCCAATGAACCTCAGACCCTGCTCCTCTTCCCCATCTGCCCAACCCTTCCAAACCCCAATCTAACACCTCTATTGCCCCAACCCTTCCCTCCATTCCCCCAGCTCCGCAATCCCCTTTCCCCCTGCACCTCAGACCCTGATATTCCCTTCCCCAACCCCTCCAGACCCCAATCCTACACCCCTATCACACCAACTATTTGCTCTCCATTCCCCCTGCTCCACAATCCCCTATCCATTTGCACCTCAGACTGATCCCCTTTCCCATCTCCCCCTCCCCAAACACCATCCTGCACCCCGCATCTCCCCTTCCCCAGGTCCCCCTCCCTCAACTCCCAGCCTCTCAGACCCCAGTCTGCTCATCCCTCCCCCTTTGCGGGCTCCCCAGACCTTGATCCATTTCCCACCTCAACCCAGCTCACATCCCCACCACCTCCCAAGTCCCTCCCCCGACCTCCTCCAGAATCCAATCCTCCTACCTACATCCTTCTCCAGACCCTAATCCCCCCTACCCCCCTGCAAACTCCAGTCCCTGCAGTGCATCCCAATCCACCCCTCAGGATCCTACCTGGTGGTGCCCAGTGCAGGTGACAATCTTCTCAGAGCCAGGTAGAAACTGCAAGTCATGCTCCCAGACAGGCACCCGGAGATTGAGCCAGTCATTCCGCACCTGCCGAGAGGGGCAAGGCGGGGTAAGTGGAACCACAACGCCTGGGCTCGGTTTGCTCCCACATGGCCTGAAAGGGTGCTGGGCTCCAGGCAGCAATGGGAGATGAAACATAGATCTTGCCAGGGATTTGGGGGAGAGACGAAGGGAGGAAGAGTGTGTATAGTGGGGCTCAGGATCAGGGAACAAGGAGTGGGGTCAGGACAGACTCTCCCCCAATGGGGTAGGAGATTGACTTAGGGCCAGGCCAAGGGCTTCCCTCCCCCCAGGCAGCCAGGGCAGATGCTGATAGAGGGTATGGCTAGGTGGGAGTAGGGCAAGGGCTCCCTAGACCATGGGCTGGTAGGGGACACGTCTAGGGCAAGCACTCACATTTTTGGCACGGAAGATGGGTTCTTCAGGCTGGTGCAAGTCCCAGACCTTCAGAGCGTTCTCCTTCCCACCTGTCCCGACACACTGCGGCTGGGCCGGGTTCTGGCGCATACAGCACACGCCAGCCCCCACCTGGGTTTCCACCTAAATGGGGCAGCAGAAAAGAGAGAGTTATGATACCCCACTGTGTGGGAGTCCTGGCAGGACTGAGATCCACTGCACTTACCCCTCCCCACAGAGCAAACAGGAATTGTCCCCACACAGCTCAGCTCCCTGGGACCAGCCTGGGAGAAAACAGTGTTAGCCCTAATCCGGCTCAGATTCCTTCCCAATGCAGCATTCTCCACTTAGCCATACCCCACCACCAACCCAGCATCCACTGCCCCCGGCCTCTCCCCATAAGAGTCTTACGTTTTCGGATGAGGCATCCCGCCAGACCTTGAGGAGACCAGACTCCACACAGGTGATGATGGAACTGCACATGCCGGCCAAATGGTGGGGGGGTGAAGAGGGAGAAAATCCAGGTAGGGAGGAGAGAGAAATAAATCATTGTTAGTTTCTAACAGCAGGCACAGGCCACACTCACTACTGGAATTAGGACGTGAGATGGATGGATGAACAGGCAGACAAGGAGTGGGTGTCACAAAGGGAACTTGAATATCCTGCCTAAAGAGAGTGAAAGAAATGCTTCTCACCGCTCCACCCCACAATGGGTGTATTTGTTTTTGGAAGCAGGGTAGTGAGCCATCCAACATCAGCTGCTGTAAGAGACAGGACAGCAGGCTAGATGGGGCCATTGGTCTGATCCAAAGGTAGGCGTGTGCATGCATGTCGTGATATGAGGTTCAAGGAGCTCCCAGGTCTAACCTGGAGGTGGCAGGGAGCAGGAAAGGGTAAATGATCTAATCCAGGGGGGTGGCTGCATGAGACCCAGGGTTAGATGGATCTACAGGTCTGATAGGACGGAGAGAAGGAGACTTGGGGATAGAGGGGTCCCTGAGCCTGAGTCCCAGAAGGGAGAGAATATGAGCGACCTGGAGTTAGATAGGCCCGATCCCAGGAGAGGACGGGGGGATGGGTGAAACTTGGGGTTAGATGGGCCCACAGATAAAAAGCTGGAGACAGGAACGAGGGAGCTGGGGGGCAGCTGCCAGGTTCGGGGCGCGGGACCCACCTGTCGTGCACGGCCAGGCCGCAGAACGAGCCCTCCCCGCCCAGACATTGCCGCGACTCTGTGAACTTTCCTTTCTCGGTGCTGAACAGCTTCACCGACCGATCCAGGCAGCCGACGAGGATCTGGGGAAGGAGAGTGGTCAGGGGGCGCCCCTGCTGCAGCCCGTCGCCCCGAGCCCCTCGGCTGCAGCCCCGGGCCCCTCACCTCGGACTCGGAGGGATCCCCCCAGCACATGGCGCAGACGCCCTCATCCCGGCGCAGCGCCGAGGCCGCCACGTAATTGGTGGCTTGTCTCCGCCGCAGGTTGACCCCTAGGAAAGAGACGAGAAATGGTCACAGCCGGGGGGAGTGGGGGAAATGGGACAAGACACCCCCCCCCCCCCATCACGACCCCCTCCCCGATACCTTTCAGGATGCCAGTCTCGGATCCAACCCACACGTGATTCCACCGCGCAGAAGACGCCATCTTGCCCCGGTAATGCTCTCTATCCGCTCCGGCTCGCTTCCTCCTGTGTGTCTGGGTGGGCCGGAGTGTGCTGACAGAGAACGGAAGTGGTGCAGGGCCGGACCGCTTACGGTGTTGCGCCGCAAGACGGATGTTTGTTAGATTGCGGGATGTGTGAGAGGTCGGGCTGAAGCCACTTCCGGTCTGTGGTGTCACACCGAACCCTTTCCTGCCTACACCTAGTGCTACTCGCACGTTCCCCTCTGCTGCCTGTTCATTGTGCATCCTTCCCCCGACCGACCAACCCAGATTTTGTGAGTTGCTTGAGCAGATGCTGTGCAACCTTTTTGCTCCTCCCCACAGTGGGGAGAGTCTCCACTCTCTGCCCCCCTCCCACAGCGGCGGGGGGATCATAGCAGTAAGGGAGACAGAGCAGTTGATGTAATTCAGGGGTTGAGGCAAGATTTGGGCTGGGGGAATCCCCGTCCACACATGATGGCACAGCTCAGAGTAGTAGTCCTGCAAGATGCTCAGCAACGTGGAGCAGGGAGTCGTGGTGTCATGACCCAAGCAGCAGCCGCACTCAAGGGCGCAGCCGAGAATGTGGAGTCAGGGAGCAGAGAGTGCCCTTTGTTGGCTGTTTAGATTCTGACCTCTTTGGGGCAGGGACTGTCTCTTGCTGTGTCTGCCAGAGGACCCAATCTCAATCAGAGTCTTTGCAGTGCCCAGATCTTGGTTAGGATTTATGCAGCACCAAGCAAGAGGGGACCCCGATGTCAGTTGGAGTCTCTAGGCACTATTATTATACACATGCTTGTAACTGATATGGGAGGAGACCCAGCACATGTGTTGGTGCCTCGTTTTTTTTATATTTAACTCTAAATAAATATTAGACCAGGAGATTCAAATCTGGTTTATTAAATGTCAGTTAAATGAGCATTTGACACACACCCATAAAAACCTTTATTTACTGGAGTTGCTGAACAACAATAATAATAATAATAGAACCTCACAACTGACAGAATAAGACAAAAATGGAAGGGAGAAGAGTCAGTCCAGCTGTGGCTGGAGTCTGACCTCCATGTATCTTCATTAGTGAATGTCCCCACAGGCAGTAATGGCCCCTTCAGGTCAAAGAGCTCCACCCTCTTCGCATATATCTTATCTCACAGAGTAATCCCTCTTTGCCATTCCTGCAACTTCCCCATTTCTACTGACATGGGTGGGAATTTCTGGCTTTGTCTGTATTTTGGTATGGGAAAGGATGCCTCAGAGATACTGTTAAATCCACTAGGGATTTTGCTGTAGCTAATGTGGAAGGTGCTCAGATACTCAGGGGCTGGCAGAGCCTAGGCATTCACACAATCCAGACCTCATCCACAGCAAAGATGGAAGGGAGACCTGATGACAAAGAATGGAAGGAACAGAAAGACAGCTGGAGCCACTCCAAGGGGTGGATTTATCCATCTATCCCTGGCCCCCATCACCATAGTATCTGGGCACTTCACCAGCTTTAATATATTTATCCTCATAGCCCCCTTAGGATGAAGGGTCATGCTATTATCCCCATTGAACTAATGGGGAACTGAGGCACATGGAAAGACTAAGTGACTTGCCCAAGCTCACACATGGAATCTGCGGAGGAACAGAAAATCAAACCCAGGTCTGCCAAGTCCCAGGCTAGCAAGCTAACCAGTGGGCCATGGTTCCTCCCTGCACCAGCTACTGCTGATACACAGAGAGAGGGTAGGGATTGCCAAGGAGGTCAGCAGATATGGTAGCATCAATCAGGGGCCATCTCAGCTCTACACCATCCCAGGATGGAAAAACTGCATGCCCGGGGGTCTCTGAATTTCTGTGAGCAGCACAAATACCATCCCTTATGGGGTCACAGTCTGTCCAAGCCCCTCCTCTGCAGGTTCCTCCCATCAGACCCAGCACAGCATGGGGGGTCTCAGCAAAGCCAGAGCAAGAGCAGTGGCCTTTCAGGTTCCTGCTTCCCAGAGCCTGTGCATAAGCTGTGTTCCTGCTGCTAGCTGTCAGGGTGGGGCAGGCTGCACCACAGTGTGGCCAGGAAAGGTGGGCAGCGCAGTGCCAGGGGAGCAGGGCTGGGCAGGCAGCACCCCCAGGGCACATGGCCCAGACACAGAGCTCACCCACACACTCCACCTCCTGGAATGGCCTGGTGACATCAAAGCAAAGGCAGGTGTCTTGGCTTAGCAGCACCAGGTCCCCACTGCCCATGCAGCCCTGCAGGTGCCTCTGGGGAGAGTGGGGTGTGTGTGTGTAATGAGCTCGTAGGGGCCTGGTCAGGCGGACACAGTGCCCGCTGCTGCAGGGGAGAGTGTGCTGGCATAGCTAGCTCCCCTCCCACAGAGCGGCTGCCACCATGGTGAGCAGGTCTCAGCTACTTAGTTCTGCCCTGGCAGATGAGAGCCCAAGGGCTGGCTGCCAAGGCCCCTTTTAGCAGCAGGGTTGGCTGAGGTGGGAGTTTGCCTCAGTTAATCCTGGGCTCCCCAAGGCCAGGCAGGCAGCAGTTGTGACAGGATCAGACAGGTTAACCCTCCCTGCTCACAGCATCTACTGCACCCAAGAACACGTCAGCCAGATGGCCAGCTGCAGGGGCTCCCCAGCAAAGTCTGAGTGGGGAGGAAGAGAGCTGGTGATTCACAGCTCTGCCCACAGGGGAGATTGCTATAGCCAAAGCTGCCTGGGTAAAGGCATCCCACACAGTTCAGGTGCCAAGCCAGCACCTCTGTAGCTTGAGGGGGCAGGGAGAGACCCCTAATGCTCTATGGCATGTGCAAGACAGAATTTCTTCAGCATGAGAGGGGCCCAGCCCAGCTCTAAGCATGTCAGGCACCCAAAGGAGTCTGAGCCCAGCAGGAGGAGCTTGGCCCCATCCCACACACAGCTCTTTCTTCTCTACAAGCTGATGGTGCTGTAGAATCCATGCTTCAGCCCTAGCATGACACAGCCTAGGCAAGGCCTCACACCTGCCCCAGGCAGCTCTTAGAACACAGATCTCACAGCTTCCCAGCCAGGGTTCAGGCAGACATGGACTCCTCAGTGGTCCTGGAGCAGGCTGGGCCCAGACTAAATACAAGGGAGGAAAGTCTCCTTGACCCTGAAGTTGGGCTCAATAGCTTCTCTTACACAGAGAAATTGTCCAATAAGATATTACTATGATGTTGCACTCCATATGCTTTATGAAAATATGCTTATGAATATAATGTATATGAAAATATGCTTACAAATATAATGTAACTGGATATGCTTTATGCAAAAAGTCTCCTGTAAGGTATCATTACAATTTTTTTAATCTACTGTGTGTTCATCCTATTTGTTTGCATGTATTATTTCTCTGTCTGAAGTTAGAATAAGATAAACTTATATTACTCATGTAAACATATAGAGTGGAAGCCATTAAGGCTGCTTCAGAACCAATGAACTGTAAATGGCTGTTTACTTGCAAACCTTCCTGTCTACACGTGGGCCAGCTCAGGAAGAATGGAGGCTAGGGTCTCATATGATATGTGGTCATTTCACTTGATTCTGGAATCCATTTTAAATCTGGTACTTTTAAATTTAGGAGGGGTGGGGACCCAGAGACACAAAAGATTCCCACCTTGGGCCAAAGCTATAAAAGGGGGTGGAGCAGGACAAAGGGGGCTGCCAGTCATGAGAAAACCCCTGCTTACCACCAGAGATGTCTGCTGGAACAAGTACTGTACCAGGGAAAGGAATGGGCCCAGACTAGGAAGGAGTCTAGTCTGTGAAAGCAGCTTAGTGGAACATCAGAGTGAGAGATATTACCTGTAAACAGAAAAGGAGTACTTGTGGCACCTTAGAGACTAACCAGTTTATTTGAGCATGAGCTTTTGTGAGCTACAGCTCACTTCATCGGATGCTCAAATAAACTGGTTAGTCTCTAAGGTGCCACAAGTACTCCTTTTCTTTTTACGAATACAGACTAACACGGCTGTTACTCTGATACCTGTAAACAGTTTCTTAATGTATTCAGCTTAGACTTGCGTGTTTTTGCTTTATTTTGCTTCATGACTTACTTTCTTCTATTACTTGAAACCATTTAATCATACTTTTTATATTTAATAAAATCACTTGTTTATTAATGAACCCACAGTAAGTGATTAATACCTGGAGGAGCAAACAGCTATGCATATCTATCAGCATTATAGAGGGCAATTTATGAGTTTACCCCATATAAACTTTATACAAAGTAAAAGTTATTTGGGGTTTGGATCCCACTGGGAACTGGTGGGTGTCTGGGTGCTGGAGATCAGTAACCTGCTGAGCAGCTTTTAGTTAAAGTCTGCAGTTGTGGGGGCATGGACCAGACCTGGGTCTGTGTTGCAGCAGGCTAGCACATCTGGCTTAACAAGGCAGGGTTCTAGAGTCCCAAGCTAGCAGGGAAAAAGTGCTCAGGTAATTTCAGCACACCATGTGACAGTCCCAAGGGGATCTCTGTGACGAAACCCATCACAATTACCTCACCCACCTTGTCTAATATCCTGAGACAAACACCGCTACACCACATCCTTCACTCAGCATCAGAGGCAGAAGTAGGAGCTGCTGTATGAGGGTCAGGGCCTTGCTCAGCTCTGGCTCCTACAGCTATGCTGCAGAGAGCTGCAAGCCTGTCATTGCAGAAGTACCCAATCCATATCAGATGGCACCTCCATGTGGTTGGATCTGTGCAGCAGCTTAGAACCAGCTCAGCTACTGTGCCATCCTACTACAGCCCCTCACATAACAAGTCTAAGAAGTGGATGGGCAGTTAGTGCTGTGAACTAGGGTTCTGCTCCCAGCTGTACCCAAAGCAGGACTCCACCCCTTTATGCCTGTAAGGTAGGTTGTATTATGCTCCCACTCAGGAGCATGAGGGTTAATACCCTGGAGAAGGGAGGTATGAGCACTGCACCATAGGGATATCCAAGAAGCCTTGACAGGAAGTGGAGCACCCTGAGCAAACAGACACAGGTGATCTAGGACAGACCTGTGGCCCAGTTCCACCAGCTCACCCACTCAATTAAAGCTGAGTGAGCTAAGAGGAGTGTCTTAAACTCACCTGCCTGTGCCAGCACACAGGTCAGTTCTAGGGCTTTGGAGGGAAGAGTGACTAATGGGGGACTGAAGACATGCCAGGAGTCCCCTCAGCATGACACTCATAAGGTATCAGTGAAGATCCCCATTCCAGCCCTGTCACACAGCAGCCAGGTACTAGGCATTGCTCCTGCTCAGCACACTGCCAGAAACCAGGGGCAGGGAGGTGCCTGCAACCCTGCTATTGTAAGCTCTACAACTTCAGGCTATGCAAGGGCTGAGTGGGTGCGTTTAGTGTCCTGCCTCAGCTGTTAGCTGCGGATGGAGACTGCCCCATGGCATAGCAGAAGTACTAGCCTCAGTCATTGGATACAGGGCCACCTGGGCAGAACACCAGCAACTCTGCCCCTTGTGGAGACAGGAAGGAGCCCCATGGACCAGCTGGCATGGAGAGACCTCCCTGAACACTCTATGGGGTTTGCAAACCACAATAAGGCTCCTTTTCTTTAGCATAAGAGCCAGCCCACCTCTAAGCTTTGTCCAGGGAGCTGTGACTCCCCACTGCAGGTATAGGTGAGCAGGGCCCCAATTCCACCTAGTAACTGTCCCCGCTCCCCAGCATGACACCAGGCCCTCCCACACCCCTGGGAGGCCTTGCAACGCACTCTGAGGCCCATCATGACACCAAGGCTCCAGCTGCTCTGTACAGAGATGTTTTATTTAACAGTCACTACACAGAGAACCACACACTAAGGGGCTGACTGCCCTGGCCAACACCAAGCTGCTGCTGGGTTTGTCACAGCTCAGCAGGGAGAGCTCTTCCTCCTGGAGGGAGGGGTGATGGCAAAGCTGCATCTGGTCCGCACACTTCAACCTGCAGGAGGGAAGGAGACTGATGAGAGCAGTGCCCCCCAGCCAGGGGCAGACAGGGACCCCCAGGGTGAAGCTTCAGAAAGTACCAGTCAGTCACCAGCATCAGACTGGGGCGGTAAGTGCTCATCATATGCTCAACCTCTTGCCTGAGGGAAGGATCATGGAGGCGGAGCTAGTTTATTCCAGCAGAAGGCACCCACAAGGAGTGACAGCTCATCCCTGGAGATGGGAGAGGGTCAGCACACAGGGGGCAAGTACAGAGTCAGTGGCAATTACACTCACCTGCTGTGCTCAAATGAGTGTGCGTCCAGGCAGCCCTATGAGAAACAAGCAGAGAACTGCAGGAGAGCTGCTTCCCATGGCGTACCCCACTCATCATCCCAATGCTGCCGAAGTCCCATCAGACAGTTCCTTTTGGAACAGAGTCTCCTCCTCTCTCTCCACCGGCCCAGTGGGTTCAACCTTGGCAGGTTCTGGACCAGCATGGACAGTAAGACATGACCTGCTTTCCTCATCAGGACATGGCACCTACCCCACCTCTCACCCACAACCCAGGGACAAGTGGGGCCACCCCCCACCTGTATTGCTATGGAGGGAGCAGAGCTCCTCTCTACCATTCTCTTTCCAGCTGGTGCTTCTCAGCTTACCTTCAGCTCCACCACTTGACTGCCCATCCCCGGCAGGAATTCGAAGGCTCCTGAAACAGAAGAAACAGCTGTTGGAGGACTGGGCAAGGAGCAAGCAACCATGTTCTCAACCAACATTGCTGCCAGGCTCCTGGCCTCAGAGGGAACCACTCAGTCATGGGGATCAGACTGGGGCGGTAGGGGTCTCATCACTGAGGAGCTGGAGAATGGGACAGGACCCCTGCCATAGGGCAGATCTTGCCATTCAGTTTACAGCGAGGGGCAGGTGTGGTTTCTGCTTAGCTCCCCCTCCTTGCCCATCCCTCCTTTACACCCACAGGCCCATCACTCACTCAACATTCCAGGCACTTCTGACCCCAGGCCTCTGGCTACCTGCTGGAACAGGACAACAGTCAGCTACTCCCCAGCACACATGCCCCAAACTCACCCCCAGCTCTGTGCAGTTTCTCAGTTGTTCAAATATTTTCATGTTTATATTAAATCAAAGTGAGCTAGTTTGGCTCATCATTAAAACTGCAGTGAGCACCTCTTACCCCACAAGACAGCACTGTGCCATGCCTGCCACAATGGGGTGCTGACTAGGACCCCTTGGCTCTACCACAACAGTTTCACACACCCAGAGCTGGCTGCCCTGACACCACCATGAAGTGCTACTCCCCCCACGCCCCTTGTCCCAGTTGTTCGGGGAGGAAACTTTGATCCCAGTAGCATTTGCAGCATCTGGTCTCTTACACATGCTTCTATGCAAGGGACATTTGCAAAGAGCCCTGGAGAGAGCTGAAGGGCACTTACCCATCACTCAGTGCAGTGGAACCATCCACTCCTGCATCTTTAATCTAGGGGAGGAGAAGTTATTTGACCTGAATCCTGAGGCCCTGAATTCTAACTTTGTATCCCTGATAAGGCAAAGCCTGCCGCCTGTTCGTCACCAAGCCTCAGGGTCAAAGTCTCAACAGCAATGTTCAGCCGAACGAGATTCCAAAGTGAATTCATCATGTCAGTGGGAACAGGCAGCTAGGACTGAGCCCCACCCATCATCAGCTGATTATCTGATGTGTATCCTTACCTGGGTAGCTGGATCAGAAGCTGGCTAAGACTCTCACTCCAGGCACCTGAAAAGAACCAGAGCATCTGATTAGTGTTCTCTCCGCTCAGTGGTATTCATCACCACACTGCTCATATACAAGGTGCTCTGGCTACATCCCTCTGCCCTTGTTGTTTTACAGCGTGCTGCTCCTGCCTGAGATGGCAGTGTGCAGAGCACAGTGTTACGGCACAGGTTAATCAACCATTACACCCAGGAAACAATGTCAGACCCAGCCCAATGTCCCATCAGACTGTTCCTCTTGGAGCATGTTCTCCTCCTCTCATGCTGCAGGTACCAGTGGGTTCACCTTTGCAGGTTCTGGTACCAAGACAGACAGTAAGATGGCCCAAGTTTCCTCATTGGGACAGTGGGCAGAGGGGAAGCTAGGACTGTGTAGGTCACTCACCCTTCCCAGATCAAGGCATCTCACCTGTACAGAGAAGAGAAGAATTGGGTCAGTGAGCACAGGAACAGAGCACAGCTCATTGGAGCAGGGCCAGAGCAGTTTGATCAGGGCTTTGGTAACTCAAATGCCATGAGACAAGTGTCGTCCAGCTAACGTGGTGTCATCCTTTCAAACTGCCACTTGTCAACTGTCGAAGTAATGGCCCATCCCAGAGCTACAGAAGGGGAACTGGCCAGGCCCTACCATGCTAGGGACGCTGTGTAGGACATGCATTTACCTGAGACAGGCATTCACCCCCAGGATGAGTTCACCTAGAGGGAAAGCAGAAAGCCCTGTGAGACAGGTGTCTGTGAATGTGCAGCATCTTCCACCCAAGGGCCAGCTGCCATCAGAACTCTAACATGCTTATTGACCAATGTTCTTCAAAACTTTTCAGAGGAACTAGTTCAGATCACCTGGCAAGGGAGCTGGGCACTGATATACCCAGATGGGAGTGCTCAGCACAACACACACACAGCCTTAGCAGGGTAAGCCTTCCAGCCCCACAGAGATCAATAAATCCCAATCCTACCTGTATATGAGGCCGGACTCCATCTAGGGGTGGGGGTAACCTGAAACAGAAGGGGCAGATTAACCCTATTACTAGACCAAAAATCCCTCCCCAGGGACAATCTTCAAGTTCTCAGAAGTAAGCTGGCATCACAGACACTCAGCCATATGCTTGTCTGTTTGCATTCATCACTGAACACAAGGGAGCAGAAGCCTGACTGGGTCCATGGGAAATACTCCCACATTGCAGCCTGCACTGATCAACCACTGCAGCAGTCCTCAAGCTGGGTAGAGGACTGAGCTGCCAGGCACACAGGTCAGAGCCATTCGTGGAACCACAAATCCCCATCCTTAGAGGGAAAAAAAACTAGATGCTGCCCTAGCTCACACGATCATTTACTAAAAACCCAAGACATGGGAGACAGCACTGTTGCAGTGAGCAGGAGGAAGTGGACGTTTGGATCACTCCAATACATACAGATCCTAAGCCAGCACTGACCATCCCCCTCCATCCTGCCCAGCCATTGTTCCGAGCAGGGCACACAGCTTCTGCTGGTCTAAGAGGGATGCATACTTGGAGAGTTATGGTTGCTTCACACAGGAGACCCACCTAGCAGACAAGTGAGTCAGTGGATGAGGCTCCACTTAAGCCCCAAGGCAACAGTGTGTGTCCCTGCTCCCACCCCATCAACATTAGGGAAGACAGCAGCACCCTAGACGTGGTGTAATGGAGCTTGTTTCCCCTGTGTAGACCACCCCATGTTCTGTGTATCTTTTCATCAGAGATTGAGAAAGCTCAACTACTCACCCGTTGAGAGGCTGCAGATGCACATGACTGGTAAGACCCATGCCTTAGAGAAGAGAGACATGAACCTTAACATGCAGTCATGGAACGTTGCTCTTGTAGGAGCAGAGTCATACAACCTGGCCTACCCACTCCCCATGTTAAGGGCAATGTGGGCATATGCTCTCTTCTGGTGCTGTTCCACAAGGGCCTGCCCCTCCCAGCAGGGCTGAAGCATCAGGCCACAGGGGCCTAAATGTGATCCACACCTACCTGAGCTAAGGGCAGTGCCACTCAGAATCTGGTAAAGATTTTCTCCACTGAAGCCTCAGAAAGAGAGAGTTCAGCATTTATCATCTTTGTAGCACTTCCACTTCATGTACCACCCCACTCCCAAGACCAGGGACCCAATTAAAAGCAATGACATGCTGCATTAACAGCAACATGTCAAACCCCCCCACTTCCCCTCCCTCCCCAGTAGCATGTCCCACTACTTGGTTAGCCTGCTAAGGCAGGCAAGCATCTGGGAACTTCAGCCATTTAGACACCACAGACAGTATGACACTACGGCCTTATAAATTTAGCCATGGACCCCAGGGCCACCTTAAGTGTCCCAAATACCAGGAACACCTGCCTCCGGGAGGTGGGCTGAGTCCTGGGAAGGAGTGAGAATGGGAGAGGAGGTGCAGCTCTAGCCAGAGCTACACAAGCTCCAGCATACACGATGGCATTTGTAACTTACCTAGCAAGCACACGGGAGCTTTAAACCCTGCAAACAGAGAAACAGCATTAGGAACATGGGATGGACATATGTTCCCCATGGCAAAGTGGGCAGGGCTCTAAACTACACCCCAACAGGGGCAAGCTCCCCCATGGTCCCCAGCATCACGGCATGGCTGCCCTTCAAACCCCTGGCCACAGGGGTGGGGGCAAGTCTGTTCTCCTCAGATTTATTTGGGATCCTCACAAGGCTGTCAGCACAGGTCTGTGATAGGTCTCATCATAGAAAGAACAGGCCTCGCCTCCTTTCCCCCCCGGGTAGGAAGCTGCTCCTCACCCTTCCTGCCCACAGCACTGGCTAAGACCTTCAGGCTGCCTACTCCTGGGCAAGGGCAGGATGAGGCTAAGCCTTGCGTCCCAGCAACCTGACTGCCAGGGGGTCCTGGCCAGAGGTGGCTCAGCTGGGAGAGAGCACCCCCTGCAGGAGGAGCGGTGCCGCACGTGGCTAGTGCCTCTAGCACTAGGTGGGGGCGGGGGACAGGCGGCGGAGGCGCGTAGCCACTGTCCAGGGCGCTAGCTGTGAAGTCGCCCCCGCCCAATCCAGCGTTCCTCCGGGGGCGGGGAGACTCCCGGCCCGGCCGGCGCTCCAGACGGGTTTGTCACTGCAGGGCTCCAGCCCTCCTGAGCAGCAGCCGGCGCGGCAGGGTTTCCCTGGGCTACCGGGCGGACCCGCCGGGTCGCTGTAGGAGCAATCAGCGGGGAGGAGGCAGCGAGCAGGGCCACAGGCAAAGGGTTCAGGGGGGCCGCAGAGGCGACATGTGGGGCGGGTCACGAATCCCCACCACGAAGCTACGTGTCGCCTGTGGGGCCCCCAGCCTCCGCAGCGCTCCCTCACCGCAGCACCCGCCCCCCAGCTCCACACCCCCCATAGCTCGCAACATGGCGGCGGAGCCTGCCCGCGCCTCCCATCCTGCGGGACGCAGCTCCCCGCCCGGTGCCCGAGCCACCCCCTCCCCAAATCCCCGAGGAACCGCGGACAGCAGCCACCCGCCCCAGGGCAGGGGGTTCCGATACGGAGCCGCATGGCCACAGAGGGCCCGTCCCCACTCACCCCACACCCCGAGCAAACAGCACCTGAGCAAATGGCCGAGCTTCACCCCAGCCGGAACTTAAATACCCAAGAGCCAGGGGCATGCTGGGAAATCCCCCTTTCTCATTGAGAGCGAAGGAAGCCAAACGCGCATGTGCAACGAGGGAGTAGGTGAATGAGCGGCAACCTCAGTACGCATGCGCAGGGACGGGGTGGACTGCGCGACAGCCTGAAGGTGCATGGGAAAAGAAGTGGCGGGATGAAGTTCAGCCTGAAGGCACATGCGCAGGGAGGTGGCGGGATGAGCGGCAACCTGCAAGCGCAGCAGATGAGGGATCTGAGTGCGCATGCGCTCTACTGGTGGCGAGGGGATGTGTACGTGGGGCGGTGATTGAGCGGGAACACGCCTTGGTCTTGTGCGTGCGAGCTTGGCGGGAGCTAACTGCGGTGCGATCGTCGCTCCTTTGTTCGCAGTGACAGAGCGGAGGAGGGAAAGGAACTCACTCCCCCTTCCTCCTTGGGAATCTCCTCCCCATTGCCCTCCCCTTAGGGCCCCGCCGGGCCCTCCGCGGGTCTCTCCCCCGCACAGGAATTACTTGAAAGATCCCTGGCTCCGGTGGAGCCACCCCCAGCAGAAACTCGCTCCAACTCGGCCTCTGCCCACCGCCAGGGAGCGTGTCTGGTTCCTCCCAAAGACCCAGCCAGAACCCCGGGGAGCCCCCACCCCCCGGACATGGCTTCCTCCACGGGGGGTTATACTGGAAGAGCTACAGCGCAGAGGTTACTCTGTTTACAGGCGGCCAGTCAATTCCCCCATGTAGACAAGCCCTTAGACTGCAGCGGGGGGGTCCCGGCCGCCGGCTCTGCTCAGTCTCCAGAGCTCGCTTCGCTTCTGGCCGCTGCTGCCTCTACTGGTGGCTGTGGAGCTCTGGCGCCACCTGCTGGCTGTGATTTCAAAGCGTGGTAGAAAAACAAGTTTCAGAGTTAGCAGTTCTGTTCGTCTGTATTCGCAAAAAGAAAAGGAGTACTAGTGGCACCTTAGAGACTAACCAATTTATTTGAGCATAAGCTTCCGTGAGCTACAGCTCACTTCATCGGATGCATTCCTGTGAAGTGAGCTGTAGCTCACGAAAGCTTATGCTCAAATAAATTGGTTAGTCTCTAAGGTGCCACTAGTACTCCTTTTCTTTTTGTAGAAAAACAAATCGCTGCAAGGGAGGAGCAGCTCTCTCACTGAGCGCCTGCCCGGGGTACATCAAACCCCACAAACCAGCTTTTCACAGGAGAGTAACACTGAGCACTTCACAGCTGTGCAGCGTCACACGCTGCATGACGTACTCTCCTCCCAAAGCTCCCTGGAGAGGGGGTAAATAGTTTAATCTTTACTCTGCAGAGCAATTGGAAAGGAGCAGCCGCCTGGAGTGTCGCGTCCCAAGCCAGCTTTACCCCCAAGCCCTTTAGCGCTCATCACCCCTTAACGAGGGGGCGGGGCTACCTATCCGGCTCCACATCCACACAGGAAGTCCTCAGTCCTGGCCCTAAGAGCTTCGAAGGCAAGTGACAGAGCCAAGCTGTGAGGCTCTCAGGCCTGGTCTCCACTGAGGATCGGAGCAAATTCTCCCCCGGCAGCGCTCAGGGGCTTGGGGGGAGCTAGCCAGACTGGGTAGTGGCAATTGAACCTAGACCTGCTTCAGGCAGGGTTAAAGAACTTGATGGTAAAATGCCCCAGTTCTCTGCTCCCAGCATGGCTACTGCAGAGAGGAAGGGCAGGCAGATGGCCCAGCTAGCATGAGACTTGGTTACACACCTTGCTCCACCACCAGCCTCCTATGTGACCTGTGAGTTACTTATGTCTCCTCCAACGGCTCCGTAGTGGGTCCCCAAGTTGGAATGGGCAGAGGGAGGAAGTGCCGAGACAAAAGTGCCTCAGCAAAACTGTAGCAAACTGAGACAAAGTAGGACTATTTTGTAATATTTCTATGGGTCCTGTCTGCCTCAGTTTCTCCAGTGTGCTGCACTGTTCCCCAGTGGGGGTAGAAAGGGAACGTTTGCTCTCAGCTCAGGCTAGGAGATGTGGGTGTTGGCTAGCTGCCTGGGGCTTGGGCCCCCATATCAATAGAGCATTTGAGAAGACAATGGCAAATCACCTGGACATTGGTGCCTAGCAACCAAAGACCTCAAGGGACAGGGATTTCCACACCTCCTCGGCAGGGAGGCAGAGCAACCTTCCCCAGAAGGAGAATAAGGGAGTGGGAAGGTGTGAAGACTGGGAGATCAGAGTGGGCTGCTGGAAGGAGTCAGGGCTCACCTGGAGCCTGACCAAGGAGATCAAATGCAGTGACAGACAGCTTGCACCAAGGGGTTGACTCCAGCTTGGCTGGGCTCTGGGCTAACCCGAATGGACTGTGCTCTAACCTTCAGGTCTTTGTGCTACCCAAAGGGCTTCCTATGCTGTGTGTCAGTGAACGAATAAACCTGACTGTTGTGATGCTGTTTGGTGTCACTACAGATGCTTGGCAAGGTGCACTAATCCCTGAGGAGTGGACAAGTCTCTATCAGGGACACGCTGAACAGAGCTAATGGTGTGAAGCTGGAGGCCCAGAGGTCCAGTCAAAGGAGGAGGTGAAGCTGCATGGCTTATCCTGGAGGAAGGGAGACCCTTAGGGGGTCTGACACACTGAAGGGGCTCCTCCTAGAGACTTCCAAAGCAGGGGGCTTAGCATGATCCTGTGGCTCGGTGACAGGCTGAAACCACTTTCACACAGGGGTCTGGGAAGGACAGACAAGTTCTCCCACAATACACCACAAACCAGTTTCTAGAGCAGCTTCAGGTGCTAAGGGCCTTGGGACACACCCCAGAAATCCTAGCGCAAAACACACACAGCTGCAGCGCCAGCGTGGAGATAGGCTGGGTATGGCGCGTGTGGGGCTGGGCAAATGTGTGACTGCAGGTGTGCCAGCCAGACGACAGGTACACCATACGCCTTGGGTCTCTGGCCCAGATCCTCAAAAGTATTTAAGCAACTAACTCCCCTGGGGAGGACAGTCCTTCCCATGGGAGTGAGGTACCTAAATACCTTTGGAGAGCTGGGCCTCAGTTCCCCAAGGGGCATACAGGCATCTTAAAGACAGATGCTGGTGGAGTCCCGCCCTCTTCCCCCCTACCAATCTTGGTCAGGGACTCAATGCCTTGCTATAAAACAATGGAGATGCTGCTGAATGGGAGTGTCCATGTCCCCTGTGCTGTGGAATCTGCCCCCCATGAAGGCCGTCTCTGTTCTCTCGTTCCCAGGGGGAGTTTGGTGGCCAGTGTATCCTCTATGGGTCGGTAGACAAGAATATTTCGGCCCTCGCTCTGTCTCGCTTCAGCAACATCTCCCTCTGTTACTTCATCGCCGCCATCTCCATCCTCATCGCTGTGTACTGCTTCGCAGTGCTGCTTTATGGCATCTACAACTGCTGCATGGACGAGAGGCGGTGGTGAGCAGAGGGCACCTAGGGGGGTGGGGAGTTAGAGCCAGTCAGTCCCACCGGCTGGTCCCACTGATCTCTTCCCCCATCCCATTCCAGGGATCACACCTGGCTCACTGTGAACCTGGCAGTCTCTGCTGTGATCCTCTTCTTCCTGCTGGTCTCGGCCTGCATCCTCCGGGTTGGGATGGACACTCTGTGCTCATCCATCCTCCAAACCAGACTTGTGAAAAGGTAGGTGGGCTTCTCTCTCTCAGGGGAGGACCGCACTCCCCATGTCCAGAGGGACTCCCTGCCCCAGCAGGATCGCATCATAGAATATCAGGGTTGGAAGGGACCTCAGGAGGTCATCTAGTCCAACCCCCTGCTCAATACTTTCCCAGCAGCCACAGGCTCTGACTTGGTGCAAAGGTCCAGCACGGAGGGGCGGGGGGGATCGATTCCTGTGGGATTTCTCCTCCTCTAGTTCTCCAGCTAATCTGTGCTCTGTCCTCTCTTAACTCCACTCTAGCTGCCAAGAGGCCCAGCATGTAAAGTGGTCCCCACAGTATAATGCAGCGAGGTTCTACGACAATCTCTACAGTGCTGAGGTGAGCATTAACTCTGGGGCGGGGGTCGGCAGCTGATGGGGGCGGGGGGAAGAGCAGAACTCCTGCCCCCAAGATTTTCAAGGAGGGCTGTGTAAACGTGGAAGCGCAGCAGCATCAACAAAGCTTGAGCGGCTTGTGAGAGCCATTATTCTCAAGCCCCTGGTTTGGGCCCCGTCCCATCAGAGGAGATCGTGGGGGCAGGGAAGAAGGTGGGCTGCATCCAATTAACAGCCAGTCCCTTTACAATTAGCGTGAGGAAATTCCGCTTGCTGCAGTGCAGTCAGCCTGGGGGACTCCAGGCAGCCGGGTTTAGTATCTTGGTGGCCCCTGGTGTTTGTAGGTGAGCTAAGAACGAAGTCGAACACCCTCATGCTTCGGGGAAGGAGGGAATCCCACCCCACGTGGGCCAGGAGTGGTACAGCCAGGTGTTTGCTGATGAAGCAGCAGGCAGGACAGACAGCTGGACAAGCCAATGGTCTGTCCACCTCTTCCTGGGGCGGGGGCTTTGGAGAAAGGGTCTGAGGGAGACAGCAGGGAGGGCGATACACAGCCGTGCTTCACCAACCCCCTGCTGCATGCGATTCTCCCCACTCCGACAGGCGGCCGCCTGGGTGAATTTCTTCTTCTGGTGTCTGCTGCTGGTCCTGTTGCTCGTGCAGCGCAGACGGGAAGCCCCGTTCCAGCTCCTGCAGCGCAACGACCCCGAGTGGAGCTCCGAGACAGACGCCATCTTTGGTGCCCGGCCACAGAGGTCGTGAGGAGACCGGGAGGGACAAGCAGCCTCAGTTTGGACAAGGGGGGAGTGTGTGTGTGTGTGTGAGAGAGAGAGAGAGAGAGAGAGCATACGAGGGGGGAGAGAAGAGGGCTGGAAGCATTTCCCACCCCCCCACCCCCAGTGCCTTTCCTCTGGCTTCAAGGGTGCTCTGCTTGTCATCCTTTGGCCATTCTGGTTCTTGATAGTGAAGGAAGCCAATGATCCTGGCTGTCTGTTGTGATCCCACTCGCAGTCCCAACCTCCAGTACATGTCTCCTCCCACCTCCACCCCTACAGAGGGGATGGGCCAGGGCTAGGGTTCACCTCGCACACAGGCACCCTACGGGGGGCGGGGGGTTCTGGATATGAGAGGATCTCAGCACAGACATGAGCTGTGCAGCGCTCCTTGACGTCCCCACCGGAACCCTCTGTCGACACTGCAGGTTTCGTAATCCTTGGATCTGGGGGACACCGGCAGCCACATCCAATCCCCACTCCCCCGAAGCTCTCTGATGTCAGTGTGATGGGCTTTATGTAAAACCATGGGGTGCATCTGCCTTAGATACCAGAGACACTGGGAGTGCATGAGCCCATCCCAGCTGGGCATGTGTAATCACAGAACTAGCTCAGTGGAGGCAGAGCATTTCTTCTTGGGGAGTGGGGAAAGGAGGGCTTGGAGCGGGCCCCTGCCTGGGTGGGAGAGACAAGCCCCAGCAGCGCCACCGTGACACTAGTTACAGGATGTGGGGCCAGGGGAAGCCCTTGAAACACAAGTGCCAACGGGTGGGTGTCTGATTGTCCAAAGCTGGTTGCCATACCCTCTCAGTGAGAGGGCACCTCATTTCAGGAGCCAAAGAGAGAATGCCAGCTGCCTAAGTGCAGCAATCCTGCTGGGCCATCAAGTGCCTTCCACAGGGTGTATGAAGACCAGAGCAAGAGGGAAGGGCCCATTCATGCCTAAATGCCTCTGCAGACCCCCTCCTGCTCAGGGGTCGGGATCTCCTCGCACTAAACCTTGCACCGTTATTGTATGTGGAACTGGGCCCATTTCTTGTGCCTTTTCATTTTGTACTAAACCTTGTTATTAAAAGGATGATTTTCACCAGATCAGCTTGTGCAGAGGCCATTTCGTCTTCCCGGAACACTCCCCCTCCCTCCCCACCCCTCCTGCCTCAGGGAATAGCAAGTGGGGGGCTAGACCCTCTCCCTCATTTTAAATACTAAGAAGCCCTTCCATTGCAGGCTCTGATTTCCTCAAGCTTCACCCCGAAAGTAGGGCTAAGCCAAGCCTGCATGTGGCTGGGAGATGCTGTGCTAGGACACATTGGAAAGGGTTCAGGAAAGAGCCACCAGAATCATGTGAGGTCTGGAAAACCTGCCATACAGTAAGAGACCAGAGAAGCTCAAGCCGTGTAGCTTAATGAACAGAAGGTTAAGAGGTGACTGTAAAGTCACGGTCTATAAGTATCTACATGGCAAGAGGATTTCTGATGGGAGAGGGCTCTTTGCTCTCACAGGCAAAGGCAGAACGAGATCCAATGGTTGGAAGCTACAGATGGAAAAATTCAGGCTGGAAAAAGTGCAGATTTTTTAGGGGGTAATTAGCCGTCAGAACAACTGACCTAGGAATTCGATGGATCCACCATCACTTGGAGTGTTTACATCGCATCTGGGTGTCTCTCTCTACAATTTGTGCTCTAGCCCAGCCAGAAGTGGTGGGCCAGATGTAAAAAACCACTGGTGAAATGCTCTGGCCCATGTTACGCAGGAGATCATAGAATATCAGGGTTGGAAAGGACCTCAGGAGGTCATCTAGTCCAACCCCCTGCTCAAAGCAGGACCAATCCCCAATTAAATCATCCCAGCCAGGGCTTTGTCAAGCCTGACCTTAAAAACTTCTAAGGAAGGAGATTCTACCACCTCCCTAGGTAAGGCATTCCAGTGTTTCACCACCCTCCTAGTGAAAAAGTTTTTCCTAATATCCAACCTAAACCTCCCCCACTGCAACTTGAGACCATTACTCCTTGTCCTGTCCTCTTCTACCACTGAGAATAGTCTAGAACCATCCTCTCTGGAACCACCTCTCAGGTAGTTGAAAGCAGCTATCAAATCCCCCCTCATTCTTCTCTTCTGCGGACTAAACAATCCCAGTTCCCTCAGCCTCTCCTCATAAGTCATGTGTTCCAGACCCCTAATCATTTTTGTTGCCCTTCACTGGACTCTCTCCAATTTATCCACATCCTTCTTGTAGTGTGGGGCCCAAAACTGGACACAGTACTCCAGATGAGGCCTCACCAATGTCGAATAGAGGGGAACGATCACGTCCCTCGATCTGCTCGCTGTGCCCCTAATTATACATCCCAAAATGCCATTGGCCTTCTTGGCAACAAGGGCACACTGCTGACTCATATCCAGCTTCTCGTCCACTGTCACCCCTAGGTCCTTTTCCGCAGAACTGCTGCCTAGCCATTCTGCCCCTAGTCTGTAGCTGTGCATGGGGTTCTTCCGTCCTAAGTGCAGGACCCTGCACTTATCCTTATTGAACCTCATCAGATTTCTTTTGGCCCAATCCTCCAATTTGTCTAGGTCCCTCTGTATCCTATCCCTGCCCTCCAGCGTATCTACCGCTCCTTCCAGTTTAGTATCATCCACAAATTTGCTGAGAGTGCAATCCACACCATCCTCCAGATCATTTATGAAGATACTGAACAAAACCGGCCCCAGGACCGACCCCTGGGGCACTCCACTTGACACCGGCTGCCAACTAGACATGGAGCCATTGATCACTACCCGTTGAGCCCGACAATCTAGCCAACTTTCTACCCACCTTATAGTGCATTCATCCAGCCCATACTTCTTTAACTTGCTGACAAGAATACTGTGGGAGACCGTGTCAAAAGCTTTGCTAAAGTCAAGAAACAATACATCCACTGCTTTCCCTTCATCCACAGAACCAGTAATCTCATCATAGAAGGCGATTAGATTAGTCAGGCATGACCTACCCTTGGTGAATCCATGCTGACTGTTCCTGATCACTTTCCTCTCATGTAAGTGCTTCAGGATTGATTCTTTGAGGACCTGCTCCATGATTTTTCCGGGGACCGAGGTGAGGCTGACTGGCCTGTAGCTCCCAGGATCCTCCTCCTTCCCTTTTTTAAAGATTGGCACTACATTAGCCTTTTTCCAGTCATCTGGGACTTCCCCCGTTCGCCACGAGTTTTCAAAGATAATGGCCAATGGCTCTGCAATCACAGCCGCCAATTCCTTTAGCACTCTCGGATGCAACTCGTCCGGCCCCATGGACTTGTGCACGTCCAGCTTTTCTAAATAGTCCCTAACCACCTTTTTCTCCACAGAGGGCTGGCCATCTACTCCCCATGTTGTGATGCCCAGCGCAGCAGTCTGGGAGCTGTCCTTGTTAGTGAAGACAGAGGCAAAAAAAGCATTGAGCACATTAGCTTTTTCCACATCCTCTGTCACTAGGTTGGCTCCCTCATTCAGTAAGGGGCCCACACTTTCCTTGGCTTTCTTCTTGTTGCCAACATACCTGAAGAAACCCTTCTTGTTACTCTTGACATCTCTTGCTAGCTGCAGCTCCAGGTGCGATTTGGCCCTCCTGATTTCATTCCTACATGCCCGAGCAATATTTTTATACTCTTCCCTGTCATATGTCCAACCTTCCACTTCTTGTAAGCTTCTTTTTTATGTTTAAGATCTGCTAGGATTTCACCGTGAAGCCAAGCTGGTCGCCTGCCATATTTACTATTCTTTCGACTCATCGGGATGGTTTGTCCCTGTAACCTCAACAGGGATTCCTTGAAATACAGCCAGCTCTCCTGGACTCCTTTCCCCTTCATGTTAGTCCCCCCAGGGGATCCTACCCATCCGTTCCCTGAGGGAGGGAGATCAGACTGTATGAGCAGAATGGTCAATTCTGGCCTTGGAATCTCTGAATTCATCTCAAATGTCCACACGGTGCACAAATCAGCCACAGATCTGCAGCTCCTGACAAGCTGTGGCTGGCTCTGGCTGAACGGTGGCTCTGTTAGAGGCATCCCAGTTACCAGCTCTTGGCTGAATTCAGATGACTGCAAGTGGAGGATGGGGAGGAATTAATAAAAGACTCTTTCTTGAAACCAACTGTCCCGTGGAGGAGTCAAGAATGGCAGGGACCAGAGAAAAGTCCCCTTGGCTGCTGGGACTGATAGCTGCCTTACCCACATGTGCTGCGAACATGGAGGTGCAGAACCTGGGAAAGGACCTTTGTTCTTGTTGATTACAGGGATGATTTGACAGGTTATAAATTGGGCCTTTTCTCAGTAGACCTGAGTGGTGAGGAGAAACTTCCCCCTTGGGCAGCTTATTCCACAATTGCCCATGCTGAGGCTTCTTGCACCTTCCTGTCAAACAGCTGGTACTGGCCACGGTTGGAGACAGGGAAAGTGGAATTCAGGGACTGATGGTCTGATGGCAGAACAAAACCTTTTTACCATTTTTGGGTAAAGTCAAAATAGCAGCATGGAGGACGGAGACTTGGGAGCCCCCTCCAGGAACCCTCTCTAAAGAATCCAGAGGACGAACTGGTTTGAAAGCTTATCTCTCTCACCAGCGGAAGTTGAGCCAATAAAAGGTGATGATATCTCACCCAGCTTGTCTGTCTCATATTCTGGGACCAAGACCGCTACAACAACACTGCAAACAACAATGCAGCATTTTATTTTTTGTTGCCCTGCCCCTCCCACGAGAGAAAAAAGACACAGCTCTTTGGAGCATGGGCTCCCTCTCAATGTGTATCTATTCCGGGGTTGGCACAATGGCTCTGTAACCTCAATGGGTGTCCCTGGTGTTACTGTGCTGTAAGTAATAGCCACGCTCCAACCCCTAATGCTGCTCTTCTACCTCTTTCCTGCCCCAGGCTTGCAGATCTGGAAGCCCTGGTGCTGCAGAGCGCCTTCCCCTCCTGCTGTGCTGCCTGCCCGCCCTGAGTCAGGCCATGTCTACACTTACAAGCTTACAGCCGCACAGCTGTACCGATACACCTGCGCCACCGTCCGAGTGCTCGTGTAGCCGCGTTCTGCCGATGGGAGAGAGCTCGCCCGTCGACTCAACGAGCAGCAGTAGCCATGTCGAGTGCGTCTCCCGCTGACAGCGCTGTGCACATGAGCACTTATGTCGGCAAAACGTATGTTTTTTTCACACCCCTGAGCAACAAAAGTTTTGCCGACATAAGTGCAAGTGGAGACAGGGCCACGGGGCGCGATGGGGATGTCCAGATGTAGAAATCTAAAATTAACATATACACTTAGACCAACGCTGGTCTTTGTCAGCCGCCACAAGTGTGAAAATACTTCCCTCCGAGCTAGTGGCCAGGAGCAGCTAACAGGAGTTTTGCGAGGGAGTTCTCCAGGGGACGCAGGAGCGACTACGTGACCTTCGGGTAAGTGTGTTGTCTTTAGGGCGTGTGTTTGTGGTGTGTTCCTGCTTGACTGATGTATATAGTGTGGTCTGTTTGTTTGGAGCACCCGCGTGCTGACCTGCTAGGCAAGTGGCCTGCTAGGCAAGGCTGAGAGCTTCTTAATGAGGCTTTGATCCCTTAAGCCCTTTAGCATCTATCAACCCTTAACGAGGAGGTGGGGCTACTCAGGGAGAACAGGGTTTAAAAATACTGCTCCTAACCGACCAGAGGAACTAGTGGACAGGAGCAGCTAACAGGATTTTTGTGAGGGAGTTCTCCAGGTGACAGAGGAGTGACTATGTGACCCTTGGGATGAGTTTGTTGTCTGTCGTGTGTGTGTGGGGGGTGCTTGCTGCTTGACTGACGTACATAGTTGTGACAGGATCCCTGGGGTGCAACCTGGGACTGTGGAAGCACTCTGCCCCCTTTTCTAACTAGCCTGGGTTGTCTCTCACAATGCCTTACTGGTGGCAAGCAGCAAGCCCCTCCAGGTGCTGTTACTACTCAGTACAACCGCATGTGGAGCCCCGCACCCAGCTATACTGCATGAATGCTCCCAGAGCCACTCTTGAATCACACAGAGAAAGGCACCAGCCAAATCCCCCCAGCTTCCAGCACTATACCTCAGGAATATACCGTCTTGCACTGCTCAAGACCCTTGAGCAATGCAAGTTTATTACTTGGTTCACCACTTCATCAATGGACATGCCCCAGCCTTTGTGACCTGAGCAGATTTACCAAGCACTTCAGGCAAACTCGCTGGTAAAGATAAACAGTAAAACATCTTTATGATTACAAAAGATAGATTGTAAGTGATAGGCAAAAAGTCAGAGTAGTTACCAAAAGAAAACAAAAGATAAGCAAACAGTCTAAACTCTCAACCTATAGACTGGGTGACATCTAGATTAAGCAGTTTTTTCTCACTCCACTGGATATTGCAGGTTGGTCACAGTCTTTCATACGCAGGCTTTTCCTCTTAGCCTCAGGACAATCTCTTCAGCTCCAGCTTTCTCGTTGCCTTAGTGTAGGTAGGGGAGAAGAGAAAGGATGAAGCATGTGGCCACTATGTTGTGTTTTATACCCTTGCTCCTGTGCTTGGAGAACACAAGTTCTGGCATGTCTGGAGGGCATTGCTGAGTCACCAGGCAAGGTAGAGCACTTCCCCTGGTGTGGCATTGTGCAAATGAGTCTTTGCATTGTAGCTTCCTTGCTGGACAATGGCTATTAATGATTGTTTGATACCCACCATGATGTTGGTTAGCTCCTTTGTTCTTGTCTCTGGGGATCTAATATCTGGGCAGTTTCCCAGCATATTTTAGCGACAACCAGATAACAGGTTTCAGAGTAGCAGCTGTGTTAGTCTGTATTTGCAAAAAGAAAAGGAGTACTTGTGGCACCTTAGAGACTAACAAATTTATTTGAGCATAAGCTTTCGTGAGCTACAGCTCACTTCATCGGATTTGTTAGTCTCTAAGGTGCCACAAGTACTCCTTTTCTTTTTGCGAACCAGATAACACAATCTCATAACTTCATATGCACTAATGATATACTTATTTAGATAGAACAATGGCTTTCAGCAGATCATAACCTTTCCCCAGTACCTCATCTGGCATGCTTTAGATGAAATATCATAATTATATATACATGATGAATATGGGCGTTACAGGGCGCTCCCCCCGAGATATTGTGACATTCTATAGTGTGCTCTGTTTGGTTGGGGCACTGTATGCTGAGCCTAGGAACCTGCTAGGCAAGGCTGAGAGCTTCTTAACCAGGCTTGGACCCCCAAGCCCTTTAGCGCTCATCACCCCTTAACGAGGGGGGCGGGGCTAACTCAGGGAGAACAGGGCTTTAAAAAACCCGTTCCTGAGCAACCAGAGGAGCTAGTGAACAGAAGCAGCTAATAGGGGAGTTTTGTTGGGGGGGAGGGGGGAGGGGAGATGCACTTAATTAACGTTCTTTAAACTTAAGGCAATAAACAGCCCCGATTAAAAACAACAATAAAGGAAACAGCTGCAGGAGTAAAAAGAGAATGCAGGCAGAAGTCCAGCCACAGAGTGGGGGCTGTCCAGTTTATTGCACTGAATGCAGCATGTATGATTATCTGCCCAATGGGTGGGTGGCGTATGTGTGCATTCAGTGCAAGGAGCTCCTGGCCCTCAAAAGAGACCGTGTATGGGCTTTGGAGGCCAGAGTGGCTGACCTGGAGGAGGTAAGAGAGACAGAGAGGTACATAGATGAGACATTCCGGGACACAGTAGAATGCTCCCACCCCCAGTCTGACAGCCCCTGTGCTGTTGAAGAGGATGAAAGTCTCAGGGAAGGAGAACATCCAAGTGGAGCAGAGGGACATGATCCCATATTTGGGACCCTCCTCCCAGATGATGTCATGGTATCCTGTCATACTGAGGATATGATGTCATACCGAGGATACCCCTCTGGGGGAGGGAACTCCAGTTATTAGGAAGAGACAGGTAATAGTAATGGGGGATTCGATCACTCGAAACATAGATAGCTGGGTTTGCGATGACTGGGAGAACTGCATGGTGACTTGCCTGCCTGGTGCAAAGGTTGCAGGTCTCTCGAGACATCTAGATAAACGTATGCGTAGTGCTGAGGAGGAGCCGGTGGCTGTGGTACATGTAGGTCCCAATGACATAGGGAAGGCTAGGAGAGAGGCCCTGGAGGCTAAATGTAGGCTGCCAGGTAAGAGATTGAAGTCCAGGACCACCTCCAAGGTAGCATTCTCTGAATGCTTCCAGTTCCATGCGCAGGGCCAGTCAGACAGGCAGAATTGCAGAGTCTCAATGCGTGGCTGAAACAATGGTGTAGGGAGGAGGGGTTTAGATTTATTAGGAACTGGAAAGCCTTTTGGGAAATGGGGAGCCTATACAGGAAGGATGGGCTCCACTTAAACCAGAATGGAACAGGATGGCTGGCATGTCAAATTAAAAAGGTCGTAGAGCAGTTTTTAAACTAAGGGCTAGGGGAAAGCGGACAGGTGCAGAGGAGCATGTGGTTCGGACAGAGACATCCCTTAGGGCAGTGTTTCTCAACCAGGGCTACGTGTACTCCTGGGGGTACGCCGAGGTCTTCCAGGGTTTACATCAACTCGTCTAGATATTTGCCTAGTTTCACAGCAGGTTACATAAAAAGCACTAACAAAGTCAGTACGAACTAAAATTTCCTACAGACAATGACTTGTTCATACTCCTCTCTCCACTATCCACAGAAATGTAAGCACAATATGTATATTCCAATTGATTTATTTTATGCTTATATGGTAAAAATGCAAAAGTCAGCACTTTGTACTGGGATGCTTTTGTATTTTGATGTCTGATTTTGTAAGCAAGTACTTTTTACGTGAGGTGAAACTTGAGGGTACACAAGACAAATCAGACCCCTGAAAGGGGTACAGTAGTCTGGAAAGGGTTGAGAGCCAGTGCTTTAGGGGAGGCTCTATTAATGGAAATTCTCTATATCCAAGTAAGGAGGAAAGGATGGAATATGATCAAATATGGGTAGGATCCGATGAGAAACGGTGAAATGAAAGAGTTCCATTCAATTACATCACATAATGGCAGACAGCCAAAATGTGACCATTTTTTAAAGTGCTTATGTACAAATACTAGAAGTCTAAATACTAAGATGGGTGAACTAGGGTGCCTCCTATTAAATGAGGATATAGATATAACAGGCATCACAGAAACTTGGGGGAATGAGGATAATCACTGGGACACAGCAATACCAGGGTACAAAATATATCGGAAGGACAGAACTGGTCACGCTGGTGGGAGAGCGGTGCTATATGTGAAAGAGAGCACGGAGTCAAATGAAGTAAAAATCTTAAATTAACCAAACTGTACCATAGAATCTCTATGGATAGTAATCCCATGCTTGGATAAAAAGAATATAGCGGTAGAGACATACTACGGATCACCTGACCAGGATGGTGATCGTGACTGTGAAATGCTCGGGGAGATTAAAGAGGCTATAAAAATAAAAACCTCAGTAATAATGGGGGATTTCAACTATCCCCATATTGACTGGGTACATGTCATCTCAGGATGGGATGCAGAGAGAAAGTTTCTTAACACCATAAATGACTATTTCTTGGAGCAGCTAGTCCTGGAACCCCTAAGAGGAGAGGTAATTCTTGATTTAGTCCTAAGTGGAACACAGGATCTGGACTGCTTCAAAAAACAGTGACTATAACATAAAATTTAACATCCCGGGGGGGGGGGGGAAGAAGAGGGGGAGAAACCACAGCAGCCCACCACGGTGGCATTTAATTTCAGAAAGGGGAACTACACAAAGGAGGTTAATTAAACAGAAATTAAAAGGTACAGTGCCAAAAGTGAAATCCCTACAAGCTGCATGGAAACTTTTTAAAGACACCCTATGGAGGCTAAATTTAAATGTATATCCCAGATTAAAAAACACAGTAAGGGAACCAAAAAATTGCCATTGTAGCTAAATAACAAAGTAAAAGAAGCAGTTAGAGGCAAAAAGGCATCCTTTTAAAAAGTGGAAGTTAAAGCCTATTGAGGAAAATAGAAACTCTGGCAAGTGAAGCGTAAAAATATAATTAGGAAGGCCAAAAAAGAATTTGAAGAAGAGTTAGCCAAAGACTCAAAAAGTAACAGCAAAAGAAATGTTTTTAAGTACATCAGAAGCGGGAAGCCTGCTAAACAACGAGTGGGGCTACTGGACAATCGAGATGCTAAAGGTGCACTCAAGAATGATAAGGCCATTGCGGAGAAACTAAATGAATTCTTTGCATCAGTCTTCATGGCTGAGGATATGAGGGAGGTTCCCAAATCTGAGCCATTCTTTTTAGGTGACAAATCGGAGGAAGTGTCCCAGATTGAGGTGTCATTGGAGGAGGTTTTGGAACAAATTGATAAATTAAACAGCAATAAGTCACCAGAACCAGATGGTATTCACCCAAGAGTTCTGAAGGAACTCAGATGTGAAATTGCAGAACTGCTAACTGTGGTATGTAACCTATCACTTAAATCAGCTTCTGTACTAGATGACCGGAGGTTGGCTCATGTGATGCCAATTTTCAGAAAAGGCTCCAGAGGCGATCCTGGCAATTACAGGCCAGCAAGCCTAACTTCAGTACCAAACAAATTGTAAAGAACAGAATTATCAGACACCTAGATGAACACGATTTGTAAAGGGAAATCATGCCTCACCAATCTACCAGAATTCTTTGAGGGGCTCAACAAGCATGTGGACAAGGGTGATCCAGTGGATATAGTGTACTTAGATTTTCAGAAAGCCTTTGACAAGGTCCCTCATCAAAGGCTCTGAAGCAAAGTAAGCTGTCATGGGATAGGAGGGAAGGTCCTCTCTTGGATCAGTAACTGGTTAAAAGATAGGAAACAAAGGGTAGGAACAAATGGTCAGTTTTCAGGATGAAGAGAGGTAAATAGTGGTGTCCCCCAGGGGTCTGTACTGGGACCAGTATTGGTCAACATATTCATAAATGATCTGGAAAAAGGGGTAAACAATGAGGCGGCAAAATCTGCAGATGATACAAAACTACTCAAGATAGTTAAGTCCAAAGCAGACTGCAAAGAGTCACAAAGGGTTTCTCTCAAAACTGGGTAACAAAATTGCAGATGAAATTCTATATTGATAAATGCAAAGTAATGCACATTGGAAAACATAATCCCAGCTACATATACAAAATCATGGAGTCTAAATGAGCTGTTACCTGGAATCACTGAGAGCTGGGTTATGTAATAGAGCCTCAGAACTCAACCTTTATATTGTGGCTGAAGACAGTAGTGGCTGTGAGAGATGCTGTCCTGGAGGAGCAGTACTAACTTCTGACTGCAAACCATGAGTGGAGGACAGCAGGAGGAAAAGGAGGGAAGTGGTGTGCTAAAGGAATATTTGTTCATAGGACTGTCAGATCTGCAGGTGGGGAAACTGAGGCAAAGATTGTTGGCCAACGTACTGTGGAAGTGGGGATTTTGCTTAGTATTCATTCACCATGCAGTTGATTTACTGTTTCCTACATTAATGCTGTTCCTTTTCTCTCCTAAGTTTTCTTTGTTTCGTACACAGTTACTGAGGACTTGCGAGAGAAGATTTGCCTGTTAAGGGTGCCTAAGGAGGGGGATTTAGTTTTCCCCAGGCTTCTTGGTGGCCAGCGTGTTTGTTAATTTCACGCGGAACCTCTAGATATTTCAACCAGGTCCTTGCTGCTACTGACAACACCTGGCAGAAGGGGGCCCTTAGTAATTGGTCTCTATGGAACGATCACAGGACTTCAAGGGAGTATGTATGACTGTTTTCTATCATTTAATTAAAACTAGAGCTTTCATTTGGGCCTAATTCTGTTAAATAGATTGAATAGTTATATCGTTAATTTTCCTTCTGCCACCAAAGCTCTCATTAAAGCCATGGGGAGCCTGAAATGCAAAAGTATCATGGGCCTGAATGCCCTGTGACTTCAAAGTTAGTTTTATGCTGAGGGGCTCTCATAGGCAAAAACTCAAAATTGCTGTCAAGTCAAGTTATTTGTCTGGTTTTCTGTTTCTAGACAGAACAGTAGAAAATGGTGACTATTTGCAGGACCAAATTGATGTAATTTATTTTTAAATTGCGACTTTGGCTTTTTTACAGAAATAGCAGCAAACTGCTCTTCTACTAACTCTTGTCAAAGGTTCTAGTTTTGCTTGATCAGGTTAGTTCAGTTCAGTGGCGACTGTGCGGTTTTGTCCTGGCGTAACTCCAGTGTCCAATTTAATGCATGTGTCCAGTTGATTCCTTTCTGGAGTGTACATTGTCCCAGACTCTTAAACAAGAAGTTTTAAATACTGAAATGCAGCCTGGAAATAATGTCCAGATACACCTTGAACTTGAACTTGGAGTTGCTTGAAATACCTGCTGGCTTGGAACCTTTGAGCTTGCAGTCGCTTGATAATACCAACGGAACTGATGAACAGTGTGGAAGGGGAGAGCTCAGGAAATGTTCCTGTCTGCCCAACCATCAGTGCCACTATCCAAAGTATTACTTCCAAAGTACCTGCAGATTTACGATCTCAGCTGTGGGCTCTGCACCATTGTGCACAGAGGCCCTGTTCCCTCCCTGCCTCGATGGTTATTCTCTGGCTGCATTAATTGTGTTCCAGTAGGGTGTGGAGCTCTGTGGGGCCGTGACCGCAGTTGCCCCACAGGGCAGAGCCCAGGTGGCGGTGCTGGCCCAAGAAAGAGAAACCCTCCTGCATGGTGGAGAAAGAAGCCAGGATGTTCTGAGCCCCTTGGCTGAAGGCTGGACAGTGCAGGACACGATGCTGCATGGCAGCGGAGGGAGACTGGACTCTGGGTGAGAGATAGTATGCGGGAAAATAAACAGTGAATGGGGGCCTCTTGTCCTATGCAAGGATCTCTTATGTTGACCCTAGGGAGAGGTCTCTTCCCCCATCCCATAGATGGATTCTCACCCACCCCAGTCCCACTATTCCTGTGCACTTGCAGATGACCTTGCTCAGAATCCTCTATGACAGTACAGGTGGGCCTGAAGCATCCATGCTTTCCCCTATAGAGGGATTCTCAGCCCTCCCCAGTCCCTACACACGAGTACCTGTAGAGTCCCCCTGCTTCCCCGCAGAGGGAGGGTGGGGTCCTTAGCTTTTCCGAGCTAAAGGATCACCCTGCATAGAGCCACCTGGTGCCCACCAATATCCCCTGTGCAGCCCCCGAAACAGGGGTCTCTATAGTCCCTTTGCTGCCACCGGGTGGCCCCCTGGCGGGAGAGGCGCACGCGCAGTAGGTTCCGACAGCCCCTTCACAGGCGCGGCCCGCACGAAACCCGGCGGCATCCCCTCGCCCTTGTCGAGCCAGAGGCATGCTGAGCTCCTATTGGTCCGGGCGGCGGAGGGGCGGAGCAGAACACACCAGTCGCGAGCCCGGCCGTGCGTTTAGAACCAGGGTGAGGCGGGTGCGAGTCGGCCTCCCGCTGGGCTCGCTACGCCCCGTTCGCAGCGAGGGGAGAGGAGCGCTGGGAGGGGTCAGACCAATTGATCCGCTCCCCGGGCTGCGCGCCCTCTGAGCCCCGCCAGGTGGCTGAGCCCGGTCGACCCGGCCTCAGACCCCGCCACCCCTCCGCGCCAGTTGGCTGAGCCCGGGCGACCCGCCCTCAGACCCCGCCCCCCCTCCGCGCCAGGTGGCTGAGCCCCGGGCTACCCGCCCTCTGAGCCCCGCCCCCCCCCGCCAGGTGGCTGAGCCCGGGCGACCCGCCCTCAGACCCCGCCCCCCCTCCGCGCCAGGTGGCTGAGCCCGGGCTACCCGCCCTCAGACCCCGCCCCCCCCCGCCAGGTGGCTGAGCCCCGGGCTACCCGCCCTCTGAGCCCCGCCCCCCCCGCCAGGTGGCTGAGCCCCGGGCTACCCGCCCTCTGAGCCCCGCCCCCCCCGCCAGGTGGCTGAGCCCGGGCTACCCGCCCTCTGAGCCCCGCCCCCCCCGCCAGGTGGCTGAGCCCCGGGCTACCCGCCCTCTGAGCCCCGCCCCCCCCCGCCAGGTGGCTGAGCCCGGGCTACCCGCCCTCTGAGCCCCGCCCCCCCCGCCAGGTGGCTGAGCCCCGGGCTACCCGCCCTCAGACCCCGCCCCCCCCGCCAGGTGGCTGAGCCGCGGGCTACCCGCCCTGTGAGGAGGCCCCGCCTCCCCAGTGGGCGCCGGCGCTCTGGCTGACCAGACCCCTCTGTCTCCAGCGAGAGACGCGCTCCGCGCTGCGGGGACAGAGCCTGGCCACAGGGTCCCGGCCTGGGGCTCGGTCCCGGGGGAGCCGCTTTGGCCGTTGGAATTCTGCCTTCGGAGCAGGAGGTAGGTGAGGTCCCAGCTGCCATTGGACCAACTTCCCGGGGGGAGACACGCGGTGGAGCGCGCACCTCTCGCTACCTGCCGCCCGGACCTGCCCGTGCCGGGGGGGACAATGGAAAAGTTTGGCTGGCAGACTCTTCTCCCCCCCACTCCCCCCCCAGCGGAAAGCAGCGGCCTCCCAGCTGTTGCTCCTACTTGGGGGGCGCAGCTCGGAGGCGCCGGTTGCTGGGGGAGGGGGGGGCGAGCATGTGGCCGAGCGGTGCCAGCAAACCCTGGCAGAAATCTGGGGGCACCTGACCGTAACTCGTCCCCCATCACCTCTGCTGGCATCGCTCGGGGAGGTGGGTGAAGGGCAGCGGCGGGAGAGCCGCCGCTCCGCGGAGTGGCCAGGCTGAAGTGCTGCCGCGGGGCAGCTGCAGCGGCTCCGTGTGGAGATCGGGGAGGCCGGACCGGACGCCGGTGTGACTTGAGGGGCTCAGAATTCGCTCTGTTTTCCTTCCGATGTGAAGGCGAATAAGGAACTAAACCCTGTTACCTGATCACAGGTCCTGGGTTGTCTGTAATCCTGGGACTGCCATAAGGAATCCAGGTAAACCGCAATCGGTCGAGGTACTTATCTGGCCCCCGCCGCCGCAGTCTCTGTGCACCTCGTGATTCTACCCCTGCAATGCTTGTGGGGTAGGGGAGTGTTGTTCTTCGTTGATAGGGGCCCTGGGAAGTTAAATGAGGAGCCCAGGGTCACCTAGGGAACTTGGCCCAGATTCTTAAAGGTATTTAGGCACTTAACTCGCATTGAAATCAGTGGGAGTTAAGCATCTAAACACCTTTGAGGTCAGATCTGGGCCTCTGTGGTTGAGTTAGGAATAGAACCAAGGACTTCCCAGGCTCAGTTCAGTACCCTAGCCACTAGACCTTCCTTTTCTCCCGCTTGAAATGAAGCCAGCAGTTACACTGGGCTCCCCCCTGCTAACTTTTATACATGTGCATGTTTTTTCAGTCGCACATGGATCATGGGTGTGATTTAAATCCACAGTCTTCAGATCCACAGCCAAGACCTGTCCTGCTTAACTACAGGCATAAACTACCCAAGGATACAGGTCCCAGTTCCTCCTTCTATTGGTGGTGTCCTGGAAATGAGCTGATCTGTCCCTGCTACCTCTACTTTATGGCTGTTGTGGCCTCCCAAGAGCTGGTGGGGAAAGGGGAGGCGCCTGGGGCGTTATTTAGGTTGGGATTCTCCCTATGGGGATGAGGTAATTCAGTCTTTGGCAGCAGGGGAGTAGCGGCAGGAGCTCTGAAAGACGATGATCCTGGTGAGTGCCCACCGAGATGTGTGGAAAGGGGACTATTCTGGCTGTAGTTGGTGGGACGTGTCTATTGTTTGTTAAGCTCCTGTGTCTGTCTCATTTATGGCTAATTTTAGCCCTTCCCTTTGGGTGATTTAGGTTTCCTTTTTGGGGGGAGGGGCGGACAGAGAGAAGTGTGCCAAGAATAAATGGTTAGTGCCAACAGTGTATTTCGCATTGGCAAAAGTAAACAAGAGTAGGGCCAGGTGCACGCTACAGACTTACATCGGCATAACTGCGTTGCTCAGGGATGTGAAAAATCCGCTGCAGCCGTGCCACGAACAGGCGCGCAGCGTAGCTGCTGTTTGTCTGCAGGAGAGAGCTCTCCTGCAGACCCAGCAATTCCACCCCCAAGGAGCAGCAGCAGCTCCTGCACACACCCCGCTGTTCACGCAGGCGCTTTTCATAGTTAAACTTCTGTTTTTCCGGAGCGTGGGTGGGTTTTTTTGTTTTTTTAACACCCCAGAAAGACAAGTTCCAGAGTAGACAAAGCCTCGGAGTTTCACTCCTTGCTAAGTACAAGGTGGAGTAGATTGTTTAGCGTAGTTTGTTTAGCGTAGTTAGCGCATTTCAAGGGACCCTTCAAGGTGAAGTGGCCTGCTAACACTCCTCCGGTCACAGAAAAGAAAGCAAAGGGGCAGAGGAGAAAGCAGTTGGGGGAGGCTGTTAGTGGTTTACAGATTGTAGTAAATAAACCATCGACCCAGTATCTTTGTTCGGTCCAGGATTTTTAGTGTCTAGCAAAGTTATGAATTTCTACTCCCAGGCCCCTCTTTTTGAAAATGTTGTGCAGGTTTCCTTTGAGGATGAGGGCTGATAGATCACATACAAGAGTGATTGTTCTGTGAGAAGTGCTCACCCACAGATGATGTGGAGTTCTTGTCCTTTCATTTTCCTGTTCATTTGTGAGCATAGTGATTCTCTGGTTTCACCCACATAGTTGTTGTTGGGGCATTTAGTGCACTGGATGAGGTAAACCACATGTTGTGATTGGAATTGGCATGTGTAGGACCCGTGGATCTTGAAAGGTGTGTTGTGGAGTGTGTTGATCATTGTAGCAGTGGAGATGTGTCTGCAGGTTTTGTGTCTGGCGCTGCAGTGAGTTGGTGTGTCCTGGTCTGTGGGGAGCTCGCTTCTGATGATGAGCTTGGAGAGATTAGGGGTTGTTTTGAAGGCCAGAAGTGGGGGTTCAGGAAAGATTTCTATCAGGATGGGGTTTCTATCAAGTATGGGTTTTAGTTGTTACCCCATATGGGTTGCGGTGTAGGGTGTAGTAGGTGACCACTAGGGGTGTGCGGTCGGTGGGGGTTTTATTTCTGTATTGAAGCACGTTTCCTTGGTGTATCTGGGTGGCCCACTCCGTGATGCGATGTACTTCTCTGGTGGGGTGTCCCCCTTTGGCGAAGGCGGTTTTGCGTGTGTTAAGGTGCCTGTCCCGGACTGTCTCCTCAGAGCATATTCTGTGGTATCTGAGTGCCTGCCAGTAGACAACAGATTGCTTGGTGTGTTTTGGGGTGATTTCCGGATCTGTGAAGATAGGTGCGGTGGTCTGTGGGTTTCCAAGCGTTGGCAAACCCTGTCCTCTGTGTGTACTTGCTTGTCCAAAGGGGAGTGGGTGGGGTGGCACCTGTGGGTTTCGGAGTTCAGAGAATATCCGGTGTGTGGGGCTCTTGGCACCTTGCAGGATCAAGGCCTTTGAGTGTATTTGTAATGTAAGGAGAGCGTTCTTGTTGGTCAGAGGGACATTTTTGCAGGTTATCAAATGGAACACTTCTGTGTAGACCTGAGTAATGGGGTTGGGGGGAGGGGGAGAAACTTACCTGTGGGCAACTTATTCCACCGTTGCCCATTCTGGGGCTTCTCCCACCTTTCTGTCGACAGCTGGTACTGGCCACAGTTGGAGACAGGGCTAGTGGAATTGCAGGGAATTCCTTTGTATGGTTTTTGTGTAAAGTCAAAGAAGCAGCTTGGAGGAAAGGGACCTGAGAGCCCTCTGTGGCTATTCGGCTGCAGAGAAGCCAGAGCACTGACTGGTTTCACTTCTCAGACGTTATTAGCAGGTAGCAAGGAATGTTTGAAAGCCATTCAACTGCATGCAAAGCTCAATAAAGACTCTTCTAGTTGTTCTCTGAACCTAAGTGGGAGCGGGACCACATGTTTGGGTTTCAGAGGGGTTGTTCTGTTTAGGGGACAACTGAACTATTTTGTTCTGAGGTAAAAGATCAGTGACTGGTGGGTGCCGGTGCCCTGCGTAACTATACAAGAAGATCACCACAGCATTTGCCCCCCCCCCCCCCCCCGTGCAGAAGGTGCTACTCACCTAATTTTTCTAACCTGGAAAAGTCTGATATCTAGTTTTATGTCCCCCTGCCCCGCTCAAAGGAGCCGGGGGAACAGACTAAGGTCTGTGGAGCAAAGGCTGCTTCTCAAGCTACGTCTGTGCTGTGCCTGACACGATGGATCCGTAACCTCAATTGGGTTCCCAGGTGCTACTGTGCTATTAATATTAATACTACTAATAATAAAGACTCCAACCCCGTAACTCTGCTCGCCTACCTCTTTCCTGCCTTTAGTCTTTGTTGTAGAACTTGAATCCTTGGTGCCACGGAGCTCCTTGTCCCCCACTGACTCTGGGAGGGGAAGATGCAGAAATCTAAAATTAACATATGCGCTTGGAACAACGCTGGTCTTTCAGACTCTGCAAGTGTGAGAATACTTCCCTTATCAATAGTGCTTTTCAACCAGTCATCTGGTATCAGTCCGGCTCCGTGAGATGGAACAGGATCTAGCTCCTGTCTTCGGTACTTAGTGGATCCCCATTACAATAGTATTTGAGCCCCTCGCAATCTGCAGGGCCTGGCTGTTGTTCCCTCTGTACAGGTGGGGAACTGAGGCACAGGGAAGCTAAGCGACTTACCGAAGGTAACAAAGGGAGTCTGTGGTGGAGCAGGGAATTGCACCCAGATCTCCTAAATCACAGGCCGGTGCCCCACCGCAGCTCTGCATCTTACAAAGAGAGACACCACACCCTAAGCCAACACACAGCTCAACTTTTTCTTTTTCTCTCCCTTTTCTCTCTCCCCCCCCCGCCCCCCCCTTCCCCACTGGTAGTTTCCCCGAGGGGAGGTACGCCGTTCCTGGAGGTACTGCAGTACCAGGTCGACGTGTGGCGTGGATGGAGCAAGCTCCTATTCCGTCTCCCTAGCAGAGCAGAGCTCAGTACATCTGGAAAGGTGCATATTTTGCACAATGGCATATGTTCCAGTTGTTTGTTCCTATCTCCTGAATCTACCACCCTGTGACTTTTTGTGTCGCATGCAGGAGAAGATCCCCATAACAGAAAAGAGAAGTCAGGTTCCGTTTCCACTGCCTTATCGTGTGATGTGCTGGAGAGCTGCTTATCCCTGTTCCTGCGCGGCATGCGCTCTGAATATAAGTCTGTCTCTGAGGAGATTAGAATCCAAAGAGCTTCTGAGGGGCAGGTCTGCTCTAGCTCTGTGGAGAAGAGACCGAGACTGTGAAGACTCTGGGGGTTCCCAGTTTGATATTTAAGTATTGAAAATGTGCCATTTATTGGGGAGGGGCTGTCATCTCAAAGGTTCCTTTGCCTTTCCCTCCCTTCCTTTCGCTGCCTCTCAGACAAGGTAAAGCTGCAACAATGGAGTCCTAGATTTTAAGGGCAGCAGGGACAATGGGATCATTTGATCTGACTGCCTGTGTAACACAGGTCATAGAATTTCATCCATTTCCCCCTGTACGGAGCCAAGTAACGTGTTGGACTACGTTGGCATGCAGGCCTGATGGCTGGAGAGAGGGAGAATACAACACTGCCCTCAGCAGTTTCTTCCAGTGGGGCACCAATGAACATGCCAAAGCTGTCACGTGGGAGCCCTGCAGCTTTAGGTGCTTGTCTACATGGGAATAGTTCCTGCCATGGCCGTAGCAGAATAGCTTTGGAAGGGGAGTAGTAATTTTTGGGAATAAAGTTGTTTTTATTTGGAACAGAGTGTCCGTGTCCAGGGGTTATACTGGAAGAGCTACAGAGCAGTGCTTACGCTGCTTCTAGGAGGCCAGTCAATTCCCCCATGTAGACAAGCCTTTAGACTGCAGGTTTTGTGGGTCCCAACAGCCAGCTCTGCTCAGTCTCCAGAGCTCACTTCGTTTTGGCAGCTTTCTCTTTCTCTCTCTCTCTCTCCCCCGTTGGGGCTGTGGAGCTCTGGCGCCACCTGCTGGTCCTGATTTCAAAGCTTGGTGGAAAAACAAAAAACTGCAAGGGAGGGGGAAACAACTCTCGAGCCACTGAGCCCTGGTCTAGACTTCCAGCGTATGTTGCTATAAAATGCATTCCCTGAGCGACGCATTATATCGACCTAGCCCCCCGCCCGCCCCCCGTGTAGACTGGTTTCTACTAGGGAGAGAGCTACCGCCTCTCTGGGAGGGGAAGCACCTATGCTGACGGGAGAAGCTCTTTCAGTGGCACAGGTAGCCTCTCCACTAAATGCTTCAGGGGCCCAGCTGCAGCGCTGTAAGTGTGAGCACCTGCCTGGGATAAATCAATTGCCACAAACCAGCCTTTCCCAGAAGAAACAAGGAGGAGTCCTGTGGCACCTTAGAGACGAAAACATTTATTTGGGCTCACTTCATCAGATGCAAGGAGTGAAAAATACAGTAGGCAGGTATAAATATACAGCACATGAAAAGATGGGGGGGCGGGGGGGGAGTCAGGGCTAACGAGGCCAATTCCCAACAGTTGACAAGCAGCTGTGAATATCAACAGAGGGGAAATTACTTGTTGTAGTGACCCAGCCACTCCCAGTCTTTATTCAGGCCTACCTAATTTGATGGTGTCAAGTTTGCAAATTCATTCCAGCAATGCAGTTTCTCGTTGACTCCTCCTTGTTTTGCTGATACAGACTCACAGGGCTACCCCTCTGAAACCTTTCACAGAAGAGTAACACTGAGCACTTCACAGCTGTAAAGCACGTCACAAACACTGCATAATGTGCACTCGTGGCAGAGGAAGTAAATAGTTTAATGTTCGCTCTGCAGAGCAATTTGAAAGGGGCAGCCACCTGAAGTGTCCTGTCCCAAGCCACATCGTGGGAACCAGAAGTTAAATATGAGTGTTTTGAACGTCTATTACAGAGGATTGGGGCCCCTGGGTGCAGTACCACACCTACTGCCTTCACTTGAGCTTACAAACCGAAACACATAGACCATCTGTTGGGTGGGGAGAAGAATAGGACCTGTCTATATAATCATAATGCAATTATTTTTTTATAATATTGAATGTCACATGTATATAAAGAAGTATCTCCCTGATAAACCCTTATTCATGCCTCCTCCTGTTGAAAGTACTCACTGCGCAAAGCAGAGTCCTAGCTTTTTAAATAATTCTCTAGTACACCTCTCCGGACTCACAAAATTACAACAGAAACTTTGATAAAAAAAGTAAAAGATTGAATGCTTGAGAATAAAACTGTTGTAAAGATCGGTTTAAATAGCAGAGTTCAACTGATTCTGTTTTTCAACCACCATAGTCTCCCCAGGGGAGAGGTGCACCGTTCCTGGAGGTACTGCAATACCAGGTCGATGCGTGGAGTGGATGGAGCAAGCTCCTATTCCATCTCCCTGTTCCAAAAATCCATTTAATATATAGTCCTCAGATAGAGGACGTATCAGATATTAAACTGATAAGAACAGATACTACACTTGATCTTAGCCAAAAGGCCGAGAAGCGATACTTTTTCGTTCAACTATTATGCAGCCCTCCCATTCCTACGTCTCTCTACATGACAGTGACAGATGCCACTGAGCGCCACTACCGCCATAGTAATTCTTTGACCACTTCAAATCTAATCCTACTTCCTTTGCCTTAGCGCTCCCTTTTTACCAGTCAAAGCAAACCGCCTCCTGCCTGAAAATTCAGCTTCCAAACGAATAAATTCCTCCAGCTTGTTAGCTGTCGCCTTGTCTCTCGTTTCTCTGCCTGAAAGATACTCTCTATTTGCATGAAGCCGGCCCCTTCGCTGCAACGTGCCGACGACATCGGGTTGCTAACCCTATCGTTGCAAGTTTAGACTCGGTGCCCTGCTCGCGCCCCCTGCAGCACACATGACTCAAGCAATTTTTTTTTTTTACATTCGTCGTTGATACAGCAAGCCCCGAAATGCCAGAACTGTCAACTGCCAAGCCTAGATGTCCTGGGGCTCAGCCCTGGGAAGCCCTGGCACGAATTAAGCCCTGATATTTAACCTGCTCAAGTGCCTGAGCCTGTACGCCCGACCCCAACAAGTCTGTAGTCCCAGCACAGAAGAGAGACAATTTAGAGAAAGAGGAAAGAGAGGTTTGTGTCTTGGTGTAAACGGCACAAGGGAGGATGGGAGGCTCTGCAAGATTATTGCTCTTTGCTCCACACAGCTGAGAGATGGCGGGCATTCTGCAGATAACCAGCAGGCTGTTACGGAGGGAGTGTCAGACCGGATCTGTACGTAAGCCGTCTGTGTCTTTTTGTTCTGTGTTGGAACCATGGGGGCCTCCTCCCTCACTAGGGCTCCCAGGCACTCAAGGAATAAATAAATAAGCAAAAACCAGTATTTTAGTACTCCACATAAAAGTAATTGAAACAGAGTTTGGGTTGCATTTCACCGAGGCTACGTCTACACGAGCACTGCTGTCAGTAAAACTTTTGTTGGTCAGGCGTGTGAAAAAAACACCGACCCCACCCCGACATACGTTTCCCAGACAGAAGCACCGGAGTGGCCAGCGCGGGGGCGGTGGGAGACGCGCGCCCGCCCTCACAGCTAGCGCCGCTCAGTGGAAAGGTCTCGGGGGCGCTCGAATCAGGTTGTCATTATCTTAACCTGCCTCCGCACTTTGCAAACACAGTCGTGTCTGACACGGTGTCACATTAGCTGACGTGCGCAAGAAAGAGAACTTTGGTTTTATTGCCTGGAAAAAAAATCAAGTCGGCAGCTGATTACCGCACATGGGCAGATGCACCAGGTTAAAAAGCCCTAACCCAAGACACAAGCTTGTGGACCGCGTCAACTTTAGGGCGCCAGCCCAATAAACCCACGTGCGGGCAGCGGGCTGAGCGGCGGGCGGCCGGGACCCGGCAGGCAGGAGCCTGCCCTTAAAACTCCTGCCCGCCCCGGCCCGCTCTTTTCCGCCCCCCACCCCAGTCCCCTGCCGCGGCAGGGCGAACAAGCTTGGTCCTGCCAGCTGCTGCGGCAGGGCAGGCAAGCTCCCCCCTCCCCCGCCTCTTCCCCCCCCCGCCTCCCCTCCCTCCCGGCCGCCGATCAGCGGATGGCCCTTGCCAGGGAGGGGGAGCCGCAGCGCGCTCCCTGCTCCGGGGAGGAGGCGGAAAAGAGTCGGGGACCGGGCCTTGGGGAAGCGGGGTTGGAATCAGGGCATACCCCCTCCAGCCCCCCGCCGTGAGCCCTCTGGGCAGGGGGCTGGGAGCACCCCTGTGACCCTAGCCCATGCCCCCAGCCCTCTGCTCTGACCCCTGCACCCCACCACGACCCCAGCCCTGACTCCAGCACCTTGCACACATACCCAGCCCCCCCCCCGTCCTGACTCCTGCACCCCCCTCACATGCCCCCAGCCCCCTGCCCTGACTTCTGCACCCCGCACACAGCCCCAGCCCCAGCGTGCCCTGACTCTTGCACCCCCCACATTCCCACCTGCACCCCTCGCACCAAATGGGAGCTGCCCAGGTAAGCACTCCACACCCAAACCTCCTGCCCCAACCCTGAGCCCCCTCCCTCATTCTAGCTCCTGGCCAGACCCTACACCCCAACCCCCAGCCTCCTCCTTCACCCCCAGCCCTGCCTGTGCTCAGTGCACTCCCACCCTCAGCTCAGTGCAGAGAGAGAGGAAGAGAATGGGCTTGAACCAGGGGGAAGGTAGGTACCCACTCTGTGTGGGCAGGGCCGGAAGCCCAGACCGGAAGCGGGCTGAGCGGGGCCAGCACCTGGGACCCGGGCTGGCAGGAGCCGGCGGACGGAACTCCAGACCGGCAGTGGGCTGAGTGGCAGCGGGCTGAGCCGCTCAGCCCACTGCCGGTCTGGGGTTCTGGCTGCCGGCCCCTTGCCAGCTGGGGTCCTGGCCGCAGGCCCTGCTCAGCCCCCTGCCGGTCTAGGTGAACGGAACCCCAGGCTGGCAGTGGGCTGAGCGGGCCGGCGGCATAAGATGAGCATTTTAAATGAAGCTTCTTAAACATTTTGAAAACCTTGTTTACTTTACGTACGTCAATAGTTTAATTATATAATATAGAGACTTATAGAGAGAGACCTTCTAGAAACGTTAACAAGTGTTACTGGCACGCGAAACCCTAAATTGAAGTGAGTAAATGAAGACTTGGCACACCACTTCTGAAAGGTTGCCGACCCCTCATCTAGGCCATTGAATTTTAAAGTTACTCACATACCTAAGTATCTACAAGAAAGAGGGATATTTAAACACCAACATTAGAAAAGTGAACCACCAAAAATATGGCCTGTGGGTTTTTGTTTTTAAACAGAATATTGCTTGGAAGATGGGAAACATTCATAGAATTGACAGGTTTCAGAGTAACAGCCGTGTTAGTCTTTATTCGCAAAAAGAAAAGGAGTACTTGTGGCACGTTAGAGACTAACCAATTTATTTGAGCATAAGCTTTCGTGAGCTACAGCTCACTTCATCGGATTTAAAAGCCCTGGGCCCTTTTAAATCGCCAGACCCGTGGGCAGCTGCCCCTTTTGCCCCCGCCCTACCCCAGGCTCCAGCTCATGGTTTGGGGTGGGGAAGCCCTCATATTAGGGTACTAGCAGAGCTGGGGAGGAAGAGAGTGTTCCCAGGAAGGGGAACTGACTCCATGGAGGGTTGTTTCATTTCTGAGCTTTCTTTCCAACTGCCTCTTAAAGCATTAGTGAGACAAGGGTGAGACAATATCTTGTATTGGACCAACCTCTGTTGGTGGGAGAGACAAGCTTTTGAGCGTACACAGAGCTGCTGTTCGGGTCTGGAAAAAACAACTCAGTGTGTCACTGCTAAGTAAAAGTGGAACAGATTGTTTAGCGTAGTTAACACATTTCAAGGGACCGTTCAAGGTGAAGTGGTCTGTTTGAGGAACAGAGGAGCAGAGGTAAACGTGGGCCGGTACAGCATACTGGTAAGAAGTGGCCGCCAGTACAGGCCCATACACAGCCTATGGCAGGGCTTTAACATCGCTGCCCCTTTTGTGCTGCCCTGCCCCAGGGCCGCTGGGGGGTAGGGCGGGGGCAAAAGGGGCAGCTGCCCATGGGTCTGGCGATTTAAAAGGGCCCAGGGCTCCCAGCCGCTACCGCAGCTACCGGAGCCCTGGGCGGCACAGGTCGGGCAGCGCTGAAGGGCTGGCTGGGGGAGGCTGACGCCCAGCCTCGCCCCTTCTGCCTGTGACCCCACCCCTTCCAGGGGCCCGGAGCCAGGCCCCTGTACCGGTAAGACTTTTAAGTTACTTTCACCCCTGCAGAGAGGAAAGCAGTTGCGGGAGGTTGTTAGTGGTTTACAGATTGTTGTAAATAAACAATAAATCTAATATCTTTATTCAGTCTATGATTTTTAGTGTCTAGCAAAGTTATGAATTTAAACTCCCAGGTCCATCTTTTGAAAGTGTTGTGCATGTTTCCTTTGAGGATGAGGGCTGATAGATCACATACAAAAGTGATTGCTCTGCGAGAAGTGCTCACGCATAGGTAATGTGGTGTTCTTGTCTTATTATCTTCTTGTATGAGTTCATTTGAGAGCATAGTGATTGCCTGGTTTCACCCACTGTTACACTGTGTACCTCAAAATAGCACCCTCTGACCCCCATATTCATCATTCATGCGTGGTTGTGATATTTCATAAGAAGCATGTCGTGTAACATATCATATGAAAGGTCACGATCTGCTGATACCCGCTGTTCTGTCCAAACATGTACATCATTAGTGTGTATGAAGTTATGGGATTTAGCTGTAGGGTTGTTACTGGTGCATACGCAGCTGCATAGGGCACGCCAGAATTTGGGGCACCACCGGGACCATAGATGCCACCTTCTCATCTTGCCGGGGGGTGCTCAATCCCCGCCTCTGCTCCAGGCCCCGCCCCCACTCCACCCCTTCCCCTAAGCCCTGCTCCCCCGCTTCCCCTCCCCCTAGTACGCCCGTCCCCGCTTCTCCCCCTCCCTCCCGGAACTTGAACGCCACAAATCAGCTGTTTGCGGCGCTCCAGAAGCACTGGGAGGGAGCGGGAGGAGTTGGTAAGCACGGGGCTGCCGGCGCACGAGAGGAGCGGGGGAAGGGCTGCAGAGTGGGGAGCTTGGTGCCCGTGGGTGTTCCGCACTCATTAAATTTTCCCCATGGGTGCTCCAGCCCCAGAGCACCCACCCACGGGGTCTGCGCCTATGACCGGGACAGCAGGTAAAAGCGGGTCGGCTCCCGCACACCCAGCCCGTGCTACAATCTCCTTACTCGGCAGAAGACAGGGGTCTTATTCACAGAGCCGAATGCACCGGCGTAGGAGCACCAGTTGCGCTGGCATAGGGGCACCAGTTGAATAATACTGCATAGGGCCCCATATATCCTAGAAGCAGGGAAACGTCAACGTCTGTTACATTGAGATATGCCAGATGCTACGGGTGGACCGGATATTTTTAGATGACCATATGAATACGCAGTGTATCTCTTTTTGTGTTCCTGGCTTGCTGAATGGGTTTCCTGTAGAATCTGGAATCATTAGAAGTTAGTTAGTCCAAATCCCTAGAACAAGTAAACAAGTCAGTAGAAATACCAGTTGTGTGGGGGAGTGCGTACTGTAGTTTTCACCTATATAGCGTCAAAGTTAAGTGTCAGCTATATAATTATAATGAGAATTATAGGCCCGCAAATCTTGATTGAGATCATGCCTGGAGCAGATCAGTCATCAGATGTTGCTTTTAAAAATGCCTTCAGGTAATGTCTACAGCTGTTGAACTTCAATCCAGGCACTTTATATATAAAAGCAAAACCTCAAAAAAAGGGAAATCTGGACAAAATCCTCAGAAGTTGAGGATCCAAAAATGAAGGTACTCAAAAATAAGTGGACGCTTGGCGGAATTGACAACAGTTGAATTCAAAGGGTGGGGAGTTAAATTCTAATGGGCCTTGACCCTGCAATTTGAGTTCAGCTGTTGGCCAATAATATTTCAGGGCAGCTGGGCAATTCTGCCAAGTGTCCACTTTTTTGGGGGTACCTTCATTTTTGGATGACCCACAAAGCTGGAACACATCCTCACTGTCCTTCCCAAACTGCATTTTGATCTGTTAACTTTTACTCCTGGGGCAATTCTGCACCACTGCGCAATGCAGAATTTCTGTAGAAATTAATGTTAGGTGCAGAATTTCCTTCCCCTTCCTCCCCCCAAGAAATGGGCTGCAGAGCCCTCCACTAGGGTGCACGGGACCCAGCAGAGCCCACCTTGCAAATAGAAGTCAGTGCCGGGGGAGGGAACTGCAGGGTTCTGGGCAGCAGAGGAGGGGGTGCGGGTGTCTGGGCTGGGGCGGCCCTGCAGCTGGGCTTTGTTGGGGTGGGGGTTTGAGAATCTGGGCTGGAGGTTGCCCTGCAGTTGGGCTCTGTGGGAAGAGGGTGTGGGTGCATGGCCCCCATGCTGGGCTCTGCTGGGGAGGGTGAAGAGAAACAGAAGCTGGTTTGTCATAGGGGTTTCCTTCCTGGGGGAATTTTTGTGTGCACCCACTGGTGCCACCCCACCCACTCCCCTTTGGACAAGCAAGTATACGCATAGGACAGTGTTTGCCAATGCTTGGCGCTTGGTACTGGGGTACTGCTGTGCCCTCTTAATTCTCAATTTGTGCTGTCACTAGCAAAGCATTGTGAGAATCAGCAAACCCCTCACCCAGCTGTATTGCTCTGAATGCTCCCAGAGCCACTCACAAATCACATAGATAAAAGCACCAGCCAATTCCTCCCAGCTTTACAGTCTAGAGCTGTACCGTCTTGCCCTGGTCAGAAGCCTGACCAGAGTATGTTTATTACCAGCCCACCCTTCCCTCAATGTGGAGAAGACATGCACTACTAGCCTTTGTAACCTGAGCTGAGATTTCCCAAGCACTTCAAGAAAAAAACACTGTTTTAGGTCAACTATAAAACAGCTTGATAAACTACAGAAAGATAGATTTTAAGTGATTACAAGTGGTAGGCATAAAAGGTCAGAGATAGTTACCAAAGAAAATAAAAGATAAGCACACAACCTTATTACACTAGGCAGTATTTAGATCAAACAATTTTCTCACCCCAATGACTGTTACAGTTCTTAATACACAAATTTCTCTCTTTAACTTGAGCGGTTCCCATTGTGCGGTGCTTGCACAATTGTCATTGAATTGTCAACCTCTTGATTAGTCCTCCCCTGTTGATTAATGGCCGTTTAACACCCTCCTGGGAGTGGTTCATCACCTAGCAGGAGAGACTCCCAAACTTATAACGTATTTCAGTAACAACCCTACAGCTAAATCCCATAACTTCATACACACTAATGATGTACATGTTTGGACAGAACAGCGGGTATCAGCAGATCGTGACCTTTCATATGATATGTTACACGACATGCTTCTTATGAAATATCACAACCACGCATGAATGATGAATATGGGGGTCAGAGGGTGCTATTTTGAGGTACACAGTGTAACAGTGGGTGAAACCAGGCAATCACTATGCTCTCAAATGAACTCATACAAGAAGATAATAAGACAAGAACACCACATTACCTATGCGTGAGCACTTCTCGCAGAGCAATCACTTTTGTATGTGATCTATCAGCCCTCATCCTCAAAGGAAACATGCACAACACTTTCAAAAGATGGACCTGGGAGTTTAAATTCATAACTTTGCTAGACACTAAAAATCATAGACTGAATAAAGATATTAGATTTATTGTTTATTTACAACAATCTGTAAACCACTAACAACCTCCCGCAACTGCTTTCCTCTCTGCAGGGGTGAAAGTAACTTAAAAGTCTTACCGGTACAGGGGCCTGGCTCCGGGCCCCTGGAAGGGGTGGGGTCACAGGCAGAAGGGGCGAGGCTGGGCGTCAGCCTCCCCCAGCCAGCCCTTCAGCGCTGCCCGACCTGTGCCGCCCAGGGCTCCGGTAGCTGCGGTAGCGGCTGGGAGCCCTGGGCCCTTTTAAATCGCCAGACCCATGGGCAGCTGCCCCTTTTGCCCCCGCCCTACCCCCCAGCGGCCCTGGGGCAGGGCAGCACAAAAGGGGCAGCGATGTTAAAGCCCTGCCATAGGCTGTGTATGGGCCTGTACTGGCGGCCACTTCTTACCAGTATGCTGTACCGGCCCACGTTTACCTCTGCTCCTCTGTTCCTCAAACAGACCACTTCACCTTGAACGGTCCCTTGAAATGTGTTAACTACGCTAAACAATCTGTTCCACTTTTACTTAGCAGTGACACACTGAGTTGTTTTTTCCAGACCCGAACAGCAGCTCTGTGTACGCTCAAAAGCTTGTCTCTCCCACCAACAGAGGTTGGTCCAATACAAGATATTGTCTCACCCTTGTCTCACTAATGCTTTAAGAGGCAGTTGGAAAGAAAGCTCAGAAATGAAACAACCCTCCATGGAGTCAGTTCCCCTTCCTGGGAACACTCTCTTCCTCCCCAGCTCTGCTAGTACCCTAATATGAGGGCTTCCCCACCCCAAACCATGAGCTGGAGCCTGGGGTAGGGCGGGGGCAAAAGGGGCAGCTGCCCACGGGTCTGGCGATTTAAAAGGGCCCAGGGCTTTTAAATCCGATGAAGTGAGCTGTAGCTCACGAAAGCTTATGCTCAAATAAATTGGTTAGTCTCTAACGTGCCACAAGTACTCCTTTTCTTTTTGCGAATAAAGACTAACACGGCTGTTACTCTGAAACCTGTCAATTCTATGAATGTTTCCCATCTTCCAAGCAATATTCTGTTTAAAAACAAAAACCCACAGGCCATATTTTTGGTGGTTCACTTTTCTAATGTTGGTGTTTAAATATCCCTCTTTCTTGTAGATACTTAGGTATGTGAGTAACTTTAAAATTCAATGGCCTAGATGAGGGGTCGGCAACCTTTCAGAAGTGGTGTGCCAAGTCTTCATTTACTCACTTCAATTTAGGGTTTCGCGTGCCAGTAACACTTGTTAACGTTTCTAGAAGGTCTCTCTCTATAAGTCTCTATATTATATAATTAAACTATTGACGTACGTAAAGTAAACAAGGTTTTCAAATGTTTAAGAAGCTTCATTTAAAATGCTCATCTTATGCCGCCGGCCCGCTCAGCCCACTGCCAGCCTGGGGTTCCGTTCACCTAGACCGGCAGGGGGCTGAGCAGGGCCTGCGGCCAGGACCCCAGCTGGCAAGGGGCCGGCAGCCAGAACCCCAGACCGGCAGTGGGCTGAGCGGCTCAGCCCGCTGCCACTCAGCCCACTGCCGGTCTGGAGTTCCGTCCGCCGGCTCCTGCCAGCCCGGGTCCCAGGTGCTGGCCCCGCTCAGCCCGCTTCCGGTCTGGGCTTCCGGCCCTGCCCACACAGAGTGGGTACCTACCTTCCCCCTGGTTCAAGCCCATTCTCTTCCTCTCTCTCTGCACTGAGCTGAGGGTGGGAGTGCACTGAGCACAGGCAGGGCTGGGGGTGAAGGAGGAGGCTGGGGGTTGGGGTGTAGGGTCTGGCCAGGAGCTAGAATGAGGGAGGGGGCTCAGGGTTGGGGCAGGAGGTTTGGGTGTGGAGTGCTTACCTGGGCAGCTCCCATTTGGTGCGAGGGGTGCAGGTGGGAATGTGGGGGGTGCAAGAGTCAGGGCACGCTGGGGCTGGGGCTGTGTGCGGGGTGCAGAAGTCAGGGCAGGGGGCTGGGGGCATGTGAGGGGGGTGCAGGAGTCAGGACGGGGGGGGGCTGGGTATGTGTGCAAGGTGCTGGAGTCAGGGCTGGGGTCGTGGTGGGGTGCAGGGGTCAGAGCAGAGGGCTGGGGGCATGGGCTAGGGTCACAGGGGTGCTCCCAGCCCCCTGCCCAGAGGGCTCACGGCGGGGGGCTGGAGGGGGTATGCCCTGATTCCAACCCCGCTTCCCCAAGGCCCGGTCCCCGACTCTTTTCCGCCTCCTCCCCGGAGCAGGGAGCGCGCTGCGGCTCCCCCTCCCTGGCAAGGGCCATCCGCTGATCGGCGGCCGGGAGGGAGGGGAGGCGGGGGGGGGGAAGAGGCGGGGGAGGGGGGAGCTTGCCTGCCCTGCCGCAGCAGCTGGCAGGACCAAGCTTGTTCGCCCTGCCGCGGCAGGGGACTGGGGTGGGGGGCGGAAAAGAGCGGGCCGGGGCGGGCAGGAGTTTTAAGGGCAGGCTCCTGCCTGCCGGGTCCCGGCCGCCCGCCGCTCAGCCCGCTGCCCGCACGTGGGTTTATTGGGCTGGCGCCCTAAAGTTGACGCGGTCCACAAGCTTGTGTCTTGGGTTAGGGCTTTTTAACCTGGTGCATCTGCCCATGTGCGGTAATCAGCTGCCGACTTGATTTTTTTTCCAGGCAATAAAACCAAAGTTCTCTTTCTTGCGCACGTCAGCTAATGTGACACCGTGTCAGACACGACTGTGTTTGCAAAGTGCGGAGGCAGGTTAAGATAATGACAACCTGATTCGAGCGCCCCCGAGACCTTTCCACTGAGCGGCGCTAGCTGTGAGGGCGGGCGCGCGTCTCCCACCGCCCCCGCGCTGGCCACTCCGGTGCTTCTGTCTGGGAAACGTATGTCGGGGTGGGGTCGGTGTTTTTTTCACACGCCTGACCAACAAAAGTTTTACTGACAGCAGTGCTCGTGTAGACGTAGCCTCGGTGAAATGCAACCCAAACTCTGTTTCAATTACTTTTATGTGGAGTACTAAAATACTGGTTTTTGCTTATTTATTTATTCCTTGAGTGCCTGGGAGCCCTAGTGAGGGAGGAGGCCCCCATGGTTCCAACACAGAACAAAAAGACACAGACGGCTTACGTACAGATCCGGTCTGACACTCCCTCCGTAACAGCCTGCTGGTTATCTGCAGAATGCCCGCCATCTCTCAGCTGTGTGGAGCAAAGAGCAATAATCTTGCAGAGCCTCCCATCCTCCCTTGTGCCGTTTACACCAAGACACAAACCTCTCTTTCCTCTTTCTCTAAATTGTCTCTCTTCTGTGCTGGGACTACAGACTTGTTGGGGTCGGGCGTACAGGCTCAGGCACTTGAGCAGGTTAAATATCAGGGCTTAATTCGTGCCAGGGCTTCCCAGGGCTGAGCCCCAGGACATCTAGGCTTGGCAGTTGACAGTTCTGGCATTTCGGGGCTTGCTGTATCAACGACGAATGTAAAAAAAAAAAATTGCTTGAGTCATGTGTGCTGCAGGGGGCGCGAGCAGGGCACCGAGTCTAAACTTGCAACGATAGGGTTAGCAACCCGATGTCGTCGGCACGTTGCAGCGAAGGGGCCGGCTTCATGCAAATAGAGAGTATCTTTCAGGCAGAGAAACGAGAGACAAGGCGACAGCTAACAAGCTGGAGGAATTTATTCGTTTGGAAGCTGAATTTTCAGGCAGGAGGCGGTTTGCTTTGACTGGTAAAAAGGGAGCGCTAAGGCAAAGGAAGTAGGATTAGATTTGAAGTGGTCAAAGAATTACTATGGCGGTAGTGGCGCTCAGTGGCATCTGTCACTGTCATGTAGAGAGACGTAGGAATGGGAGGGCTGCATAATAGTTGAACGAAAAAGTATCGCTTCTCGGCCTTTTGGCTAAGATCAAGTGTAGTATCTGTTCTTATCAGTTTAATATCTGATACGTCCTCTATCTGAGGACTATATATTAAATGGATTTTTGGAACAGGGAGATGGAATAGGAGCTTGCTCCATCCACTCCACGCATCGACCTGGTATTGCAGTACCTCCAGGAACGGTGCACCTCCCCCCTGGGGAGACTATGGTGGTTGAAAAACAGAATCAGTTGAACTCTGCTATTTAAACCGATTTTTACAACAGTTTTATTCTCAAGCATTCAATCTTTTACTTTTTTTTATCAAAGTTTCTGTTGTAATTTTGTGAGTCCGGAGAGGTGTACTAGAGAATTATTTAAAAAGCTAGGACTCTGCTTTGCGCAGTGAGTACTTTCAACAGGAGGAGGCATGAATAAGGGTTTATCAGGGAGATACTTCTTTATATACATGTGACATTCAATATTATAAAAAAATAATTGCATTATGATTATATAGACAGGTCCTATTCTTCTCCCCACCCAACAGATGGTCTATGTGTTTCGGTTTGTAAGCTCAAGTGAAGGCAGTAGGTGTGGTACTGCACCCAGGGGCCCCAATCCTCTGTAACAGACGTTCAAAACACTCATATTTAACTTCTGGTTCCCACGATGTGGCTTGGGACAGGACACTTCAGGTGGCTGCCCCTTTCAAATTGCTCTGCAGAGCGAACATTAAACTATTTACTTCCTCTGCCACGAGTGCACATTATGCAGTGTTTGTGACGTGCTTTACAGCTGTGAAGTGCTCAGTGTTACTCTTCTGTGAAAGGTTTCAGAGGGGTAGCCCTGTGAGTCTGTATCAGCAAAACAAGGAGGAGTCAACGAGAAACTGCATTGCTGGAATGAATTTGCAAACTTGACACCATCAAATTAGGTAGGCCTGAATAAAGACTGGGAGTGGCTGGGTCACTACAACAAGTAATTTCCCCTCTGTTGATATTCACAGCTGCTTGTCAACTGTTGGGAATTGGCCTCGTTAGCCCTGACTCCCCCCCGCCCCCCCATCTTTTCATGTGCTGTATATTTATACCTGCCTACTGTATTTTTCACTCCTTGCATCTGATGAAGTGAGCCCAAATAAATGTTTTCGTCTCTAAGGTGCCACAGGACTCCTCCTTGTTTCTTCTGGGAAAGGCTGGTTTGTGGCAATTGATTTATCCCAGGCAGGTGCTCACACTTACAGCGCTGCAGCTGGGCCCCTGAAGCATTTAGTGGAGAGGCTACCTGTGCCACTGAAAGAGCTTCTCCCGTCAGCATAGGTGCTTCCCCTCCCAGAGAGGCGGTAGCTCTCTCCCTAGTAGAAACCAGTCTACACGGGGGGCGGGCGGGGGGCTAGGTCGATATAATGCGTCGCTCAGGGAATGCATTTTATAGCAACATACGCTGGAAGTCTAGACCAGGGCTCAGTGGCTCGAGAGTTGTTTCCCCCTCCCTTGCAGTTTTTTGTTTTTCCACCAAGCTTTGAAATCAGGACCAGCAGGTGGCGCCAGAGCTCCACAGCCCCAACGGGGGAGAGAGAGAGAGAGAAAGAGAAAGCTGCCAAAACGAAGTGAGCTCTGGAGACTGAGCAGAGCTGGCTGTTGGGACCCACAAAACCTGCAGTCTAAAGGCTTGTCTACATGGGGGAATTGACTGGCCTCCTAGAAGCAGCGTAAGCACTGCTCTGTAGCTCTTCCAGTATAACCCCTGGACACGGACACTCTGTTCCAAATAAAAACAACTTTATTCCCAAAAATTACTACTCCCCTTCCAAAGCTATTCTGCTACGGCCATGGCAGGAACTATTCCCATGTAGACAAGCACCTAAAGCTGCAGGGCTCCCACGTGACAGCTTTGGCATGTTCATTGGTGCCCCACTGGAAGAAACTGCTGAGGGCAGTGTTGTATTCTCCCTCTCTCCAGCCATCAGGCCTGCATGCCAACGTAGTCCAACACGTTACTTGGCTCCGTACAGGGGGAAATGGATGAAATTCTATGACCTGTGTTACACAGGCAGTCAGATCAAATGATCCCATTGTCCCTGCTGCCCTTAAAATCTAGGACTCCATTGTTGCAGCTTTACCTTGTCTGAGAGGCAGCGAAAGGAAGGGAGGGAAAGGCAAAGGAACCTTTGAGATGACAGCCCCTCCCCAATAAATGGCACATTTTCAATACTTAAATATCAAACTGGGAACCCCCAGAGTCTTCACAGTCTCGGTCTCTTCTCCACAGAGCTAGAGCAGACCTGCCCCTCAGAAGCTCTTTGGATTCTAATCTCCTCAGAGACAGACTTATATTCAGAGCGCATGCCGCGCAGGAACAGGGATAAGCAGCTCTCCAGCACATCACACGATAAGGCAGTGGAAACGGAACCTGACTTCTCTTTTCTGTTATGGGGATCTTCTCCTGCATGCGACACAAAAAGTCACAGGGTGGTAGATTCAGGAGATAGGAACAAACAACTGGAACATATGCCATTGTGCAAAATATGCACCTTTCCAGATGTACTGAGCTCTGCTCTGCTAGGGAGACGGAATAGGAGCTTGCTCCATCCACGCCACACGTCGACCTGGTACTGCAGTACCTCCAGGAACGGCGTACCTCCCCTCGGGGAAACTACCAGTGGGGAAGGGGGGGGCGGGGGGGGGAGAGAGAAAAGGGAGAGAAAAAGAAAAAGTTGAGCTGTGTGTTGGCTTAGGGTGTGGTGTCTCTCTTTGTAAGATGCAGAGCTGCGGTGGGGCACCGGCCTGTGATTTAGGAGATCTGGGTGCAATTCCCTGCTCCACCACAGACTCCCTTTGTTACCTTCGGTAAGTCGCTTAGCTTCCCTGTGCCTCAGTTCCCCACCTGTACAGAGGGAACAACAGCCAGGCCCTGCAGATTGCGAGGGGCTCAAATACTATTGTAATGGGGATCCACTAAGTACCGAAGACAGGAGCTAGATCCTGTTCCATCTCACGGAGCCGGACTGATACCAGATGACTGGTTGAAAAGCACTATTGATAAGGGAAGTATTCTCACACTTGCAGAGTCTGAAAGACCAGCGTTGTTCCAAGCGCATATGTTAATTTTAGATTTCTGCATCTTCCCCTCCCAGAGTCAGTGGGGGACAAGGAGCTCCGTGGCACCAAGGATTCAAGTTCTACAACAAAGACTAAAGGCAGGAAAGAGGTAGGCGAGCAGAGTTACGGGGTTGGAGTCTTTATTATTAGTAGTATTAATATTAATAGCACAGTAGCACCTGGGAACCCAATTGAGGTTACGGATCCATCGTGTCAGGCACAGCACAGACGTAGCTTGAGAAGCAGCCTTTGCTCCACAGACCTTAGTCTGTTCCCCCGGCTCCTTTGAGCGGGGCAGGGGGACATAAAACTAGATATCAGACTTTTCCAGGTTAGAAAAATTAGGTGAGTAGCACCTTCTGCACGGGGGGGGGGGGAGGGGCAAATGCTGTGGTGATCTTCTTGTATAGTTACGCAGGGCACCGGCACCCACCAGTCACTGATCTTTTACCTCAGAACAAAATAGTTCAGTTGTCCCCTAAACAGAACAACCCCTCTGAAACCCAAACATGTGGTCCCGCTCCCACTTAGGTTCAGAGAACAACTAGAAGAGTCTTTATTGAGCTTTGCATGCAGTTGAATGGCTTTCAAACATTCCTTGCTACCTGCTAATAACGTCTGAGAAGTGAAACCAGTCAGTGCTCTGGCTTCTCTGCAGCCGAATAGCCACAGAGGGCTCTCAGGTCCCTTTCCTCCAAGCTGCTTCTTTGACTTTACACAAAAACCATACAAAGGAATTCCCTGCAATTCCACTAGCCCTGTCTCCAACTGTGGCCAGTACCAGCTGTCGACAGAAAGGTGGGAGAAGCCCCAGAATGGGCAACGGTGGAATAAGTTGCCCACAGGTAAGTTTCTCCCCCTCCCCCCAACCCCATTACTCAGGTCTACACAGAAGTGTTCCATTTGATAACCTGCAAAAATGTCCCTCTGACCAACAAGAACGCTCTCCTTACATTACAAATACACTCAAAGGCCTTGATCCTGCAAGGTGCCAAGAGCCCCACACACCGGATATTCTCTGAACTCCGAAACCCACAGGTGCCACCCCACCCACTCCCCTTTGGACAAGCAAGTACACACAGAGGACAGGGTTTGCCAACGCTTGGAAACCCACAGACCACCGCACCTATCTTCACAGATCCGGAAATCACCCCAAAACACACCAAGCAATCTGTTGTCTACTGGCAGGCACTCAGATACCACAGAATATGCTCTGAGGAGACAGTCCGGGACAGGCACCTTAACACACGCAAAACCGCCTTCGCCAAAGGGGGACACCCCACCAGAGAAGTACATCGCATCACGGAGTGGGCCACCCAGATACACCAAGGAAACGTGCTTCAATACAGAAATAAAACCCCCACCGACCGCACACCCCTAGTGGTCACCTACTACACCCTACACCGCAACCCATATGGGGTAACAACTAAAACCCATACTTGATAGAAACCCCATCCTGATAGAAATCTTTCCTGAACCCCCACTTCTGGCCTTCAAAACAACCCCTAATCTCTCCAAGCTCATCATCAGAAGCGAGCTCCCCACAGACCAGGACACACCAACTCACTGCAGCGCCAGACACAAAACCTGCAGACACATCTCCACTGCTACAATGATCAACACACTCCACAACACACCTTTCAAGATCCACGGGTCCTACACATGCCAATTCCAATCACAACATGTGGTTTACCTCATCCAGTGCACTAAATGCCCCAACAACAACTATGTGGGTGAAACCAGAGAATCACTATGCTCACAAATGAACAGGAAAATGAAAGGACAAGAACTCCACATCATCTGTGGGTGAGCACTTCTCACAGAACAATCACTCTTGTATGTGATCTATCAGCCCTCATCCTCAAAGGAAACCTGCACAACATTTTCAAAAAGAGGGGCCTGGGAGTAGAAATTCATAACTTTGCTAGACACTAAAAATCCTGGACCGAACAAAGATACTGGGTCGATGGTTTATTTACTACAATCTGTAAACCACTAACAGCCTCCCCCAACTGCTTTCTCCTCTGCCCCTTTGCTTTCTTTTCTGTGACCGGAGGAGTGTTAGCAGGCCACTTCACCTTGAAGGGTCCCTTGAAATGCGCTAACTACGCTAAACAAACTACGCTAAACAATCTACTCCACCTTGTACTTAGCAAGGAGTGAAACTCCGAGGCTTTGTCTACTCTGGAACTTGTCTTTCTGGGGTGTTAAAAAAACAAAAAAACCCACCCACGCTCCGGAAAAACAGAAGTTTAACTATGAAAAGCGCCTGCGTGAACAGCGGGGTGTGTGCAGGAGCTGCTGCTGCTCCTTGGGGGTGGAATTGCTGGGTCAAACAGCAGCTACGCTGCGCGCCTGTTCGTGGCACGGCTGCAGCGGATTTTTCACATCCCTGAGCAACGCAGTTATGCCGATGTAAGTCTGTAGCGTGCACCTGGCCCTACTCTTGTTTACTTTTGCCAATGCGAAATACACTGTTGGCACTAACCATTTATTCTTGGCACACTTCTCTCTGTCCGCCCCTCCCCCCAAAAAGGAAACCTAAATCACCCAAAGGGAAGGGCTAAAATTAGCCATAAATGAGACAGACACAGGAGCTTAACAAACAATAGACACGTCCCACCAACTACAGCCAGAATAGTCCCCTTTCCACACATCTCGGTGGGCACTCACCAGGATCATCGTCTTTCAGAGCTCCTGCCGCTACTCCCCTGCTGCCAAAGACTGAATTACCTCATCCCCATAGGGAGAATCCCAACTTAAATAACGCCCCAGGCGCCTCCCCTTTCCCCACCAGCTCTTGGGAGGCCACAACAGCCATAAAGTAGAGGTAGCAGGGACAGATCAGCTCATTTCCAGGACACCACCAATAGAAGGAGGAACTGGGACCTGTATCCTTGGGTAGTTTATGCCTGTAGTTAAGCAGGACAGGTCTTGGCTGTGGATCTGAAGACTGTGGATTTAAATCACACCCATGATCCATGTGCGACTGAAAAAACATGCACATGTATAAAAGTTAGCAGGGGGGAGCCCAGTGTAACTGCTGGCTTCATTTCAAGCGGGAGAAAAGGAAGGTCTAGTGGCTAGGGTACTGAACTGAGCCTGGGAAGTCCTTGGTTCTATTCCTAACTCAACCACAGAGGCCCAGATCTGACCTCAAAGGTGTTTAGATGCTTAACTCCCACTGATTTCAATGCGAGTTAAGTGCCTAAATACCTTTAAGAATCTGGGCCAAGTTCCCTAGGTGACCCTGGGCTCCTCATTTAACTTCCCAGGGCCCCTATCAACGAAGAACAACACTCCCCTACCCCACAAGCATTGCAGGGGTAGAATCACGAGGTGCACAGAGACTGCGGCGGCGGGGGCCAGATAAGTACCTCGACCGATTGCGGTTTACCTGGATTCCTTATGGCAGTCCCAGGATTACAGACAACCCAGGACCTGTGATCAGGTAACAGGGTTTAGTTCCTTATTCGCCTTCACATCGGAAGGAAAACAGAGCGAATTCTGAGCCCCTCAAGTCACACCGGCGTCCGGTCCGGCCTCCCCGATCTCCACACGGAGCCGCTGCAGCTGCCCCGCGGCAGCACTTCAGCCTGGCCACTCCGCGGAGCCGCGGCTCTCCCGCCGCTGCCCTTCACCCACCTCCCCGAGCGATGCCAGCAGAGGTGATGGGGGACGAGTTACGGTCAGGTGCCCCCAGATTTCTGCCAGGGTTTGCTGGCACCGCTCGGCCACATGCTCGCCCCCCCCTCCCCCAGCAACCGGCGCCTCCGAGCTGCGCCCCCCAAGTAGGAGCAACAGCTGGGAGGCTGCTGCTTTCCGCTGGGGGGGAGTGGGGGGGAGAAGAGTCTGCCAGCCAAACTTTTCCATTGTCCCCCCCGGCACGGGCAGGTCCGGGCGGCAGGTAGCGAGAGGTGCGCGCTCCACCGCGTGTCTCCCCCCGGGAAGTTGGTCCAATGGCAGCTGGGACCTCACCTACCTCCTGCTCCGAAGGCAGAATTCCAACGGCCAAAGCGGCTCCCCCGGGACCGAGCCCCAGGCCGGGACCCTGTGGCCAGGCTCTGTCCCCGCAGCGCGGAGCGTGTCTCTCGCTGGAGACAGAGGGGTCTGGTCAGCCAGAGCGCCGGCGCCCACTGGGGAGGCGGGGCCTCCTCACAGGGCGGGTAGCCCGCGGCTCAGCCACCTGGCGGGGGGGGGCGGGGTCTGAGGGCGGGTAGCCCGGGCTCAGCCACCTGGCGCGGAGGGGGGGCGGGGTCTGAGGGCGGGTCGCCCGGGCTCAGCCACCTGGCGCGGAGGGGGGGCAGGGTCTGAGGGCGGGTCGCCCGGGCTCAGCCACCTGGCGCGGAGGGGGGGCGGGGTCTGAGGGCGGGTCGCCCGGGCTCAGCCACCTGGCGCGGAGGGGGGGCGGGGTCTGAGGGCGGGTCGCCCGGGCTCAGCCACCTGGCGGGGCTCAGAGGGCGCGCAGCCCGGGGAGCGGATCAATTAGTCTGACCCCTCCCAGCGCTCCTCTCCCCTCGCTGCGAACGGGGCGTAGCGAGCCCAGCGGGAGGCCGACTCGCACCCGCCTCACCCTGGTTCTAAACGCACGGCCGGGTTCGCGACTGGTGTGTTCTGCTCCGCCCCTCCGCCGCCCGGACCAATAGGAGCTCAGCATGCCTCTGGCTCGACAAGGGCGAGGGGATGCCGCCGGGTTTCGCGCGGGCCGCGCCTGTGAAGGGGCTGTCGGAACCTACTGCGCGTGCGCCTCTCCCGCCAGGGGGCCACCCGGTGGCAGCAAAGGGACTATAGAGACCCCTGTTTCGGGGGCTGCACAGGGGATATTGGTGGGCACCAGGTGGCTCTATGCAGGGTGATCCTTTAGCTCGGAAAAGCTAAGGACCCCACCCTCCCTCTGCGGGGAAGCAGGGGGACTCTACAGGTACTCGTGTGTAGGGACTGGGGAGGGCTGAGAATCCCTCTATAGGGGAAAGCATGGATGCTTCAGGCCCACCTGTACTGTCATAGAGGATTCTGAGCAAGGTCATCTGCAAGTGCACAGGAATAGTGGGACTGGGGTGGGTGAGAATCCATCTATGGGATGGGGGAAGAGACCTCTCCCTAGGGTCAACATAAGAGATCCTTGCATAGGACAAGAGGCCCCCATTCACTGTTTATTTTCCCGCATACTATCTCTCACCCAGAGTCCAGTCTCCCTCCGCTGCCATGCAGCATCGTGTCCTGCACTGTCCAGCCTTCAGCCAAGGGGCTCAGAACATCCTGGCTTCTTTCTCCACCATGCAGGAGGGTTTCTCTTTCTTGGGCCAGCACCGCCACCTGGGCTCTGCCCTGTGGGGCAACTGCGGTCACGGCCCCACAGAGCTCCACACCCTACTGGAACACAATTAATGCAGCCAGAGAATAACCATCGAGGCAGGGAGGGAACAGGGCCTCTGTGCACAATGGTGCAGAGCCCACAGCTGAGATCGTAAATCTGCAGGTACTTTGGAAGTAATACTTTGGATAGTGGCACTGATGGTTGGGCAGACAGGAACATTTCCTGAGCTCTCCCCTTCCACACTGTTCATCAGTTCCGTTGGTATTATCAAGCGACTGCAAGCTCAAAGGTTCCAAGCCAGCAGGTATTTCAAGCAACTCCAAGTTCAAGTTCAAGGTGTATCTGGACATTATTTCCAGGCTGCATTTCAGTATTTAAAACTTCTTGTTTAAGAGTCTGGGACAATGTACACTCCAGAAAGGAATCAACTGGACACATGCATTAAATTGGACACTGGAGTTACGCCAGGACAAAACCGCACAGTCGCCACTGAACTGAACTAACCTGATCAAGCAAAACTAGAACCTTTGACAAGAGTTAGTAGAAGAGCAGTTTGCTGCTATTTCTGTAAAAAAGCCAAAGTCGCAATTTAAAAATAAATTACATCAATTTGGTCCTGCAAATAGTCACCATTTTCTACTGTTCTGTCTAGAAACAGAAAACCAGACAAATAACTTGACTTGACAGCAATTTTGAGTTTTTGCCTATGAGAGCCCCTCAGCATAAAACTAACTTTGAAGTCACAGGGCATTCAGGCCCATGATACTTTTGCATTTCAGGCTCCCCATGGCTTTAATGAGAGCTTTGGTGGCAGAAGGAAAATTAACGATATAACTATTCAATCTATTTAACAGAATTAGGCCCAAATGAAAGCTCTAGTTTTAATTAAATGATAGAAAACAGTCATACATACTCCCTTGAAGTCCTGTGATCGTTCCATAGAGACCAATTACTAAGGGCCCCCTTCTGCCAGGTGTTGTCAGTAGCAGCAAGGACCTGGTTGAAATATCTAGAGGTTCCGCGTGAAATTAACAAACACGCTGGCCACCAAGAAGCCTGGGGAAAACTAAATCCCCCTCCTTAGGCACCCTTAACAGGCAAATCTTCTCTCGCAAGTCCTCAGTAACTGTGTACGAAACAAAGAAAACTTAGGAGAGAAAAGGAACAGCATTAATGTAGGAAACAGTAAATCAACTGCATGGTGAATGAATACTAAGCAAAATCCCCACTTCCACAGTACGTTGGCCAACAATCTTTGCCTCAGTTTCCCCACCTGCAGATCTGACAGTCCTATGAACAAATATTCCTTTAGCACACCACTTCCCTCCTTTTCCTCCTGCTGTCCTCCACTCATGGTTTGCAGTCAGAAGTTAGTACTGCTCCTCCAGGACAGCATCTCTCACAGCCACTACTGTCTTCAGCCACAATATAAAGGTTGAGTTCTGAGGCTCTATTACATAACCCAGCTCTCAGTGATTCCAGGTAACAGCTCATTTAGACTCCATGATTTTGTATATGTAGCTGGGATTATGTTTTCCAATGTGCATTACTTTGCATTTATCAATATAGAATTTCATCTGCAATTTTGTTACCCAGTTTTGAGAGAAACCCTTTGTGACTCTTTGCAGTCTGCTTTGGACTTAACTATCTTGAGTAGTTTTGTATCATCTGCAGATTTTGCCGCCTCATTGTTTACCCCTTTTTCCAGATCATTTATGAATATGTTGACCAATACTGGTCCCAGTACAGACCCCTGGGGGACACCACTATTTACCTCTCTTCATCCTGAAAACTGACCATTTGTTCCTACCCTTTGTTTCCTATCTTTTAACCAGTTACTGATCCAAGAGAGGACCTTCCCTCCTATCCCATGACAGCTTACTTTGCTTCAGAGCCTTTGATGAGGGACCTTGTCAAAGGCTTTCTGAAAATCTAAGTACACTATATCCACTGGATCACCCTTGTCCACATGCTTGTTGAGCCCCTCAAAGAATTCTGGTAGATTGGTGAGGCATGATTTCCCTTTACAAATCGTGTTCATCTAGGTGTCTGATAATTCTGTTCTTTACAATTTGTTTGGTACTGAAGTTAGGCTTGCTGGCCTGTAATTGCCAGGATCGCCTCTGGAGCCTTTTCTGAAAATTGGCATCACATGAGCCAACCTCCGGTCATCTAGTACAGAAGCTGATTTAAGTGATAGGTTACATACCACAGTTAGCAGTTCTGCAATTTCACATCTGAGTTCCTTCAGAACTCTTGGGTGAATACCATCTGGTTCTGGTGACTTATTGCTGTTTAATTTATCAATTTGTTCCAAAACCTCCTCCAATGACACCTCAATCTGGGACACTTCCTCCGATTTGTCACCTAAAAAGAATGGCTCAGATTTGGGAACCTCCCTCATATCCTCAGCCATGAAGACTGATGCAAAGAATTCATTTAGTTTCTCCGCAATGGCCTTATCATTCTTGAGTGCACCTTTAGCATCTCGATTGTCCAGTAGCCCCACTCGTTGTTTAGCAGGCTTCCCGCTTCTGATGTACTTAAAAACATTTCTTTTGCTGTTACTTTTTGAGTCTTTGGCTAACTCTTCTTCAAATTCTTTTTTGGCCTTCCTAATTATATTTTTACGCTTCACTTGCCAGAGTTTCTATTTTCCTCAATAGGCTTTAACTTCCACTTTTTAAAAGGATGCCTTTTTGCCTCTAACTGCTTCTTTTACTTTGTTATTTAGCTACAATGGCAATTTTTTGGTTCCCTTACTGTGTTTTTTAATCTGGGATATACATTTAAATTTAGCCTCCATAGGGTGTCTTTAAAAAGTTTCCATGCAGCTTGTAGGGATTTCACTTTTGGCACTGTACCTTTTAATTTCTGTTTAATTAACCTCCTTTGTGTAGTTCCCCTTTCTGAAATTAAATGCCACCGTGGTGGGCTGCTGTGGTTTCTCCCCCTCTTCTTCCCCCCCCCCCCCGGGATGTTAAATTTTATGTTATAGTCACTGTTTTTTGAAGCAGTCCAGATCCTGTGTTCCACTTAGGACTAAATCAAGAATTACCTCTCCTCTTAGGGGTTCCAGGACTAGCTGCTCCAAGAAATAGTCATTTATGGTGTTAAGAAACTTTCTCTCTGCATCCCATCCTGAGATGACATGTACCCAGTCAATATGGGGATAGTTGAAATCCCCCATTATTACTGAGGTTTTTATTTTTATAGCCTCTTTAATCTCCCCGAGCATTTCACAGTCACGATCACCATCCTGGTCAGGTGATCCGTAGTATGTCTCTACCGCTATATTCTTTTTATCCAAGCATGGGATTACTATCCATAGAGATTCTATGGTACAGTTTGGTTAATTTAAGATTTTTACTTCATTTGACTCCGTGCTCTCTTTCACATATAGCACCGCTCTCCCACCAGCGTGACCAGTTCTGTCCTTCCGATATATTTTGTACCCTGGTATTGCTGTGTCCCAGTGATTATCCTCATTCCCCCAAGTTTCTGTGATGCCTGTTATATCTATATCCTCATTTAATAGGAGGCACCCTAGTTCACCCATCTTAGTATTTAGACTTCTAGTATTTGTACATAAGCACTTTAAAAAATGGTCACATTTTGGCTGTCTGCCATTATGTGATGTAATTGAATGGAACTCTTTCATTTCACCGTTTCTCATCGGATCCTACCCATATTTGATCATATTCCATCCTTTCCTCCTTACTTGGATATAGAGAATTTCCATTAATAGAGCCTCCCCTAAAGCACTGGCTCTCAACCCTTTCCAGACTACTGTACCCCTTTCAGGGGTCTGATTTGTCTTGTGTACCCTCAAGTTTCACCTCACGTAAAAAGTACTTGCTTACAAAATCAGACATCAAAATACAAAAGCATCCCAGTACAAAGTGCTGACTTTTGCATTTTTACCATATAAGCATAAAATAAATCAATTGGAATATACATATTGTGCTTACATTTCTGTGGATAGTGGAGAGAGGAGTATGAACAAGTCATTGTCTGTAGGAAATTTTAGTTCGTACTGACTTTGTTAGTGCTTTTTATGTAACCTGCTGTGAAACTAGGCAAATATCTAGACGAGTTGATGTAAACCCTGGAAGACCTCGGCGTACCCCCAGGAGTACACGTAGCCCTGGTTGAGAAACACTGCCCTAAGGGATGTCTCTGTCCGAACCACATGCTCCTCTGCACCTGTCCGCTTTCCCCTAGCCCTTAGTTTAAAAACTGCTCTACGACCTTTTTAATTTGACATGCCAGCCATCCTGTTCCATTCTGGTTTAAGTGGAGCCCATCCTTCCTGTATAGGCTCCCCATTTCCCAAAAGGCTTTCCAGTTCCTAATAAATCTAAACCCCTCCTCCCTACACCATTGTTTCAGCCACGCATTGAGACTCTGCAATTCTGCCTGTCTGACTGGCCCTGCGCATGGAACTGGAAGCATTCAGAGAATGCTACCTTGGAGGTGGTCCTGGACTTCAATCTCTTACCTGGCAGCCTACATTTAGCCTCCAGGGCCTCTCTCCTAGCCTTCCCTATGTCATTGGGACCTACATGTACCACAGCCACCGGCTCCTCCTCAGCACTACGCATACGTTTATCTAGATGTCTCGAGAGACCTGCAACCTTTGCACCAGGCAGGCAAGTCACCATGCAGTTCTCCCAGTCATCGCAAACCCAGCTATCTATGTTTCGAGTGATCGAATCCCCCATTACTATTACCTGTCTCTTCCTAATAACTGGAGTTCCCTCCCCCAGAGGGGTATCCTCGGTATGACATCATATCCTCAGTATGACAGGATACCATGACATCATCTGGGAGGAGGGTCCCAAATATGGGATCATGTCCCTCTGCTCCACTTGGATGTTCTCCTTCCCTGAGACTTTCATCCTCTTCAACAGCACAGGGGCTGTCAGACTGGGGGTGGGAGCATTCTACTGTGTCCCGGAATGTCTCATCTATGTACCTCTCTGTCTCTCTTACCTCCTCCAGGTCAGCCACTCTGGCCTCCAAAGCCCATACACGGTCTCTTTTGAGGGCCAGGAGCTCCTTGCACTGAATGCACACATACGCCACCCACCCATTGGGCAGATAATCATACATGCTGCATTCAGTGCAATAAACTGGACAGCCCCCACTCTGTGGCTGGACTTCTGCCTGCATTCTCTTTTTACTCCTGCAGCTGTTTCCTTTATTGTTGTTTTTAATCGGGGCTGTTTATTGCCTTAAGTTTAAAGAACGTTAATTAAGTGCATCTCCCCTCCCCCCTCCCCCCCAACAAAACTCCCCTATTAGCTGCTTCTGTTCACTAGCTCCTCTGGTTGCTCAGGAACGGGTTTTTTAAAGCCCTGTTCTCCCTGAGTTAGCCCCGCCCCCCTCGTTAAGGGGTGATGAGCGCTAAAGGGCTTGGGGGTCCAAGCCTGGTTAAGAAGCTCTCAGCCTTGCCTAGCAGGTTCCTAGGCTCAGCACACAGTGCCCCAACCAAACAGAGCACACTATAGAATGTCACAATATCTCGGGGGGAGCGCCCTGTAACGCCCATATTCATCATGTATATATAATTATGATATTTCATCTAAAGCATGCCAGATGAGGTACTGGGGAAAGGTTATGATCTGCTGAAAGCCATTGTTCTATCTAAATAAGTATATCATTAGTGCATATGAAGTTATGAGATTGTGTTATCTGGTTCGCAAAAAGAAAAGGAGTACTTGTGGCACCTTAGAGACTAACAAATCCGATGAAGTGAGCTGTAGCTCACGAAAGCTTATGCTCAAATAAATTTGTTAGTCTCTAAGGTGCCACAAGTACTCCTTTTCTTTTTGCAAATACAGACTAACACAGCTGCTACTCTGAAACCTGTTATCTGGTTGTCGCTAAAATATGCTGGGAAACTGCCCAGATATTAGATCCCCAGAGACAAGAACAAAGGAGCTAACCAACATCATGGTGGGTATCAAACAATCATTAATAGCCATTGTCCAGCAAGGAAGCTACAATGCAAAGACTCATTTGCACAATGCCACACCAGGGGAAGTGCTCTACCTTGCCTGGTGACTCAGCAATGCCCTCCAGACATGCCAGAACTTGTGTTCTCCAAGCACAGGAGCAAGGGTATAAAACACAACATAGTGGCCACATGCTTCATCCTTTCTCTTCTCCCCTACCTACACTAAGGCAACGAGAAAGCTGGAGCTGAAGAGATTGTCCTGAGGCTAAGAGGAAAAGCCTGCGTATGAAAGACTGTGACCAACCTGCAATATCCAGTGGAGTGAGAAAAAACTGCTTAATCTAGATGTCACCCAGTCTATAGGTTGAGAGTTTAGACTGTTTGCTTATCTTTTGTTTTCTTTTGGTAACTACTCTGACTTTTTGCCTATCACTTACAATCTATCTTTTGTAATCATAAAGATGTTTTACTGTTTATCTTTACCAGCGAGTTTGCCTGAAGTGCTTGGTAAATCTGCTCAGGTCACAAAGGCTGGGGCATGTCCATTGATGAAGTGGTGAACCAAGTAATAAACTTGCATTGCTCAAGGGTCTTGAGCAGTGCAAGACGGTATATTCCTGAGGTATAGTGCTGGGAGCTGGGGGGATTTGGCTGGTGCCTTTCTCTGTGTGATTCAAGAGTGGCTCTGGGAGCATTCATGCAGTATAGCTGGGTGCGGGGCTCCACATGCGGTTGTACTGAGTAGTAACAGCACCTGGAGGGGCTTGCTGCTTGCCACCAGTAAGGCATTGTGAGAGACAACCCAGGCTAGTTAGAAAAGGGGGCAGAGTGCTTCCACAGTCCCAGGTTGCACCCCGGGGATCCTGTCACAACTATGTACGTCAGTCAAGCAGCAAGCACCCCACACACACACACGACAGACAACAAACTCATCCCAAGGGTCACATAGTCACTCCTCTGTCACCTGGAGAACTCCCTCACAAAAATCCTGTTAGCTGCTCCTGTCCACTAGTTCCTCTGGTCGGTTAGGAGCAGTATTTTTAAACCCTGTTCTCCCTGAGTAGCCCCACCTCCTCGTTAAGGGTTGATAGATGCTAAAGGGCTTAAGGGATCAAAGCCTCATTAAGAAGCTCTCAGCCTTGCCTAGCAGGCCACTTGCCTAGCAGGTCAGCACGCGGGTGCTCCAAACAAACAGACCACACTATATACATCAGTCAAGCAGGAACACACCACAAACACACGCCCTAAAGACAACACACTTACCCGAAGGTCACGTAGTCGCTCCTGCGTCCCCTGGAGAACTCCCTCGCAAAACTCCTGTTAGCTGCTCCTGGCCACTAGCTCGGAGGGAAGTATTTTCACACTTGTGGCGGCTGACAAAGACCAGCGTTGGTCTAAGTGTATATGTTAATTTTAGATTTCTACATCTGGACATCCCCATCGCGCCCCGTGGCCCTGTCTCCACTTGCACTTATGTCGGCAAAACTTTTGTTGCTCAGGGGTGTGAAAAAAACATACGTTTTGCCGACATAAGTGCTCATGTGCACAGCGCTGTCAGCGGGAGACGCACTCGACATGGCTACTGCTGCTCGTTGAGTCGACGGGCGAGCTCTCTCCCATCGGCAGAACGCGGCTACACGAGCACTCGGACGGTGGCGCAGGTGTATCGGTACAGCTGTGCGGCTGTAAGCTTGTAAGTGTAGACATGGCGTGACTCAGGGCGGGCAGGCAGCACAGCAGGAGGGGAAGGCGCTCTGCAGCACCAGGGCTTCCAGATCTGCAAGCCTGGGGCAGGAAAGAGGTAGAAGAGCAGCATTACGGGTTGGAGCGTGGCTATTACTTACAGCACAGTAACACCAGGGACACCCATTGAGGTTACAGAGCCATTGTGCCAACCACGGCATAGATACACATTGAGAGGGAGCCCATGCTCCAAAGAGCTGTGTCTTTTTTCTCTTGTGGGAGGGGCAGGGCAACAAAAAATAAAATGCTGCATTGTTGTTTGCAGTGTTGTTGTAGCGGTCTTGGTCCCAGAATATGAGACAGACAAGCTGGGTGAGATATCATCACCTTTTATTGGCTCAACTTCCGCTGGTGAGAGAGACAAGCTTTCAAACCAGTTCGTCCTCTGGATTCTTTAGAGAGGGTTCCTGGAGGGGGCTCCCAAGTCTCCGTCCTCCATGCTGCTATTTTGACTTTACCCAAAAATGGTAAAAAGGTTTTGTTCTGCCATCAGACCATCAGTCCCTGAATTCCACTTTCCCTGTCTCCAACCGTGGCCAGTACCAGCTGTTTGACAGGAAGGTGCAAGAAGCCTCAGCATGGGCAATTGTGGAATAAGCTGCCCAAGGGGGAAGTTTCTCCTCACCACTCAGGTCTACTGAGAAAAGGCCCAATTTATAACCTGTCAAATCATCCCTGTAATCAACAAGAACAAAGGTCCTTTCCCAGGTTCTGCACCTCCATGTTCGCAGCACATGTGGGTAAGGCAGCTATCAGTCCCAGCAGCCAAGGGGACTTTTCTCTGGTCCCTGCCATTCTTGACTCCTCCACGGGACAGTTGGTTTCAAGAAAGAGTCTTTTATTAATTCCTCCCCATCCTCCACTTGCAGTCATCTGAATTCAGCCAAGAGCTGGTAACTGGGATGCCTCTAACAGAGCCACCGTTCAGCCAGAGCCAGCCACAGCTTGTCAGGAGCTGCAGATCTGTGGCTGATTTGTGCACCGTGTGGACATTTGAGATGAATTCAGAGATTCCAAGGCCAGAATTTACCATTCTGCTCATACAGTCTGATCTCCCTCCCTCAGGGAACGGATGGGTAGGATCCCCTGGGGGACTAACATGAAGGGGAAAGGAGTCCAGGAGAGCTGGCTGTATTTCAAGGAATCCCTGTTGAGGTTACAGGGACAAACCATCCCGATGAGTCGAAAGAATAGTAAATATGGCAGGCGACCAGCTTGGCTTCACGGTGAAATCCTAGCAGATCTTAAACATAAAAAAGAAGCTTACAAGAAGTGGAAGGTTGGACATATGACAGGGAAGAGTATAAAAATATTGCTCGGGCATGTAGGAATGAAATCAGGAGGGCCAAATCGCACCTGGAGCTGCAGCTAGCAAGAGATGTCAAGAGTAACAAGAAGGGTTTCTTCAGGTATGTTGGCAACAAGAAGAAAGCCAAGGAAAGTGTGGGCCCCTTACTGAATGAGGGAGCCAACCTAGCGACAGAGGATGTGGAAAAAGCTAATGTGCTCAATGCTTTTTTTGCCTCTGTCTTCACTAACAAGGACAGCTCCCAGACTGCTGCGCTGGGCATCACAACATGGGGAGTAGATGGCCAGCCCTCTGTGGAGAAAGAGGTGGTTAGGGACTATTTAGAAAAGCTGGACGTGCACAAGTCCATGGGGCCGGACGAGTTGCATCCGAGAGTGCTAAAGGAATTGGCGGCTGTGATTGCAGAGCCATTGGCCATTATCTTTGAAAACTCGTGGCGAACGGGGGAAGTCCCAGATGACTGGAAAAAGGCTAATGTAGTGCCAATCTTTAAAAAAGGGAAGGAGGAGGATCCTGGGAGCTACAGGCCAGTCAGCCTCACCTCGGTCCCCGGAAAAATCATGGAGCAGGTTCTCAAAGAATCAATCCTGAAGCACTTACATGAGAGGAAAGTGATCAGGAACAGTCAGCATGGATTCACCAAGGGTAGGTCATGCCTGACTAATCTAATCGCCTTCTATGATGAGATTACTGGTTCTGTGGATGAAGGGAAAGCAGTGATGTATTGTTTCTTGACTTTAGCAAAGCTTTTGACACGGTCTCCCACAGTATTCTTGTCAGCAAGTTAAAGAAGTATGGGCTGGATGAATGCACTATAAGGTGGGTAGAAAGTTGGCTAGATTGTCGGGCTCAACGGGTAGTGATCAATGGCTCCATGTCTAGTTGGCAGCCGGTGTCAAGTGGAGTGCCCCAGGGGTCGGTCCTGGGGCCGGTTTTGTTCAATATCTTCATAAATGATCTGGAGGATGGTGTGGATTGCACTCTCAGCAAATTTGTGGATGATACTAAACTGGGAGGAGCGGTAGATATGCTAGAGGGCAGGGATAGGATACAGAGGGACCTAGACAAATTGGAGGATTGGGCCAAAAGAAATCTGATGAGGTTCAATAAGGATAAGTGCAGGGTCCTGCACTTAGGACGGAAGAACCCCATGCACAGCTACAGACTAGGGGCAGAATGGCTAGGCAGCAGTTCTGCGGAAAAGGACCTAGGGGTGACAGTGGACGAGAAGCTGGATATGAGTCAGCAGTGTGCCCTTGTTGCCAAGAAGGCCAATGGCATTTTGGGATGTATAAGTAGGGGCATAGCAAGCAGATCGAGGGACGTGATCGTTCCCCTCTATTCGACATTGGTGAGGCCTCATCTGGAGTACTGTGTCCAGTTTTGGGCCCCACACTACAAGAAGGATATGGATAAATTGGAGAGAGTCCAGCGAAGGGCAACAAAAATGATTAGGGGTCTGGAACACATGACTTATGAGGAGAGGCTGAGGGAACTGGGATTGTGTAGTCTGCAGAAGAGAAGAATGAGGGGGGATTTGATAGCTGCTTTCAACTACCTGAGAGGTGGTTCCAGAGAGGATGGTTCTAGACTATTCTCAGTGGTAGAAGAGGACAGGACAAGGAGTAATGGTCTCAAGTTGCAGTGGGGGAGGTTTAGGTTGGATATTAGGAAAAACTTTTTCACTAGGAGGGTGGTGAAACACTGGAATGCCTTACCTAGGGAGGTGGTAGAATCTCCTTCCTTAGAAGTTTTTAAGGTCAGGCTTGACAAAGCCCTGGCTGGGATGATTTAATTGGGGATTGGTCCTGCTTTGAGCAGGGGGTTGGACTAGATGACCTCCTGAGGTCCCTTCCAACCCTGATATTCTATGATCTCCTGCGTAACATGGGCCAGAGCATTTCACCAGTGGTTTTTTACATCTGGCCCACCACTTCTGGCTGGGCTAGAGCACAAATTGTAGAGGAGACGCCCAGATGCGATGTAAACACTCCAAGTGATGGTGGATCCATCGAATTCCTAGGTCAGTTGTTCTGACGGCTAATTACCCCCTAAAAAATCTGCACTTTTTCCAGCCTGAATTTTTCCATCTGTAGCTTCCAACCATTGGATCTCGTTCTGCCTTTGCCTGTGAGAGCAAAGAGCCCTCTCCCATCAGAAATCCTCTTGCCATGTAGATACTTATAGACCGTGACTTTACAGTCACCTCTTAACCTTCTGTTCATTAAGCTACACGGCTTGAGCTTCTCTGGTCTCTTACTGTATGGCAGGTTTTCCAGACCTCACATGATTCTGGTGGCTCTTTCCTGAACCCTTTCCAATGTGTCCTAGCACAGCATCTCCCAGCCACATGCAGGCTTGGCTTAGCCCTACTTTCGGGGTGAAGCTTGAGGAAATCAGAGCCTGCAATGGAAGGGCTTCTTAGTATTTAAAATGAGGGAGAGGGTCTAGCCCCCCACTTGCTATTCCCTGAGGCAGGAGGGGTGGGGAGGGAGGGGGAGTGTTCCGGGAAGACGAAATGGCCTCTGCACAAGCTGATCTGGTGAAAATCATCCTTTTAATAACAAGGTTTAGTACAAAATGAAAAGGCACAAGAAATGGGCCCAGTTCCACATACAATAACGGTGCAAGGTTTAGTGCGAGGAGATCCCGACCCCTGAGCAGGAGGGGGTCTGCAGAGGCATTTAGGCATGAATGGGCCCTTCCCTCTTGCTCTGGTCTTCATACACCCTGTGGAAGGCACTTGATGGCCCAGCAGGATTGCTGCACTTAGGCAGCTGGCATTCTCTCTTTGGCTCCTGAAATGAGGTGCCCTCTCACTGAGAGGGTATGGCAACCAGCTTTGGACAATCAGACACCCACCCGTTGGCACTTGTGTTTCAAGGGCTTCCCCTGGCCCCACATCCTGTAACTAGTGTCACGGTGGCGCTGCTGGGGCTTGTCTCTCCCACCCAGGCAGGGGCCCGCTCCAAGCCCTCCTTTCCCCACTCCCCAAGAAGAAATGCTCTGCCTCCACTGAGCTAGTTCTGTGATTACACATGCCCAGCTGGGATGGGCTCATGCACTCCCAGTGTCTCTGGTATCTAAGGCAGATGCACCCCATGGTTTTACATAAAGCCCATCACACTGACATCAGAGAGCTTCGGGGGAGTGGGGATTGGATGTGGCTGCCGGTGTCCCCCAGATCCAAGGATTACGAAACCTGCAGTGTCGACAGAGGGTTCCGGTGGGGACGTCAAGGAGCGCTGCACAGCTCATGTCTGTGCTGAGATCCTCTCATATCCAGAACCCCCCGCCCCCCGTAGGGTGCCTGTGTGCGAGGTGAACCCTAGCCCTGGCCCACCCCCTCTGTAGGGGTGGAGGTGGGAGGAGACATGTACTGGAGGTTGGGACTGCGAGTGGGATCACAACAGACAGCCAGGATCATTGGCTTCCTTCACTATCAAGAACCAGAATGGCCAAAGGATGACAAGCAGAGCACCCTTGAAGCCAGAGGAAAGGCACTGGGGGTGGGGGGGTGGGAAATGCTTCCAGCCCTCTTCTCTCCCCCCTCGTATGCTCTCTCTCTCTCTCTCTCTCTCTCTCTCACACACACACACACACTCCCCCCTTGTCCAAACTGAGGCTGCTTGTCCCTCCCGGTCTCCTCACGACCTCTGTGGCCGGGCACCAAAGATGGCGTCTGTCTCGGAGCTCCACTCGGGGTCGTTGCGCTGCAGGAGCTGGAACGGGGCTTCCCGTCTGCGCTGCACGAGCAACAGGACCAGCAGCAGACACCAGAAGAAGAAATTCACCCAGGCGGCCGCCTGTCGGAGTGGGGAGAATCGCATGCAGCAGGGGGTTGGTGAAGCACGGCTGTGTATCGCCCTCCCTGCTGTCTCCCTCAGACCCTTCCTCCAAAGCCCCCGCCCCAGGAAGAGGTGGACAGACCATTGGCTTGTCCAGCTGTCTGTCCTGCCTGCTGCTTCATCAGCAAACACCTGGCTGTACCACTCCTGGCCCACGTGGGGTGGGATTCCCTCCTTCCCCGAAGCATGAGGGTGTTCGACTTCGTTCTTAGCTCACCTACAAACACCAGGGGCCGCCAAGATACTAAACCCGGCTGCCTGGAGTCCCCCAGGCTGACTGCACTGCAGCAAGCGGAATTTCCTCACACTAATTGTAAAGGGACTGGCTGTTAATTGGATGCAGCCCACCTTCTTCCCTGCCCCCACGATCTCCTCTGATGGGACGGGGCCCAAACCAGGGGCTTGAGAATAATGGCTCTCACAAGCCGCTCAAGCTTTGTTGGTGCTGCTGCGCTTCCACGTTTACACAGCCCTCCTTGAAAATCTTGGGGGCAGGAGTTCTGCTCTTCCCCCCGCCCCCATCAGCTGCCGACCCCCGCCCCAGAGTTAATGCTCACCTCAGCACTGTAGAGATTGTCGTAGAACCTCGCTGCATTATACTGTGGGGACCACTTTACATGCTGGGCCTCTTGGCAGCTAGAGTGGAGTTAAGAGAGGACAGAGCACAGATTAGCTGGAGAACTAGAGGAGGAGAAATCCCACAGGAATCGATCCCCCCCGCCCCTCCGTGCTGGACCTTTGCACCAAGTCAGAGCCTGTGGCTGCTGGGAAAGTATTGAGCAGGGGGTTGGACTAGATGACCTCCTGAGGTCCCTTCCAACCCTGATATTCTATGATGCGATCCTGCTGGGGCAGGGAGTCCCTCTGGACATGGGGAGTGCGGTCCTCCCCTGAGAGAGAGAAGCCCACCTACCTTTTCACAAGTCTGGTTTGGAGGATGGATGAGCACAGAGTGTCCATCCCAACCCGGAGGATGCAGGCCGAGACCAGCAGGAAGAAGAGGATCACAGCAGAGACTGCCAGGTTCACAGTGAGCCAGGTGTGATCCCTGGAATGGGATGGGGGAAGAGATCAGTGGGACCAGCCGGTGGGACTGACTGGCTCTAACTCCCCACCCCCCTAGGTGCCCTCTGCTCACCACCGCCTCTCGTCCATGCAGCAGCTGTAGATGCCATAAAGCAGCACTGCGAAGCAGTACACAGCGATGAGGATGGAGATGGCGGCGACGAAGTAACAGAGGGAGATGTTGCTGAAGTGAGACAGAGCGAGGGCCGAAATATTCTTGTCTACCGACCCATAGAGGATACACTGGCCACCAAACTCCCCCTGGGAACGAGAGAACAGAGACGGCCTTCATGGGGGGCAGATTCCACAGCACAGGGGACATGGACACTCCCATTCAGCAGCATCTCCATTGTTTTATAGCAAGGCATTGAGTCCCTGACCAAGATTGGTAGGGGGGAAGAGGGCGGGACTCCACCAGCATCTGTCTTTAAGATGCCTGTACGCCCCTTGGGGAACTGAGGCCCAGCTCTCCAAAGGTATTTAGGTACCTCACTCCCATGGGAAGGACTGTCCTCCCCAGGGGAGTTAGTTGCTTAAATACTTTTGAGGATCTGGGCCAGAGACCCAAGGCGTATGGTGTACCTGTCGTCTGGCTGGCACACCTGCAGTCACACATTTGCCCAGCCCCACACGCGCCATACCCAGCCTATCTCCACGCTGGCGCTGCAGCTGTGTGTGTTTTGCGCTAGGATTTCTGGGGTGTGTCCCAAGGCCCTTAGCACCTGAAGCTGCTCTAGAAACTGGTTTGTGGTGTATTGTGGGAGAACTTGTCTGTCCTTCCCAGACCCCTGTGTGAAAGTGGTTTCAGCCTGTCACCGAGCCACAGGATCATGCTAAGCCCCCTGCTTTGGAAGTCTCTAGGAGGAGCCCCTTCAGTGTGTCAGACCCCCTAAGGGTCTCCCTTCCTCCAGGATAAGCCATGCAGCTTCACCTCCTCCTTTGACTGGACCTCTGGGCCTCCAGCTTCACACCATTAGCTCTGTTCAGCGAGTCCCTGATAGAGACTTGTCCACTCCTCAGGGATTAGTGCACCTTGCCAAGCATCTGTAGTGACACCAAACAGCATCACAACAGTCAGGTTTATTCGTTCACTGACACACAGCATAGAAAGCCCTTTGGGTAGCACAAAGACCTGAAGGTTGGAGCACAGTCCATTCGGGTTAGCCCAGAGCCCAGCCAAGCTGGAGTCAACCCCTTGGTGCAAGCTGTCTGTCACTGCATTTGATCTCCTTGGTCAGGCTCCAGGTGAGCCCTGACTCCTTCCAGCAGCCCACTCTTATCTCCCAGTCTTCACACCTTCCCGCTCCCTTATTCTCCTTCTGGGGAAGGTCGCTCTGCCTCCCTGCCGAGGAGGTGTGGAAATCCCTGTCCCTTGAGGTCTTTGGTTGCTAGGCACCAATGTCCAGGTGATTTGCCATTGTCTTCTCAAATGCTCTATTGATATGGGGGCCCAAGCCCCAGGCAGCTAGCCAACACCCACATCTCCTAGCCTGAGCTGAGAGCAAACGTTCCCTTTCTACCCCCACTGGGGAACAGTGCAGCACACTGGAGAAACTGAGGCAGACAGGACCCATAGAAATATTACAAAATAGTCCTACTTTGTCTCAGTTTGCTACAGTTTTGCTGAGGCACTTCTGTCTCGGCACTTCCTCCCTCTGCCCATTCCAACTCGGGGACACACTACGGAGCCATTGGAGGAGACATAAGTAACTCACAGGTCACATAGGAGGCTGGTGGTGGAGCAAGGTGTGTAACCAAGTCTCATGCTAGCTGGGCCATCTGCCTGCCCTTCCTCTCTGCAGTAGCCATGCTGGGAGCAGAGAGCTGGGGCATTTTACCATCAAGTTCTTTAACCCTGGAGAGTGATCACTTTAGATAAGCTATTACCAGCAGGAGAGTGGGGTGGGAGGAGGTATTGTTTCATGGTCTCTGTGTATATAATGTCTTCTGCAGTTTCCACAGTATGCATCCGATGAAGTGAGCTGTAGCTCACGAAAGCTTATGCTCAAATAAATTGGTTAGTCTCTAAGGTGCCACAAGTACTCCTTTTCTTTTAACCCTGCCTGAAGCAGGTCTAGGTTCAATTGGCAGTACCCAGTCTGGCTAGCTCCTCCCAAGCCCCTGAGCGCTGCTGGGGGAGAATTTGCTCCGATCCTCAGTGGAGACCAGGCCTGAGAGCCTCACAGCTTGGCTCTGTCACTTGCCTTCGAAGCTCTTAGGGCCAGGAGTGAGGACTTCCCGTGTGGATGTGGAGCCGGATAGGTGCAGCCAAATGGCAAATACAGTAATGGCCTCTCTGGGGCTGAATGGGAGGGGGAAGAACAGCAGTGGGAAACCAGTGTCTGTGTCCTGAGAGACACAGAACCCAGTGCCCAGAGGGGAGGGTGGGGCCTGTGTGCGCACAGGGAGGGGTGTGTGTACGTAGGCGGGGCAGGAAGGAAACTTAATGCTGGAGCTTTCCTGCCTCTCCGGGGGCCTCAGCTGACTCACATTAGCTCCAGGGCTGTGCAGCTCACATGACAGGGCAATGCTTCCCGCACCTCCTGGCAGGTAGTGATGAGTCTTCCCAGGGCCTTTTTAATTACCCCCTGCCCCGCTCGGCACCCCGTGCAGCTAGTTAGTGGCCACTGGCTGTCCAGGGATGGACGGTTTAAAGCGGTGGAAGTGGTGGGATAGAACCAAGGGGCAGGGGCGGGTTGTGCGCTGAAAGATGCACGGGGCGGCAGGAGAGAAGCCGCTGGGTGTAATGGGTGGGGATGCTGCAGATTGCGGGTGTTTTGGGGGCAGTCAGACTAGTGGGGGGCGCTGCTACGGCTTGTGGACACGGAGACACCACAGCCATGGGCGGGGTGCACACTGGGGCCGGGTGTTTCCCTTGCCTTTTTCCACCGGGGGAGCTTTCACCCAGCCCCTGCTTCCCTCTCCCGCGCGCCCCTTCCCGGACAGACCCCCCCGCCGGGCAGGTACCTGGGTGACAGTCAGGGCCGAGGCGCAGACGACCCCGCAGAGGAAGGCAGCTCCATACAGGGCCAGTTCCCCCAGCTGCAGCGCGGACACCGCCATGTTCCCCTCGGCTAGTCCAGGGCCCGAAGTCCCAGTCCCCGCCCCCTGGGAGATCCGCCCCTGGCAGCCTGGGGAGGCTCCAGCGGGACGCTGTGTGTGTCGGAGGCCCGCTCACGTGTTATTCCCCCCCGCCCCCATTTCTGTGCTGAAATGAGCCTGTCCCTTCACCCACCCCCAGTTAGTACCGCGAGAGAGAACCCTGCTCCCAGCAACACCTGCCCCCGCCGCTGTGTGCTGGGCTAACACACAACTCCACCCCTGTGGTGTGCACAGCACGGAGCCTGTCACCCCCCATTGCGCCAGGCGCTGTACAGCACAGGCAACCTAGAGCGGGTTACCCGCAGCCTCAGGCCTTACCACGCAGCTGGAGGGCTTGGAACGCCACTGATTTCCACACCCGCCCCTGCCAAGCACAAGGGGCTCCGGCCTCTGGGCAGCAGGCATCCTAGATCAGCTCAAGAGGCCTAATCCCGAGCACATGCTGCCCACATGTAAACCATTCCGTGTGAGAGCCTCTGGAAAGGCTCCCCTGCAATTATTCTTCCTCTGTAAATCATGTAAGTCACAACCAAGTGCTCCAATACATCCCCTTGGTTAGGAATCGGTTGCCGTCTTCACTAGCAATCCTTGTCCTGCACTCATTACCACAGTACCTGAACGCCCCCCCATCAGTGCATTAAGCACTGTGACGGACATTTGTTCTCATCCTCTCGCTAGCAGAAACGTGTGAAGGGTTTGGATTGTTTTCTAGCAATCTATCGGTAGGTATGCAGCAATGTGTGAGATAGAGATGGCAGGGTCAGAGGAGCATGGAGTGGTAAGGTTTGTTCTGGTCTTTAGTTCCATGCCACATGCTTCCCTTACGCTGATCCCCTGATATTTCTCAGTTGTAAAAGATCCATTTGTGTTTGGTCAAATTCCTAGCATTGGCCGTACACACAGAGTTCCAGCTGCAAAGGTGCTTGGTCCATTGATTTCACCAACCTCACTGTGAGTGCTGGGGGATTGGGCCTTTTCCAGACCCAAGCCTCTATTAGCAGTTGTGTTTCAACTGGTGCTTTCTGAGCTAGTGCCCTCTCTTGGAAGGTGAACTAATAGCTAACCTTGAACAAATGGCTTGTTTTCTGTTGGTTTCATATTGCTGCCCATCACCTTCCCATGTGAGCACTTTCTAGTTCCTCCTTTGGAGAGAAATAAGCCCTGGAGTACTGGGGTGGAAGATAACAGAGAGGGTTTATTTTTGCTCTGGTCCCATCTCCCACTCTCAGGGAGGATTTGTATTCGCTGCTGGGAGCTGTGCCTGTGAAGCATCACAGGAAGACACAATCACATCCTTGACACATTACAGTGAGTGTTGAAGAGGCCACAGCCCAGCCCTGAGCCTGTGCAACTCTGCATCATTCCCAAAGTGTGGCCATATAGCGCTGCTGAAATGCAACTGAGATGGGGTGATATATGGTTGAACCCCCTTTCACCCCCAAAATAAACACAGTTACAACAGCCCTGGGATCTTTCACATGCTCAAAGAGCAGTCAAGTCCTGCTGTTTAAAGCCACCCTCAGAAAACGTTGCGGGCCCCACTTTATAGACAGGCTCAGCTCCTCTTGCCAGGCTTTGATTCAGTGTTTGAGAGGAGACAGACATGGCAGGCACGGGGATGGGTGGGGGTAGGGCCCCTAGTTTATGGTGGTGGGTTAGGAAGACAGAAGCAGGTCCCTCAGCTCTGAGAGCCAGAGCGCCCTACTGTTAGTTTTCCCTTAGCTGCCTGCAGTAAGCACTGGCTCACATCCCAGAGGAGCTTCTAAGGGGCAGCATCGATTAGGGGCAAGACAGGAGGTGCTATAGCTATCCAACCCCATGCAACAAGGGAGAGGTCAGCAAGCAAATCCTCTGTCCCCAACAGCAGCAGTGTCTTTATTAAACAACCAGCTGTCAGTACAAGGGTTGGGGAGTTGGAGAAATGCTGCACGCTGTCAGGAAACCCCAACTCCAAGGGGAGTGCTTAGGGTAGGGGCACTCATCCCTCAGGGGAGGACATGGCTTGGGGCCGGGGAGCTAAGATGCTTTAGTTAGACTATGGAGTCTGCTGCTGTGTGCTGTACCTAGATCACACAGAGGCCCTAAGCCCTGCAATCACTTCCCCTCTCCCACACACTCTCCCATCACCTCCACAGCAAAGCCTCAGCCATCACACAGCAGAAAACCCTGGATGGCTCTTGGAGAGTGCACAGTTCATCGGCGCAGAGGTAACAGGCTCAGCCTGACCCACAGTCTGGGCACGTGGGAGGCACTGCTGAGTGCAGAATGTGTCTTCAGCACCCCCTGCAAAGTCCAGAGGGTGCTGGGTATGCCCCCTCCACCCTGGAAGAGAAACTCCTCTCCTGAGGGGTTTGGCTTGAGTGGAGGACCCTGACTTCATCCAACAAGGGATGCTCAGTAGTACAGGGGAGGGATGAAGGGCCCACACTAGGTTTGGCCATGAGCTGAAGTCCTGGAGGGGAGAGGTCACTCCTCAGAGAGGCAGGTAGAGGGAGTACTCTGAGTGGGCCCACTTCTTCACAGGCTTGCTGGTCCTGCCGATCATGGGCAGCTTCTGGGCATAGCGGGAAATGTGGCTAGGACCATGATGCTGGGGGAAGCAAGTCTGGAACAGTCGGCCCTGGCACCGCCGGCCCACCTGCCGACCCGCAATCACAAAGCTGAAGTGGGGTGGCCCCTGTGGGGAGAAGCGGCACTTCTGGAAAACGTCGCGGACCCCGGGCCGGAGGCCCTGCTGGCGTGATGCGCTACGAGAGCGGGGCACACTGGCTGAGCGATGCAGGGCCGGCCTGCCTGGTGGGTAGTCTGCCCGGGGGCTCTCCTCCTCCCGGGGGCTCACTGTGGCGTTGGCTGTCAGCTGGGGCATCTTGCGCACCACGTCCCCTGTGCCAAAGGCTGGCTGCTCTTTCTTCGTGTCCAAGACCTTGGGGCCAGGAGGTGTCGGCTCGGCTGACTGCAGCCCCGAGCCCGTGCCAAAGCGGGTGGCCAGGCTGTCTCCAAAGAAGTCGTAGAGCTCCCGGTAGGTCTCGTGCAGGGAGACAGTGGGAAGGTCAGCAGAGATGCCAGTACCCAGCTGGGGGCCCCCACTACCAAGCTGCAGCAGGTGGCTGGCGATGCCAAAGCTGAACTCCACTTGGGGATCTTGCAGGGGGCTGAGCCAGGGAGAGCTCTCTCGCCGGCACCTATCCCTACATGGCCTGTCCCCCTGGGCTGACACTGACTGCGCCTTCATCTTCAGCAGGCGCTCTACTGCCACCTGGCAAAGGAAGAGCTGCTCTGGTTAGAAGCCCTGGTCTCTCCGCTCCTTAACCCCAGCTACAAACCCAGCCGCACACAGCAGTAGACTGGAGGATCCCTGGCTCAGCTGGGCCTCTGCGTGAGACTGCTGCTCACACAGCCCTCTTTGCCCATCCCCATCCCTGATATAAGGGGCACTGGAAAACCCCCTTCACCCGACCCAAGGAGAAGCCAAGTCACCCCCATCCCTTTTCTGGCAGGGGCCCTGTATCTAGTCTGACAGGCCAGATGCTCTGCTATTGGGAGATGGGAGCTCAGTGCCTTCCCTTCCCTGAGAGCAGGGGCTTCTGGACTGCCTGGAACTGCAGTGAGTGTGTGGGCCGTGTAGTCAGAGCCCTAGCCCAGCCCTCTCCTCTGGACGGGTGGGGTGAGACTCACCAGAATGGCACCGTACACCTTGTGCCCATCGGCCTTCACCTGAGCATTGGAGACAGAGTAGTCGTCGAGCACAGCCTGCAGGTTCGCCCAGTAGGTGGAGAGATGGGGGTAGAGGACTCGCTCCACAGCCTGGAGGAGAGAGCAAAGTTCCATCCCAAAAATGGCCATTTACTGACTGGGCCCAAGAACCAACAGCACAGTCACTGCGTGAGAAGCTAAAGTACCGGCCAGGGGAGCTGAGCCAGGGTCCTCTGCCTTGTGTGTGCACAAAAAGAGATGGGAGTGGGGCACTGAGCAGCGGTTACCAGCCCCTGCAGCAGGTCACCACTTCCTCCGATGCCCCCACAACATAGAGGGACCCAGCGTAGCCACCAGCCTGGGATAGCATCACTGCTTCAATTCTCAGACCTACCTCCCAGGGAAACAGGATGTTTGGCCTGGGTACCACCATGGTTTGCTTGCCTCCCTCTGCCCAAAGATCGTGTGGGATCGAGAGCTGTCCCTTACCTTCCACCCCAGGGCATGCAGCCCCACCACGGCCCCATAATGAGAGCAAAGCGGGCGCACCGGATCAGCCAGCACCTTCTGGAGGGACAGCAAGATCTGGTGGTACAGGCCACTGACAAGGTCGCCATGCGTCCTGAGGGAGGAGACCGAGCAGAAGCTGAAAATCCCTGGAGATGGGACTCATTGTGCATCCCCCCCAGGACCCTCCCCTACCCAATCGTGCTCCGTCAGAGCTGTGGGCATGAAAGAAGGGAACTCCAGACACCCTTGGGGCACAGTGCCCTGCCTGGGAGAGCAGGGGCAGCACTGGACTCTGAAGGAGACGCCCACTGACACCAGACATGCTGGTGACTCCCCTGCCTGGGTGGTGGGGGTGCCAGTGATTCCTTTCAGCCCCTCCCCGCTGGGCCGCACCAGAAGATGTGGCTCAGGAGCATTGCAGCGTAGTCCCGGAGCGTCCAGTGGTCATTGAGGGGGTTGATGGATGCGGCAAGTGGCTCCAGCACGCAGTACATGACGCTGGCGATCAGGCTCTTGACATAGGAGCCCAGGCACAGGTAGGGATTCTGGATGAGGCTCTTGGCGATGTGCAGCAGGCGGTTCAGCTGCTCCAGGTCATGGCTGACGGACTTCACCTGGGCCAGGAGAAGGAAGAGAGCAAAACGCTCGTAGCTGCCGGAAGGAGGGCATGGGCTGCCCTAGGGGAGCCACACGCTTGGGAGGGTTTCCTGTCCACTCCACCCTGTTTCTCACATGGGTCACATGCCCAAGGGCCTCCTGCTCCACTCACCCCACTGACCACGTAGACAAAGTAGGGCAGCAGGGCTGCGATCTTCGAGTTGGTCTGCAGGTCCTGGAGGGCAACCTGGGGGGGGAGGGGAGGGGGGGAAGTGTCAGATAAGGGTCAGAGGAAGAGGGGTGCCCCAGCCAGGAAGTGAATGGAGAGCCCCAGTCCGGGGGGGAGGGGGGAATGGGGAGGAGAGGGGTTGCACCACGGTTTGTCATGTAGCCATTCTCCCTTAGTCAGGCTCCCCCCACAGGGCCAGTGATCCCTGCTGCATGTCCTCCTGAGCCACTCGAGCCATCCAGAGCTGGTGGGCAATTCTCCAGCTGGACCACTGGTGCCAGAACTTTCAGGGAACCTTCCTCTACTGGGCTGCATCAAACCTGGAGCAGAAGTAGCTTCTGTGGAGGCTGGGGCTCTACAGTCCTTGAAACACACCCCCATTCAGGCCAGTCTGAGATAAAGGCACTGATCTCCAGCCCCACACCCACCTTCATTAGCTGCGGGTCATCCCCAAGCACAGCTCGGGTCACATGCTGGTAGTACTTCAGCAGGTCATCTGAGAGAGTGGAGACAGCACTGGGCACTGGAGGAAAAGCCAGGAAGGCAAAGGTTACGGGAATTCAGTGGAGACCCTCCGAAGCACCAAGGATCCCTAGGAGGGCAGCAGCAGCCCGAGCCCCAGTACAGTGTAGGGACCTGCCATGGGGCATTGTTCAGAAAGGAGATTGCAGAACAGGGGTGGGGTCAGGCATCAGAGAATGACCAGGGGAAAACTCTCATATGAAGAGATTGAAAAGATTGGGATTGTTTAGAAAAGGGACAGGAGAAAAGCTGATAGATAATGACCGGAACAGAGAAGGGAGATCGGGAGCTTCTGTTCTCCCAATCTCCTCACACAAGGACAAGGGGACAGGAGCGACCGAAAGGTGGCAAAATTCCTAACTGATAAAAGGACATACTTTTCCACACACTGTGTGATTGGCCTGGGGGACTCCCTACCGCAGGATGGTGCGGAGGCCAAGAACTAAGTGAGATTTAGAGGGACTGGATGTGTATCTGGATAACTAGGACAAGCGAGCGTTGGGTAGTTAATGCTAGCAAAGATTTGGGAAGGGAGAGAAAACCTCCTGGCTCAGGGCTTAGTTTGAGAACAACTTAACAGGCAGTAGGATGAGGTCATTGTCAGCTCTGCAGGGCAGCAACTGTCTGTATAGCACCCAGCACAGTGGGGGCCCCATCCTGGTTGGGGCCTGTATGTGCAGCTTCAATACAAGAGGGAGATAAGGGCAAGGGAATGGGTTACTGAGAAGTTCTTACCAGCTCCCTGTGGTTCCAGATTTCCTTTCCCATCCAGATAAGAGACGTGAACTACAATGCAAGTATAGATGCTGTTAAACAACCTGGCTGATCCCTCCAACCGTCCCTGGACCAGGATGCTCCCGTTCTCATGAGGCAGCCTGGGAGAGAGTTTTAGGTACCCAAGTCACAGAGCATGGGGCATCAACTCCCTCCTCACTAGCTCTGAGAAGACCCCACTTGGGATATCGTGCTCAGGTCCAAGCTACGCATTAGGTGCAGGTCCAGGGAAGAGCCACTAGCTCAACAGCTTGGATCTGAGTGCCAGAGGAACTAATTTACAGTGGAAGCAACATGTGTCTTGCCTGGCTGAACAGTGACTAAAGGAGACTGGTAAGCAATCCTGACAGGGAACTATCCTCCCCTGGGGGCCTCCATTGCGCCCTGCTATGGGATAGATGTGGGGGGGACAGACAACTGTCCCCAAGGCAGAGGGGCTGGGTGGGTGTCCTGCTGTTTGCAGACAGGGGGACGGGATGTGCCCAGGGGAAGCTCCCCAGAGAAGGAGCTGGGAGCCCTGTAATTTGGGACATTCAGAAGTAGGCTGCCCAAAGCCCTAGAGGGAGAGCCTGGAGGGAGAACCCTGGAGGATGGAGTAACCACACACACCCTGCCCCCCCAGCAGGGTGACACACACCTCTCACTGCTGTCTCTGCACAGCCCTTGGGGAGGTTGGTGGCCAGGGCCAGCTCCACCAGATTGATCTCACGATCCTCCTGGAAGTAGAGTTCCCCTTCCTTTATAGCACGGAAGGGAAGGGGGTCCTGGGAGCCATAGCCGCACACCACCTGCAAGGACACCAGACGGTCATTCCCTTGTCAGGCCCATCTTGGGGACAGCTGGGCCTGCCACCACCATCAGTGTCCCGGTGGAGAGGGCTGATCTGGGCGCTCTTTGAACTCCATCCTGCTAGCACCGGTCTGTGGGCAGGAGAGAGCAGCAGCAACAGCCTCAGCCTCCCGCTGCCCCCTCTCCTGCTCGCTCACCTCCACGTTGCTCCAGCGAAGGGCCCGGTTGAAATCCTCCACCGTCAGTTTCCGGCGCTTGGTGTGTTTCATGAACTGGGAGCTGTTCTGCAGGAGGGGAGAGGGAAAGTGAGGAATCGGTGGGACCAGCCCCAAGGGCGGGGGGTGCGGCGTGGGGGATCTCGGGTCTCCAGCCTCAGGGACAGCCGCCCATGGGAGGCGGGGGGCTCAGACCGCTCCTAGGGGCAGCCCCTCCCCGGCGAAGGGGTCACGGGCCGGCCCCCCAGGCCCGGTGCAATCTCCGCCCCCAGCGCCGGGCCCGGCTCCCGCACCTGGGCGGCCTCCCGCAGGCGGTAACACACGTCCTCGGCCAGCAGCGCGGCCACCTCGTCCGTCAGCTCCAGCCCCGCGCTCTCCGCCATCAGGCGCACGGACTCGCGCGGCAGCTCCACGAAGCGCCGCTCCTCGCGCTCGGACATGGCGGCGGCGAGAGGGGCGGGACCTCGGGTGGGGGGGGTCACTTTGGGCGGGGGGACTCGGGGGGTGGAAATCGGGGTTCACCCGGCTGCAGCTCGAGCAGCTTCAAACCCTTATTCCACGGCGCAGCTAGCCCCGCCTCCGCCGCGTCTCAGCCAATGAACAGGTGGTGTGGGGCACTGGAATCCCAAGCGCCTATTGGCCGCCGTGCAAATCTATCCAAACCCACGTGGGGACACGGCCTGAGGCCGCCAGGGGGCGGGGCGCGTCGAGCTCCCGGGACAACAGAGGGCGGGGCTCAGAGTTCCGGGCCCGGAGGAGCGGGAGCCGCAGGAGTTCGAGTCGGGCTCGTGCCTCAGCGGCGGAGCGGGACGGAGGCGCGAACGCTCCCGCTGCAGGAGCTGTCAGGCTGCTGTCCCGGGCTGTTCCCCGCTTTGCACCAGGCAGGCTGGTTTTAGGGCTTCTCTGCGCATGGGGAGCGTCCCCTGTCACTCCACGGACCTACTTACACTTCAGTGGGTCCAGGGGCTTGGCTCGTGTGACGTTAACTTCGTGTATAGACGCGCCCGTGCCGGAGTAGTGCTGCCTTGCTGCAGGTTTAGCTGCCCTGCAGGGGTGCCCGCACACACTGTTAATCCAGAGTAACGCCCAGCTGTAGATGGACCCGTTGCCCACATATCTGCACCTCAGTCGCCAATTTAGAAAAGTATTCTTGTTCAGGGCAGTACTCGAGCACATGCATAAAGCACATTGATTTAAGCATGTGCTTAAAAAGTAGGTGCTGAAGTGCTGACCTGACTAGGAATGGGTTTCAGAAAGCATTAAGTACTTTCTTAAATTGAGGACTTACATCTATTTCCACACTTAAATAAACGTGGGGTGATATCAGAGGGGCTGAATACTGGCAGCTCTGCACTTCCTTTGCTTGTCTTTTGGGAGGCCAAGAGAAGCCACAAATCTTCACTGACCTCTCCTTTAGTGACAGTATAGTGCAGCCCCCTCGGTAAGGGGGAAGGGAATGATGGTTCTCAGGACCACCAGCAGCCTGGCAGCCACTCAAAACATGTTCCCCTGTGATATCCAGCCCCACACAAACCCCAGATCCTCAGTGTCCCCTCCCCCCCAAAGAAGCAGTGTCCCGACCCTAATGTATTAGCTTTACCTTAAATCCCTGCTCTTGTATAACATACAGCACGTGTAATGAAACAAACATTTTATTTAAGAAAACGGAGATTCCACAAGCAACAAGTGAATGGTGGAAACAAACGGTTACAATACAAAACACAATAAAATGCAAATTAGGGCCTACATTTAATGACAGTGCAGAAGACCAGGATCCAATCAGTGAATGGGTACGGTGTGCCTGAAGTCTCCCTCCCCCCTTAGACTGAAGCAGTCTTTTGTCACCATTCAAGGGGCCTTTGTCCCACCCTTTGTCTGTTCAGTCTCCCAAGACACAGCCACCCATTACCTCCCCTTCCCTGTGTTTGGTTGGAGTAGATTTGCCAGCCAGATCAACCTCCAGCACTACTCTCCCATTATGCACACTGCCCAGTGGGCTAGGGGAGAAGCAAGTCTACTTTGGATAAATAAATCAAAATTTGCTCAGGCCATGTTAAACCTGAAGGTTTCAGAGTAGCAGCCGTGTTAGTCTGTATTCGCAAAACGAAAAGGAGTACTTGTGGCACCTTAGAGACTAACCAATTTATTTGAGCATAAGCTTTCGTGAGCTACAGCTCACCTCATCGGATGTATTCAGTGGAAAATACAGTGGGGAGATTTATATACATAGAGAACATGAAACAATGGGTGTTACCATACACACTAACGAGAAAAGAAAAGGAGTACTTGTGGCACCTTAGAGACTAACCAATTTATTTGAGCATAAGCTTTCGTGAGCTACAGCACTAACGAGAGTGATCACTTAAGGTGAGCTATTACCAGCAGGGGGGGCAGGGTGTTAAATGACCTTTTGTAGTGATAATCAAGGTGGGCCATTTCCAGCAGTTGACAAGAACGTGTGTGTGTGTGTGTGTGGGGGGGGGGAATAAACATAGGGAAATAGTTTTACTTTCTATAATGACCCATCCACTCCCAGTCTCTATTCAAGCCTAAGTTAATTGTACCCAGTTTGCAAATTAATTCCAATTCAGCAGTCTCTCGTTGGAGTCTGTTTTTGAAGTTTATTTGTTAAAGAATTGCAACTTTTAGGTCTGTAATCAAGTAACCAGAGAGATTGAAGTGTTCTCCAACTGGTTTTTGAATGTTATAATTCTTGACGTCTGATTTGTGTCCATTTATTTTTTTACGTAGCGACTGTCCAGTTTGACCAATGTACATGGCAGAGGAGCATTGCTGGCACATGATGGCATATATCACATTGGTAGATGTGCAGGTGAACAAGCCTCTGATGTGATTAGGCCCTATGATGGTGTCCCCTGAATAGATATGTGGACACAGTTGGCAACAGACTTTGGTGCAATGATAGGTTCCTGGGTTAGTGGTTCTGTTGTGTGGTTGCTGGTGAGTATTTGCTTCAGGTTGGGGGGCTGTCTGTAAGCAAGGACTAGCCTGTCTCCCAAGATCTGTGAGAGTGATGGGTCGTCCTTCAGGATAGGTTGTAGAGCCTTGATGATGCGTTGGAGAGGTTTTAGTTGGGGGCTGAAGGTGATCAGTGCAGCTGGAGAAGCAGTTCAACCTCCCCTGTAAATCCATGTGGACCCTGGAGTCTGCAACTCAGTCCAAACTGGCTCAACTACTTATGCAGTTGCAGTGAAAATCTGTACAGACCAGTGTTAGATAGCGTACTGCACTGCAGAGCTCTACTTGAAACTACCAGACACCAGGCTGCTGCTGCTTAACCTTCTCCTAAGGTTCTGGCTGCACTTTCCCCCCCACCTCTTGATCTATGCACATCCTATCCAGGGCACCACAAAGTCCCCAGACCTCCTTGTCATCCTCCTCCTGACGCTGTTATAAATGGCCAGTTATAACTCCAGGAGGAGGATGTTGGACAGGGAATTGCTCTGCGACTGTGGGGCCTATTTCCACTCCTCCCTTCCATCACGCATCCGGGCAGAGTGACTGGGCAGCATCCACTGGCTCCCTAGACCCCTTTAAGGAGAAGTAGGCAGTCTAGGGTTCTCTGCTCATTGTCCCCCTCCAGTTCCCTGCTTAGGGTCCTATATCTCAATCTTGTCCCTAATTTTTTATTAGCTGTCCCCCAGTATCATTTGGTTTTTGCCCCCCTCCTTAGGCTGGGGGAAGGGTCTTGGACCTGCCCACCACTCAGAACTCAGAAGGTGCAGTGAATCGATCTGCGTTAAATCGCCTACTGCACTGCCGGGCTCCACTGGAAACTACCAGAGACCACGCTGCTGCCCTGCACCCCAACCCCTGGCTTAACCTCAGGTATGAAATGCCCTCAGGTATGGTGCCCACCAGTGAGGTGCTATGGAGGAAAGGTGCTATATTGCCTCTAGAATCCCAATCCTAGCCTGGCCCCATTCTGCCCATGCTGCCTCACCTGCATGCCCCTGAGGGAGGGAGTATTGCAGGCTTTAGGGCCCTCAATACCTTTTCTTCTTCTTCCCTCCCACACACCCTTGACCTATTCCACTTGGGGAAGGCAGCACCTAAAGCCCTGGGAGGGAGCGGGGCCACGCCTGCTCTGAGCTGCCTCTCCTGGGGCCCCATCCCTTCCCAGTACATCCCCCAACCCCTTACTGCCCCCTTCCCATAGATCCCTCCCCAGTAGCCCCCAATGGAGCGCATAGTGCTGCTGCATGGAGAGGAGAACGGAGCTGAATGGGCCAGAGTCAAGGTCTATCCACCCCAGGCCTCTCACTCCTTGTTCTGCAACTGCCCCCCCAGGCATCAACTGCATTTATACTCACCACTCGTGCCCCACTGGCCATTGCTGATTGTCCGCCTCCACTCCAATGAAGAATCAGCCCCACCCCCGATAATGTGCCAGCACTTCAAATCCCAGTGCTATGGGGCGCCAGAGGGGACACACAGCAGCACATTTGCAAGAGGCTGGGCAGGGTGGTAGGAGAAAGGCCTGCATCCATCTGGGGACTACCCGCTCCCCACTCAAGCCAGGCCCCCAGCCACTTCCCCCCAGCCCCCAAGCAGCGGGACAGGCACAGCCCAGAGGGGCACTTGGCTAGGCCCTTTATTCCCTTCCCAGTCGCATGGTACACACAGCAAAGTCCATTTAAAATAGCATCCCCCAGTCTCAGGGTGCTGGCATGGATGTCACTGCCCACCCCTGGCTGCTCTGCCCACATACCGCTCCACCATTCTGGGAAGAAAGCCCTGTAGAAAATGATAGAAGTCCTGGAACAGGAGGCCCTCCTGGGGGCCTGGGGTGAAGCACAGGAGGGTCCGTGTGTCCTCCTGGCCCCTGCCCACCTGGGCACAGGCTGTGAACCTCAGCAGCGGCTCTGACCCCATGGAATCTCCCTCCTGCTGGATTATGGCCTCTGACACCTTCTCCTCCACCTCCAGGGATCCAGCCTCCTGCTCTGCGTCTGGCTGTGGGCTGCCCAGGTGTCGGAGCTGGCGCCGGATGCGGCGCCGGCCCATCCAGACACGATGCCACACAGCACAGCTCCAGCTCACGCTCTCCTCCTCCTCTGGCGCTGGGCCCTCTGGTCTCGGCTTCTTCTTGGCTGGGGAGACAGCCAAGCTTCCTCCCTCATCAGACCGGGGGTGCTTGGACCCCACTATAGGCTGCTCACCTCCACCCTGCTCTGTGGGCTCCTGCCCCAGGGGCTCTCCTGCAGGCCCCGTGCAGCTGCACTTCAGCACATCCTTCAGCACGAAGGTGATGGCGGCGCACACCTTGCCAAACCAGCAGCGCCGGAAGTCCCTAGCCTGGCACAACTGCTGCCGGCTCCCAGGGGAGAGTGCCATCAGCGTGAAAGGGATGGTGATGAGGAGCCCATCGGGGCCCAGCTCCCCAGCCTCCGGCACGCCTGGCTGGAAGAGCCGCACAAGCCCCCAGGCCTTGCCCTTGCTGGATTTGCGCTGGTACTGCAGGCTGCGGCAGTACTTGGCCCCGTCCCGGCAGCAGTGCTGGAACCGCAGCGCTATCTTCTCATTGACGTTGGCTGCCACGTTGTGGCTCAGCTCGAAGGGGTCCTGCACGTTGAAGGGGCCCAACTTGAGCTTGGCACCCACCTCCGAGAGCAGGAAGCTGGGGAGGGGCAGTGCCCGGCCCTCCTTCAGCGAGATCACGCAGCCAGCAAAGTCATGGTCCCCAAAGACACAGAAGAATTCAGCCAGGAGGGAACCTGCAGGGAGATACAGACAGATGAGAGGAAGGTGGCTGGGGGAAGAGGGGGGAAGGGTGAGCCCAGGTGTCAGGATAAGGCCTTTTCCTGTAGCCATATTGTAAGGTCTGAGGTCTTTTTTTAATGCAGCCATATTCCAAGAAGCAGAAAGTCACGTCCTCACATTCCATCTAAATTACATTAAAACAGGGGTTCTCAAACTGTGGGTCGGGACCCCATTTTAATGGGGTCGCCAAGGCTGGTGTTGGCCCTGGACCCCAGCAAGTCTGATGCCCAAGCCCCACCGCATGGGGCCGAAGCCAATGCCCAAGCCCCACTGCCCAGGGCTAAGGTTACATGCCCCCTCCCAGGGCAGAAGCCCTTGGGCTTCAGCTGCCCCCCACCCACGGGGTGGCTGGACTCGGGCGGGCTCGGTCTCCAGTCCCCCATCCTGGGGTCATACAGTAATTTTTGTTGTCAGAAGAGGGTCATGGTGCAATGAAGCTTGAGAACTACTGTATTAAAACAACATACTATCGGGCTGTTAAGAAAGTGATCCTGTCTTAGTAGTACCCACCACCAGATAAAGAAGCAGAGCTTAAGATGGTTAAAGAAAACTTTGTTTGATGACATTCGGTCTGGTGAGAAATCACTTACAACAGTTGTGATTGTAGAATCTATATTTCTATTGTTTTGCCTTTATGCTCCCTACTTTTCTATTGTTTATCTGTATGGTCTCTGGTTCTTTGATTGTTTCTGTCTGTTGCAGAACTAATTTTGCTAAGTGTAAATCAACTATGGAGGTGGGGTATAATTGTCTTACAATGTTAGGATTGGTTAGACAATTGTTTAGTAATATTTTAGTAAAATGATTGGTTAAGGTACAGCCAAGCAAGTCTTAAGATTCACTATATAAACTGAGGTCCAAAAGGAAGTTCTTTGGAACCAACTCCAGGACACAGCCCCAAGATCAGAGCTGCCAGACCTCAACTCCCTACCAACCACACCATGCAAAAGCTGGAGGCCCACAGATGACCTGATCCTGACTGGCCTTCAAGAAAAGTTCATCTGCCTTATTGGCAGTAGAGAGCATCATATGCTTAGTGTGTGCATTCTGTTTTGGTGATTGTTAATAAATACACATTAAGTAGGATATTACTGTGTAAGGCCCTTTCACTGATCAAAGACCCAGTAAACCCATAGAAGATTAAGCTCTGAGTCCATGGAGGGGTAGAGCCTGGAGCCCACGGAGAGGTAAAATTAGGTGCCTTTTGCCTGGAGCCCTAGGAACTGGGAAAGGGAGAGGGTACCTAAATCAACCAGGTTACACCTTGAGCCCTAAGAACTAGGTAGAGGTGGGAACCTTGCACCCTAGGAACCAGGTAGAGGTGGAATGTCCTAGAGTGTATGGGCAACAAATTTAGGGTAAAGTTGGGTGTCTTATACCCGGAGCCCTAGGAACTGGGAAAGGGTGGGGTGCCTAAATTGACAGGGTTACGCCTTGAGCCTACAGAAGGTGGGGGCCTAGAGTGTGTGTAACAGATAATTTTGTGCAGGAAACACAGGGTGGCTGCAAGAGAATCAAGTAGGCAAGAGGCGGGGTGAGAGTGGGGAGATAGGAACCCCTGCACAGCCATGAGAACACAAAGGGGCTGGGGAAGAACTTGCGGGGCTCCCAGCCTGCAGGACATATGGGGAGCTGGGGAAGGAGAAATTCTCTTCTCTACCCCCTCCCCAGCAATAGCACCAGGGAACCTGCCTGCACGGGACTGCCAGCAGGAAACCAGGTTGGATGGACCTTGTGGCAGCAGCTCAGGGGAGCGTTCTTCTCTCCCAACCCCAGAGCATGATGGGAAGGAAACCACCCGAGAGCTGGGACAATCACTCGCTGGGACAATCACTCACATCCTTGTGCCCGGCTCCCTGGGGATTGAGATCCCCCTCCTCCTGGCCCCCGCCCCAAGCAGGCAGAGTGAGCCCACCTGGTCTCAAGCAGCAGGCCCGTGTGTAGGCTGTGTACATGGGGTGGGGGGACATCCTGCAGGCCATTACCCCCCCACCCGCCCCCAACAGCACTCACACAGACTCTCCGTGTTGGTGCTGGGCTCCAGCCGTGACGCGTCCTGGGGGAAGCTGCAATCCCAGCCGTCCACAATAGCCTGATCCCCATCCCCTGGGGAGGAGACAGAGGTGGGGGGGGTGAGATAAACACTGCCCCAGGGATGAAAGGGGCTAATGCAGCAACGCCAGCTGGGTACACTGTGGGGTAACTCCTACCTGTCAGCTCCCTGAGCTCGGCCAGTGTGGGCAAGGCCGGGGGGCTGCGCGTCTGCAGGAAGAACAGCACCAGCAGGGTCAGTGCGTAGTTGTTGAGGAGGGGGCCACCCCCAAAGGGGTTTCCTGAGGAAAGATGGGGGCCATTAGACAAGGCGACGGCGGTGTCCATACCCCCAAATCCTAGACCCATGCACCCCCAGCATGATTCCTCCAGATGGGAACTCTAACCATGTACCCCCCTAGTGCAGGAAGAGGGAGTCCTTACCCGCCAGGGCCTGCTGCTTGGCCCAGTAGCGCAGTGCATAGACCAGGGGCCGCACTCGCTCATCAGCCTCTGTACAGAGCTGTAGGAAGCGTGTGTTGCAGAGCGCCAGCCTGTCAGAGAGATGGGACACATTGGGAGGGCAGCACCTACACCCCCCCACACACACAGCCCCTGAGGCACCCCCAACCCTCACCATTGCCCACTCCACCCCCCACCCGGCCAAGCCCCATCTGGATTTGGAGCTGGTGAACAAGTCTTGGCCATGGAGCCAGGATGCTCCGTGTTTCCCCAGAGTGGGGTCAACAGTTCTCTACACACCCTGCTCTGGAGGGATGCTCTAGATGGGAGAGGTCCCCCATCCCTCCCAGATGGAGCTGGCTCCCACCCCCGGCTCAACATGGCCTCCCCCCATCCCCCACATGCACTCCCTGGCCTCTGGGCCTCCCAGGCTCTGCACCTGTTGTTGATGGAGATATCTCCCAGCAGCCCGGAGTCCTTGTGGCAAAACTTGACGACAGGGCGGCGGGCACTGGGCACTGCCTGGACACTGTGTACACCTGGTACGCACTTCCGTAGCACAGCTGCCACCAGCTCCAGCACCTCGGGCACCGTCGCCGTTGTCAGATCAATGTCACTCAGGATGGAGTCCTCTGAGTCAGAGTCTGGCCCTGGCCCTGCCTCCTCCTCGGCCTGCAAGGGGGTGCACTTAGTGACCAGCACTCATCATGCCCCCCAACTGCAAAGGTCCCTGGTACCAGTGCCTACCCCGCAACCCCCCGATCTCCCAGGGGTCCCTGTTACCATCCATTCTCACCTGTGCCCCCTGGGGTCCCTTTGCAGATGCCTGGAAGGTTTTTGTTTTCTCCAGGTCCAGGAACAAATCCAGATCACAGCCATGGATGTCAAATCCATTCACCGACGAGCCAAAGGGGAGGATGGCGCATCCTGCACCCACACAGGAGGCAAAGGTCATGGCAGTGGCACATGGGGCAGGGACAGACAGACAGACACATGTGCACATACACGGGGCTGGCACTTACCAGGGAAGAACTCTGAGAAAACCTCCTGGAACAGGGTGACCAGTAGGTGTCGCAGCCGCCTCTCACTCTCTGAGAGCTCAAACAGCTGCACCAGCTGTGACATCTGGGAATCCACCTGGGTGCGTGTGAGGGGAGTGAGGGGGCAACATCGTCAAACACACACACCCCACATGTGCCTGGGATTGCACAGCCCAAAACCCCACCCCACCCAGCTCAGAACCCGTGTCCTTCTTTCTGCCCACCCCTAAGCTCTGTAAGCACACAGCCCAAACCCCCACTCCAGGGATCATCCTAGCCCCAGACAGCTCAGAACCTCCCCCATACACACACCCTAGGGCAGTGGTCTCCAAACTTTTTGGCTTGCGCACCCCCAGGCTGAAGTCCGGAAGACCTGCTGCAGACATGCTGCCGGAGGGGAACACCAGCCGTGGATGTGCAGAGCTGCCACAGAAGAAAAAGAAAGGCAGAGTGCCGTCCAGCAGCGTTCCTGCTACAGCGCACCCCCTGGGATCATCTCGCGCACCACATCCCAGTTTGGAGACCACCCCAGTTTGGAGACCATCTCGCGCACCACATCCCAGTTTAGAGGACTGTCCCTGCCCCATGCAGCTCAGCAGCCACCCTTGTCAGCAGACAGGGCAGGCCCAAGGTCCCCGTCCACACTCACATCATCAGCCTGGCACAGGGCCTGGACCAGCTTTTCAGGACTCAGTTGTTCACGATGTGCAGATCCCTGCTTCTTGGGAGGCATGTACTTGAATTCCTTCTTCTCCCGGGGCTTCACCCGCAGCCGCTGCCCCCCCAGGCAATGTTCAGGCTGAGCCAGCACCTTCTCCATCACCTCCTGGTCCTGTAGCTCCACAATAGCATATACACCCTGTGGGCAAAAAGCTGTTAGTACCAGGCAAGAGTCTCATCTACCCCAGGGAGCCCCTGTCCCGACCTTGGGACTCACCTTGTCTTTATCCATCACCACACTGGCCACGTCCCCGAAGGCCTGGAAGTATTCACTCAGCTCGGAGGCTGATGTACCCTTGTGGAAGCCACTGACAAATACACTGCGAAGCTCCTGGTCTTGCCGCTTGGCACGCAAGCTCTCCAGCCGCTGGTGCTTCTTTCCCTGCAGATGATCTTGCAGGCTGGGCTCTGCAGGGGAGGCACATGCAGCTCAGGAGTGATGGGGAAACACAGGGGCAGAGGAAGATCACATTGTCCCCCTACTGCAACTCCCTCAAATACTGACATCCCTGAGCCAGAGGGCAATCTTTAACTTGCCACTAACCCCCATATGGCAACCTCTGACCTAACACCCCCCCACAAGCACTCCCAGTCTGTGACCCCTGACCTGGATGGAGACAGAGACATTTACAGCCACAATACTGCTTTGTTTGCCCTGACATTAACCCCCTACCCCCACAAACACACCATAACACCTCAACACTGACCCCAATTGTGACCTCTGACCTGCATGGTGACCTGACAGCAACCCATTCAGATTATGGTCCAAAGGTGCCATGTCCTCTGACCAATTGTGACCTCTTACCCCAGGACCAGACCTCCCATGACCTCTGACCTAAGTGGTGCCATGACCCCAACACTTCCTAGCCACCAGACTGTGATCTCTGACGCTGACCCCTCAACTTCACCCCCAGCCCCCACCCTGGCTTCGTAGCATCCCACCCCCAAGTGACTCGCGACCCCGGTGACCCCGACCCTGCGGCCCTCACTGTTGGCCGCAGTCACATGACAGAGGCGGCAACGGAAACCTCCGCGGGGCAGCGACTCCACATCCGGCTCCATCCCGCGCCCGAACTACGCGCCACCGGAAGTGTTCCCTCCCTGATGGGCCCTACCAGGAAGCACTTCCGCCGGAATTGCCCCGATCTAGCGATCGTTTCTACCGGAAGTGGTCTGACTTCACTACAGCTTCCGCCGGGGCTAATTAGAATATGCCGTATTGGTGGCGTAGGGGTTGACGCCTCATTAATCATCACGAGTGGGGCGCGCTGATTGGTGGAAGGGGGGGGGCGTGTCTTGCGCAGGGTCCGCGGCTAACTGGAGGCGGTGAGCCGCTGGCAGCGGGTCCCTCTGGCTCGGATCGGAGCCTCCCCCACCAGCAGGGTGGTGGTGGTGGTGGGGGACTCTAATATCTAGATACCCCCGGCGCCGGAGCACGTGGAGACCCCGCCCTCCGGCTCCTCCCCCACCCCCGGTCGGGGCAAGTAGGGACCCTGCCCCCCAATCCTAAATACCCTCCCACTCCCCACTCGGGCAAGAGGAGATCCCTCCCCGCCCCCTTCCTTCCCAGCGCCCCTGTCGAGCTTCCCCCAGGCCTGCTCTCTGCAGCTCGAGGCGTTCCCCCCCGGGTGGCTGCGGCTCCCCCATGGCGCTGTACTTGCTGGCTCAGCGTGCCCATGCCCGCCGGCGACGGCGGCTGCCCCAGGAGCGGGTGTTCAAGCCCCGGATCCAGTTCCTGAACATGCCAGAGGAGCAGGTGATGCGGCGCTACCAGCTCAACCCTGAGATGATCCGAGACCTGTGCCACGCACTAGAGCGCGACCTGCAGCCCTCGACTGGCCGCAGCCATGCTCTCCCTGTTTACGTCAAGGTGACGGCTGCCCTCAACTTCTACACCTCGGGCACCTTTCAGACGCCGGCGGGCGACGCGGCTGGCATCAGCCAGGCCAGCATGTCCCGCTGTGTCTCCCAAGTCACGACCGCCCTGACCCGCCGTGCCAATGCCTACATCCGCTTCCCCTTCCAGCCTCGGCAGCAGGCCCGCACCAAAGAGGAGTTTCTGCGCATTGCTGGCTTCCCCAATGTGCTGGGCACGCTGGGCTGCACCCACGTGGCCCTCAAGCCGCCCTCGGATCACGAGAACCTCTACCGCAATCCATTGCGCTTCCACTCCATGAACATGCAGCTGGTGTGCGATGCCAACGGCATGATAACCCATGTGGTGGCCGAGTTCCCTGGCTCTGTGCCGGATGCCCACATCCTCAGCTGTTCCAGCCTCAGGGGCATCTTTGAGGGGCACCAGAACATGAATGGCTGGCTGCTGGGTGAGCCATGGCCTAGGGACCCCTCCCTCGGCTGCCCCACCTGCCAATCTCATGCACCTGCTGCACCTTACTTGGCTCTCCCCACTCCCCAGTGTCTCCACTCTCCACCACAGAAGTAGGACTCCTATCTCAGCAGGGTAACCTTGATCCCACCCCTAGCCCATCATAGCAGCCCTGCCTGCACTTAGCAGCCAGGGAAGAAATCAAGGCTAACTGCACCAGCCGTGAACTACAGGCCAAGCTCCAGTGGTGAGATTGCCCAGGGTGGTTCAAACACAGGTTGTGTGGTGAAGGCTCCATGACAGCTGCTGGCACCTGCATCCCCCACGCTAGCCTGAATTCCCCACTAGGTGCAGGGGGCCCTGAGGGAATGCCCACCCACCTACCAGATTCTGCTACCTGCCTCAGCCTGCCCTGCCTGGAAGAACCCCATAGGGGAGAGGGACACACTAGGTCTTGATAGGCCTTTCCTCCCTCTTGGAGCATCATGGAGACTTGCAAATTCTAAGCTGCCTAAGACAGGGAAGGACCCCCATTATTCCATTCCCCACCCCTCCTGAGCCTGCCAGTGCCCCTGCCCAGAGCCTGATTGGAGCTGGCATCCTACGGAGGGGAGAGGCCCCATCTTAAAGGCTGGAGCCTGCCATGGGGATGGGTGGAAGGACAGGGACAGCCAGAGAGTCAACCTGCAGAGCATAACCCATGTCTGGTTCTCCACAGGGGATGGCACCTACCCCCTGAAGCCCTGGCTGCTGACACCAGTGGAGACAGCAGAGACAGCAGCTGAGCAGCGATACAACACAGCGCACATGGCCACACAGGCTGTGGTGGGACGTACAGTGGGGGCACTAAAGGGCCGGTTCCGGTGCCTGGACCGGGCAGGGGGGGTGCTCCAGTACAGCCCCCTCAAGGTCTGTCACATCTTCGTGGCTTGCTGTGTCTTGCACAATATGGCTGTGGGGAGGGGCATTGCCATGCCTGAGGGGGTGGAGCTGCGTGCCAGGCAACCTGCCCAGGCTTCTCCCCACCCTGAGCCCCTCTCCCAGGAGTCCCAGTGCCTGCGGCAAGAGCTCATCACCAGCTATTTCAGCTGAGGGGCACCCTGGGCCCCTGACCTACATGCATGTGAATGGGAGATGCAGGGGTTGAAAGCCAGCCCATAGATGTTGGGGGAGTATGTGGTGGTGGAAAGGCAAGGCTCTCTGGGCTGGACTAAGGAGCTGCAGCCCTATTGGAGCCAGCCTCCTCCTCTCCCGCCTTTGGACTGGTGGGGAGCACGTACCTTCCCTGAGACAGACAAACAGCAAGAGGTTTGTTTGTGTAGGCCTATCCTCACATGCAGCAGAGGTCAGGATCCTGCTCCTGCAGGAAGCTGACTGAGCTGCTGCAGCCATTTCTCCCAACCCAGCTACCGCCAGGGGAGGAAGCTGGCCCTCTGGCAGTGCTGGAGAAGATAGAGGGCACTCTCTTGTGTAGCCACACACACATCATAGATGGCCCCCTGGCAACCCTCCCCTGCTAGGACATTAAACTGGCTCCTTGCCCCTGGAGTGTGCCTGATGTTGAGTTGCGCCTCAGAGGGTGGGGCCCAATCACCCTTTGCTTCCTTCCCAACCCCCCGATCCCCCCCAGAAGCTGGTCCCAATGCCACCTATCCTCCCCCTCCACGTTGGGACAATAGGGCCCAGCCCCAGGGTGAGATGCAGTCATGTGACCAGCACCAGGTTGCCCAAAGGCAGCAGCCCAGCATGAGGAGTCCCCTCCCTTCTCCCAGTAGACCCCATGAAGTGAAGGCTCCATTAATCTCCTGTCCCTCCCCAACCAAGTGAGCCCCCAGCCACCTCCTCCCCCGCCAGCAGCGGGCAGGTGAAGAAAAGGCGTTGGTTTATTTCCTGGTTGCTATAAGAACTGGTTACAGGTTGAGTTAAAAAAACAGACAGATTCTCCTCTCTGATCATGTACAAAACCCAGGCCCGGCTGGGGGGATGGGGAGCCGGGCCCAGCTGTGGGGACGGGCGCAGGGAGCAGGGACGCGGAGCTGTGGCTTGTGGGAAATGAGCAGAGACAGCAGAACCAACACAGGGAAACAAGGAAAGACAAGAAGTAACTGCAGCTGGGGAGAGGGGGCAGACAGAGCCCCTGGCTCCCCACTTCAAACCCCCCCCCCCCAAGATCCTGACACAAACACCCCAGCCCTGAAGAGGGAAGGGGAGTTTGTGGAAATAAAAAATTAAAAAAAAAAAGTGGAAACCACACCCCTGCACCCCATACCCTTGGGCTGATCCCTCAGGGGGCTGGGGGAGCCATGTGGAACCAGGCGCTGCAGCCCAGCCTGCCACGCACACAGGCTCTGGAGACGGGAGGTGCGGCTTTGGGAAGAGGGGCCAGGCTCAGTCCTCCAGGATGATGGGTTCACTGGTGCTGGCAGGGTGGGCCGGGGGCCCCGGCACCAGCGGCGCTACCACAGGCCGTATGGGCAGCGCTGGCTTCACCTTGAGTGGCAGGTTGGGCCTACGGGCAGCTCGGCGCATCTCCAGGTGGGTGAGAGCCTTGCGCAGGGCCCTGCAGGAGACAGACAGCAGGTCAGAGTGGGACAGCCTGCAAGCAGGGGGTCAGGGCCCCTCCAAATACCCCCACAGGCAGCTCTGGGTCTGAACAGGCACAAGCCAGCTAGCTCCTGCTGCCACAACACACAGAGCCCTCAGCTCGGTGAGGGGCAACAAGTCACAGCAAGAATGAGGCCACAGCCCCTGCCCTCCTCCTGGAGGTTGGTGGCGGGGAGAGAAGAGATAGAATGCCCTTCCCCACTCTAGTGGATTAGAGTGGGGGTGAGACTAAACCCCCCAATTTCTCCCCCATCCAACTGAGAGCTTCAATTCTCCCCCAGTTGGTCTTGGGGTACGCCCCACCCATCCCCTCCCATTACCAAGTGTCCCCTGTGCCTGTCCCCCCATCTGCCATGATTCCCCCATTGCCTGGTGGGACCTGTCCTCCATGACCTAGTGGCTCCCCTTCCCCCCATTACCTGGGGCCCCCTCTGCCCCGCACCCCCAAGGTACCTGGTGTCCTTAGTGGCCACGAAGACAACAGGGTTGGGGGCATCAGCTGGGTTCAGCTTCTGACGCTTGACAGCTGGCTGGGCACTCGACCGCATCCCCGAGGTCATGGGCCGGCCATTGGCCGAAAACGGGACCCCGCTCCCTGCCACCTGCACCAATCACAGACCAGAGCCATCAGCTGGGCCTTACCACCACCTCTGCATGGACCCCACCCCCTACACCAATCACAGACCGGAGCCATCAGCTGAGCCCCACCCTCTGTTGGGACCCACTAACCTAACTCCCATGGGGTTGCCTGAGCAGCGTCTCCCCTGGGAAGGGGCTCTGGAGCGCAGGCAGGAAGTTCTGACAGCAAGCACCCACCCACGGGTGGGGACCCACCCAGGTCACTCATGCCATCCCTGCCCCCACCCCACAGTGTGTGTGTGTGTGTATGTGTGTGTGTATGTGTGTGTGGCACTCACACTGTCATACGCCCTCTTGCCCACGATGCCGGCCAGGCCCCGGTTCTGGCTCATTTGGTTCCGGTTTATGGGCGTCTTGGTGCCACGTGGCGTTTTTGGTTTCAGAGGGGCCTGCGCAGCTGGAAAACCAGACAGCACCATGAGGATCCCACAGCCTAGTTCACCGCCCTCCCCCATCCCCCACATCCTAACTCTCCATGCACACCCCCACCCCAATATATTAACCAAACACAGCCCTCCCCCACCACAATGCCCCACTGCACCCCCATGAGGATTCCTGCAGGGCTGCATGTCAAACTCCCCTTGGGCATTCCTTTCCTTGCATTAACTGGGGGGCTTGGGGATGGTGGTGTTCATAGGAATCCCCCTCTAAGTGTCTGAGCTCCACAAGCGAGATGGGAATCATTTGCCCAGCGGTGCCTGTTGGGGCCATGCCAGTGTCCTGCCCATGTTCCCTCTCTGCACACCTAAGGGTATGAAGGACGGTGTGGCCATGACCATCCCTCTGTTCCCTTGTGTGTGCCCCTGCATGGATCTCATCCTAGGTGACTGGCCAGCAGTCCCCCCTCCCAGGTGCCATCAGTGGCCCTGAACAATGATTGGAACATGGCCTTTCTGAACCTGGCTTCTGGGCTCAAAGGCCAGTCTGGGACACAGCTGTGGGCACAGGGCAGTGGGTTACTCCAACAGGAGGGTTCTTGAAACGTGCAGAGGAGGCAGCCAGACCTCTGGCTGAAAAAGCTGTGATACCTGGGGAGAGGGAACGCCTGCCATGTGATAACACTGGAATCCACTGGGGAAACCATTTAGATGGGCTCTGGGAAGAGACCACTTGTCCCTTAGTGGTGCCATTTAATGCAACCAAAAGGCGGGGAGACTGGTCCTTCTAGGTAAGAGATCAGGGCCCTAGAGATCTCTCCAGAGTGGAGCTGCTTCTTTTGCCCCAAGAGGAATTGTATTTAGGAAAGAAAATAGGGAAATTCACTCTCTGGATTCAGTGGGAATCTTAAAACAACTTTAGGACGTAGTCTTGCCACCACCTGATCTGGATGAAACATGGTATATTGGGGCAGTCAGCGGGCTTAGAGTTTGCCCACCTGCTTGGCTGATGGAATGGCCACCAGAAGAGCCACTTTGACAGTAACATGCTGAAGAGAACATGAGCCCTTCCAGGCCTTTATTTGGCTTTTTAACTGTTGGAGGAACAGTAGGGGAGAGAATACACCACATGACTGGACTGGGCTGGCATGCGCTAGCTGTTCCAAGGTGGACCTTGACCGAACTGATCTAAAGTCCACAGAGATTCAGATGCAGACAACAGTCAATCTTGTGACCAGGGCTTTCCAAAGAGCCATGGCTGCATGGAGCTCCCAGACTGAGAATCTTCTCCATTGTGAGAAGTTGGTTTTCCTTGTTGAGGGCTTTAGGCTTGGTAAAATCAGTCCTCAGACTTGCAATGAACAGGCTCTATCAGCAGCCCTTAGCCAGCTAACACAAGCAGGTAGTTAGATGTTTGCGTCCGGATGGAGAATCTGGCCACAATTCTGAGATACTATGTCAGGACAATCAGGTAGTGCTCTTGAAGGCAGAGGTGACGTTTAAATGAGATCCAGCAACTAGAGAGACATTTGTATGCAGTCTCATCTCTCCCAGAGACAATGGTTCCCCTATCTGAAGTTGGTCCATCCGAGCACCTCAGTCTGTCCCAGAAGTATCTGGGATTGAGGTCTTTGTTGGTGGAAGGATGGAGATGCAGAGCTTCTGTCCATCAGTTTAATGACGATGGTACGAATTGGGACAATGATGTGCATGTCTGTCTTGTAAGGCAATATACCAATCTGAGCCAGTCCTGTGCTGGGGGAGATGAAGCTTGGCTAGCAGCATCATGTCAGAGCAGCCTAAGAGTTGAGAACACATTTTCACCATGGCTGATTGATTTAATTTGATGTGGGAGGTCAAAGAGTTTAAGCCAGGACCACCATGAAAGCATCTAGTCTGACCTCCCGTATAGCACAGACTACTCAACCCCACCCCATTAACTCAGGCTATTGGGCTCAATAACCTGGATTAGACTAAGTATTACAGCCCTCTGGGGACTAAACTAGTATGTGCCACAGGCAGAGGCTGGGGGGAGCAAAGTGCACCACTGCTTGAGGCCCCTGCAATGGCCGACAATTGTCTGGGGAAATCTCTCCTCGGGAAGGTACACCACTGATGAACCGGGAGTCAATCAGAGCTACTATAAACCATCTGGGGTAGGATGATTTGCTGGAGTTTATCATCATCAAGACAGGAGAAATTCCAGAGGCCTGGAAGAGGGAAAATATAGTACCAATCTATAAAAAAGGGAATAAGGACAACCTGGGGAATTACAGACCACTCAGCATAACTTCAGTAGCCGGAAAGATAATGGAGCAAATAATTAAGCAATCAATTTGCAAACACCTAGAAGATAATAAGGTGATAAATTACAATCAGCATGGATTTGTCAAGAACAAATCCTGTCAAACCAACCTAATAGTTTTCTTTGACAGGGTAACAAGCCTTGTGGATAGTGAGGAAGCGGTAGATGCAATATATCTTGACTTTAGTAAGGCTTTTGATACTGTTGTGCGTGACCGTCTCATGAACAAACTAGGGAAATATAACCTAAATCAGGGGTCAGCAACCTTTCAGAAGTGGTGTGTCGAGTCTTCATTTACTCACTTTAATTTAAGGTTTCGCGTGCCAGTAATACATGTTAACGTTTTTTAGAAGGTCTCTCTCTATAAGTCTCTATATTATATAACTAAACTATTGTCGAATGTAAAGTAAACAAGGTTTTCAAAATGTTTAAGAAGCTTCATTCAAAATTAAATTAAAATGTTGATCTTACACCGCTGTCCCGCTCAGCCCGCTGCCGGCCTGGGGTTCCGTTCACCTAGGCCAGCAGCGGGCTGAGTGGGGCCTGCGGCTGGGACCCCAGCTGGCAAGGGGCCAGCAGCCAGAACCCCAGACCGGCAGTGGACTGAGTGGCTCAGCCCGCTGCCAGTCTGGGGTTCCGTCTGCCGGCTCCTGCCAGCCAGGGTCCCAGGTGCCGGCCCCGCTCAGCCCTCTGCCGGTCTGGGGTCCCGGCCCTGTCCACATAGAGTAGATACCTACCTTCTCCCTGGTTCTAGCCATTTCCTTCCTCTCTCTGCACTGAGATGAGGGTGGGAGTGTGCTGAGAACAGGGCTGGGGGTGAAGGAGCAGGCTGGGGGTTGGGGTGCAGGGTCTGGCCAGGAGCTAGAATGAGGGAGGGGCTCAGGGTTGGGGCAGGAGGTTTGGGTGTGGAGCGCTTACCTGGGCAGTTCCCATTTGGTTTGAGGGGTACGGGTGGGAATGGGGGTGCGTGCAGGAGCTCCCGTGTGGTGCTCAGGGTGGGGTGGGGATGTGGGGGGCGCAAGAGTCAGGGCAAGGGGCTGGGGTTGTGTGGGGGGGAGGGGGTGCAGGGGTCAGGGCAGAGGGCTGGGGGGGTGGGCTGGGGTTGTGGGGGTGCTACCAGCCCCCTGCCCTGAGTGACTCACGACAGGGGGCTGGAGGGGATATACTGATTCCACCCCCTTCCCCGAGGTCTCCAGAGCAGAGAACGCGCTGCGGCTCCGCTTCTCCCCCTCCATAGCAAGGGCTGTCAGCTGATTGGCGGCAGGGAGGAAGAGGAGGAGGGGCAGGAACCCAGCACACTGGGGGAAGAGGCGGGGGGAGGGGGAAGTTTGCCTGCCCTGCAAGGAGAGAGCAGTGGGCAGGGGGCGGAGAAGAGCGGGCCGGGCCGGGCAGGATTTTTAATGGCACACTGCTGTCTGCCGGGATCCCCGGCAGACAGCAGCGTGCCATTAAAAATTGGCTTACGTGCCATCTTTGGCACGTGTGCCATAGGTTGCCAACCCCTGACCTAAAATGGAGCTACTATAAGGTGGGTGCATAACCGGTTGGAAAACAGCTCCCAGAGAGTAGTTATCAGTGGTTCACAGTCAAGCTGGAAGGGCGTAACAAGAGGGGTCCTGCAGGGATCAGGTCTGGGTCCGGTTCTGTTCAATATCTTCATCAATGATTTAGATAATGGCATAGAGAGTACACTTATAAAGTTTGCACACAATACCAAGCTAGGAGGGGTTGCAAGTGCCTTCAACGATTGCACTGAAATTCAAAATGATCTGGACAACTGCTCTGAAGTACGTAGGATGAAATTCAATAAGGACAAATACAAAGTACTCCACTTAGGAAGGAACAATCAGTTGCACACATACAAAATGGGAAATGACTGCCTCGGAAGGAGTACTGCAGAAAGGGATCGGGGGGGGGGGGGGGGGTCATAGGTGATCATAAGCTAAATGTGAGTCAACAATGTAATATTGCAAAAAAGGAAAACATCCTTCTGGGATGTATTAGCAGGAGTGTTGTAAGCAAGACATAAGAAGTAACTGTTCCTCTCTACTCCATGCTCATAAGGCCTCAGCTGGAATACTGTATCCAGTTCTGGGCACCGCATTTCAGGAAACGTGGACAAACTGGAGAAAGTCCAGAGAAGAGCAACAAAAATGATTAAATGTCTAGAAAACATGACCTATGAGGGAAGACTGAAAAAATTAGGTTTGTTTAGTCTGGAGAAGACAGGGACGGACGGACATGATAACAGTGTTCAAGTACATAAAAGGTTGTTGCAAGGAGGAGGGAGGTAAATTGTTCTTGTTAACCTCGGAGGACAGGCCAAGAAGCAATGGGCTTAAATGGCAGCAAGGGAGGTTTAGGTTGGATATTAGGAAAAACTGCTTGGCAGGGTGGTTAAGCACTGAAACAAATTGCCTAGGGAGGCCGTAGAATCTCCATCATTGGAGATTTTTAAGAGCAGGTTAGACAAACACCTGTCAGGGATGGTCTAGTTATTACTTAGTCCTACCTTGAGTGCAGGGGACTGGACTAGATGACCTAGTAAATTCCCTTCCAGTTACTTCTATAAGGTCGAGTTTCTTGAACAGGCCAAGGACAGAATCTAGGGAGACTTCCTGATGGGGCTGCCTAGACATCCATGCTCTGTATCTTCAGATGCATGGCCGCCACCAGCTACTTTGTGAAGACTCTTGGTCCTCTGGAGAGACCAAAGGTCAGCACCTTGCAGTGATAATGGTTGTCCCCCTACTGTCAGTCAGAGGCACTTCCATAGCACAATCACTCTAGCCCACAGGAAGGGCGCATCCTGTAAGTCTGGAACCACAAACCAGCCTTGAGCCTGTAACGAAGGGATGAGGGATCTGAGTGTTGCCATCCAGGAAGGTGCATGTGTGTCTGTTCGGTCTTCTCAAGTTGAGGATGGGATGTGGACCCCCCTTTTTTCTTGGAATAAAGAACTATCAGGAGTAGAAATCTCTTCCCTGCTCCTAGGCAAAGCAGGGAGGCCACTTGCAATTGGTTTTCATGAGAAGGGTCTCTGGAGAGGGATAGGAAAGGGGGCAGAGACTGGAATGGGAGTACCCTGGGAGAGGACTTATTAGTACCCCTTGGTCAGTTATTACTCCACTCCACATCAGAGTGAATAAAGGGGGCATCCCAAGATAAGGTTGGGGAAAGCAGCTCTGGATTGTGACCCTGGACCTGTGTGTCGAACTGCTCCCTAGACAATGAAGTTAGGATGGCTAGTGGTGGACGAGAAAACCTAGGCTGTCACTGCAAGAAGACGGCTGTTCCGGCTTCCTTCGGGAGGCCGGGGTGCAAATGCCCAATGATCGCAGCAGGTCTCTGGAACCGTCCAGGGAATGTAGAGCATCGTAGTACAGGGGCTAAATATCTCTTGAACAGACGCTCTGAAATGGTGTTCTGCAACTCCTTTGGGATACTTGGTGCCTGTAGCCATGTGGTGACTGCCACAGCCATGGATCTAGCTGCATATCCAAAGCACCAACGGCTGCTTGGAGAGATGTTTGCACCAGTGACAGATGTTATTGCCTTTAGATACTGTCTATCCTCTTAAATTCTACTGATAAAGGGAGCTACTTTCTCCTAAGTTAGAGTCCAACTCAGAATAGTGCTTGGTAATTTGCTATCTGTACGTGGGGCAAGGCAGAGGAATAAGCTTTTCTACCCCAGAGAGGTCGACCTTTCTATCCGGGGTTTTGTCTTTCAGAGTAGACATCAGTGGACCACGTTGTGTGTCTCTCTCCTTCCGAGACCACCAGGGATCCAGGGACCAGGTGGGAGTAGAACTTCTCAGCTCCCTTCTGCAGAACTTGACCTCTCTTTTCTCTGTTTGCTTTGAAGTTTGGGTGAAGGTACCCAGGGGCTTCCAGAGATCTGTGGCTGGCTCCACTGTGCCCTTCCCAACTGGCATCACCATCCTGCCCAGAGCAGAATTGTCGAATAGTCTGGGGGATGAGGGGTCTTGGATCATTGAGGTCTCAGTTTCTAGGGCATCAGAGTCTGAGCAGTCTGCTCCTGAAATACTCTGTAGGCATCCAGAGCAGAGACTGCTGCATCAAGTGAGACAAAGAGGGATCTATAGGAGAGGTTGGGGACACTGCTCCTCAGTTTCAGGACCTGTCTCTCCCTCCTCTGCAGGATGTTCTTCCTCATCTCTAACCCTTCAAGCGTCTCACGGCCAAGGGATCTGGGTTGTCTCTCAAGGAGGCCTTGTAGTCAAAGCTGCAGGAGAGTGGAACATTCTCTGCTTGCCAGTGTGCTAGAGGGAGAGCCACTTCTGGAGGATTTTCAGAGCAGAGCCCAGTACTGCCACAGTGGAGAGCTGTAAGAGTGGGGCTGGTCAGACCACTGCCATGCAGGTGGGTGCCAGAGAACAGACCAGCGCTCTGAAACAAGTGGTGCTCACTGGAGAGGAACCCTTCTCAGAGCCCGGTATATGGGCAGGAGGAAGTGGTGTGGTCTGGAGAGGGAGAGGAGATTTCCTGTGACAGCAGCGTGACCTCTTGACCGGTGTGTCAGTACAGCTGTGGAAGACTGTTCTGTGTGTAGCATCCTTGGGACCAGAGAAGTAGCAACTCCCAACACCAGAAACTGTTGGAGTCTCTCACTGGTGCCAACAGTTCCAGTGCCGACAAATCTGTCATTTTAGTACCACACACGGGTGCTGGACCACTCAATTCCTTGTCACTTGCCCCTGGATTCTGAGAGGGAGGGAACCGAAGGCCAAGGACTTTTCTTAGGCCTCTCGGTACCTCCTGGTTCAGGGAAGGTAGATTGGTGCCTGGAGCCATGTGTGGTCTGGTGTTCTGGGCAATTCTGCCTCAGAAGGGAGGACATAGTACCAGTTGTCAGCACTGGAACAGCCAGGGATGCCAAGCTGACTTTTGGCAGCTGTGGCTGGCCCACTGGTACCCCCATTTCAGATTCCCCCCAATGGTACTGGTCTCAGGAGCTGCATCCCAGCTGCCAGCAGCACTGACTGCCAGGGACTTGTAGTGGAAGGTCTTACGTGGAGCCTGATACCCGTTCTTTTGGGTTCAAAGCACCCCCAACTGCTCCAGAAGGAAGCATTTCAGCCAAGTGTCCCTGATTATCTTGTTGACAAGAAGGACCAGTAGAGTGCACCAATCAGATACAGGTCTTGCCTAGGCAGACAGTTAAGGGCCATGTCCATGGGAAAGGGGAACACACACAGGATGGAAAGCCTGAGGGCCTTCAATCCACAAAGCACCGAAGAAAAATAAGGAACTTGGGAGGAGTGGGGAGGGGATCGCTGAGAAAACTAAGGGAAAAAAGCATTTAAGGGATTAACGTGACCTACCTACCACTAGGAAACATGCCAAACGCAGCAGGCAGCCACAGCCTGGCTCCATCTCACTGCCAGGGGCAGCAAGAGGAACTGAGGGACGGTTGCATCCACTCTGCCCTTTATGCCAGGGGCATACAGATGCACCTAGAGTGGGATCCTCAGACAAGCACTCAAAGACAGTGGAGCAACAGCCCTGTTCAAGTGGAGAGCAGCGCTGTCCGGTCAATGGGGTCTGAGGAGTTACCCCCATCCCAAGGGGGAAAGGGCTGGTGTGGGGCATGGGGAGCCAGGCAGGTATGGGGCTGCAGGCCTCAGTCCTCCCAAGCTGGGCTCTCCCTGCTGTGCCTAGAGCTCTGTGCCCAAGACCCTTACCCAGCTCCTTGACGATGGTGGCCAGTGGCAGCCGCACCAGGGGGTGAATCTTCAGGGGGGTCTTGGCTGCCTTGGGTAGCCGGATAGAGCCTATGGAAGGAAGCAGAGAGCAGGTGTGAGATGGGGGAGCCCATGATGTCCTCCCTCCCAGCCCTGCACACGTACACTCAGCCTTGATCGCGTTGGCATTGATAGGGGCATAGGGGCGCCGGGCAGCACGGCGTGGCTGCAGGATGTCGCGACACATGCGGCGGGCAATGCGGGTCAGCTTCGTGGTCTGCAGCAGGAAGGTCTGGCGGTTCTTGGCCAGCAGCTTGGCCCGGTTGGCGCTGGTTGTGTAGGGAGAAAGGCTCTGGGCTTCAGGCCTTGACATGTGGCCCCTGGAGTGCGGCTCCTGTGACACAGAAGGGTAGGTGGGTCAGGGCCCAGCATGGGACACTGGGAGAGCCTGGGGGCAGGGACACAACCCAGCACAGGTGAGACAGAGGAGTCCAAGGCTCAGTGCTGGCAGTTCCCAGATCTCACCCTGTGGGGTATGCACCCCCCTCGGACCACAAGGAATGAGGGCCTCCCCAGTGTAGCCTAACACCTCTGCCCCCCACACCCAGCCCCCAAAGCAGGCATTAACCATGGATGGCTGCACCCATCCCCATCCACTCCAGCAGGCATTACCGAGGCACTGCATGCAGCTCCCTGCATGCCTATGCCCCCAGGCAGGGATTGCCACAACACTATCAGTGTCCTGCATGCCCAGCCCCTGGGAGGTGTTACCGTGGTGCCATGCCCATGCCCCTCAGCAGGCATTACCGTGGCGCTGCGGGCGGCTCCCTCCAGCTGCGTCGGGGTCTTCAGCCCCCCGTATTTCTTCCAGTAGATCCAGCAGGAGGCACAAAGGCGGCACTGCATGTTGGGCGGGCCCCAGGCATACCACTGTGCTGACTGGGTGGCTGAGGGCGAGGAGAGACTGCAGCATTAGGGGAAGGGGACTCCACAGCTGAGCAACCCACTGGCAGGCAGGCCCAGGGACCCGTCCCCGTCTCCTGGGACAAGATCCATGGCAGCAGTCAGGGCCCTCCATCCCCAGGACTGGGCACAGACACCCCCACCCCTTGGAGCCCCACATCACCACTCACTGTGGCAGCTCTCGCAGGTCAGCCCCTTCTGGAAGCCAGCCCCGTTCATGCCAGGCTTGGAGCCCACCGAGATGATCTGATTGGGGTTAGGTTTAGTGCTGCCAGGGGAGAAGACATGATGTCACACCCAACTCCAGCTCCAGCCCCCCCCACCTAAGGGGAGGGCAGGTGGCCTGCTCTCCACAGCACATGGGACAGGCCCCTTTATCCCAGCCCCCCACTAGAAGGGGACATAGCCCCTCCCCCAGGCCTAACCTCCGGTCCTAGCTCCCCCACATGCTCACACTGGGGGCAGGGGGTGACCCCCCTCTCCCCCATGCTCACGCTCGGCTGAGGTGACCCCCCCGCCATACTTACTAGGTAGGGATGTAGACCTGCTTCAGTTTGCTGTCAGCTTCAGCTGCCTTCAACCTTTTCTGCAAACAGAGACACAGCCTAAGCAGGGGAGGAAACACGGCCCCATCACTCGCCCCCGGCAGGAGCAAGGCGCAGCCCCAGAGCCCCCCCACCTCCTGGGCCTAGCTCACCTGCTGGATGTAGCGGTCGGTGGTTTTCCACATGTAGTAGAACTGCACGATGCTGGCCAGGGACTTCCAGGGCAGCTGCAAGGGCCACAGAGGTGGTCAGACAGCACCAGGAAAGCCCCACACACCCAGCCCCAGGAGGCATGGGGTGGGAGGGAGACAGCAGTGCCGCAGCAAGCCCCGCCCACCCGAGCCAGTGCAGGATCAATCTCCAGGGCTCCCAGCCCCTCTCCTGGGTTCATATCCCCCCCAAGATGGAGCAGTCCAGTGCGGGTGCCTGGGAGGTTCTTACAACCCCCACAAAGGAGGGACTTAGAGCTGGTCCCAGGCGGATCCCTCCCCCCCATCCCCACTCACAAAGTCCTGTCGGATGTCATTGAAGTCCTTGCCGTACTTCTCTAGCGCCTCCTCAAAGAGCATGGCCTCTGAGGCTGACCACTCCTCCATCTCGTCACGGCACAACACTGGGCCCCCCTGGGGCACCAGCGTCGACATGGCCTTGGCCAGGTCATAGCCATTCCGCTGCAGCGTGTCCATGGCGTGGAACTGCAGGGAAGGGGGCTGTCAGCAGGCTGTTGCTCCTTGCTGCTGGGAGACACACAATGCCCGGAGCCACCACCCCAGCACCCCGTGAGAGGAGTGCAATGTTCCCCAGGGGTTACGTCTCTCAACCCTCTGAGCTGGGGGCAACCCAAGCCCCCCAGCTTTGAGTCAGGAGGGTTGAGGCAGCTCCAGAAGCCCCCGTAACATCCACTGAGTCACCTTGGGCTGTAGGGGCCCCGCCAGCAGCCAGTGGGGAGAGGGACACCCCACAAATGGACTGTAGAACTCAGACAACACACAGCCTGTTCCCTGCCCCGCATCTCCCTCTCACCAGCGTAATATCCCGGGAGGCGGCGGCTGCACTCATGTGCAGACTGGGCTGCCGGATGGAACTGCTGCAATCCAGAGCTCGAGCAAAGGTCCCGACGGCCCTGGGGAGGGACACAGGTTAACAACGACCCAGAGCCCAAGGGGGGCCCACATGAACCAAGAGACCCCCACCCCCCCCCCAGACCATTGAGTACCATGCCCCCCGTCTCCCCAGCTGGCGTCTCACCGAGCCACCACCAAGAATTGGTCGATCTGCCGGTCAGTCAGTGGGTTGTCGGGGTCCCAGACCTTCATCTCCATCTTCTGCTGGTTCCGATTGTCCGACTCGCCTGTGGGGAGGGGCCAGTCAGAAAAGACGATGCTGCATCTCTTCCCCCCTCCACCCTGAAAGAGGGGCAGGCAAGGCACACAGCTCCCCTAGGGCATTGAGGACCTCCCCCCGGGTCGCGGCTCCCCCAAAGAGCAAGGCTGACCTCCCCCAGGGGCACAGATCAGTCCAGGAGACACCCTCTCCCATCACCTTCAGCCAGCCGGTCAGGGATCTCAGCTTGGTACTTGCAGCCGACCCGGATCTCCCCCTGGTCGGCCAGAAGCGTCTTCTGGACAGGGTCAAAGACCAGCGAGTAGAAGAAGCAGTCCTGGGGGAGGGGCAGAGGGGTGAGGCAGGGCACCCCAGCAGACTGGCCTCCCCCAACCCTGCCCCACCCAGAAACAGCTCTTCCCATCCCCCACAAGAGAGAGCTCTGCCCTGGTTTCAACCCTTCTCACCTGCGGCCAGGTCCTCCTTCCTCCCTGCCCCCAACCCCTGACCAGTTCCAGGGGGCTGATCACAGCCCCTCAACCCATGCAGGCCAAGCCCCTCCACAGGCCCAGCTCCTCACCTCCTTCTCCAGGTACTGGCTGAGGATGTCAGTCTCGTTGAGCAGCGTGACGCTGCATTTCCCCCTGCAGGGACCAAGAACAGGGCACATCACAGGCTGGCCCCATGGCTCCCCATGCCCCGGATCGGGGCCCTGAGGGATCCCCACATCCCGCCGGACCCAGCAGCAGCAGCAGCACAGAGCCAGCCCTGAAGAGCTGCTGCTCCGGGCTCACACCCCTCCCTGTGCAGCGGGCCTGGTGCTGGGCCGCCCCAGAGGACACAGAGTCGGGAGATGGCAACAGGGAGGCACAAAACCCAGGATAAGGCCCCCCAGGCTGAGGAAGGCCCCTCCCACAGAAGAGCCCTAGCCCCTGTGCCCAGCAGAGCTCCCCCACGCACCGTATGTGGGTGGCTGGCAGTGACTCAAACTGGCGCGACAGGAAGAGTTCGCGATGCTTCAGCTGGTGCCGCTGCTGCTCGGACACCCCTGGCTGCTTCGACTCCTCCTCAAACTCGCCTGTGGCAGGACACGAGGGTCAGGGGCTCCCAGCCTCACCACCTCCCCCCCCCGACAGAGAGCCCCCAGCCCCACCACCGTCCCCTGACAGAGCGCCCCCACAGAGCCCCCCGCCACCCCTCCCCCGACGGAGAGCCCCCAGCCTCACCACTTCCCCCCCGACAGAGAGCTCCCACAGAGCCCCCAGCCCCACCACTGTCTCAGGAGCAAAGCCCTGCTGCTCCCATCACCCACTCTATCCCCTAGGAGCAGAGAGTATTGCCCTACCCCCGCATTCAGCCCCCAGGCTGAATCCTCCCCTTCCTACCACCTCCACAGCTTCACAGCACACCACCCTGCCAAGAACAGGGCAACCCCCAGGATTAACTGTCCCCTCCCTGCCGGGGAGCACCCATAACTCCCCCTGGAGCAGAGCACCTGCCTGGGGTTAACCCTTCCCGTGCTGAAAAGCAGAGTGTCCCCCCCTCCCCAATAACCCCTGGAACACAGCGCGGCCTTAGGTTAACCCCCGCCCCCTGTCCAAGAGCAGAATGCACCCCCCCCCCCCGAACCCTCCCCCCAGCAAAGCACGCTGCCCCCTATCCTCAGAGGCCCATCCCCCACTCCCCACAGCAGGAAGTGGCCAAGCTGCACCACCGCCAAAAAGCTCATTGTTCTCCCAGCCCCACTGTCTCCAGCACTTGGCAGCAGCCCAGTGAGGGACGGCACTGATTCCACCCCTGCTCATGTGTTCAGGAAGCCCTGTGGGGTGGGGGCAGGGTAGGTGGGGGCAGCCCCCTGGGACCCAGTCCCACTCCTCACCCACCCCACTGGGGCAGAGTCAAGGGTGGCCCCCACCGAACAGGCCCGGAAACCCCAAGCCCAGGCGAGCAGCTAGCACAGGCCCCAACCGGAAGAGCTCCCACGGCCTGTTAACCCTGCACTGCCCATGACCTCCATGCTGCACCAGCCTCATACATGAGGCGCTAGGGAGAGCTGGGCAAGTTCCACCCTCGGCACCTCTCACTCCAGACCCACAGTCCTCTGCTATGGCACCCCTCACCCACAGCTCTGCTGGTGCCCCTCACTCCCAATCTGCAGCCCCCTGCTACCCCAGCTCTGGGCTGGGAAATGAACTAACATACCCCAACACACACACACACACACACCCTAGGCTCGGTCTCCACAGTCGCATTTGCTAATTGTGTGTTTGACACCAGTGCTCTTGGGGAGAAAGGTCAAAGTCTTGGCACCTGCAAGACCCTTCACAGACCCTTGGGCACTGCCCAGTGCAGGGTGAATAGGCGTGAGACAAGGAGGAGGAGGATGTGGGACCCAGACTATACTGTGTGCTAGGGGGCTCATCACCCCAGAGACACTCCGTGTCCCAAACCACGAATGACAAGGATTAGTGCCACTCTTACCCAATGCCTGCAGCCTAGGCGGAGGGGAGGGAGGAGACGGGGCTGGGGAAGGAGCTGGCAGCTCTCCTAGCCAGGCAGGCAGGGAGCTGCCCAGGGAGGGGCAGGCGGGGCGGCCTTTCACCCACAAGCTCTAGGCGGCAGCAGATCTGCAGCATGTCTGCCCTGCATCATAAGCATGGGGCCATAATCTTCCCCCAACCAGCCCCACCCCACACATGCCCCACTGCCCCCCAATAGGCCACACACACACATCCCAATGGCCAAGACTCCTCAACTGAGACAAATCCACTGCTCCCCAACAACCCCATGCATGCTCCTACTACTTCATCCCCAAAGATAGACCCACCCTCTGCTAGCCTGAGACAGACCTAATAACCCCCCAAGATCTCTACCCCACTCCATGCACCCCCTGAGACAGACCCCCCAGAGGCCCCGGGCCTGCCAGCAGGGCTATGGGGATGGGCCCCAGCACTCACGAGCGTTGCTGTCAGCCAGGCTGTTGAGGCTGCTGGAGATATCCCGGCGCCGGAAGAGACACACCACCTTGGCCTCCACATTGCCATTGGCTGTCTGGGGATGAGAGCAGGATGCTGCCTGAGGGGAGGAGCTGGCACTGCTGTTCCCCTGGGAGTTGCTCCTCACCACCCCCATGCCCTGGACACACCACTCCCAGGTGGGGCACCGAGGCAACCGCCAGGTGATCCCACCTCCCTCCTGTACTTACAAATGGCAGGCTCAGAGAGGCTACGGTGCCCTCAGGTGCAACCTTGCAATCTGGCCAATGGGTCCCTCCTTAGAGAGGGGTATGGCTACAAATCCCCAAAGGTGGTGGGGGAGGGGGTCTGGCTGTGGCTCTCTGGTGTGAGAGGGGGTACGGATGTCTAGCTCTGGTCCTGCAGCCCGAGGGAGGTGGAGGGGGTGGGTCTCAGGTGCACAGCTGGTGGGGGGGAGCATACAGGTACTGGCTATGGTTCTGTGGCCCTAACGGGTGCGTGCAGAAGACGGTGTGGGGGGTGTCTCTGGGTGTGGTCCCATGGCCGCTGACCTTGTTGAGCTCCTCGATGCGCCGGACGAGGTAAGGGTTACTGGAGGAATTCTCAAAATAGACATAATCTGCAGAGAGAATTGAGACCAAAGCCGTCAGAGGGAAATCAGGAGAACAGGCAGGCACCCAGGAAGGACAGGCTGAACGCTCAGAGCCATCAAACGAGCCACCCGTCCCCACGGGGGCACACCACCACCTTCAGTCTCCACCCCAGTGTCACCTTCTCCCAATGGGGCATTCATCTCCTCCCCCATGGGGCTGCCTCACCTAGACTGCCCCAACTGTTTCATACTCGCCTGTCAAGCACCCTGTGTATCCATGGGGTTTCCTGCCCCCACCCTAAGCCAGGCCCTGAAACAGCAGTAGCCAGGCAGCCCCCAAAGGGGGAGTTCCTCTCCCAGTCTCCATCTCACCAGGCAGTACAGCAGCAGGCACCAACACATTCCTCCTATCCGCAGCCACTTGCCGACATGGGCAACATTGCCCAGGCTGCAGCATCCCAGAGCAGGGGGCAAGTTCCTACCCCACCCCCTGTAGCACCCAGACCCCCTCCCCCCCGCCACTCCCAGCCAGGCACCAGGCAGCACCCCCATGCTGGCACCACCTGCCAAACATCTGCATGGATAGGACCCAGACTAAGGGCAGCATTGCCAGTGCCTGGTGATAGGTTCCAGCCTGGAGCAGCAATAGCTAGGCCTGGGCAGCATTTACCAGGCTCGGGAGGTAGCTGAGCCACAGTGCCCAGGCAGTGGAGCAGCCAGGTACTGGTGTGGGCACAACGCTGCAAGGACAGGAGGAGACAGCCCCCCACCCCCACCCCTCAAAGTAGTACAACAACAAGAGGATCTCAGTGTGAGATCAGACCCCCCTCGTGGGACACACCCCAGAGTCAGCACAAGGGGAAGATAAAATAGAGCCATCAGGAAGGAGAGACCCTTCCCCCAAAGCGCCACTCCTCAAGTGCAGCACCAATGCCCCCAGGCTCCTCAGCACATGCTCAAACGCAGGGACCAGGGAACGGGTCTCCTAGGCAGCTCGGCCCCTGAAGTGCCCTAAATCAGATCCCCCAACCCCCTGACCTCCTCAACCAGATTCCACACAAGCCACCCCGAACTGCTCTAAAATGAGATGTTGCACAACTGTCCCCACCTCCCAACCCACTCCCCAACTGCTCCACACACGACCCCCATAACCAGACCCCCAAACTACCACACACAACGTCCCCCAACCAGGCCTCCCCCTCCCATAGCCCATAATCCACCCCCAACAGCCCCAAAACTACATACACCTCACCCAGCCCTCGAAACCCACCCTACACAACCCACGCCCCCAAACTGCCCCACACATAACCTGCCCCCTGGCCTCCCCACAACAAGATCCCCCCGGACTCTTCTCCCAAGCACCTCACACCCCACTTGGTCAACTGCTCCATGTACACCCCACAAAAACTCCTGACCACATATAAACACCTCACTGACCCCCATTCCCCAATTGCTCCCCCACCAGCCATACCCACAGCTCACCAAGTCCTGTACTCCATATAAACCAGCTCACTGCCCTGGACCCCCTATGGGCCCCACACCCGGTGAATTCCCTTACCCCATGTAACCAAACTTGCTGCCCCCTCAAGGATTCCCTCTACCCCATAACCTGCCAGCTCCCCCCACAACCTACCTCATCCCCAAATAACCAGCCCAACCCATCAGCCACAACCCCAAGTGCCCTATTTCCCCATAGTCCCTGAACTTCTTCACACCATGCCACCAGCTCACTACACCAGACTCCCCTGCCCCCACATAACTAGCCCATCATCCCTTACCCCCATTGTCCACCTCTCCCCCAACCTGATCCCCCCAACTGCCCCATGGCCTCCAGAGCCCGTGAACACCCCATACCTGATGAAACCACCTCCCTAACCCACAGCGCCCCCACCCTATAACAACCCCCCAACCCCCACATAACAAACCCGTTCCTCGCCACCCCCCACACAGCCTGTTCCCTGTGGGTCAGCCCCCTCCGCGACACAGGGGCGCAGCATGTGGGGGGAGAACAGCCTCTTCCTCTAGGGCACTAAGCGGGCATCCTCCCCCCACCGTCCATAACCCCCACCAGGACCTCCCAGGCCCCCCAATCCGCTAGTGCCAGGGACACACCGCCCCGTCCGGCCCCGCTTCCCCCCACTCTGACACCTCCGGCCCAGCCACTGCCCCGCAGCGCCACCCTCCTGGGGGCGCCCCAGCACCGCCCCGCTCCCTCAGCCCCGCGGCTTCCCACACTCACCGCCCAGCCCCCCCACGCCCCGCCCTCGGGCCCCCCACTGACGCCCCCCCGGCCCCGCACTCGGGCCCCCCACTGACGCCCCCCCCGGCCCCGTCCAGTTCAGCCCCGGCCCCAGACTCACCCCCCACCCGGTACATATTGGCCGCCATGGCCCCGCCGCGCAATGGGGGAAAGGGGGGGGGTTTCCGTCCGGCTCCGCTCGGGCCCTCGCTAGCCCCGCTCCCGGCCGCTCTTCATCTCCTCCCGCTTCGCCGCGCCGCCGCCGCCTCCTCCTCCTCACGCAAGGCCGGGGCCAGGCGGCTTCGGGCGCCTCCGGCCACGCTTCGGGGATCTCCGGGAAAGGATCGGGGAGGCTCGGAAATATCCGAGGCGACTTCGGGACGAAATCGGGTCTCTCCGGAAATGTTCGGCTCTTTCCGGAAACACCTGGAGAAGCTTCGGGCACCGCCGACGACAGCCTCCCGGCGATCGGGTCCTTCCGGCCACTGATTCCAGTCCTGATGGCCGAAGCCGGGCAGAACTTCGGGCCTTGCCGGAGACCTTCGGATAAATCCGGAGACTGCAGCATTCGGCTATTTCCGGACAGAGACTTCCCCGCTCGGGCCTTTCCGGACGGAGACCCCAGCGCAGGGTTTTTAACCTTTTCCTCTTCGATGGGCTCTGCAGCGAGGCTGCCCCTGAAACAAGGGGCAATTCCCAGCAGCCTCAACCGCATGAGGGTTATTTGCATACATGTACATATGCAAATTTACAGCTGTGCAGCCCAAAATAGTCACTAATTTACCCCTTACACCCAGGAATTCACTGACTGCAGGGGGATCCTGCATCCAAAGATGAGATGCAGCCACCTCTGGGGTGGGGCACTATTGCACTAATTCCAGTGTCCTGCCATGTAGGAATGACAGAGCCCCAGGAGAGAGGCGGAGATGTTCTCTCTGTATCTCACTAGACCTGGGATCCCTGAGGCTAAATCCCTTATTTCCCTCTCCCCCGACTCTGGAACCAAAGCCTCAGCACGCTCCCCCCTCCCCCACATCCTCAGGGCGGTGTTAACAGTGATCCCTGCACTGCAGCATCCTAACGCAGGCTAGCCCCACCCTCTGCTGCCCCTAGCATGCATTCCTCTCCCCCACCCCACTGCTGTGGCCCCTGCCCACAGCCTTATGCCCCCCACCCTGTACCGCTGCTGTGTACCTACTCCCCAACCCTGACAGGAAGGAGACAGGAGCCCAGCCCCTGATGCCAAGGCTTTATTGCTGCCTCTCACAGTATTCAGCATCTTGCTGCTCTGGCGCAGCCGGGAATGTAAACGAAGCGGGGAGAGCAGTGTCCTGCTTCTCCAGGCTTGGTCCCAGCATTGGGGTCAGCCCTCAGGCCCCTGGAGGGAGAGAGTGTCCCCAGGTGGACAGGCCCCATCGTACACATGTTCTGGGAACGGAGTGAGGGTAGATAAGGGACAGCCCCAGCCCTAAAGATGGGCTGCCTCCATTAACACCCACATGGTTCCCCTAACCCCATAAGTTCCCCTGCCAGACACCCCCCCCCGCCCCTCATGCAATGAGGACTTCAAGGCAAGAGCCCCAATCCCAGCACCCTCCCAGCTGAGCCCCTGGGCCCTGGTGGGGGAGCTGCCAACAGGCCCTCTGCCCTGCCCCACCACTCTGACCTGTGCTGGGCCCTGAGCAGAATCCAGGCCTGCCCCCCAGTGTTAATGAAGCAGGTCGCATTATTAGCACGCGTTAGTCCCAGGGGGTGGGGGAACCCTCTGGCTGGGCCTGGCTCGCTGGGATCCATGTGCCAGGGCTGTCCAGGCCCACAGGCAATGAGGCTTGGTCCCTGCAGTGTCTCCAGCTCAGGCGCAGCCCCCAGCCTCCTGGGAAGAGAGGGAGGCAGAGGAGAGCGAGCAGCTGTGGGGGAGGCTGCCCCCCAGCACCCGCCACTGGAAGATGCTGGTGTCCTTGCCCCCCAGTGAGACCAGGTGGCTGTCATCATTCGTGAAGCGCACATTAGTCACGTGGCTCCCGTGGCCCCCATACACGTGACTGGGCGCCTGCAAGAGAGAACAAGGGAGTGGGGTCAGGCGTGGGTGCTGTCAATGGTCTCCCACCCCACCCAGAACCTCCAGAGTGTTCCCCAACCCCCTGGTCAAGGCCCTTGGGCTCTGCCACTACCCCCAGGACCTCCCAGAACCACACTGATACCCCAGTTGAGACCCCCCCCCCACTCAGAACCCCCAGAGATACCCCATTCCCCTGCCCAAGATCCTACAGAGACTCCCTGATCCCCTGGGATGTCCCCCCATAGAGTCCCCAGTTCCCTGCCCAAGACCCCCTGGGCATCCCCACACCCCAAACCATCAGGGTAGTCCCCAGCCAATGGGTAGAGGGGCAGACAAAATCCCTAGTTAATCTTCCACCCTACCCCCTGCATGCCTCCTCTCACCTCGGCCGTGGGGTCAGGGGTTAATGCCACCCCACCAGTCTCATTTTGGCCCTGGCACAGGGGTTAACCCCCCCATCCCTGCCAGTCTCACCTTGGCCCTGGCACAGGGGTACTGGAACAGATGCACCTTGCAGAAGTCATCTGCCACAGCGACTACACGCTCGTTGTGGGAGCGGCACAGGGAGTTGATGTCTGTGCCATCCGAGCCGTCCGGCCACACGCCTGCATGGGAGAGACATGACAGCAAATGAAAGAAGTATGGGCTGGATGAATGGACTATAAGGTGGATAGAAAGCTGGCTAGATTGTCGGGCTCAACGGGTAGTGATCAATGGCTCCATGTCTAGTTGGCAGCCGGTGTCAAGTGGAGTGCCCCAAGGGTCGGTCCTCGGGTCGGTTTTGTTCAATATCTTCATAAATGATCTGGAGGATGGTGTGGATTGCACCCTCAGCAAGTTTGCAGATGACACTAAACTGGGAGGAGAGGTAGATACGCTGGAGGGTAGGGATAGGATACAGAGGGCCCTAGACAAATTGGAGGATTGGGCCAAAAGAAATCTGATGAGGTTCAACAAGGACAAGTGCAGAGTCCTGCACTTAGGATGGAAGAATCCAATGCACCGCTACAGACTAGGGACCGAATGGCTCAGCAGCAGTTCTGCAGAAAAGGACCTAGGGGTTACAGTGGACGAGAAGCTGGATATGAGTCAACAGTGTGCCCTTGTTGCCCAGGTGGCCAATGGCATTTTGGGATGTATAAGTAGGGGCATTGCCAGCAGATCGAGGGACGTGATCGTTCCCCGCTATTCAACACTGGTGAGGCCTCATCTGGAGTACTGTGTCCAGTTTTGGGCCCCACACTACAAGGATGTGGAAAAATTGGAAAGAGTCCAGCAGAGGGCAACAAAAATGATTAGGGGACTGGAACACATGACTTATGAGGAGAGGCTGAGGGAACTGGGGATGTTTAGTCTGCGGAACAGAAGAATGAGGGGGGATTTGACAGCTGCTTTCAACTACCTGAAAGGGGGTTCCAAAGCGGATGGATCTAGACTGTTCTCAGGTGGTAGCAGATGACAGAACAAGGAGTAATGGTCTCAAGTTGCAGTGGGGGAGATTTAGGTTGGATATTAGGAAAAACTTTTTCACTAGGAGGGTGGTGAAACACTGGAAGGCGTTACCTAGGGAGGTGGTGGAATCTCCTTCCTTAGATATTTTTAAGGTCAGGCTTGACAAAGCCCTGGCTGGGATGATTTAGTTGGGGATTGGTCCTGCTTTGAGCAGGGGGTTGGACTAGATGACCTCCTGAGGTCCCTTCCAACCCTGATATTCTATGATTCTATGACATGCTAGTGCTCCTTCCTGACCATGGCTCTCAGAGCCCCTGGGACCCCCTTTCTCCCCAGCTACATTCTTGTCTCTCCCTTCTCCCAGGGACCCTTCGTACCCCGACGCTCGCCCTCTCCCCCCATATCCCATGGGCCCCAACCCTCACCAAAAACGTGGAAGCCCAGCACGCAGGTGTACGACGCCCACTCCCGGTCGCGGCTCTCAAAGCGATTCCTCAACAGCTTGCAGCCGCCAGCCACATCCCCTGCAAACCGGGGAGAGACACGCGGGGTTAGGGTCCCACTGCAGAAACAGGCACTGCCACATGAGGGCACAGCTCCCAGCCACAGGTACCCAAGGAACGACACACACACTTGTCCCAGGGCACCAGAGCCACCTCCACCCATGACAGAAGCTTATGGAGCAGGCCCATGCACAACGAGGGCGACTCATGCCCAGGCACCAGAGTGACGGGCTCCTGAGCACCCCCATTCCCAGCACTCACAGTAGAGGATCTCGTAGTCTCCCGAGTTGGACATGATGAACTTGCTGTCCTTGGACCAGTCCAGGTGGGTGATGAAGCTAGAGTGTCCCTGGGCGGAGGGGGAAGAACAGGGGCATCAAAGCCAGTTACTCAAGGATCCCCCCAGCCCAGCCTCAGGCATCTCTCAAGGGGTCACAATCCAGGGGCCTGGAATCAGACACCCCCCTGGCTCCCAGGACCCGCCCCTCATCTCCCAGAGACCCTCTCCCCTTCCCTCCTCCACCTTTGGTCCAGTGACCTCCTCCACCATCCCAGTAGCCCCATCCCCCCGGCAGCCCTCTCTCCTTGGCACCCCCTCACCGTGCAGCGGCCGAAGCGGCTGTACTTGCGTTCCCCCTCCCCCACGCTGTAGATGTAGATGAAGTTGTCGTGGGAGCCGATGGCCAGGAACTCACCATCTGCACGGGGGAGAAAAGAGAGGTGGGAAGGGGCCACGTGGGGGGCAGCTGCAAAAGGGGGGTGGAGGAGGTGGTGGAAACAGAGCCATGGGGGATGGGGAGAAGGGGAAGAACTTGCTCTACAACGTGGGGAAGATGGAGTGGGAATGGGGCCATGGAGCGGTGGGAGACGGAGGGAGCCAGAGCTGCAGTGGGGGAGAAACCTGGTGGGAATGGGGCCTGCAGGGGAAGGGAGGGGGGTCTGACCTGGTGAATAGCGCACCACTGAGAGCTGCTCGTTCCCGTCTGAGCCCCCTGACAGCACCTGCCGTGTCTCTGTGTCCAGCACCAGCCACCTGGGGGGGCACAGGAGGGGGTCAGAGCTCCCGTGGCACCGGATGTGCAGACACAGAGAGAGGACCCCACCCCAGGGAGAAGGGGCAACAGAGGGGGGGTTTCCGACCCTGGGGGCAAACCCTTAACCCCAGGGGGCCAGATTCAGGGAGTGGGGGTCACAGCCCCAAATCTCAGGGTCCTGCTTGCAGGGCCACCAGTAGCCCCTCAACCCCTTTGGGTGCGACTCCAGTGCGGTGGGAAGGGCTTCCCCAGACCCCCTGAGGGGCCAGAATGGGGGCAATGCGGGGGCAGGGTGGAGAGAGAGTTACCGTCCAGTGTTGAGTCCTACAGCCACCACCCGGCCACTGGGGTGGAAATCAGCGCAGAGCCCGATCTCCTGGGGGGGAGAGACACCCTGTAAGGACCTTGACCCTCCTCCCACCCACCCCACCCCACCCCACCTCCTCAGGCAGTACCTCCAAGGTGAGGCTCCAGCCCATTGCATCCCCCATCCCCACCAGGGTGGTAACTCCAGGGGGAGGCTCCAGCCCACTGCGTTCCCCATCCCCCACAGGGTGGTACCTGCAGGGTGAGGCTCCAGGCTGCCGTGAACCCCCCCCCCATTCCCCCCAGGGCGGTACCTCCAGGGTGAGGCTCCAGGCCGCCGTGTGCTCCCCGCTGTCCCACATGCAGACCTGCCTGTCATGCCCGCAGGTGAGGAAGAGGCTCCGTGAGGGGTGGGTGGCCAAGCCCCACAGCTCGTCCGTGTGACCCTGCAACCAAGGAGAGCCTGACGGGGACAGGCGGGGACCTAGCTCACCCCGTTGTACGCTGCTGTCCATGACCTCAATCCCATCTCTCCCCCCCCCACTGCTCCCCAGTCCCCAACCCATTTGTCCCCCTTGCTTTCCCAAGCACCCCTCACCCTGCTGCACCCCCATACTCCTCCCCATGACCCCTCCCTTTCCCAAGCCCTCCCACAGCCCCTCAGTCTCTGTAGCCCCAAGGCTCCCCAGCTCCCCGCTCACCTGGATAATGGGGGTGAAGCCAGCAGCCAGACTGCCCCTGAGCAGCGCATTGCGCGTAGTCCCAACCAGCAGCTCAGCCCCGGGGCCCTCGACAATGGTGCGCACAGCCCCAAACTGCTCCGGGATCTGGGGGGCACAAGGGGCTGACTGAGCAGGGGTGGGGACAGCAGGAGCCACAGATCCCCCCACATGCTCACTGCAGATCCTGATCCCCACCCATGACTCCTACAGACCCCTTCCCCTCCGGCAGATCCCCCCTCCTCCTACCCACAGCCTCCTGCTGCACCCCGGACACGCCTCCGGCAGATCCTGAGCTCCTACCCATGACTTCTATAGTTTCCCAACCATGCCCCCCCACAGATCCCCAGCTCCTGCAGCCCCCTCATCAACCCTCCAAACACCCCCTGCCCACCCCTGCAGATCCGCCACCCGCACCCACTACAGCCCCCTCACTGACTCCTCAAACACCTCCTGCCCACTGTCAGAAAGTGGAGATTTTCCCTTGTTATGTTGTATGTGAGTTTTACTGTTGAGCCTATGTGAGTTTTACTGTTTTGCATGAATACTGTGTGTGCCTCAGTTTCCCTGTGTGCTGCACCAATACCTCGGTGGTGGGAATAGGGGTGTGTGACTTTGGCTGAGACCTCTGGGGCAGGTGAGGCTGCTCCAGCTGCCTGCACATATGACCAGTGCCCTTCATAACCGGAGACCCAGGAGGGGGATGCAACCAGGTGACTGCCCAGGAAGTGAGACAAAGAGGAGGAGGACCAATGGGGGTGTCTGAGGTCAGGTTGCTGGAAGCTGGCAGTCTGCCTGGGGGGACTGGACGGGGGGGAGTCTAGGGCTTCTGGTCCAAGACTCCCCAAGTTGGACCTGTCTGAAAGTCACTGATTTCTCTGCTAACAAATTCTGTGTTCCTGTCAACTAATAAACCTTCCGTTTTACTGGCTGGCTGAGAGTCCCATCTGACAGTGGAGTTGGGGTGCAGGGCCCTCTGGCTTCCTCAGGAGCCCCACCTGTGCAGACTTGCTGCGGGAAGCGCATGGTGTGGAAGGGGAAGCTAAATGCTCTGAGGTCAGACCCAGGAAGGTGGAAGTTGTGTAAGCTTCTTGCCCTGGAGACAGTCTGCTCAGAGAAAGGAGGCTCCCCCAGAGTCTTGGATGGCTTCATATGAAATAGTTCCAGAGCATTGCCCGGTGACTTCGTGACACCCACCCCCCCACCACTACAGACCCCTCTCCGATCCCCAAACACCTCCCCTGCTCCCCTGCCAACAGATCCTGCAGGCAAATCCCCATCCATCTCCATGTCCAACCGCAGATCCCCTTGCCCAACCCCTGCATACACCCCAACCCTCCCCACAGATCCCCCTGCCCATCCCCCCTCCAACACTGGCAGATTCTGACCCCACCCCTGCCTCCTACAATCCCCTGTGGATCCCCCATGCTCACCCTCACTCCAGTCCCATGCAGATGCCACCCCAAGGACCACTGCCCTGTTCCCGCTTTGGATCTGAGCCCATCGGACTTCCCCCTCACCTCCACCTCCTGAAGCAGGGCAAGGCTGGGGCTCCAGTGCACAAGGCGCCGGTCCTTCCCACCCCCACTCAGCACTGAGCCGTCGCGCCGCAAGCAGAGCGAGAAGATGCTGCCTTCGTGTGCCCGGGTCTGATGCCCGATTTGGTAGGTCTCTGCAATGGGGTGGTGGGGTCATTGCTGGGCCCTCTCCCCCTGACCCCTCCCAGCCCAGGGGGGTCCCTGCATCCCCTCCACTCCAGGTCCCCCCCACTCTCACCCCCCCCAGCCCAGGGGTCTGTGCAGGCCTCCCCCCAGCCCAGAGGTCCCTGCCCTCCAGCCCAGGGGTCTGTGCAGGCCTCCCCCCAGCCCAGGGGTCCCTGCCTCCAAGCCCAGGGGTCTGTGCAGGCCTCTCCCCAGCCCAGGGGTCCCTGCCTCCAAGCCCAGGGGTCTGTGCAGGCCTCTCCCCAGCCCAGGGGTCCCTGCCTCCAAGCCCAGGGGTCTGTGCAGGCCTCTCCCCAGCCCAGGGGTCCCTGCCTCCAAGCCCAGGGGTCTGTGCAGACCTCCCCCCAGCCCAGAGGTCCCTGCCCTCCAGCCCAGGGGTCTGTGCAGGTGTCCCCCCAGCCCAGGGGTCTGTGCAGCTGCAGCCCCCCCCCATCTCCCCAATACCTTTGGCGCCCTTGCCCAGTGTGCGGATATCGGCGGCCGTGCGTGCCCAGGTCAGGATATTCCCCTCTGAGTCCCCCGTCAGCACATCCCCATTGGCATCAAACAGAAAGCACTGGATGAACTTGGGCTTCTTGTACTTCTGGAAATGGGGGGGAGGAGAAAAGTGAATTGGGGGGGTGCTCTCGGGGCAGCCAGGCTCAACCCCTCACAGGCTGAGCCCAGAGTCCTTCCCCAGCCAGGTGCAGCACAGGCCCCTGACCCAGCTGAGAACTGCCCCCTCCAGCCAGCCCCCAGCCCCTCACCCCGAAGATGCCCTGCTTCTTGCTCAGGGTGCTGCCGCTCCAGGTCCAGAAGTAGACGTGGGATTTCCCACTGGTGATGAAGTTGCTGCTGTCCTGGGGGTTGAACTCCACTGTGAACACGGACTCGTTGGTGCTCTGGAGAGGGGAGAGAGGGGGCATGACAGGACAGGGGGCAACTGGAGGGACAGGGACATGTGGGGATTGTGGGTGCCCAGCAGGATTCTGTGTGGGGTCCCCAAGGGTGGGGATGGTGAGACCCCTCATTGCTCCTCTCCCACCAGTGGATGGCACCAGGGGCAGGGGGACGCCCATGGGCTGGGGGGGTCCCTTGCTGAGTTTTGGGTGGCACCTCTACCCCAGGGGAGTCCTCCTTCTGCTGCCAGCTCCATCCCCAGGGAAGGGAGATCGATGCACAGCCCAGACTCAGACCCTTGGCCTGGCCCAGGGTCCCTGCATGGTCGGCAGGGAAGCACAATGACCTCAGTTCCCCAAATATGTACAGGTTGCCATGGAGACAGCACCCAAAAAGCAGGAGCAGCACTGCAGCGTCACCCAGTGAAGGAGAGCGGGGGCTGCAGCCCGGACGCCTGGGTTCTCTTCCCAGCTCTGGGAGGGGAGAGGGAGCTAGTGGCTGAGAGCAGGGATGGGGGCTTGGAGTCAGGACTCCTGGGTTCTGTTCCCTGTGGTGTCCCCCCACCCCTGAAATGCTATGCAGCCTTGGGTCTGCCCCCGGCTCACCTTGATCTCGGCCTGCTTGGTGCCACGGGCACAGTCCCATACTGACAGCATGTGTTCGTTGGAGTCGTCCACCACGCACAGATAGGCCCCCTGGTCCTGCAGATGGCAGCCGGGAAGGACAGTTGCCAATGGGGGCTCCTCAAGAATGGAATATGGGGACACAGGGGCGTAGGGAACATGCAAAGGGATGTGGGGGGTCTGGATAGGGGACACAAATTCCCTCCCCCACCCCCTCCAAATTCCCCCCCCCAATTCCCCCTCCCCACCACGACTGCACAGCCCAGGCCCCCAGCACAGCCAGGGCTGACAAGGACTGGGAGGGGAAGGGGAATTGGGGGCACTCCAGCCGGGTTCACCTCCTGTCAGGCTGTCCTGAGGGAGTCCTGCCCCCCAAGAGCCCAAGGGGGCAAGGAAGGATCCAAGCTGAGGTGGGGCAATGGGACAGTGTGGGGCAGGAATCTGAGTTGGGGGTGGAGAAAGGGAGGGCAGGGTGACGGGAGACGTGAGGCAGGGAACCGAGGGGGGGCAGGGCTAGCGCTTGGACTCACAGCAGTGGAGAAGGCAAGGGAGCCAACGCCTCGCTCAAAGCTCCCCAGGCCAATCTGCTGCAGGGTGAGCAGCGTGGAGGAGTCCCAGATGTGCACGAAGGGCTGCAGGGGCTGCAAGAGAGGAGATGGGTCAGGACAGACACAGGAGTTGGGGGGTGTCAGGGACTTGGGGGGCAGGTCCCAGGAGGCAGGGCCTCGTGGACAGGGACCCTGTGGTAAGTCTGGCCTCCTGCACTGAGACCCCTGCTCTCCCCACCCTGCGGGGCCAGAGCCCAGGGTGTGGCAGGGTTTCTCACCCGGCTCTCCAGGAAGCTGGCTCAGTGGGACTCCCCTAAATCCCACTCTGGGACAGCCCTGCAGGATCCGTCCCCCCTCGGTGGGTACCTTGCCATCCTTGTCCACGCCAGCAGTCTGCCCTGTGGCCACACGCACTCTGTCAGGATGCACAGCCAGGCTGCAGGGGAGAGATGGGGGGAGGCGATTATTGGCTCAAAAACGCAGGGGCCACAGCCAGGGTGGAGAGACCAGCCTGGGACCCCCCCCGCCCCACGTGCCCTTGCCGCAGTGGGTGACCCCTGTGCCCTCGCCTGTGCCTCCACTTCAGTCCGTGCCCCCATGTACTCTCCCTCCGACAGAGCTGGTGCTCCCCAGCTGCTCTGTGCCCCAACGTACTCCCCATCTCCTGCAGTCAGGGCCCGCCAGGCCCCGGCCATCGCTCCACAGCCCGCCCCCCGGGCACGCCCCCGGCACTCTGCCGGTGCTGCCCCGTGCGCTCACCATCGCACGCAGTCAGTGTGGCGCAGGTAGTGGCGCTGGCTGCGGCGCTGGACGTGGTACAGCACCACCACACAGGCGATGAAGTAAACCAGCTCCCCTGAGGCCAGGACGTAGAGATTGGAGCGGCTGTCCCGGCCGCGGTACCCATAGCTGGGCGGGCCCGTCAAGGAGCACAGAGGGGAGCGAGGGGGCCAAGCCAGCCAGCCCCAGGGCTGGGGAAACAGAGGGACACAGTGCACCCTGTGGGGGCGGGGAGGCCAGGAGCACAGCGCCCTTTGGAGGGGGGACACAGCGCACCCTGAGGGTGGGGGGGCAGCACAGCGCTCTCTGGAGGGAGCAGGGGACATCGTGCTCTATGGGGAGCTGTGCTGCCTGGGGCAGGGCAGGTGCGGGCTGTGGGAGGGGGGCTTTGCCCGGCTGAAGGATACACCCAGTCGAGCTGTAGGTGCTCAGGGGGCAGCTCTGCACGCAGCTCCTCGTAGTGGGAGATGCCCGATGGGATGTACATGGTGATGGGCCGGCCCCGCAGGAACATCTTGATCGAGAGGCCCTCTGGGGGATAGCGGGGGTGGGAGGGAGACAGGTCACAGCCAGCACCATCCCCCAGGCCCATCCCATGCAGCCTCCCCATGCCCACCACATCCAACTCCCTGCCACATCCACCCACCCCATCCCCCAAAAGCACCCCCAGGCTCCACCCAACCCCCCCACACTCCATCCCGTGCACCAGTCCCACACGCTCGACCTCCCACAACACCATCCCCTGGGCTGCCCCCTCCACCCCGCAGGCACCCCGCCCCCAGGTACATCATCTCACAAGCCCCATCAAAAACATGCTTTGAGTCCCATCCCCCTGTGGCTCCAGCCACCCAGGGCAGCCTCCAATGCCTGTCCCAGCAGCCTCACCAAGGTTGTAGGTCCCACGCCGAGACCCCAAGGGCCCTGCAAGGAAACAGGGAGCGTCAAGAGATTTGGGGCCACGCGTGGCAGGACGAAGGACCAGGGCAAGGGGCTGAATTCCCCCCACACTTGCCCTCCCCACACTGCCCAGGGCACTGGCACCAGTGGAATGACACTCCCCGGGCACTGATCACCACTCAGCTTCCCCACAGCTCACCTGGGCTCAGGTTAGGGTCCTTCATCCGGCTAGAAGGGAAAAGCAGAGCATCAGCAGGGGGGGCTGCAGGGAGTGGGCTCTGGCTTTAACTGTGGGGAGTGGAGCAGGGGGAGCTCTATGCAGCAGAGTGTGTGTGAGGGTGGGGGGGCGTGTTCCAGAAGGCATCGTAGCAGGGGGCAGGGTGTGCATGGTGGGGGCTGTTCCCAGCAGGGATTGCTGTGGGGGGGGCAGGGTGTGCGTGGTGGGGGCTGTTCCCAGCAGGGATCGCTGTGGGGGGGGCAAGGTGTGCATGGGGAGGCCTGTTCCCAGCAGGGATCGCTGTGGAGGGCAGGGTGTGCGTGGGGAGGCCAGTTCCCAGCAGGGATCGCTGTGGAGGGCAGGGTGTGCGTGGGGAGGCCTGTTCCCAGCAGGGATCGCTGTGAGGCGGCAGGGTGTGCATGGGGAGGCCTGTTCCCAGCAGGGATCGCTGTGGAGGGCAGGGTGTGCATGGGGAGGCCAGTTCCCAGCAGGGATCGCTGTGGAGGGCAGGGTGTGCGTGGGGAGGCCTGTTCCCAGCAGGGATCGCTGCGGGGGGCAGGGTGTGCGTGAGGAGGCCTGTTCCCAGCAGGGATCGCTGCGGGGGGCAAGGTGTGCGTGGGGAGGCCTGTTCCCAGCAGGGATCGCTGCGGGGGGCAGGGTGTGCGTGGGGAGGCCTGTTCCCAGCAGGGATCGCTGCGGGGGGCAGGGTGTGCGTGGGGAGGCCTGTTCCCAGCAGGGATCGCTGCGGGGGGCAGGGTGTGCGTGGGGAGGCCTGTTCCCAGCAGGGATCGCTGCGGGGGGCAGGGTGTGCGTGGTGGGGGCTGTTCCCAGCAGGGATCGCTGCGGGGGGCAGGGTGTGCGTGGTGGGGGCTGTTCCCAGCAGGGATCGCTGCGGGGGGCAGGGTGTGCGTGGTGGGGGCTGTTCCCAGCAGGGATCGCTGCGGGGGGCAGGGTGTGCGTGGTGGGGGCTGTTCCCAGCAGGGATCGCGGCGGGGGGCAGGGTGTGCGTGGTGGGGGCTGTTCCCAGCAGGGATCGCGGCGGGGGGCAGGGTGTGCGTGGTGGGGGCTGTTCCCAGCAGGGATCGCGGCGGGGGGCAGGGTGTGCGTGGTGGGGGCTGTTCCCAGCAGGGATCGCTGCGGGGGGCAGGGTGTGCGTGGGGAGGCCTGTTCCCAGCAGGGATCGCTGCGGGAGGCAGGGTGTGCGTGGGAGGGCCTGTTCCCAGCAGGGATCGCTGCGGGGGGCAGGGTGTGCGTGGGGAGGCCTGTTCCCAGCAGGGATCGCTGCGGGGGGCAGGGTGTGCGTGGGGAGGCCTGTTCCCAGCAGGGATCGCTGCGGGGGGCAGGGTGTGCGTGGGGAGGCCTGTTCCCAGCAGGGATCGCTGCGGGGGGGCAGGGTGTGCGTGGGGAGGCCTGTTCCCAGCAGGGATCGCTGCGGGGGGGGCAGGGTGTGCGTGGGGAGGCCTGTTCCCAGCAGGGATCGCTGCGGGGGGGGCAGGGTGTGCGTGGGGAGGCCTGTTCCCAGCAGGGATCGCTGCGGGAGGCAGGGTGTGCGTGGGAGGGCCTGTTCCCAGCAGGGATCGCTGCGGGAGGCAGGGTGTGCGTGGGGAGGCCTGTTCCCAGCAGGGATCGCTGCGGGGGGCAGGGTGTGCGTGGGGAGGCCTGTTCCCAGCAGGGATCGCTGCGGGGGGCAGGGTGTGCGTGGGGAGGCCTGTTCCCAGCAGGATCGCTGCGGGGGGCAGGGTGTGCGTGGGGAGGCCTGTTCCCAGCAGGGATCGCTGCGGGGGGCAGGGTGTGCGTGGGGAGGCCTGTTCCCAGCAGGGATCGCTGCGGGGGGGGCAGGGTGTGCGTGGGGAGGCCTGTTCCCAGCAGGGATCGCTGCGGGGGGGCAGGGTGTGCGTGGGAAGGCCTGTTCCCAGCAGGGATCGCTGCGGGGGGGCAGGGTGTGCGTGGGAAGGCCTGTTCCCAGCAGGGATCGCTGCGGGGGGCAGGGTGTGCGTGGGAAGGCCTGTTCCCAGCAGGGATCGCTGCGGGGGGCAGGGTGTGCGTGGGAAGGCCTGTTCCCAGCAGGGATCGCTGCGGGGGGCAGGGTGTGCGTGGGGAGGCCTGTTCCCAGCAGGGATCGCTGCGGGGGGGGCAGGGTGTGCGTGGTGGGGGCTGTTTCCCAGCAGGGATCGCTGCGGGGGGGGCCGGGTGGGCGGGGTGGGGGCTGTTCCCAGCAGGGATCGCTGCGGGGGGGGCAGGGTGTGCGTGGTGGGGGCTGTTCCCAGCAGGGATCGCTGCGGGGGGGGGCAGGGTGTGCGTGGTGGGGGCTGTTCCCAGCAGGGATCGCTGCGGGGGGGGCAGGGTGTGCGTGGTGGGGGCTGTTCCCAGCAGGGATCGCTGCGGGGGGCAGGGTGTGCGTGGGGAGGCCTGTTCCCAGCAGGGATCGCTGCGGGGGGGGCAGGGTGTGCGTGGTGGGGGCTGTTCCCAGCAGGGATCGCTGCGGGGGGGGCAGGGTGTGCGTGGTGGGGGCTGTTCCCAGCAGGGATCGCTGCGGGGGGGGCAGGGTGTGCGTGGTGGGGGCTGTTCCCAGCAGGGATCGCTGCGGGGGGGGCAGGGTGTGCGTGGTGGGGGCTGTTCCCAGCAGGGATCGCTGCGGGGGGGGCAGGGTGTGCGTGGTGGGGGCTGTTCCCAGCAGGGATCGCTGCGGGGGGCAGGGTGTGCGTGGGAAGGCCTGTTCCCAGCAGGGATCGCTGCGGGGGGGGCAGGGTGTGCGTGGTGGGGGCTGTTCCCAGCAGGGATCGCTGCGGGGGGGGCAGGGTGTGCGTGGTGGGGGCTGTTCCCAGCAGGGATCGCTGCGGGGGGGGCAGGGTGTGCGTGAGGAGGCCTGTTCCCAGCAGGGATCGCTGCGGGGGGCAGGGTGTGCGTGGTGGGGGCTGTTCCCAGCAGGGATCGCTGCGGGGGGCAGGGTGTGCGTGGCAAGGCCTGTTCCCAGCAGGGATCGCTGCGGGGGGCAAGGTGTGCGTGGGGAGGCCTGTTCCCAGCAGGGATCGCTGCGGGGGGGCAGGGTGTGCGTGGTGGGGGCTGTTCCCAGCAGGGATCGCTGCGGGGGGCAGGGTGTGCGTGGGAAGGCCTGTTCCCAGCAGGGATCGCTGCGGGGGGCAGGGTGTGCGTGGGGAGGCCTGTTCCCAGCAGGGATCGCTGCGGGGGGCAGGGTGTGCGTGGGGAGGCCTGTTCCCAGCAGGGATCGCTGTGGGGGGCAGGGTGTGCGTGGTGGGAGCTATTCCCAGCAGGGATCGCCGCAGGGAGTGGGGGGCTGTTCCCAGCAAGGGGCACTGGTTCGGGGGGGTGTTGGAGTGACCCTAACTTCTCCAGGCTGCTGGAGCGCGTGAGCAGGTTGGCGGACGATGCTGCCTTCTTGCTAAGGCGCTGCCGGGCCTTGGCCTTGTCGGGCTTGTCGGAGGAGCTGTTCCTGCGCAGGCTGGTGGGAGAGGGAGCAGTCAGGTTAACTACATGCACTGGGTGGGGGTCAGCATGAGCCATCCCCCAGCTCCCCAAGGCCGGGGCACCCGCACATGAACTCCCTTTTCCCACATCAATCCACCCACGCCCCATCTCCGGCAAAGGGGAGAATGGGGCCCTTCGTTCAGCGATTCCCAATGAGGATCTCCCCACCCCAGCTCCCCTGTGGGGGGGGCCTAAGACACAGACAGCATCTGATTTTACCAGCCCCACAGTTCAGGCTGCACTGGGGGATGCGGCTGGACACATCAACTGGAAACAGAGCCCAGGAATCCTGGTTCCCAGACAGCTTCCTTCACCCCCCACCTTCTGGCCCCTGTAAACACACACTCACCTACTAGAGCCCAATCCCCACTCAGAGCCCTGCCTCCCAGACATCTGCTCTAACCACTAGATCCCACTCCCCTCCGAGAGCTGACAATCGAGCCCAGGTGTCCTGGTGTCCCCTCCGTCCCCCACTCACAGCTCTTTCCTGGTGCCTTTCAGGGCATGGACCGCTGGCACCGGGGAGGCTGTGGCACTGCTGCTGCTGCTCCCCTCGGATGGGGGCTCCGGGGATAGCATCTCCTCCCTGTGGAGCTGACTCTCAGGGGGCTGGCTGCCATTTGCACTGCCCTGGAGTGGGGCGGCTGCTTCACAGTCATGGGGAGGCTCGGAGGAGTCCTGGGGGGGCCCTGCTCCCAGTATGTCAGGGGCTGAGGCTGGCTGGGCCAGGCCTAGTGGACTGTGAGGCATCCCCAGGGCATTTGGCTCTTCTGACTCAACCCCGATCCCTGGAGGGCTCCAGCCCCACTTCACGCCCAACAGGGCCGACTCATCAGTCTGGGTCCCGGTGCTGATGGGGGCTCCCGGTGGGCGCCCTGCACCCAACTCCTCATGGCACACGACTCCCGATGCGAGCACTGGGCTGTGAACCAAAGCACCACAGCATGGGCTGAGAGAACGCCCCATGGGGTGGGAGACCCCTCAAGTGCCCACCTCACCCCCCTCAACCTGACCACACTGCCCTCCCCAAAACCTCTTACCCTCCAATTCCCCAGACCTGACCCCATGGCCTCTGCCTACTGTCTCCCCAAAAACACCCCCACTGCCCCACATTCCCTCTTCACTCCCATCTGGGGGGGCTTGCCCTGGGGTCCCCTCCCCAGAACCTGGCACTCCCTCCCCCCTCAGTACTGATCCTGAACCTCAGGGTCATGCCTGCCTCATGGCCCTGGCTCTGGCCCTGGCTCTGGCCCTGGCCCCAGCCCCCTCCCTGTCCCTGGTCCAGAAGTCCCTGGGGTCCCTGCGCCAGGGTGGGGGCACAGCCTGGGTGATACCTGCAGCTGGCGGTCAGTGGGATCCAGGATGTCCCATGGCCCAGCGAAGGATCCAGGAACAGCCGGGTGTCCGGGACAGCATCATTCGCTGCAGGGAAATGATAGAGAAATATCAGCCCCATGGGAAACTCCAACTCCCCAGATGGCACTAATGCTGCCCTCCACAGTGCCCTGACTGCTCCTGCCCTGGGCCCTACAGCGCCCTCTTCTGGGAGAGCCTGGGGCTGGAGTAACCTAGAGCTCTGCCCACAGCCAGCACTCCTGCCCTGCTCCCTGCAGCGCCTCCTGCTAGACTCCTATCCCAGTTCCTGTGTGTCCCACCTGCCAGTAGCTGCTGCGTGAGGAGTGGGATCTGCTGGTCGTAGAGGCTGAGTCTCCGCAGCGCATCAGCCAGTGCCGATTTCACCAGCGTCAGCTCCTCCTCCTGGCTCTGCAGCCGGAGCTCCAGACTGGCCAACCGGTCGGGGCGCAGGGCTGAGATGGTCTCATCTAGCAGGGGCAGCATCAGAATTGTTAGCTCCAGCCACTTGGGCAGGTTCCTGCCCCCCAAACCAGGTCCCCTGCTCTAACCACTAGACCCAATGCCCCTCCCAGAGTGGGGACAGAACCCAGGAGTCCTGACCCACAGCCCCCTGCTGCTCTAACTCGCTAGACTCCATGCAATTCCCAGAGCTGGGGATAGAACCCAGGAGTCCTGACTTACAAGCCCCTGCTCTAACCACTAGACCCCACTCCCCTCCCAGAGCAGGGACAGAACCCAGAAGTCCTGGCTCCCAACCCCCCTCCTCTAACCTCCTCACATGGAATGGAGCCCCGAAGACCCCTAACACCCAATCCCGAGAGACGGGGAAGCTGACGCCAGGGAGAAGGGGCTGGACACCGCCTGCTCACTGGGGCCACTCCCCACCCCGACACCGCCTGCTGCATGGGGCGAGGACCAGAGCCCTACTTCTACCCAGGCCAGCCCCAGCGGATGAGTCCCCACAAGGAGGATTGAGGAGGAACAGGAAGCCCAGGCTGAAAAGGGCTGGGGGCTCTGTGCAGGGCTAGAGGGAATGGGATCCTGCCCCAGAGGGTACCCCCCCACACACACACACACTTGGGCAGCTCTCTGAGCAGACTGCAGCATGATAGGCTGATGACATCCACCCCCACTGCCCCACACCCCCAGCCCTGGACAGGCCCTGCTTTGTCCCCAGGGAGCTGCAGCCCCAGCCAAACACAAAGCTGCTTTCTCAATGGCATTTACAGCTCCCCGCCAGGCGCCCGCCTGACAGCCCAGCCCCAGCCAGAGAGGGGAGGGCAACTGTGGGGGGGGGGGGGAAGCCTGGCAAGATGCTGATCAGGAAAGCCAGGAGTTGGGCAGGCCAAGCACCAGACAGGGAGGGGCTGGGCACACTTGGCTGGGCTGGGCACCACGGGACCCCATCATTTCCCTTCCAGAGCTGGGCTAGAACCCAAGAACTCTGGCTCCCAGCCTCCCTTGTTCTAACCACTAGCCTCCAGCCCCCTCAGAGCTGAGGCTAGAACCCAGGCATCCTTGGCCCATCCTGTGCCTTACACCACAAAGTTGCTTTTTCTCGCAGTTCCTCACAGGAAGCCGCACCCCCCTGCAGGGAAACACGTTGGGTGACATTTTTGGGTGAGGTGCTCAGCTTGGCATTAACCCTTTGGGGCCTGGTGCTCCCTTGCCAGCTGCAGGGGGGAGATGTAGGACTGGGTGCTGGAGAATGGGGCTGCTGCCCTGGGGGTCTCCCAGCACTCTGATCCCGCTCAGTTCTGCAGTCTCTGGGCCCATGGTAGCTTCCTCCCTGCTCTGGGTGCAGGGAGGGGGAAGAGGAGGGCAGTGCCCGGGGGCTTTGCCTAGGCACTAAGCATGGCTGGGGTGGAGGTCTTCTGGCTGGGGACATGGGGAAGATGGGCTCAGCCACCCAAACCCTGGAGAGAGGCCCATGGGGAGTAGGGGCCCAGCCTGGGGGATAGACCCAAAGAAGAAGAAGAGGTCAGCTTGGGAGATGGGTCCAGGGGCAGGCCTCGGGAATAGGCCTGGAGCCAGTGGGGGCAGGCCTGGAGGAGTGTGGGGCTGAGCTGGGTGCTTTCCCATTTCCTGGCTTCCCTCCACCACCGCACATTTGTCTACATGGGCTTGGATCTGGTGCCATCAGTAGGACAAGCTGGGTCTGGGGAGATGGGATGGGGGTGGGGGTGGGCCCTGAGTTTGTGAATCCAACATCCAACACCCCGGCCAACAAAGCCCCTGAACCCAGCCCTCAGCCCTGGTCCTGCCCCACTGGGGTCGCACCTCCTAGGGGTTCTGTTCCCTGGACACGGGGACTGCCCAAGGGTGCTGGAACAATTTTTATAGTGGGGGTGCTGACAGTGCAAACCATGGAAACCAGGTCTTTGGTGTTTGTTATTACTACTTCAAGCACCCACAGCCCACCTAGTTCCACCACCACTGGGACATGGGCCGAGGGGGGAGGGCGGGGTGGGGGAGGTCTTCTGCCCCCCCCCCCCATGTGCCTATGCGATCTGTGCTACAACATGAACCCCAGCAGGGACTGGCTAGAGCTGGAGATGGGGACAAAGGGACCTGTTAGTTTCTGTGCCCCTGATGGGCAGACCCAGGCTAGACAGAGCTCCCCCCCGTCAGGACCCAAGTCCCTGGCCCTCTGCACATAAGGAGCGGGAGCGGGGTGGGGTTGAGGAAGCAGCTGCCAGTGTGAGGTGGGGCAGGACGCCAGGACTGATGGGACCTTTGGACCCAGTGCATGATGCTACCCAACACTGCAGGGACCTTTGGACTTGGAGTGTGGGGCAGGCCAGCCCCAGGCGAGGAGCCCCACCAGCCTGGTGGTCCAATGGCAGGGGAGCCCTGTAAAGCAGCAGAGTTGGGGGAGGAGCCCGGACAGACACCACCTGAACTCCCTCCTCTGATCCCCCTAGTTCTGACCAGTGACCTGACACCCCGCTCTCCAGTCTTTCCCCCTCCCCCATGTCTCTGGGCTGGGTTGCCTTGGCGCTGGCTGTTGCAATATCTGGGCCAAAGCAGTGGCTTCCTCCTGGCTTCAGGATGGAGAGGAAGCCCTGATGCTTCCAGGCAGTAGTAGGGGTGCTATGGGGAGCCAACAATCCTGCAGAGAGGGGGCACACAGCCCCACTGCAGACACTAGGCCAGCCTGTCCAGAGATGGAAGGAGGCCAACTTTGCAGTTAAGGGACTGGACTGGGAGCCAGGCTGCCTGGGTTCTATCCCCAGCTTCGGGACAGGGGGGTATTGTGGGTTGGAGGGGCACTAGGAACCAAGACTCTTGGATTTATTCCCAGCTCTGGGTGTGTCCCTAGGGATCTTTCTGAGCCTCAGTTCCCCCATCTGTGAAATGGATAAAGCTATGGCTGAGTCACTGTGGAGAGAAAGGTGCAATGGGGCAGGGTGGTTTGGCAGGTTGGGAGTATTTGGGGGGGCATCAGAGAGAAGGGGACCGCAAAACAGGAATTTCAAACTCTGTCCTAGGAGGAAAAGCTTCCCACTCCCCCCCAGCACAACATGCACCCCCACACACACACAACCCCTGCCTTCTTGTACACACCCTCCCGCACCCAATACACCCTCCCCCACCCAGCCCACTCCCCTCCACACACAGTGCCCCCAATAACTGAGCCCCCACCCCCTTCCCAGGCAGTGCATTCTCCTCCACACAGACCATCTACACAAAGTACAACCCCTTTCCAGACACCCTCAAGTACCCTCCATGCAGCCAACACCCCCACCCCTCTGCAAACACAGAGCACCCTCCGGCTGACCAATATCCCCTGCACCCCCACAATACACCCCATAGACCCCAAAACACCTGCATCCCCCTTCCCCAGGCCATGCTCTCCCCATAACACCCCCCAAACATACCCCCTTCTCATGGACCCCCAAACACTTGCATCCCCACCCCGACCCCATGCACACATTGCACCCCCACATAACGCACCCCCACACCCTCCCCATGTACCCCAACACGCCCCCGCCCCGCCAGGCCCCCGGCTCCCACCCGCACAGCGCCCCCTCCAGCCCCCGATCCGCTAGCGGGCCCCGGGCGGAACACGGGCCCCGGGCGGTCTGGAGCGCGGGGGAGCCGCGCCTGGGAGCTGGCACCTCGGGCCGCCCCGGGCCCCAGCCCTTTGGCCAGGCCCCCCGCACTCACCCGCGGGGCTGTGGTTCGAGCACCGGTCCATCGCGCCGCGGGCCATGCGCCCCTGGCGCCCCGACTCGCCGTGTGAGCGCCAGGGAGGCAGCGAGCGCTGGGGCCGCTGCTCCCCCACCCCAGGAAGCGGCGCGCCGTGTCATTTCCCCTTCGCAGCCCGGGCCCGATCCCGATGTGACTCCGGATTCGCCCGGCTCGGGGCAGGCAGGGGGGTTAACGCTTCGCTGCCCGGAGCCGCGAGCGACTCCAGCGACAAACCCGGAGGCGAGAGTTGTGGGAGGAAGGGCCCAGGAACTGAGAGCACCCAAAGGCGAAAGGACACCCAGAGAGACAGGGCATGGTGGGGAACGGAAGGGGACCCAGGCGTCCTGGCTCCCTGTACCCTCTACCACGAGACCCCAAGCCATTCCTTTCCCGGAGCAGAGGCTAGAACCCAGGAGTCCTAGCTCACAACCCCCACCCACTCACACACAAACTAGACCCCACTCGCCTCTCAGAACTAGGGGACAGAACCCAGGTGCATTGGCTCCTAGCACTCACCACCTCCAACCACTAGACCCCACTCCCCACCTAGAGGCTGGGATTAAATTTAGTCTCCCGGCTCCCAAGCCCACCGCCACCACACACACAGTAACTACTAGACACAGATCACTCTCCTCCCCACGCCAGAAAATTAACCCAGGAGTCCAGGCGCCCAGCCTCCTGCTCTAACCACTAGACCCTACTCCCCTCCCTGAGCCCGGGATAGAATCCAGGAACCCTGACTCCCAGCCCTCTTAACAGGGTGCGGGGTGACACTGAATGGGAGGGAGCCCCCCACATGTGGGATGCACTGGATCACCTGGGCACGGATAGTAATGTCCCATCCACCTCTGGATTGGAGGAGCCAAGGGCTGGGGGCAGTGGCAGTGCTAGCCCACTTGGGGCCCTAGGCAGGAATATTCTCCTCCCCCCAACACTAAAACAGGCAAGTTCTTATAATAAAAACCGAATGGGGGGGCCCTTGAGCTGCTGAGGGCCCTAAGGAATTGCTTCAGCTGCTTACGCCTAGCACTGGCTCTGGCTGGGGGGCGGGGTCTGTGTGGAGGGTCTCTGCAGCCAGAATCTGGTGGGGCTGGGGGCAGGGTCCTGGCAGGGGGGCTCTGCAGCCAGTATCTGGAGCTGGCTGGTTTGTAGTCAGGCTGGGCAGGCAGCCCTGGGAGGTGGAAAATCCCGGGCTGGAGCAAGTGGCTCCTGTTTTCCTTGGCCCCCACAGCGCTGACGTTGCATTGCCAGGGCCTGGTTGCCAGGACACGCAGTCACCCAGCCTGGTCCAGGGGCCACGGGTACCACTGGGTAGAAGAGTCAGTCAGCTACCCCCAGTGGGATCCGGGGCACTACGACTGGGATGCACAGTCCCAGCCACCCCCAGCGCCCAGGATCCATGACCCGGGGCACAAGTGCCAGGATTCAACCTCCAGCCCCACCCAGGGCATTAGTGGCAGGATTCACACCCCCAGTGGGATCTGCACCACAGGACACTAGCACCAGAGATTCACAATCCCAACCCCCCTCCCCCTCACACACAGAGCTGGGATCCACTAGCACCAGGATTCCCACCCTTAGCTTCCTTCAGTGGGATCTGTGCCCCAGGGCAGTGACTCTCAGCCTTTCCTACTGTCCCCCTTGCAGGAGTTTGATTTGTCTTGCGTACCCCAAGTTTCACCTCACTTAAAAACTACATGCTTTCATAATCAGACATAAAAATACAGAAGTGTCACAGCTCACTGTTACTTTCCCATTTTTACCATATAAGTATGTGGTATACAGCATTGGAATAAACTGATTGGATATAAATATTGTACTTACGTTTAAGTGTGATACTTTAGCCTGTTTTTCACTTGCCAGCCTTGTCTGATGCCTGAGCCCCACTGCCCAGGGCTGAAGGATGGAACTTAGCTTTGTGGGGCCCCAAGCAATTGCCCTGCTTGTTATCCCCTAATACCAGTCCTGCACTTGTTACCCCCTGAACCTGTCCTGTGGCCCTCCTGAGGGTCACCACCCCCAGGTAGAGAACACAGATCTAGATGAGTTGATGTACCCCCTGGACCTAGATGAGTTGATGTACCCCCAGGGGTTTGTGTACCCCTGGTTGAGAACCACTGCCCCAGGACACTAGCAACCCCCAGACCCTCCTACTGTGATCCATGCCCCAGGGCACTAGCAATAGGATTCACACCCCCAGATTCCCCCCCACACACCCCACTGGAATCCATGCCCCAGGGCACTAGTGCCAGGATTCTGGCATCTGCACCCCAGGGCACTAGTGTCAGGATTCACACTCCCATCACCCCACCCAGCACAATGTGGTGAGAGGGGACAGAGACACCCTGTTGACACCCCCCTCCCCCAGGGCTGCAATGGTACCTGGCTTCTATTTCAGTGTGTCTAGCTCCCCTGTATGGCACGAGGCAGGCATCGCGCTGCAGCCCTCACACCCTGACATCCTGGGGGTCCCAGGGAGACTGGCCAGAACAGGGCTGGGTGCCAGGCTGAGCTGGACAGACAGGCCCCTGGTTCCAGGCACGGGACAGAACTGGGCATGGGTGCTCGGGACAGCACTGCCCAACCACACCATAGTACATGTGACCCTGGCTCCTGGCCCAGGGGTGCCTAACTTCTGACACACACAGCTTGTGGAGGGAGGGGAAATCTCATACTGGGGAGAGATGGGGGAGCTGAGTGTGTGTGACATGGGTCTATATGGGGGGGGTTAAATGGGCACCTGTGTGTTTGTGATATGGAGGGAGATGTGGGGTCTGTGTGTGTGATGTGGGGGTCTGTGTGTATTATATGGAGGAGATGAGGGGTCTGGGTATGTGATGTGGGGGAGATGGGAGAGATGGGTGTATGATGAGGAGGAGACGGGTCTGTGTGTGTGATGTGGGGGAGACAAGGGGTCTGTGTGTGTGATGAGGGAGAGATGGGGGGTCTGTGTGTGAGGTGGGGAGAGATGGGGGTCTTTGTGTGTGATATGAGGGAGATGGGGGGTCTGTATGTGTGATGAGGGGGAGATGAGGGGTCTGTGTGTGTGATGAGGCAGAGATGGGGGGTCTGTGTGTGATATGCAGGGAGATGCGGGCATCTGTGTGTGTGATGAGGGGGAGATTGGGGGTCTGTGTGTGTGATGGGGGGAGATGGGGGTCTGTGTGTGTGATGTGTAGGAAGGTGGGGGAGGGGTTTGTGTGTGTGATATGGGGGAGATCGTGGATCTGCGTGTGGTGATGAGCAGGGAGTCGAGGGGTGGGAGTGGGAAATGGGGGTGGTGTCTGTGATTTGGGCCTGGAAGGCCCAGAGCCCACGATCTCACTTGGACCCAACATCCCATTCCCCCAGCCCCGCTCTCCCTCTGAGTCAGGGCAAATTTCCCCCAGCAGGCCCCAAACCACGCTATGGGTCCCGTGGGTGGCTGCTCCCGCTGCGGCTGCTCCCACTTCCTGCCCCCCCCACCAGTGTCACCGTCAGGACCAGGCTCTCTCCGACAGGGGTGATTCAACTGGAAACCCAGCGCCCTGCCGAGCCAGTCAGAGTGTGCCTGCCGGGCAGGTGGGGGTGGAAGCAGGGCTGGGAGCAGGGGAAGAGGATCGGGGTTAGGTGGGGCGTGGCAGGGCCCTGATCCCACCGTCAGACCCTTCCTCACCCACCAGGCCAGTCCTGCATCCCAGGTTCCTGACCTGGGCCTCCTTCCCCGCATCTGGGGAGCTGAGCCCCGCACCCCCTTAAAGGCCCAGCTCACCCTGTGAGGTGGGAGAGATGGGGATAGGCACAGGATCAGAACTGGGGGAGGGGGTGGATTGGTGCAGGATGGAGGTTTGCTGATGGGGAGTGGGGCAGGCATCTCTAGCAGAGCCCCAGGCAGGCACCGGGAGGTGGGGAGAGGCTGCGGCTGCACTGTAAGCTGTGGTTACTGTACAGGAAGCCGGGACGCCCCACGATGTAGGTCAGAGCCACAGCACTGGTACATGAAGGGTTAACTCTCCCAGACCAAGGGGATGCTCAGTGTGAGACTGGGAGCCCCTGCTGCCCCCCTTGCAGCCCCTACAACCTCCCAGCCAGGATCGGGGATGGGGCCCTGCTGTAGACAGCGGAGAATCCAGCAGCCTCAATTCAAACCTGTGTGTGAGATGCTGCCCTGCCAGTGCCCCTTAGTCCTGACCCGCAGCCCCTGCTAGCCCAGCCCTGGGCTCCCCCCAAGCTCTGCAGGTGCCTCTCAGTCCTGACCCGCAGCCCCTGCTAGCCCAGCCCTGGGCTCCCCACTCAGCTCTGCCAGTGCCCCTTAGTCCCAGTCAGCAGCTGGGAGGGGGAGCTGCCCCTGGACTGGGTGAGATGGAGATTTCAGAAATGGCCCACCTCTCATGACAGGTTCACACTGATCCCGGGGAGCGGGGGTGGGGGTGGGGGCGGGAGTGTCCTGATGTGCCTCTGATGTACTGAGCCCCGTAAGGAACCCAGCCTAGGATCCCCGCCTGCTCCCCAGGGAGCCAGAGACATGACTGCTCCCTGCACAGTGGGGACCGACAGGGCCCCGAACTGGTGCTGAGGGAGGTGCGGTCAGAGGAAAGCTGTCGTCTGGGCCACGCTGTAATAATGGCGCCCACACACCCCGGTTTCAAAATGAATTGAGGCCGTCAGTCCCAGGGCCGTATACCCACAACAAAGAGCGACGCTGGACCCGATTCATCCTGAAAGTGAAACTCCCCACGGGCTTCGCGGGAGCCGCCCCCCAACTGATCGACTGGAATTCACTGTGTGGCTGGGAGACATTGCTGTAATTTATCTCTGACTGACTGAGATCAGGGCCGGGCGCTGCACAGACGCCGAGGGAGATCAGGGCCCCCATGACATCAGTGCTGCCCGGGACACGAGTGAGATCAGGAACCCTGTCACACCTGGCTCTGTACAGACTCCGAGTGAGATCAAGGCCCCCATCGCATCAGGTGCTGCACAGACCCCGGTTGAGATCAGGGCCCCCATCGCATCAGGTGCTGCACAGACCCCAGCTGAGATCAGGGCCCCCATCGCATCAGGTGCTGCACAGACCCCAGCTGAGATGGGAGCCCCCATCATGAGGGGAGCTCACATCCAGTCTCAGCCCCAGAGTGCTCACAATTTAAACAGTCCCATCCTTGAGCCCCCTGCTCCCTCCAAGGCCGCCCCACTCTGGGGGCAAATCTGAGCCCCCCACTGCTCCCCCAGTGGAAGGTGTGAACCCAGCTGGCGCTGAGCCGGATCCTGCACAGTCATAGCGCGAGGGCCCAGCCCCACTCGCACCTCATTGGGTGGCAGCCTCCCTGCTCAAGTGAGGCCAGGGCTCCCACACAGCCACTCGGCCGGGACCACGGCGCACAGGCGGCACTGCAGGTAGGGTCCTGACAGCGGGAGGGGGCAGGACTCTGGGTTTGGACCCCTGCAGGGCACATCTCCCTGGGGCTGGGTGTCTGTCCAGACTCCCCGGGCATGGGGCTCTGGGGCTGGCGTCTGCGCTGGGGTCTGCACCAGGGCCCTGGGATGGGGATCCTCCCTTCCTGGCACACGGGGCTTCATCAGGAGCAGAGCCTGATAGGGAAGTGGGAAGTCTGCTGTCTCTGCCTCCCTTTCCCACTTGCAGGCCCAGGCATTCTCAGCAGGGGGAGCTTTAAGATGAGGGACCCCCCCCCTCCACTGCACCCCAGGCTCATGGGCAAGCTCACCCCCCTGGAGCCGCTGTCCTGCTGCAGGGAACAACGGGGAGGTAGGAGGAGGGCTGAAGAGTGGGACCAGAGAGGGACAGGGCATGGGGTGTGGGGGTGAGGAGTGGGACCGAAGAGGGACAGGCAGCAGGGTGAAGGGTGAGGAGTGGGACTGGGGGGGGGGACAGGGAGTGGGGTGAAGGGTGAGGAGTGGGACAGGAGGGGGACAGGGCGTGGGGTGGGGGTGAGGAGTGGGACTGGAAGCAGGGTGAAGGGTGAGGAATGGGACTCGGAGCGGGGAGCGGGGTGAAGGGTGAGGAGTGGGTCCGGAGGGGGACAGAGTGTGGGGTGAGGAGTGGGACTGGAGAGGGACAGGGTGTGGGGTGGGTGGTGAGGAGTGGGACCAGAGAGGGACAGGGAGCGGGGTGAAGGGTGAGGTGTGGGAGTTGTTGGGGACGGGGAGTGGGGTGCGTGATGTGGAGTGGGACTGGAGGGACAGGGAGGAGGGTGGGGATCAGCTCCAGGAGGCATCGGCCAGGGGATGTTTCACACAGAGAGGCCTAGCCTTCCTAGCAGGTGTTGGACCCTGGGGTTCAGGGTGCTGGGGCAGGTCCCCCTCTGTGGGGGAGGCGCTGTGAGAGAAATGACCTTGGGCCCAAGGGCAGCAAGCAGGGGACGGGGAGCATCCAGCCCCCACCCAGGGTAGGGCTAAGCTGGCAGCTGGGGTTGGGGCTGTGCCCAGCCCCCCCAAGACTCCCAGACCTCTGTAAGTTCATTGCTGTGTTTGCTGGGCTGGGTCAGTTCTCAGGCTCGGGCCCTGGGTGAGTTCTCTGCGCTGGCCCCAGCTGCTGTGGGTACCATGGTGGGGCAGGAGGGTGCCCTGCTCTGCTGATGCCTCTTTCCCCTTGGGCTGGTCTCCCGCCATCCAGAGCCTCTGCCCATGGCTGCCCCCAGTGCCTGGCCCCCCTGTCCTGCAGCCACCTGGTAAGGGGAGGGGGTATTGGACCAAGCCAGGAGCCTTAGCTGCTCAACTTGGCCTTTTCCTGGAGTGCGGGGTTCAGGCACTCAAGGGGCAGGGTGAGGCCTCAAGGGATCAGGATTTGGGTGAGGCGCTTACCGGTCAGGAGTCAGCTTAGGGTCAGGGTTTACAGTCACAGGGGTGGCGGACGGCGAGGGAGCTGGCTCCAGCCTGCACCCTTGCCCCAGACTCTAGGCCCAGCTGCCCCACCCGGCCGGGTTCCCCACCCTCAGTCGCAGTCATTGGGAGCCCAGCACTCCCAGGGCCCCAGGCATTGCTGGCTGGCTGGCTCCCTCAGTGTGGGGGATCCCCATCGGGGCCAGGCTCTGCCCAGACACAGCGAGGGTACCTCCAACCCCAATTGCCTAGCAGGGAGCTCTCACCAGGAGCCAGGGTCCAGCGGAGCCAGGGGAGCAGGGCACCAGGGGTGGGGCACTCTCCCAATAGCTTCAACAGATGGGGCCTCTGGGGCTCTCTGCCCCTTGCCTGGTGTGCTGGCAGTATCTGATCTCTCCCAAGAGCTCATCACCCCAGTGTCCTGGCCCCATGGCCAACAGGAGGTGTTGAGTCCCAGGGCAGCACCAGCTCAGGGGTAGGGGTCAAATGGAGACACAGAAACCCCTTTCAGCTGGGGGCAGAGCAACCTGCCATGGCCCAGGGCATCTCGGGCATTCCGCCCACCTGTCCTGTCCCCATCACCCATCCCCCTGCCCAGGGACCCCGACATCACCCGAGCTGGGCCAGCTGCAAGCGACCAGCACAGAGAGTCCCCCCCACACCAGCAGCACAAGGAGGAGCAGGGGACATCCCTGGATTCCAGCCTCCCCACCGCAGCAGAAAACAAACTCTTACCCAGACAGGGCCCCGGCTCCCCAAGCCCAGCTCTCATTTGCCCCCTGTATCCTTGGCTGCTGCCCCGAGGGATCGCCCCATGCATAGGGCTTTCCCTTGCAGCAGGCACTCAGTGTTGGAGGGCCCCCCCCCCCACTATCGGGACCCCACTCTGCAGGGGACAGAGGGCTCAGTCCCATGTACCCCTAAGAGTCCCAACCGCACCTTGACCAGCTCAGGCACCTAGGAGCTGGAGGTCCTGGTGCCTAGCAGGAGTCTGAGCCCCATGGAATTTGGCCCCAGAACCAGGCAGCTCAGCTGGGGACCACAGTCCAGGCCCTGGCCACCTGATCTGTGCTCTCTGCAACTCACCGCATGCATGAAGGGCTGGAGAAACAGCTAGGGGGGAGCTTTTGTGCCATTTGGCCCCGCTGGGCCTGACCTAGATCATCCCCAAGGGCAGAGCAGGACCAGCCAGATGTGTGTCGGGGGGGCTGGGGTTGCAGCGACCCCTCTGGCCCAGGGGGCAGTGAACTGGGGAGGGCGGGCAGGACAGCTCAAAGGCCCTTGGGATCAGTTTGAGAAGATGTTACCAAGCCGATGAAGTGCGAGGCACAGCTGGAACCCCAGGGCTGTGTTGGGAGTAGAGCCCCCGCCCAGATGGGGTCCCATGCGCCGTGTAGGTCCCTGTGTCCCTGCCCTGCGTGATGGCTCCATGGTACAGGGGTGTGTGTGTCTTTCCAGGGGCAGAGGCCCTTCGCCTTTGTGTCAGGGTCCAGATGTTGGGGGAATCTCTCCCCCGCACTCCCTGCAGTCTCTGTCTGTCCTGCCAGCTGCTCTGCCCCAGACTCTGACCCGGCTCCCAGCTCCCCTGCATGGGCACAGTGCTGGATGGGGGGGCATTAGATTGGGTAGGAATCCAGGCGCTCAATCTGTGTAATTGAACAAAAAGATTAAAAGTGACCTGACCTAAGAACCACACTGGGAACAGACCTGGGGTAACAGCCTTGCAGATGAAGGCCTAACCCGAGAAGTAGCTAGGCAAATTCGGAGTGGAAATATGGTGTAAATGTTCCCAGCTAGGGGGACAGCCCGTTAGACAGGGGAAGTTGCCATTGCTGGATGGTTTTCCATCTCCAGGGGCTGTTTTTCTAGCAGATCTGCCCAAGTGCAGCCAGGAATTCATGCAGGGAGATTCTCTGGATTGTGTCACACAGGAGGTCAGACTAGATGAGCTTTGGGGTCCCCTCTGGCTTTAGAACCAAGGAATCTGTGGGCTTGGCAGGCCCGGGGAGTGCTGGGTCTAGCTCAGAGCCGACTCTGTCTCCAGTGAATATCACGGCTGAGGCAGGGCAGTGGGGGGGCTCGCAGGGACCAGGGCAGCTGGGGTGTGGCAGATTCTCCCCGGGGGTTCGTGTCACACAGGACAGATTGCAGTGATGGGCACATGGCTCCTGCCTTGTAACTGCTAAATTTCCCGGCACTGGGGGCTGGGGTGACTCCAGCTTTGCAGCCCAAATCCTGCCTACTGCAGACTCTCCATGCAGGGAGACCCCCCTGTCAGGGTGGGGTTACATGTTTAGAACTCACCCTGGTCCCAGCCCTTCCCAAAAAGGAACCAAGTGCCCAGGGCATGAGCACAGGAGCCTGTGGCACTAATTGCTCCGGGGCGGTGACGGGGCAGGAGGAGCCTGGCGCCACAGGCTCAGGGTGCCAATGTTCCCAGCCCCGTTATCCTGCCCAGGTCACCATCCACAGGGGTCACCAGGGCAGGGGGCTCAGAGACACCCCTTCACACTCATACCCAGAACTGCGTCTGGGGCCATGACGCCAATGAGCCAGGCGTGGCAGAGCTGGGGTCAAGGTCAGGGCTCAGCTCAAGGTCAGGGCTAAGGTTTCTCTGTCTGGTGCCTTCTGGGCCCCCATCCCCTGTGTTGTCTGCCAGGGGTCTCTGGTGCTTGGGTCTCTGTGTGTCATGCTGGACGGGGAGGGCAGGGCCGACCGGGGGGGGGAAGTGGGGCAATTTGCCCCAGGCCCCCGCGAGAGTTTTTGGCGGCACTTCGGCAGCGGGGGGTCCTTCTGCTCCATGTCTTTGGTGAAGTGCCCCGAAGACACAGAGTGGAAGGACCCCCGCTGCCGAAGACCCCAGACCCCCTGAATCCTCTGGGCGGCCCCGGGGGAGGGGGCCCTGGCAATCTCAGGTGCCCTGTGGGACCCTGCCCTACAGTGTTATCACTTGTTCTGGAGCAGGGCGGGGAGATGTGGGGCAAGCGGGGTGCCAACCCCGCCCCGAGTTGTGGGGTTGCGCTGGAGGGAGGTGAGTCGGGCCCAGTTCTGTAGCCCTGCTGAGTTCCCCCTGCCTTCCCTCCTCTGCATGGAGCTTCTCCCGCAAGACACAGGGAAGGGAGAACGCTTTTGGCCCACAGACAAGACTGGCAGCCAGGACTCCTGGGTTCATCCCTGACTGGAAGGGGACTGGGGTCTAGTGATTAGAGCAGGGGTGCTGGGAGCCAGGACTCCTGGGTTCTATTCCTGTCCAACTGCATGAGCTGGTGGGCAGGTCCCTTCTCCACCCTGCGATGCGTGATGCCCTGCATGCGTTTGTCTGTGTCTGCCCCCCCAGCCCTCCTCCCCCTGCTCTCACACAGGATATTGGGCTGGGAAGGCGCGCGGCGAAGGCACCTGTTTTCCGTTTGTTCGTTCGCTCGCGCTGGGAGATAAGCAGGCGTCGGAGCCGCCGCGCTGACAGGAAGCGGGAGGGGGGGTCTCTGCGGGACCAGCACGATGTGCCACAACGCTGCACTGAGCCCTCTGCAAACAGCCAGGGACCCGGGCGGGCCTCAGCCGAGAGTCTGTGGGTACTGTGGGGGGAGGGGGGAAGCCTGGACTCGGGTTCTATCCCTGTCGCCAGGAGTGACTGGGGTCTAATGATTAGAATGGAGCGGGGGGACTTACTGGGAGCCCGGACTCCTGGGTTCCATCCCCAGCTCTGGGAGGGGAGTGGGGCTAGTGGGTTAGAGTGGGAGGGGCTGGACAGAGCATTGGAATGGAAACACAAGACCAGGATTCGATTCCCGGCTCAGCTATTGGCTGGCTGGGTGACCCTGGGCAAGGCAATTCACTGCTCTTTGCCTCAGTTTCCCCCTCTGCAAAATGGAGACAATGACGGCTGGGTTCTCTTCCCAGCTCTGGGAGAGCAGTGGGGTCTAGTGGTTAAAGCAGGAGGGTTGGAAGCCAGGACTCCTGGGTTCTATTCACAGCTCCAGAAGAGCTGTGTGTCCAGCTGGCTAAAGCAGGGTGGGGGGGCTCAGAGTCAGGACCCCTTTGCTTAGAACTTGCTCTGTGGGGGTGTGCTGCCCCCTCATTTCTCTGGGTCTCTTTCAGCTCCGTATGGGACTCAACGCCACAGGGATGGAGCCTGAGATGAGCACCTCTGGCCCCTTCTATCCCCCCTGCAGCATGGAGGCCGGGGACCCTATCAGCACGCAGGGGACGTATGCTGCCCTGGGCCAGCCCAGCTGGGGCCCTGAGGGGAACCCAGCCCAGCAGGGCCAGCTGCCCAGGGCAGCAGGGGGCCCCTATGGGCTCTGGCCCCAGAGGATCGAGCCAGCCAACCGCAGGCTGGACCCCTTTGCCCAAGCCTTCCCCAACCCACCTTTCGGGAAGCCATGGGTGCTGGGGACTCAGGCATCCAGGAGCCAGGGCTTCAGCTTGCAGGAGATAATGGCCCAGCCGCCCCCTATTGCCCCACAGGAGGGATACCCCCCTGCCAGCCCCCTGCTGCTGCAACTCCCTGGAGGCCAGCTGGAGGGGTCAGGGCCTCCTCTGTCCTACTGCAGCCTCCCAGTGAGGCAGGGGCAGGGCGGAGGTGGGTACGGGCAGCAGCGCAAGGAGCCCCCGCTTCCGTGCCTATACCAGGAGAACCAGCCTGCTAGCTACAGCCCCCCAGAGGGCTACCCGGGACCCGGTGAGTGACGGGGGGGGAGGGGAATGGCTATGGGTGCCCTCAGGGGATGGTGGGGCAAAGATGGGGGAGGCCAGCTGAGGGGAACTCCAGTTTTGGGGAGGTTATGGGACTAGGGGATGCTCTCCGGGGCTGTGGTGGGGGGAAGAGACAACTTGGGGGGCAGTGGGGGACATGGAGGGAGGACTCCAACTTGGAGAGTTATGGGGTTGGGAGGCACCACTGGGATGTGTGGGTCCAGGAGGATGCAGGGGTATGGACACAGACCGATATGTGCCTGTGGGGACTGGAAAGGGGACACCTGGCTCAGTGTGGGTTATGGGGCAGAAGGGGGAACTCATCTCAGGAGAATTATGGGGCAACCCCTGAGGGTTACGGGATATAAGATGGAGGGCCCCCAGCTTTGGTGGGAGGCTGCTGGGATGGGAGGGGGGAACCCTGTCTCTTAGCTCTCACAGCCTAACCTCCCCTCCCTGTGTGTCAGCTCCCCAGGGGCTCGCAGGCCCTGAGATGTATGCTGGGCTCCTGGGCCCCCCTGACTGGCCCCCTGACGCCGCCCCCAGCCTCTGCTGCTACCAGGTGGGTTGGCACGAGGAGGGTGGTGGGAAATGGGCGGTGCCCAGTCCCAGGACCATGCTGCCGAGGAGGGGAGGGGGTGGGGAGATTCCCCCAAGACTAATGGCAAGGGCAGTGGAGTCTACTGGTTAGAGCGGGGCTGGTGCTGAGAGCCAGGACTCCAGGGGTTCTCTCCCTGGCTGTGGGTTCAGACTCCCTGCACTGAGCCTGTCATCCCCTGCAGGACACTGAGTGCTACTGCAAGGGGCTGGAGTTTCGCCCTGCTGGTTTTGCCCCATGGCCGGGGGTCTCCCCTCGGGAGCCAGAGTCAGAGGTCGCTGCTGCCAGGCTGGGGCATGAGCAGAGCCCCCCAACGGCAGGCCACACTGCCACCCCCCAGGTGAGAGTGGGACCTTGGGGGAGTGGGGGCTGCCTCCTTGGGTGGGGCATGGGTGGGGCAATGGAGTCAGGGGAGGCCCCCCCCCACTCCCCAGTCCCCATCACAGCTCACAACCTTGCATCCAGCTGGGCTCCTGATCACTCATTGGACGGGAGGGCTGGGGACACTGGGGAGGGGGATAGCCAGGGAAGGAGGGGTTGGGAGGATGTCTTGGTGGTTAGCTGGGTGTTTCCCAGCACGGGGGCAGGGGGAAGGGGGAGTTGTTAGAGTCCTGCCCCCCCCAGACCCAGCAGGGGTGCCGGCACTGGGGAGGCCACAATGCCGTTCCCCTCATTGCCCCCCCATGGGCTAGGCCCCTGCAGTCTCTGACCCCTTCTCCTCCCCAGGTTTCTGGGACCTCCTTGGCCTCCAGTTATCGGGGCACTCCTTATTGGAGCCGGATGCACCGGGCCAGGGGCCCCCCGCACTACACACCACCCCCCATGCTCAACCCGCTGCGCCGAGGCACGGGGCTGTTTGCTGAGCTGGGCGCCTCGCTGGGCGGTAAGTGCCCACCACCTTCCAATGCAGGCTGGGGGGCTTGATTGGTTGCTTGGGAGCCAGGACTCCTGGGTTCTCCCAGATGCGGCTGAGTGTGGCCAAGCGGCAGGGGGTGCAAGGGAGGGTCTCTCCCTCCACTGAACCATGTGGGCTGGGTTCCTGGGTGTGGTGGTGGTGGTGGGGAGTCCATGAAGGTTTGTCGGGTGGGTACAGAGCCATATGGGGGGTTCTGCAGGGCCCTAGGAGATGGGCAGGGGGTTGGGAGTTCAGGGCAGGTTGGGGGACTGTGTCTGTGCCAGGGGCCTTCACAGCTGGACTCTCCCCTCCACAGGTGGCAGCCCCGACCCCCTCCAGTGCCTGGACACCCCGTAAGTCCTGTCTTTTGGGGTGGAGGGAGACTAGGCTACAGCCCCCGGGGCAGGTGTGGCAAAGGGGATGGGCCCCAGGGTGGGACCTTTGGTCCGGGGATCTCCTGGCGGAGGGAGGAATCCCTAGGCTGGGGGTGGCTGGGGAGCATAAGTGGGGGGGGAAATGGCTGTTCTGGGAGGGGCAGTAGCAGGGCGGGCACGTGCCTGTGGTTGAGGCCCCCTCACCTGCCCCTTCCCCTGCAGACAGATAAATGTGGGCCCCGCATTCCAGCCGGCACTGCCAGTGCTGCGGGACCCACACCTTGCCCGACTGGACCCCCCGCAGGCCGAACTGGCCTGGAGGCCCTGGCCAGGGCTGGAGCAAGATGCAGAGACCCAGCGCCAAGGTGAGAGGTAGCGCTGGGGATTATCAGGGGGAGGAGCTGGGACACTCACAAGCTGGGGCAGGGAGAGGTGCGGCAGGCCCATATGTCCCTTACAGTGTGGGGAGGGGAGAAGCAGCTGGACAAGCCCACCCCCAGTGGCTCCTCTGGGGCTCAGTCTGCATGGTCCAGTCAGCCCCCAGCCTCTTGGGGGGAGTAGGCCATCTGTGATGGGGACACTCACCGCCCCCACCAGCCCAGGGGCAGGGAGCTCTGTGGGTGAAGCAGAGGGTATACTGAGGGGTCCCATGAGCTGGGGGAAGGGTTCCAGGGCCCATCTGATGGCTGCTCTCTGGGTGCAGTGCGGGGAGTGGAGGGGTCCATGGGGTGGGGGTTCCCAGGGCCCATCAGGTTGCTGCCGTCTGGGTGCAGTGAGGGGGGTGGAGGGGTCCCACTGGGCCCAGCTGATGGCTGCTCTCTGGTTGCAGTGGAGACACTGCTGGACGTGGCTTGCTCCAGTGCCCTCCCTGGGGGTGGCACCAATCAGGAGCTGGCGCTGCACTGCCTGTGCCAGGCTGGCGGGAATGTCATGGTAAGAGAACCCCCCACCCCATGGCCTGGGCCTTGGTAAGTAACAGTGTCTGACCCAAGGCCAGGATGATTCTGGCAGGGGAGCCCCCTGGGGAGGGAAAGGGTCTAGGGCAGCTCCCCCGTCTCAGCTTTACTCCCCCTTCAGGTTGCCTTGGAGACTCTGTTGCTGCGAACCCCAGTGTGGCCCAAATGTCACCCTCTGGCCAGTTACCATTACACAGGTAAAGGGGGGAGAGGTGTGGGCAAGTGGCATGGCCAGGGTAGCTAGAAGAGTCTGGGGGCCAGTGGGGGCAGGGCTGGGGAAAGAAGGGGAACAGGGGTAGCAGCAGCTGGACAGGATGGAAGAGGAGTGGGGGCAGGATTGGGAGCCGTGGCAGGGTGAGGGGGTAGGGCTGTAGGGGACAGGAGGTTGGGGGCAGGGCTGTAGGGGGTACGGCTGTGTGGGACAGGAGGCTGGGGTGGGGCTGTGAGGGGGCAGGGTGGAAGTGGAACAATTTGTATAGTGGGGGTGCTGAGAGCCATTGAAGCAAACGCTAAACCCTGTATATGATGGAAACCACTTCAAGCCAGGGGGTGCAGCAGCACCCCCAGTTCCAGCCCCTGGGGCTGTGAGAAGCAGGGACGGGGGAGCAGGAACATTGGGTGGGGCAGAGTCTATGAGCGGGGTGGGATGGGGCCAGGCTGTGGCGGGGAGGGGAGGGGAAGAAAGGAGGGTGTGGAAGGGCTATGAGGGGGGTGGGGCAGGACTCCCTGTCTCAGATCCCTCTCCCTCCTCCAGGCAGTGACATGTGGAGCACCCATGAGCGACGCCTCTTCTCCAAAGCCTTTGCCCTGCATAGGAAGGACTTTGCCCAGATTCAACGTGCGGTGAGAGCAGCACCAGCCCCCTTCCCCGCCTCACTTCCAACCAACTTCACAGTCCCAGCTTGGTGGGGGAAATGGACACCCGGCTACTCCTGCCCTGGCCTCTCCCAGCACGGGGAGATGTAGGGAGCCGGACAGGAGTGCTGGCTGCAGGGGGACGGACTCCTGGCTACTCCAGGCCTGGCCTCTCCCAGCAGGGGGCGCTGTAGGAGCCGGGTGGGAGCGCGGGCTGCAGGGGGAAGGACTCCTGGCTACTCCAGGCCTGGCCTCTCCCAGCAGGGCTGGGGGATGCTGGCTGACCGAGTTCTCCCTGCTCCTCAGGTGCCCTCCAAGCGACTGGCCCAGTGCGTGGAGTTCTATTACCTGCACAAGAGCCGGCTGCGGCGCAGTCACAAACGAAGTGGTGCCGGGTCAGAGACGGGCGCCATCGTGGGCAGGGCCGGCCCCGGGCAGGTATGTGAGACCTCAGGGACAGGGATGGGGGGAGCCCCTGCCCAGACAAGGAAGCAGCCATGTCTGCAGTCCTTCTGGGTGGGTGGGTGGGAGGAGGGGACGGGAGTCTGTGATGAGGTCTGTGATGTCCCCCCCGTCTCTCTCTCTCAGCCCCCACCTACCCCGGAGCTGCCTCAAGACTCGCCCCCTGGCTCCAGCTTCCCCTGCAAACGTTGCGGCAAGTAAGTGTCTTTAACTCTTTGGGCTCCGCTCCCACCAGAGTGCGGGGGGCAGGCTCCGAGTGGGAGTGTCCCCCAGGCCTCTTGCTTGCTGGGGGAGAAGCAGCTCAGAGGCTGAAGGGCCCCCGCCGATGCCGCACTAACCCCTCCCCGCCATTCTGTCCCCAGGACATTCTACAAGATCAAGAGCCGAAACGCCCACATGAAGATCCATCGGCAGCAGGACGACTGGGGTGGGCAGGCGGGGATACTGGGACCTGGTGCTCTCCCTGCCCCTCATGCGGGGTGCCCCCCCTGGGCCAACACAGAGCCAGCCGAGCCTGTTGCTGAGGCCCTGGCCTGCCCTGGGCTGGGGCTGCTCTATGGGAAGGACATGGAGCAGCTCTTCATGTGATGGGGGGCAGAACCCCTCCCTTGGCCTGGCATGGAGAACCCCACCCTCCAAGAGTTTGCCCCATTGGGGGCCAAGGGGCTGTGGTCTCCTCATGGGGAGCACAAGGTTACAGCAGCCCAGTGCCATAAGGGCAGGACCTGCCCCTGGGAGAGACTCCACGCAGGCTCAGACTGGCCCCTGCACTGTCCTCTATGCCTGGGCAGCTCTGACCCTGCCTGCTGGGCATAACCGCAGGGGCATGTGGGGCAGCGGGCCGAGGGGCAGAGAGACAGCCAGGATAGTGGGGGATGGGCACTTTATTGAGGATATAACATGCTTATTGCTGTAACAGCCACCACGTTCATGCAACAGCCACACACACAAAATGGACACACAGGGCTCCCTGAAGCTGGGGAGGGATCCCAGCCCATTGCTGAGTGGGGTGGGTTTGGGGAGGAACATAATGTCACACTCACTCACAGCTCCACTGCCTTTAGGAGCCCTGCCCAGCAGGGCAGGACCAGAGCCGCCATCCTCAGGCGCCATGCAGCGGGGCTAGGGTCCCCTAGATCTTTACACTGAGATGCTGGGCAGGGGGAAGAGGTCCTGGGGGGGGTTTCAAAGGGAATAAATCCTGGAGCAGCTGCCTCTCTGGGGGCAGGGTCTGACTTCCAGGCAGTAGCAGCTCAGGATGTTGGGCTGGGGGGGGCTCCCTCAGCAGGGAGCAGCAGCACTGGAGATGCTGGGATAGAGGCTGCTCCGCCAGTGGGGTGGGGGCTGAGGGCAGGGCCCCTGAACGTCACAATAAATAAAGCAGTCTGGGGCGTTCAGTCCCCAAGTCCATTGCTCTGGCAGCCGCCCTGATCCTGTCCTGGGTTCTGGGCCAGCTCCCCAAACGGGCCTCCCTGTACCGTGGCTCCAGGTGCCACTCACACCTCGATGCTTGGGTCAGAGCCCAGGCCCTGCTTCTGCAGCAGCTCCTCCTGCTTCATTTTGGGCTTCTCCGACCGCGTGTGCCAGACCAGAACCTGCAATGGAGGAGTGCAGGACAGAGGTGGGGTCCAGAGAGATCCCCCCAGACTGTGCCCCTCCCCCAACCAGCACCCCCAGCCAGTCACCACAGCTGGGGGACTGAAGACACCTGGGACCATCCTGCTTAGAGGCAAAATTTCACATTCCCCACTCCCAGCCCGGAATAGAACCCAGGAGTCCTGACCTCCTGCCCTAACCCACTCGACCTACTGCGCTCCCAACACCATGGATAGAACCCAGGAGTCTTGACCCCCTGCCCTAACCACTCGACCCACTGCACTCCCAACACCACGGATAAAACCCAGGAGTCCTGGCTCCCAGCCCCGCTCCTCACCTTAGTGCAGTTGTCAGCTCGGGGCTCCAGCTCTTCGATGGAGACCAGTGACTGCAGCAGGCTGCTCTCCAGGTAGCCACGCTCAGCCAGCAAGTCAAACCGGGCCTCGCGATTGGCCAGCAGCAGCTGCAGAGCAATAGCGAAGCCGGCCATGTCCATGGGGAAGGGCCGGTTGGGCTTCCAGGCTGTGTAGAAGCCCACCACCCTGCCCTTCTCCACCAGGGGGCGCTCGAAGCGCAGGCCACCCACCAGCCCCACAGGCCAAACTGAGACACGCTTGGTGGAGCGGATCTGTGGGGAAGAGAGAGGGGTGTCAGCAGCAGAAAGAGACCCCCACGTGGGAGAGGCGAGACAAATGCCTTCCTGCTCCCCCCATCCCCTGCCTCCAGCGCCCAGCTATCCTCCCGTTCCCCGTCATCCCACCCCGCCTCCAGCGCCCTGCCCCCCCCCCTCCCCATCACCCCACCCCCTGCCTCCAGCGCCCTGCTGTGACGAAGTGGGAATTTTTTGTAATATTTTTATGACACCTCTAAGTGTCTCCGTTTCCCCTATACAGTGCATTGTTACCCAGCGGTGGCTGGGGGGGAACGTCAGACTGTTTGCTCTCAGGGCAGGCTAGGAGACAGAGGTGAGGATGTTGCTGTCTGGGTCTCAATCCCCACACTAGTGGAACACCTCAAAAGACACCAGATAAATCCAATTGTCTGGACATTGCTCCCTAGCAATCAACGACGCAGAAATCTATAGACTTCCACGCCTCTCAGCAGGAGGCGGGGGGGCTGAGCAATGTTCCCCCAGTTTGAGATCCAAGGACTGGAGAGATGGGGGGGGGGCAAGAGTGGGTGGCTGGAGGCAGCCAGGGCTCTCACCTGGAGTCTGACAGAGGAGATCAGATGGAGGATCAGTGAGAACTTGCACCAAGGAGCTCACTACAGCTCGGCTGGGCCCTGGGCTAACCAGATTGGACTGTGCTTTAATGTCTGTTCTCTGTGCTAACCTAAGGACTCCCTATGGTGTGTTCCAGAGGACTAATAAACCCAAGTGTTTTGACAACACTGTGTGAGTGTCACTGCCAATGCTTGGCGAGGCGCATTAATCCCTGGGGAGTGTACTAGTCTCCACTGGGGGTCTGTCTCAGCTGGACTCGCTGAATGGAGCTCACAATGTGAAGCAGGAGTGCCGGAGGCCCAGAGGTCCAGTTTCACGAGGCGGGGAAGCCATGTATCTTACACTGCCTCCAGGGGGTCTGGCACACTGAAGGGGTTCCTGCTAGAGACTCTTCCTAAACTGAGACCGCATCACCGACCTTGTGGATCCATGACAGGTGGTGTTAGCGGTGGGATGCTGAATGCACCGGTAGCATTTTGCAATGAGTGACTTGCAGCAGTAAAACAAGGATAGTTAAATGGTCTGTAACCAGCTCCCTAAGACAGGCAATGCAAATGTGTGCCGGCAAAGAGGGCTAAGCGTTGGGAAGCTCAACAAGGGGCAGCTGATTGCATGGCTGGAGAAGGATGATCGCTCCAAGAAGCAGGTTCCAGATCCAAGGGTGTGAGTGTGAAAAAGGCAGCAACAGGGCAGCCTCAAGACCTGGCTCCCCGTGCAGCAGTGGTCTTTGCGACCTGGTTCCCCACTGATAGATCTGAAGTGGTGGGACTTGGCACTGAGAGTGAAGGCGCTAGCAGATTGTTCCCACTCAGCTCCAGTCAGTTGACTGGGAGAAGCAAGGAGGAAGAACCCGCAGAAGGAGAGGAAGCAGGAACCGGATATGGAGAAGCAGAGGGGCACGTGGGGAAAGATGCTGATTCCGCAGGGATCATAGATACCAAATTGTTGCCCTACTTTACGGGGCGGGGATATTGATGCCTGTCTCGCTGCCTTTGAAAAGGCTTGCGATTTGAACCAGGTTTACCCTGCAGACTGGCTCCACTGTCTCATCCCTTACTCAGGCCCACAGCTATAGAGACGTTCAGCCACATGGATGGAGCTGATACTGGGGACTATGAACAGTTCAGAAAGGCTCTACTGCTTACGTTTGAATTGACACCTGGGGCTTATAGGGAGGTTTCGGGGTGCGCAAAAGACCCACGGTGTGACCTACATGGAAGCCACCACCCTGATGGGAGAATATCTCCACAACTGGGGTAAGAGTGCAGGGACATTACACGGGAGGATTGGTATAACCTGGGTGGGTTGGAGGAACTCTGAGATCTGTCCTCACAAGCTTAAAATGTGTCTAGCGCACAGGGAACTGAAGCAAGGATCTGCATAGCACAGGTCAGCTGGCCGATGAGTTTGTGGATGGTAGGTCTGGGTATGAAGAGAGACCCAAAGGGGACTGGGCTAAGCAGGGGTCCTGGGAAAGGGAACCAGTGGAGGCACCCCAGGAGCGGGACTCGGGTAAACCTAAAGTGGGGGAGCAGCCATGTGGGCAGACCTCCTCCAAGGGACCTCTGAGACGCGAGATGTAATATCTGTAGGAAAACAGGACAGAAGTGGGCACTATGGCCAAGGCTTGATGAAACAGAGTTTACTGCATCACTCTGCCCAACCAAGAAGGCCGCCTTGTAGCTCAGGCTCTGAGCGGGAGCCACACAGCCAACTCCTCGGGGGCAACAAGGGTGGTGACAGATGGGCTCCTGATCCAGGCACTGTACACGTGTCCTGCGGTACTCTGCTGGGCTCAGACTCATGGGATCCCCAGTGGGAGCAGAAGGTGCTGGTTACTGGGAAGATGTTCCCGCGGTAGAGAGATTCTGGGACAGAGAGCCCTTGTCAGAGCACATGTACAACCCATCACACGCTGAAAGGCTGTGTCAGCTGGGTTAAGGTTCCTTTTGTCTAGCTCTGACTCCTGTGCAGACCCAGGAGGACTCGGGGTGGCTGGTCTCCAGGATATCAGCTCTGACATCCTTTTGGGGACTGACTGTATCACCTTAAGAGAAAATTCCGCTCGTTTCTGTACCAGCCCAGGATTTGAACCACCCGAGTGGACAGGCTCAGACTGGAGGTGTCAGTGAAAATGCAAATAGCTTGGCTGGCAGGGAGCAGGAGGGTTTTCCCCCCTTGCTTGCAACACAAAGTAATGGCTGTTAGCTCAGGACACCTTTCTGTCTGTAACCATAAAGCCAGATCTGAGTGGGGCAGGGGAATGGCCACAGCCAGCTACACATGGGAGATGTGAGTCATACTGGCTCAGGCGAAACTTCCCTGGTGCCTGATGCTGTGACCAAGGGAGCAAGCTCCCAGCCTGCCCTCGCTGGGAAAGTAGAGGCAGAGTGGAGCCCTGTGGCAGCTGAAATCCCAGCTGAGTGTGGGCAGACACAGGCAGGGCAGGGGGATGGCCAAACATGTTTGCCCTGGCCAGGGGGAGAGAAGCCGCAGTGAAGGGGCCGCTTCTGGTAACAGACACCTGATCAGAGGATGGCCCTGGCCACATGCGTTCTCTTAACCAAGAGAGCCTGAATCACAGCCCACCAGGAGCAGGGGGTGAGAGGACGGTCCTGGGGGTAAAGGCAACAGACTGACCCCAAGTGGGGAGAGACGGTTCTTGCATCACACAGCGCTGGGGTTGAGACACACCAATGTGCAGGAGCCTCTTGCATGCCTGCCTCACCAGACCCTGGGACACCACAGCCCCAGGGATATGACTGGGCGAAGACCAAATGATCCAGGGGTCATTTCCTACCCCAACCTAGGATAAGGACACCCCTGGCTGCAGCCAAGCTGACACTTGGAGGACAGGGGCTCACTGCCCTCCTCACTCCCCAGCCAATGAGGGGGTCGAGGGAGTGGCCGGACCCCACCCCAGTTTCAAACTCAAGGTTTTGGGTTAAAACAGGGCGCGGGGCTGCACCCTGCTGGTGCCATCTAACAGACCAGACCTAAGAAAGGATGGGAAAGTGCTTGGAACGGTGTATTGGAAACTATAAATTGGACTGAATGGCAACGGTGCTATAAGAATCTCGAGAGTGCCGGGTGGGACAGCTACCAAGGAAAAGGGGAAGATGCTGTAGTATCTCTGGATAACATTTGTGGGTTCAAACTTCCCCAGGTGACTGGTTTAAGTGACCCTGCTCAGCTTGGTCTCAAAGAGGGAAGAGATGTGACAAAGTGGGAATTTTTGGTAATATTTTAATGAAGCTTGTGTGCGCCTCAGTTTCCCCTATATGTTACATTGTTACCCAGTGGTGGTGGGGAGAGGGGCGGGGCAGGACTCTTTGGCCTTGGGGCAGGCTAGGAGACAGAGGTGTGGGTGTCACCTAACTGTCTGGGCCTTAGAAGTAGAGCCTGTGAAAAGACAATGGCAAATCCAATTGCCCGGACATCGATACCCGGTAACCAAGTGGCCCAGAGAACTATAGACTTCCCTGCCTCTCAACAGGGGGGCTGATCTCAGATCCAGACTGAAGAGATATGTGGGGAGTCAGAGGAGATCAGACAGAGGGCCAGAGAGAGCTTGAACTAAGGGGCTCAGTACAGCTTGGCTGGACCTTGGGCTAACCAGATTGGACTGTGCTTTGACGTGCGTTCTCTGTGCTAACCTAAGGACTCCCTATGGTGTGCTCCAGAGAACTAACACTGTGTGAGTGTCATTGAAATGCTTGGCGAGGTGCATTGATCCCTGGGGAGTGTACCAGTCTCCATCGGGGTGTCTCAGTTGGACTCGGTGAACGAAACTCATGGTGTGAAGCAGGAGTGCTGGAGGCTCTAAGGAACAGGTTCAGGAGGCAGTGAAACCGTGTGGCTCATGCTTCCTCCAGGGTGAGACCCTAGCGGGGCCGGCACACTGAAGGGGTTCCTCCTAGAGACTGTTCCAGAGTTGGGCCCGAAGCACCGATCACGTGGATCTGTGACACCTGCCACCCCCACTTCCCCAGTCACCCCGCACATCACACCTCCGCACTGCCCCACTCCTTCCCCCCGAAGCGCACAGCACCCACCTCATCGAAGAGGCGCAGGCTGTAGGTGTTGTCGTCATCGGCAAAGTAGACCACGCCCTCCTCACTGAGCTCCCGGTTCTCCCGCAGCCACTGCAGGGCCAGGTTACGCTGCTCCACACCACGGGGCTTCAGCCAGTTGGGGTCACTCTCCTTGCGCTTGTGCTCCTTGGGTGTCTCCGTGTGCAGGTGGGTGAAGCGCAGGCCGCTCTGGGCCAGCAGCTCTGACACCAGCTGTGTCTTCACTGGGGAGTCCTCTACCACGATCCAGTGGAAGTTCTTCACGTGCAGAAAGGTCTGTGAGATGCGCACCAGCTCAGCCTTCTGCACCAGCCTGCGGGAGGAGAAACAACAGAGAGATGCACCAGCTCAGCCTGGTGAGGAGTGGGAAACAATAGAGAAATATGCCAGCTGGGGAGGAAGGGGGAAACAATAGAGAAAGGCACCAGCTCAGCCTGGGGAGAAGGGAAAACAATAGAGGAATGCACCAGCTTGGCCAGGAGAACAAGGGGGCAACAATAAAGGGGGAGAAGCCAGAGAGAAGCACACCAGCTGGAGAAGGTGGTGGTGTGAGAGAAACCAGGACATGCAGCAGCCTTCAGGGAAAGGGTGATGAGGCAGACTGGGGTGGGCAAGGGGGAGCAGGCAGTGGAGTTAGACTGTTCCTCCCAACGGAGATGAAGCAGTCGGGTTCCAAGGAGCACCTCTTGGGGATCGAAATATCCATTTCTGGAGCTGCCAGTGCTCGGCATTAGAGAAATCTCAGCTCCTCTGGCGCAAATGGGTTTAATACCAGCTCCATCTGCTGGAGGGATATTCTTCCCCTCAGCCATGTCTTACCCCAGCAAGGCAACGGTAACTGCAGGTGTGTAAATGCACGCTCATGATGATCTGGTGAGGATGGGAGGAAGCAGGACAGTTAGATCCTGGACAAAATGGCTTAGTAGGTTCTGCAGAGGTTGCTTCCCTAGCTGTTTGGGAGCAACTGGAGTGTTTCCATAAACACTGATTGGTGTTGGCCAGGGGGAGCAGGGCCTCTTTCAGCCCCCTGGCTGCTAACACTGCAGCAGAGCCGGCTGGCGGGTTCCGTGGGAGCCACAGGGCCCTAACCTGCTACCTGCAGGCACCTGCTCTCTTTGCGGCTGGGTTTCAGGCTGCTGAATCCAGCACTGGAGTCATTTCTGTTCCTAGCACATGGAGACTCTTCCCATCCCCAGCAGAGCCCCCCATCTCCCCAAGCCCAGCCTATTCCCAGCATGGCCAAGCCCCCTGCAGCTCCCCCAGCAGGAGCTCCCACCTGGCATAGGTGGGTGTAATGGCGTAGATGATTGGCAGTGCCTGTCCCTCCAGCTCTGGGCCCCTTCCTCGTGCCTGCAGCCGCTTCACCTCACTCAGCAGCTGGGAGATCTTCTTGTCCTTGCCGTGCATGAGGTCACTGGCCGATCTCAGGTGTTGGGAGCAGTCACAGGGCTGCCCTGGAGCCAGGCAGAGGAGGAGGCAGACAGGTCAGAGAAGGGAGACCCTCTGGGTTGCCGCTAGCCCACCCCTCCCTAGGGGAAGACTGGGCCCAACCGCGTGGTCCCCAGAGTGTTCATACCTGACTTGAAATCCGCTGAGTAATGGTGTTCCCGGTCCTTCTTTATCTCCCTATTGGGGAGCAGCGGGGCTCCCAGACAGATCCATTCTCAACAGGGAGTTGCGTGGCACCCGATCTCCCCTGGGGACGATTCCCCAGCTGGACCCAGCCCTGGTCAGGGAACAACCAGGCTCCCATCCCTTTCCCAAACCAGCATGCTCCCTCCTAATCCACCCTCTGAGCCTCAAGTATTCCTGTGACTCTCCGAGTTTCCTGAGACAGGGTCTGTGCTTTTCCCTCCAGTCCAAGCCCTGACCCCACACCTCTGACTGAACTACTGGCTCTTTATGCAGATGCCCAGTGGAGCTGGGGCAGGGGCTAGCACCCAGTAGGACACGGGCTGGCACTGGTACCCAGATAGGCTCCCCTCTCTGTCTCACTGTCTCACTAGGGGGAGAGAGGACGTTCAGGGGCCAGTGACTGTTGGCACTGTGCTCTGGTGGGGATCGAGAACAGCTCCTGGCCGAGCCCACAAACCTGCTCTGAGTTCAGCCCCAGCACCACAGCTGTTGCGCTCAGCCCAGCACTCACCCAGCTGCAGCAACGCGTACATGAGCCCAATCACCGACACTAGGAAGTAAATGACAAACACATTCTTCAGCTTCACCTTCATGGTGCCACTCTGGCCCCTGGGGAGATGGGGAGGGAGTGGCTGGTTATGGGGGTGTCCTGCTGCAGCACCCCCCGCCTCCGAACTGCTATGATGAGCACATCCAGGAAATGCTGGGCACATGGACACGCACCTCTAGCACTGCAGTCCCCATCTCTGTACCATGGCCACCCTGGACTTCCTGCACCTGTCACCACTGGGAATGTCTGCAGGTGGGGCTTTCACCATGTTTCTTGGTAGCCCCTGGCATGACTGGGCTCCCAGCACTCACAGGAGCCTTCAGTTCAGGCTGGGCAATGCAGCAGGAAGTGGATAAGGATTTGGAGCCATGTAAATCTCAGCCCCACCATAACCACTGTGCCCACTGTGGGTAAAGGGGGACATGGCACCATCCCCAGGGAAATCACACCCCGGGGATGGGGGGGGGGAAGATGGGGGATGTGCCACCGTCCCCAGGGATGGGGAGGGTGTAACCCCTTAATGAGGGAGATTGCACCACAGGAATGGGGGGCAAACATGGCACTGTCCCTGGAAGACTGCGCCACAGGGATGGGGGGACATGGCACCATCCCTGGGGAGATTGCGCCACGGGGATGGGAGGGACGTGCCACCATCCCTGGGGAGATTGCGCCAAGCGGATGGGGGGCAGGGCGGACATGGCACCATCCCTGGGGAGATTGCACCACGGGGATGGGGGGGGGGGGGAACATGGCACTGTCCCTGGGGACATTGCGCCACAGGGATAGAGTGGATGGGGGTGAGATGGAGTGGAAATTTTCTGTAATATTTTGTATGAATAGTGTGTGCATGCCTCAGTTTCCCCTCCATGCTGCATTGTTAAGTAGGTGCTGGGAAAAGGTTGTTTACTCTCTGCCCAGGTGTGACTGATGCTGTCAGGGACATGGGGCCCATACCCCTGGAGAGTCCAAGAAGACAATGGTCACTCCATTGCCCAGACATTTGGTACCTAGCAACTAAGGACCAGGGATGGCCCTCCCCTCCGCAGGAAGCCAACCATGTCTGTGGGGGAACAGGAACAGAGGACTGAGGAGGGGCCAGGTGGAGGGTTGTTAAGTGTGGGCTGCTGGAAAGCTGGAGGCTCTCCTGAATGGGGACAAAAGAGGGGTCAGAATAAGTCTCTGGGCTGGCCAAGATGGACCATGCGGTAACTTTCTGTTCTCTGTGCTAAGCTCAAGACTAACAAACGCTTCTATTTTACAATGCTGGCTGAGTGCCCCCGCAGATATCTGAGGTGGGACATTGCTCCCTAAGATTGTACAAGTCTCCTGCAGGGGGTCCATCCCAGTTGGACTGGCTGACCGGCGCTCACAGTGTGAAGCAAGGGTGCTGATGGACCAGAGGTCCAGCCTAGGAGGTGGTGAAACCAAGTGGCTTATCCTGGAAGAAGAGTTGGGTCTGGCACGCTGCAGGGGTTTCCTCACAGAGGTTGTTCCAAAGCTTGGGCCATAGAACCAGACCTGTGGATCCAGGACAGGAGGCCTTGGCCCCGTCCCTGGGAAGATCGCACTGTGGGACAGGGAGGTGGAGATGTGGCACTGTCCCCGGGAGATGGCACCATGGAGATATGTGCAGTTGGACATGGGACATGGCACCAACCCTGGGGAGATTACACCACGGGGACTGGGAGAATGTGGAACCATCCCAGGGAGATCCCGTCACAGGCATGGGGTGGGTAGGACATGGGACAGTTCCCGGGGAGATCACACCACAGGGACTGGGGGCGGGGAACATGGCACTACCCTGGGGAGATCGCACCACGGGGATGGGGGGGGCAGAAGGGGACATGGCGCCATCCCGGGGAGATCGCACCATGGGGATGGGGGGGCGGCAGGGGACACGGCGCCGTCCCGGGGAGATCGCACCACGGGGATGGGTGGGGGGCGGGGCGGCAGGGGACACGGCGCCGTCCCGGGGAGATCACACCACGGGGATGGGGGGGGGTGGCAGAGGACACGGCGCCGTCCCGGGGAGATCACACCACGGGGATGGGGGGGGGGGGCAGCAGGGGACACGGCGCCGTCCCGGGGAGATCGCACCACGGGGATGGGGGGGGGCGGGGCGGCAGGGGACACGGCGCCGTCCCGGGGAGATCGCACCATGGGGATGGGGGGGGGGCGGCAAGGGACACGGCGCCGTCCCGGGGAGATCGCACCACGGGGATGGGGGGGGTGGCAGAGGACACGGCGCCGTCCCGGGGAGATCGCACCACGGGGATTGGGGGGGCGGGGCGGCAGGGGACACGGTGCCGTCCTGGGGAGATTGCACCACGGGGATGGGGGGGGGCGGCAGGGGGCACGGCGCCGTCCCGGGGAGATCGCACCACGGGGATGGGGGGCGGGGCGGCAGGGGACACGGCGCCGTCCCGGGGTGATCGCACCACGGGGATGGGGGGCGGGGCGGCAGGGGACACGGCGCCGTCCCGGGGTGATCGCACCACGGGGATGGGGGGGGGGGGCGGGGCGGCAGGGGACACGGCGCCGTCCCGGGGTGATCGCACCACGGGGATGGGGGGCGGGGCGGCAGGGGACACGGCGCCGTCCCGGGGACATCGCACCACGGGGATGGGGGGGGGGCGGGGCGGCAGGGGACACGGCGCCGTCCCGGGGAGATCGCACCACGGGGATGGGGGGGGGGCGGGGCGGCAGGGGACACGGCGCCGTCCCGGGGAGATCGCACCACGGGGATGGGGGGGGGTGGCAGAGGACACGGCACCGTCCCGGGGTGATCGCACCACGGGGATGGGGGGGGGGCGGGGCGGCAGGGGACACGGCGCCGTCCCGGGGAGATTGCACCACGGGGATGGGGGGGGGGCGGCAGGGGGCACGGCGCCGTCCCGGGGAGATCGCACCACGGGGATGGGGGGCGGGGCGGCAGGGGACACGGCGCCGTCCCGGGGAGATCGCACCACTGGAGCAGGAACGTCCCATCGTTGCTATGGAGACCGCGCCATGGGGAGGGAACGTGCTGCCGTTGCCACGGAGACCGCGGCTGGTTACTCACCGCGCCGGCCCCGGGGGGTGGGGACCGGGTCTCAGCGCCCAGCAGCCTCCTCCTCACCCGGCCCCGGCACTTCCGGTCCGGCCCCCTGTCTGCTCCGGGTCACACTCAGCATGGGGCCTTGCGGGTCTCCTTCGCCCCCAGCAACTCACTTCCGGTCGGGTCCTTCAGCAGCTCCCCCACTTCCGGCCACAATTGCAGGATCCCAGAGTCCTGGGTTCTTAGTCCCGGCCAATCACCGGCCCCCAGCGAGAAGCGGCGCCGCGTCCCTCCTCCCCGGCCCCGTTCCCCGAGCGGACCGAGCCTGACGGGGGATGGGGACAGGCACGGCCCCGCCAGCGACTCTGGCCTTTGCCAGCCCCGGAGCGGCCACAGCCGGGATGGCGGGGCGAGTCCCCACCTGTCAATCCCAGGGGTGGCCAGAGCCAGAATGCTAGCGGGGGGCCACGCTGATGGGGGAGGGGTTCCTGAGGCCCCAGCCTGGGGGGAGGGAGAGCTGGGGCGGTGGGGGGGAAGGATGGGCTCCTGAGGCCCCAGGCCCGGGAGCTGGGTGGATGGGGACTGAGCCTTCAGGCCCAGGGCCAACCAGAGGTGAGACAAGTGCTGTTCCTGACGCACCCAGCCCCAGCAGCGAAGCCCACAGCATCACTTTTTTTCTTTTTATTGTTCATCTTTTATCAAAACACGAAGTTGATGACTGCTTCACCCCTTGCAGGGCCAGCCACCCCTGGCTCCGTTTCTCCATCCATCTCGGGAGAGGAGGCAGTTTGGGAATAAAAAGACACGTGCCAGAGCCAGGTCTGCCCCGTCTACGAGGAACGCTACCCCACAGGGACCTGGACAGTGTCATGGCAGGGGCAGCAACATTGCAAGAGCTGAGGGAGGGCGTAGGGACAAATACTCCTGCCATTACCCCTCAGTGTCACTCTTCTCCTGCCAGGAAAGGGGTCGAGGCTGCCTTTGGGCCCAGTCCTAGCAGCTTGAGAGGCCCCATTGGGTCTCACTGTGAGCCAAGGCACAGCTAGTTCCCCCCATTCCCCCACCCTCCCCTTGCCCACAGTCTGGACTCTGATCCCCAACCCCACATGATCCATTGCTCCCTCACCGCTATAAATACAAGTGACAGTGAGTCACTGTCATCCACACCTGACACAGCAGAACCCTCCCCTTCCCAGCAGTGGGGGCCACGCACCACCTGCCCCCCACCGTGGGATAGGGGCAGGGGCTGCAGGAAGGTGGGAGTGCCCTCCCCCACCAGCACCGGGATGCAGGGAGGCTCCATGCACCTACACATTCCAAGATTTGCTTCTGGTCCAGCAGTGTTACTTAGGGGACAGGCTGAGTTAGATGGGGGACCACCCCTAGAGAAAGGGAAGCCAGAAGCGTGTGTGAGAGGAGTCAGTCTGTCTAGGACAGGAAGGGGGGTGTCAAAGGATCAGGCCAGCCAAAGTGTTTGGTCCCACGGTTGGGCCAGGGGCACCTAAATGTTCTCGAGAACTTGGTGACTGGGCAGCTGCTCCCCTCCCCTCCCGGTCCATCCCACCCCCACCCCTACTAGAAGGGGCCTCTGAGCAGCAAGGGGTGTGGGGCTGTAACACACAAACCTGGTCCCTAGCCCAAGGAATTGTCATTCAGAACCAGGAGCAAATATTGCTAGAAATTAGTCTATAAAGCAGCTCAGAGAAAGATAAGGGTGGTAGGGGCTAGGTACTCCCATGCCCCTGCCACCCCTATACTGTGGAAGGCTGGGGGTGGGGTGGTGGTGTCAGAACTCCCCTGTCTGCCCTTCACAGGGGAGACCAGCCCTGAGACACAGGGAGAAGGGTGGGGTACTGCTGGCTCAAGGCCTCATCCCTGCCTGGGCATGGTGTATCCGGGGGGGGGGGAAAGGGGGGAGAAAAGAAGCATCATCCTTCACTCCAAGCCCCCCCCTCCACCCCCACCGCACGGCATTATCGCAGGGAGATGCTCCAGTTGGCTCCGATGTTGACGCCAGGTTTGCGCAGAGTCAGGACAGAGGTCTCCGGCTCGTGCTGGAAATCCAGGCGTGTCTCAGCCATGCCTGCAGGAGGGGAGGGGGCAGGGCAGCCATTAGAAAGGAGAGGTCCCTGGAGCACTCTCCCCGACCCCACAACTTGGACCCAAGCCCCACAGGACATTTACTGCCATCCCCCATGACTGGACCAGGAAGCCCAAAGGGCCCTTGGCCCTGTGCCCCCACTCACCAGGCTGTCTGAGGAAGACGGCGGCTGGCTTCCCCGCTCCCAGGATCACCACCCGCTCAATCCAGGCTGGGGTTTCAAAGATGCCTTTGGAATCCGCCGATCTGGAAAAGGGGACAGAGCCTGGGGGTCAGAGGCTGCTCGATAGGGGACAGAGCCAGGCTGGCACCAGCATGGTGGTAGGAAGGAACAGGGGCAGGCTAGTGTCATGGGGGTACCAGGTTGTCCAGGGTGGGCAGCACTGTTAGGCCAGCACTGTATGTGGGGGGAAGGGAAGTTACCTGGCAGTCTGGGAGGGATTGTGGGCTGGTGCCATTTGGGAAGAGGGGGTGTCAGCACCGTGGTGGTGCAGCATGGGCACCAGCCATCAAGGTGGGACAGGGTTGGATGGCAGCCCATGTGTGTGTGTGGCAGCAGTACCAGGCCGGCACCATGTGGGTACCTGGCTGTCAGAGTGTTGCTGGCAAAGCTGAAGTGGCGGTGCAGGTACTGGGCCTTGATCTCGAAGTTGTACGTGTGCCCATCGTCAATGAAAAGATCTCCTTCCGCTGTACCCTGTGTGGAGACAGAAGCTGGTAAACAGGGGCAGGGTTACTAGGAAACCCCCACCCTGGGGCCCTGCATCACTCACCTGGGGGCTGAGCGCCACATAGAGTGTGTAGGGGTCGTGGTACATGCAGTCCGATGAGCGGCGTACCCGCTCCTTCCGCGGCACAATGCTCCCGCCTCGCTGGTACACAGGGATCTGCAGGGAGAGGACTGGTCAGTGGCCCTAGCCAGGGCTGGATCAAAGCCATGACCCTGGAGGGGAAAGGCCCTGTGTCTCATTGCCCACACCCTAAGCCAGCCAACCTCCCTACCCTGGAGCTGGATCAGAGCCAGAGCCCCCTAGAAGGGAAGGCCCCATGTCCCATTCCTGAAAGGGGATGCCCCCCCATGACTCACACTGCTCATGGTGACAGGCACATAGAGCATCTGGGGGGCATGGTGCTTCTGGTGCGAGTGGACATCATACCAAACCTGCCAAGAGAGGAGAGGTTACAGGGGGTGTCAACAGCTAGCGCCCCATAGCTCTCAGCATCCCGCTGCCCTTCCACAATGAGCCGCCTCCCTCCTCACCTCTCCTTTGCCAGGCAGGTACACCTGCACGCCGTGGGCGCCCTGCTCTGTCACTGGGTGGACCAGCAGTGCGTTACCTGGGGGGAGGACACAGCAAGGTCAGCAGCAGTAAGGACGTGGGGGGGAGGGGAGGGCGGCACCTACCCCCCAGCCAGGGATCCCCATGGGTTGGGCACTCACCTATCAGGAACTGGTCATCAATGCTGAAGGTGGTGACGTCATCAGAGTACTCCACCCAGAGCGGCCTGGAACAGAGCAGGGCATGAGGGGGACCACACCCTGACCTCCACGAGCCCCCCAAGCCCCTGCACTCTGTTATGAGCAGTGCCCCTGCCCCGAGCCAACCCCATTACTCAGCAACGCCTCCCCCAACTCCATCCCCAGCCATACCCTCACCCCAAGAGGTCCCCCACTCTGTCCCCAATGGTGCCTTTCCCAGTAGTGCCCCCTCCTCCACCAAGAGCTCACCAGCAGTGCCCCACCCACTCAGTCTCCAGTGGTGCTCCCACTCCATTCCCAGCCACGCCCCTGACTCAAGAACCCCCCAACTACCTAGCCCAATAGATCCCCCACTATCCAGCGATGCCTGTGCCCCAAAATCTCCATCCTCCCAACTTCTGCTCACCTCATGACAGGCTGGCCAGAGCGGTAGCTGTGGTAGAAGGTTGTGTACCAGTAAGGCAGCAGGGCATAGCGCTGGCGGATGGCGGCACGGATCAGGGCTTTGTTCTCCTCCCCAAAGAGCCAGGGCTCACGCCGCACAGTGTCCAGGTGGGCATGGGCCCGGTAGAAGGGCTGGTAGGCGCCAACCTGGTACCAGCGCACCAGCAGCTCCGCATCCGGGCTCTTGAAAAAGCCACCCACATCAGCTGCAGCAGGACAGAGAGGGACGAGGTGAGTGCCCGGCCTGACCCCAGGCCCCAATGTCCCCCATCAACCTTCCTCCCGCCCCCTAAGAGATGGATGGGGCTGTGGAGAGAGAGCCCGGTCTAACCCCAACACTCCCCTGCCCCGCCCAGCACCAGAGGTGAAAGCTTGACCCTAAGGCCCTCAGGCCCCCAACCCCCTGAGAGGCAGTGCCAAGGTAGGAGTGACCAGTCTGACCCCCAACTGACCCCCATCTCCCTGTCCTGCCAACCCCTAACCCCCAGCCACAGCCTGGAAGGAGAGCAGCCAAGGCCAGCCCTGCACACAGACAGCTGTGCCCCATGCACACACACACCTCCACAGAAGGAGATGCCCACCAGGGCCAGGCTCAGGCACATGGGGATGGAGATCTTCATGTGGTCCCATTCGGCTGCGTTGTCCCCTGTCCACACCGCGCCTGCGAAGGGGTGGGCGCCAGAGAAAGGGGTGAGGACAGAGCAATCCCCCTGTGCCCCCAACTGGCAAGGGGTTTACAAGACTCCCTTGATCATGGAATGTGCAGTCTGGTGCAACAAAAACGCTCATGCCAAGTCTTAAATGAAAGCCAGGCTCAGGCTGGTCATGGCTATTGGTGTGAAACGTTTGGAGATACGACGTGAGGTACCTGCGGAGACCGACCACGCAGTCTGCCAGGCGATACCCAGGCAGAGCTGCCCAACAGCTTCCCAGGTATGCATTCACCTGGCGTTTGGGTGACATGTAAATGGAGCATCGTAAGCCAATGCTGCAGATGCGCCGATTGCCTATGAAGTCAAGAGGGGGGAGGGATGTGAAATCAACAGGGAGGTGGCACACTGCCACAGGGTGTCCCTGGGGACAGACAAGGAAATTTGGGGGATAAAAAGGTGGCAAAAAGCCCCCCCTTTCCCCTGCACGTAGGAAGCAATTGGGCAGTGCAATCACATTCATGAAAACAGGATCACAGCCAGCCTTGGTTGAAAGGCTGCAAATGATATTCGGAGTGAGTGAAAGGGCTTTCGCCAGATCAGCCTGCGACGTGTCTCGAGAAAGTGGGTGCTGCTTCTGGTTTGTGTTGGACCCTTTTGTCTCTGTTATCCTAGCTCACAGTCTCAGTCCTGGGTCCCCTGAAAACCATCACAGCCTCTCCACTACCCCCACAAGGGCACTGGGGGGCAGAGCTCCCCCCACCCACTCACCGTAGCGCTGGGAGCCGGCAAAGAAGGCACGGCTCAGCACGAAGGGGCGCTCAAGGCCCCCCGAACGCTGCTCCAGTCCCTGTGCTGTCGCCATTTGCTGCCGGAGGGAAAAGAGAGACCCTGTGAGGGTAATTGGCAGAGTCTGCCAACACCTTTCCCCAACTGGGACCTCCACACTCCCTGGGGCAACCCCACCCCCCTGGGAGCCTACCATGGGGCTGCAATCCCCAACCCCAGGTGAGTGACACTCTTCCCCCACTGGGAACCCCCCTCATTGGGATCCCACCATGGGGGTGACTTCCCCATCGCCCTGAGCCATGGGCCAGCCCTCCCCCACAAAGGTTTGAAGGCTCTTGAGCTCCCAACACTCCTGGTGCCTCCCCACACCACGTAGAAAGTTGTACAAGTGGCAGTGCCCCCCAAGGGCTCCCCGCCCCCTTACCACGTAGAAGCCGTAGAGGTTGTGCAGGTCGCGGTGCTCCCAGCCGCCCTGGTGCAGGGCGTCTTTGTACATGGTCACCTCGGGGCCGTTGAACACAGATGGCTCATTCATGTCGTTCCAAATGTACAAGTTCTCCGTGGAGGCCTGGGGATGGGGGGCAATGAGACACAGGCAGCACCCCAGTCCTCCTCCCCACCTGGGAAAAGCTGCTGAGTCAAGGAACAGCTCAATGCTGGCCCCCCAACCCGAGTGTGGGGACAGCTCACCCCACAGCTCCACTCCTCACCCGTAGCCCCACTTCCACCCTACCTCGTACTGGTCGTAGGAGAACATGCTGGCCCACCAGGCGCGCATCTCAGGGTTGGTGAAGTCGGGGTAGCCAGCCGAGCCTGGGGGGCGGAAGGGGAGGATTAGTGACACTCCAGGGGCTCCACGCCTAGCACTCTGCCTGGCACCTGCTCCTGGCCAGCCCCACCCCCACCCTGTCCCGGGCCACAGCCCTGCCCCCCATCCCAACAGCACCCCCAGCTCACCTGGCCAGCACCAGCCTTCATAGTCACTGCCATCCTTGGTCTTGACATAGAAGCCACGGGAGCGGATCTCGTTGTGGACCTGATATCCGCTGTCCACCTTGATGTGTGGGTCCACGATGGACACCATCTGGGGGGAGGGGTCAGAGACTTGAACCGGGTACCCCCACAGTCCGAGGGGGGGGGGTCAGGCAGGGCAGGGCATTCCTTGCCATTCGGGGCTGGGCTTATGGCCATGTACCCCTGCAGGGACCTCACACAAGGCCTCCGGCCGGCAGCTGCCACAGTGTCTCGAGGTGGTGGGGACATCTTCCCTTCTATCTCTTGGCTCAGGACGCTGTAGGGCTGGGGGAACCGACTGAGGTCCCCAGGGAAGTAGGATCAGGGAGTGCAGGTGGGCGGGCGCTGAAGAAGTCGGGTTGCGGGGGTTGTCAGGTGGAGGGGGCGGGCGCCTTACTGGGTGGGGGCCAGAGAAGTTGGGTCGGGAGAGTGCCGGTGGGGCATTGGTGGGCAGGCGCTGGCGGGGTAGGGTCAGGGGGATGTTGGTGGGCAGGCATCAGAGAAGTCAGGTTGGGGGGGTGCATTGATGGGCAGGCGCTGGAGAAGTCGTGTCGGGGGGGGCGCTGGAGAAGTCGTGTCGGGGGGGGGAGGCACCATTGGTGGGCAGGCACTGGAGAAGGTGGGGGGGGGGGGGAGAATCAGTGGGCAGGTGCCAGAGACGTCAGGTGGGGGGGGGGGGGCGCCGCCGGGGCTCTCACTTTGCGTCTCTTGGTGGCCAGGCGCCCCAGCATGTTGCGGGGCTGGGGGAACTTGTTGGGGTCCCAGGTGAAGTAGCGCTTGCCATCGGTGTGCTCGATGTCCAGCCAGATGACATCGCAGGGGATGTCGTGCATGTCGAAGCCGTCGTCCACGGCAGCCACGTCCTCCTCATCGTTGTAGTTCCAGCGGCTCTGGTGATAGGCCATGGCAAAGAGCGGGGGCAGGGCCTGTGTACCTGGGGGAAATAGGAACCAATACATGGGGCACCCCACCCTCCCGTGGAGCCACCTTCCCCTCGCACCCAGCCCTGCTGACAGGGCTGTGCAGCGACTCCCTAGCCTGGCCTGACCCAGCCCTCCCCACCTGGACCCGTCAGGGTCACGTAACCCCATCCCTGCTTCTCTGTCCCCATCAGGGCCAAGTAAACTCTCCTCTCCTCCTATACCCACCAGGGCCATGTATCCCCCTCTCCCCACCCGTCAAGGCTGGGTAACCCCCCGCACCCCCAGGCTTGTACCCGTCAGGGCTGGGTAACCCCCCCCCACCCCCAGGCCTGTACCCGTCAGGGCTGTGTACTGCCTGAAGACATCAGTGGGCGCAGGCCCCAGCAGCAGAAAGACATCGATGATGCCGCTCTCCGACATCCAGCGCACGTCGGTCTGGGGGGTTTCGCCACCCCCCTGCATGTAATCCAGCATCTTCCCAAACAGTGTCTGCGGGGGGAGCCATCAGCAATGGGGGGGAGGGGAGTACCTGCTCCCCCACTGTCCCCCTCCAACCCCCTCACTGCCCTCCACCCAGAGCCAGCCCCCGTCCCCACACAGACCCCTCAGTACCCCACTGGAGCCAGCTTCCTCCCCCCCCCACTTGGAACTACCTCCACACAGAGCTGTGCCCCCCCCCCGCCCCCACTATCCCGTCCAGAGCCAGCCCCCCAGCAGACGATTTCTGAACCCCGCCCTGCCAGCCCAGCAGGATCCAGTGCCCTCGTACCTTGCCAGCTGTGTTGGAGCTGATGTCAACCCAGGTCTCGGCGGCATTGAGCCAGAAGATGCCCAGGGTGCGCAGGGTGTTGTGGGCCAGCAGGAGCGGCACGGAGCCATACAGCGCCATGGGGTTGTACAGCTCATATTGGAATACATCCAGGTTGTAGAGGCGGTAGGGGTCACCCCCCCTGCAGGGACACATCAGGTCACTGCCCCGCCCCGCCCCTCCCTAACCCTGAGAGGAACAGCACCCCCTCCCCCAACAGTCCCTCAGCCTCCCCTCAGCCCCAACAGAGGCAGCACCCCCGCATCCCCCATGGGCCCAGACAGGCACAGAACCCCCCTGCAGCGCCAACGGGCCCCCTCCTTACTCGGTGGTGCGCAGGCGCAGGTGGTCGGCGTGCTCCGGGATCCCATAGACGTGCTCAAAGCCAGGCAGTGAGAAATCCAGCCCCACCGAGGTCGGCCCTGGAATGAAGGGGTTGTGATAACGCTGCAACTCTCAGCAGCCCGTGGGGTCCAGGGCAGCACAGCACCGCCAGGACCTGCCCAGAAAGGGGCCTCCTCGCCCCAGCACCGTGCCCCCACGCTGGCTGTGCCGGCTGGGGTCCAGCAACACTCCCACTGCCAGCGACACCACAGCAAAAGGCTCTAGGGGGCAAGGTAGGCAGGGGCACTGGTCCTCCCCACAACTAATCGGCCTGTCCAGCCCAGTAACCCCCAGCTCCAGGTCAGAGCAACAGGCCCGTCTAGCCCAGTAACCGCCCCCACTGCTCTGGGTCAGAGCAATGGGCCTATTTAGCTCAGTAACCCTACCCCTCTTGGATCAGAGCAATGGACCCATCTAGCCCAGTTAAATCCCCCCCCCCGCCCCTCACCCCCCAATCAGAACAATGAGCCCGTCCAGCCCAGTAACCCGTCCGCTCCAGATTGGAGCAATGAGCCCGTCCAGCCCCATGTGGTGGGGTCAGAATGGCTCTCACCATTGGGCTTGCTGTCTGTGTGGGTCTTGAATGTCTCTTCCCAGGAACCTAGCTCCTCTTCAGCCCGGTCCGGCCTGTCCGGCACCTCCTCTGACTGAGAGGGATGGAAGTTAGACAAGGGAGCTGCAGGGATGAGTATGGGTGCCCCCAAGCCCCCATTCACACTCACGGGGCACCCTTCTGGGGGAGCAGGCCAGGCCCCACATGCACGGGGCACAGCAGACAAGGCCTCTACATGCCTTTCCACACAGCTGCTGCTCAGCCACCCCACTCCCACAGAGGGTCTACACCTGCCTGCATACAAGTCCTCCCCACCACAGCCCCCCAAGTCTCTGCACAGGGCCCCCACCCCCTGCTCCACACAAGTCCCGTTCTCTCGCACACACCTTTGTGCTCTTCTCACTGGACTCCTCGTCCCCAGGCACAGCTGGCTCTGGCTCCTTCCCTTCTGCCTCACCCTCCGGGGCTGGCTCCTTTGGCTCCTCCCTGAAAAAGGCAGAGGGAAGAACAGCTGGCTCAGCGCCTGCCCCGGGCACCACCAGGGCACGGCAGCGCCAGGGATGACACCCCAAGCTGGGCACAGCAGCATCTCCAGGACAGGCAGGTACCATTAGTCTCTAGAAGCAGGAACCACTCACACACAGGCTGGCACCAGGTTAGCAGGGACGGGGGGCGAGAGGGGACAGCCCAGCCAAGATGCTCCCAGACTCTGCAGGGAGCCCTCCGATCTGACTCTTTCCCTCTGGGCAGAGTCTTCCCCTATGCCAGGGAGGGTGCTGCCCCCACCCCTGCTGCTCCACAGTCCAGGGGGTTGGGTCCCCCATGCTAACACACTCGGGAGCAGGTCTCATCGCCCAAAGGGAGAGCAAGCATCCCAGCCACCGGCAGGGTCCTACGGAGCTACAGGGCTGGGGCGGCTACAGAGAGAGAGGGGCGGAGACTGGTGTAAAGGGGGTTCAGAGAGTCTCAGATTGGGGCTACAGTACCACTGTGGGGGAGAGGACAGTGCCAGGTGTCTCGCAGCCCTTTCCCTGCCAGCTTTCATTGGAAGGTTGGATTCAGTCTGAGGGGGGCAGGGCTGGGCTCGGCTCACCTGTCCCTGCACTAGCCACTCCCCCTGCATGGCCTCTGGGGCAGGGCACAGCCCGTCTCCCCACCTGATCCCCATTCCTTCCTTCCCCAGGAGACACGGCCCCTCCCTCCCCCACCCCACTGCCCTGCCTGGCCCCCAGGGGGACAAAGCCCCTCCCCAACCTGGCCCCTTGGGAGGAAACAACCCACAAACAGATTCTACCTGTCCAAGTCCACACAGCCCCCATGTCACCCTCTCATAGCTCCTGCAGGTGGCTGCCCAGGCAGGCCCCTGCCCTGAGCAGCTAAGGGGTCCCATGCACCTACCGGCTCCCTCCCTGTGTGTGTGTCTTGCCTGCCTGGCACAGCCTGCCACTGGGGCAGGGATTAAGTCACTGAGGGTCTGGGGAGTGCTCGGAGGGAGCGACCCCCCGGGCAATGAGGCAGGGGGTGAACACCACCCCCTTGGGACTAGAGGAGGGGGAAGCATCAGCCCCAGGGCTCCCCAAATCTAGACATGGTGGGGGAGGAGGAAGGGATCTGCCCCAGGGCTCCCCAGCTGTAGTACTACAGCCCCCGGCTACGGGCGGGTTATGGGGGTCAGAGACAGTAGCAGAAGCTGTGGATTTACCTATGGAAAAGGCTCTTGATCTTATCCCACAAGCTACCGACCGAGCTACTAACTTTATCCGAGAAACTGGGGCCGGGGGAGGCACAATCAACAAAACAGAAACAGCGAGAGTCAGTGCATGGAATTCCAGACACAGAGATCCCCGCCCCCCCCTTCATCTGCCCCTCACCAGGCCCTGCGCCCCCAGGAGCACAACAGATGCAGCAGGGACTGCTCCCCCTCCCAGCTGTGCCTCCTAACAGAGTCACAGCAAGGGGCCGGGTCCCAGCCCCTGCCCCCTTCAGCCCCCAGCGACCAGCCCTGGGAACCAGCCCCCAACCATGGTCTCCAGAGGGAAGAAATCGAGGGGTTTGGGCTGTTCCCCAACAGCTTGAACATGGACCATGCCTCACTACAGTGCCCCCATGCTGGGAGAGGCCAGGGCTGGAGTAGCTGGGAGCTCCCCCTGCAGCCAGCGCTCTGGCCCAGCCCCCTATATGCCCCTGCTGGGAGAGGCTTGGACTGAGCACACTAAGCTGAAAGAGAGCTGGTCACCCCTCAGGGATCAGAACCCCGGTGGCTCTCAGGGACACAGCCCCACCTGCGGGGAGGCACTCACAGCTGCCAGGGATACGGGCTGGACGGGCCCAGAGCTCCCCTCCCCCTGGTACTCACGAGTCCTTCCGGTGCCGCAGGTGCTCAAAGTGCAACAGCCCGCGGGGGTTGACGCTCAGCACCAGCTCCCGCCCCTGCAGCAGGTCCATGCGGAATGGCTTCCCTGTCAGGATCAGCTTGTGTCCAGAGTCGCCCAGTGAGAGCTCCACGCTGTTCTCGTCCCGGCCTGTCACTGCCAGCCTGGGGGGCAGCAGAGAGGGGATGGAGGACAGAGATATGGATGGGAGACACAACTAGGCTGCAGGGCCAGAGCCATGGGAAGACCCCCTGCCCATCCCCCCTCATCTGCTTACCCAGTGAGCACAGCTAGAAGAGCAGGCCCAAGGGTCCCCCGCTGTTAGCCCCACAACTCCCCCAAGCACAGCAAAGGGGGCCCCCTCCCTGCCAGGCCTCTTACCAGGTGGTGGGTGGGTCGCGCACCAGCACATCAGGCACCTCGTAGCGTGGGCGCAACGGACTCAGTTCATTGATCTTGATGCGCGTCATGTTCCCCTGCAGCCCACACAGCTCCAGCAGGAGTGGGACCTGGGGATAATTAGTGTCAGCCTCACACCAGTCCCAAGGCCTCCCCTCCCCCAGCATCCTCCACCAGGGAACATGCCAGCCTTCCTGACCAGAGGGAACCCTGGGAATCGCTTTGAAGAACTGGGGAGCCGTGCATCATCCTGCTGTGCAGAGGGGGGAAGGGCATTGCTGGGAACAGAACCCAGGTGTCCTGGCTCTCAGCCCTCCTGCTCCAAACCACTGCCCCCACTCCCCTCCCAACACTGGGAATAGAACCCAGGAGTCCTTGCTCCCAGCCTCCTTGCCTCATTAGACCCCACTTCTCTCCCAGAGCTGGAGACAGAACCCAGGAGCAGCAGTTAGTCCTAAATCTGAAGGTGCCATAATGCCAATAAAATACTGATTTTCTTACACAAGAATGATTAAATGAATTCACATTTTAGTTGTATTCTGAACATCTAGTGCTGCAATCCATGGCTAAACCAGGCCTGGCTGGGGTCGGGCACCTTATCCGAAGTGACGTGTCTGGATTAAAAACAACATATCCAGACACACACACATTTATAGTGTGGGGGTGCCAAGCCCATGCTGATCGGAGGGAACTGAATTGAGGGACATCCCGGGGACTCCAGAGAGGTCTGGCTGCGTGTCCTGGCTGCTTTAGGGTTACCCTGCTTGAGTCCTTTCCAACAAGGTTCCTGCCAACCTCTCCACCGCAGCTCATCCGGCCACCCTAGTCCCTGCTCAGTAACCAGCTATGGCCTCGGCAGCCTTTAGTCTCCAGCTCTAATGCCACCTCCCCCCCAGACTCACCCACATTGCGTCCTGCCCATTCCAGGGCACACAGACCGCCCCCCCGCACACACACACACCCTGGCCCCAGAACTGAGCTGCCCAGATGCAGCAGCTCTTGTGACCTGGCCAGAGAAGACGCCGTCGGGCCCCTGCCCCAGAGGGTGAGGCTCACGTACCCCTGCTGGCTGTGCTAGACACTGCCACTCGCTCTGGCCCAGCAGGACCATGCACGCAACATGCTGCTCATCGTGGGTCCTGCAGCAGCATGGAGGCTCAGGGACCAGGCCCCCTTACGGCTCGACTACAACATTGCTGCTGCGGCTGAGCAGCACCAGAACAGCTTCCAGTGTGACGCCACCACTGCCAAGAAATCCTGACTCCCAGCCTCTGCTCTCATCACACCCAGGACCCGCGTTTCAGGGCTTAGCCACAGGTCTCTCGAGCCCCCACCCCAAGCTGGGCCCCTCACCTTGTTCACTTCATTGACAAGCTGCAGTTTCATGGAGTCCTGGCTGAGCTGGAGCGACTCCAGCAGCGCCCGGTAAGGGGAGCTCCCGGGCTTCACACTCCTCTGGCGCCTGGGGACAGGGGGGAGGGTTAGAGCAGCCAGCGGCAGGTGCAGCCTCCAGGCGAGCAGCTCAGCCTGGCTCCCTTCTCTCGAGATCCCAGCAGCAGCGCAGCATGTTTGTGTCTCTGCTCCCTGCCCTGGGGAGAGCTGGGGGGAGAAGCCAGCATGGGAGCTGCACAACAGCACAACCTCAACGAAAACCCGATGCCAGTGCAAGGGGGAGAGGCCAGAGAGCAGCAGCTCCTGGTCCTGCGTGGGGGCCATGATCCTCCCAGCCCTCGCTGTTCCCCTTTGCTTGGTTCAGCCCCATACCTCTGCCCTACTACTCACTTGCAGAAGGAGCTCTGCTCACATGTCTTGAAGTTGCTCCTGTCCACAGCAAAGGCAGCAGCAAGGCAAAGGGCCATCCAGACGAGAGCTGCCATCCCCAGCCTAGAAGAGAGCCGGGGTCAGAGGAAGGCGAGCTCTGGGGAATGCCCTGCCCAGCCCTGTACGTGGGTTTCCCAGAGGGGGCAGCACTGGTTTCAGGGTTTCCAGCACCTGCCCTGAGCCAGGGACAGCATTGGTCCCTTGCTAGGGTTAACACCTGTGGGTGGGGGAGGGAAAATGGGGCTTGGAGGGGATTAATGCATCTGCATCAGAGTTAACTCCAGTGCCAGGAGAAGAGAGACAGCACTGCCCCCATTACATGGGCAACATGGGTCTCAGGGGGCAGTTCAACACAGGTCCTGCCCTAGGAGCACCCACCTCTGGCACTTGGCACTCAGGACAGGGCAAATATGGCTGGCAGACCCCCTCATCTTGCCAGACCCTTGGGAGAAGCCCAGTTTCCCCTTCCCAGGGTAGATGCCCCAGGTAAGCCAGATGAGTCATGGGACTCGTCAAAGGGCCTGCTATTGGGTCCCTCTGCCCCACAGGCCCCTCTGACATGCAGGGAAGGGGCACTGGGAGAGGTTCTACCTGGCAGGGGCAGCTCCTGATGCAGTGGGGTGGAGGGGGCAAAGGGCGGAGCGAAGGGCAGCTTCCTGCAGGAAGCGCTTGCAACACAGCCTGCAGGGCGATGTGAACGGGGCTTGCTGCTCAGTGCCAGCCAGCCACCCTCTTAGAGCATGAACTCTTCCCCCATGCACCAGGGCAAATCCCAGCGCTAGCCAGGCTAGGCTCAACCTCTGCCACCAGCACCGGGGTTTCACAGGCCTGCGGGTCTGGACTGAAGGGCCCCAGCAGAACTCATAGAATCATAGAATATCAGGGTTGGAAGGGACCCCAGAAGGTCATCTAGTCCAACCCCCTGCTCGAAGCAGGACCAAGTCCCAGTTAAATCATCCCAGCCAGGGCTTTGTCAAGCCTGACCTTAAAAACCTCTAAGGAAGGAGATTCTACCACCTCCCTAGGTAACGCATTCCAGTGTTTCACCACCCTCTTAGTGAAAAAGTTTTTCCTAATATCCAATCTAAACCTCCCCCATTGCAACTTGAGACCATTACTCCTCGTTCTGTCATCTGCTATCATTGAGAACAGTCTAGAGCCATCCTCTTTGGAACCCCCTTTCAGGTAGTTGAAAGCAGCTATCAAATCCCCCCTCATTCTTCTCTTCTGCAGACTAAACAATCCCAGCTCCCTCAGCCTCTCCTCATAAGTCATGTGCTCTAGACCCCTAATCATTTTTGTTGCCCTTCGCTGGACTCTCTCCAATTTATCCACATCCTTCTTGTAGTGTGGGGCCCAAAACTGGACACAGTACTCCAGATGAGGCCTCACCAGTGTCGAATAGAGGGGAACGATCACATCCCTCGATCTGCTCGCTATGCCCCTACTTATACATCCCAAAATGCCATTGGCCTTCTTGGCAACAAGGGCACACTGCTGACTCATATCCAGCTTCTCGTCCACTGTCACCCCTAGGTCCTTTTCCGCAGAACTGCTGCCTAGCCATTCGGTCCCTAGTCTGTAGCGGTGCATTGGATTCTTCCATCCTAAGTGCAGGACCCTGCACTTATCCTTATTGAACTGTGCATGAGGAGCCCAGTACTGGGACAGCAAGGGCTGCAGGACAGGACTGAGGGGCACTGGCACAGGTAGAGGCCAGGGAAGGGCTCTAGCCACACGAGCCTACCCGTTCCTACCTGGACCCACTACACACCTGGAGCCCCAATATCGAGCCCCCTGACACCAGGGCTAATGCCTCCCATTAGCCTGGGGAGGGGAACAACGCCCCTAGACCCCCACTCCCAGGGCTACTCCCTCCACAGTCCCTCCCTGCCGCAGCTGGCCCCCAGCATCCACTGCGACAGGGGATTTTAGGGCAGCAGTGGGTGCAAAAGGCAGAGGTGGCTCAGGGAGAGGAGGGAAAAAGATTTTTGGGAGCTTGAAAGCCCCTCGCCCCGCCCCAGGAGGCAAGGGAGCAGAGGGGAACGGACAGCTCTAAGGCACTGCCAGCCCAGGCTCTGAACCAACTTCCCTGGGTGCTGTTAGCCAGTTCTGGCTGGACCCCAGTGGATGGAGCTGGTGTCTAGGGGGCAGTCTGAGTTTTGGTTGCGTGTGCTGGTATTAAAAGGGGATCAGGGCAGGCGAGCTGGGGGCCAATGGAGGATGTTTGGGGGTAAGGGGCAAGAGCTAATATCTGAGGGAGGGTTTCTGGGGGCTGAGCACAGAGCGCTGGGGATGTGTGGGAAGGGGCTGGTGTTTGGGGGGGTCTCTGGGGGTGGCCAAGTAGAGGGTATTGGGGGGGCCTCTGGGACAGGAACAAAGAGGAGGGGGCTTAGGGAGGGGGAGGAGCTGGTATCTGGCGGGGGGACCCTGGGCCGGGCGGAGAATGGGGGAGGGGCTGTTTGGGGGGCCTGGGTCGGTCTCGGGGGACCGGGGACGGTGGGGAGCAGGAGGGCGGGGACGGTCTCGGTTGAGATTCGGGGTTCTGGGTAGCGGGTCCCCCGCCGGCCCCAGCGCTCACCTCTCCGGCGCCGCCGCCATCTTGGATCGAGCCTGACCCCGCACACCGCCCCCGCCAGTACGGCGCGGTTCCCCATTGGCCCGGCGCGGCCTGAACCCCTCCCCCACCTCCCCGGTCGCCCGCCCGCCCGCCTCGTTGCTCAGTTATTCATGAGGGCCCCGCCCCAATCATGAATATTAATGAGCGTCGGGTCCCGTTCTGTTCCGGGCCCCAGGCCAAGGTGACGGTCAGCGGCTGCTGCTCACGCCCAGGGCGAGCCTGGGCTAGGCCCCCACGGCCAGCGGGGTCCCCTGCCCTGGCCCTATTGGGATCCCGGCTCTGCCCCAGCCGCGCCAGGCTCTGCTCAGTCCTGCCCGGCAGCGCCGGGCAGCGCTTGGCCAGCCGGGCGGGCTGACGCTTCGCCAGGTCACCCGCACGGAGACAGACCCCCGGCTCCGCGGCGGGGCCCGGCTGGCTGGAGCCCCCGGGGCCCAGCCGTGCTGGGGGGGACCGCACAGGCAGCTGGAGCAGAAGTTACAGCTCCCCTGTGACCCAGACGCAGGGGGGCTGAGCTCAGAGGCAGGGAACAGACATGGCTCAGTCATAGCGGGAGGAGGGGGCTTCCGCTGCCAGCCAGGGCGTGGCACACACTCCCCCACCTACCTCGCCACATGCCTACCCCCCTCACCCCTGCGATCACACAGCCAGTGCGAGGCAGAGCTGGGAACGGAACCCAGGCATCCTGCCCCCCGCCCCCATCACATCTTCTGCTAGCAACACATCCAGTCACACCCCTAGCCCCCTCATGCCCAGTCCACATGCACACCTTTCCCAAACACAGAGGCCCCCAACATGTCTCCGCTCCTCTGCTACAACTTCCTCAACCCGCAAGCTGCAGGTGCTGGGGACTACCCTCCCACACACCCCCAACACCAACTGCAGGGGCAACATTCCCTTCTCAGTCTTTATTTTGAAAAGGAGAAGGAATTGGCAATGGCGACAGCAGATTGAGCTGGGGTTTGTGCCCCCAGCGTGGGATGTGGCACCCTGAATAGCTGGGGTCTTCAGACAATTCTTGTTCCATTGATCCCAAAGCAGGATGTGGTTGTGGGCCAGGACAATAGAGAGATGGTGGCCCGGAAGATGATTGAGCCAGGCTGCTCCAGCATACAGCCCCTCCTACACAGAGCGGAACCCACCCAACAGTGGTAGATGGAGGTGGAGGCTGGTTTTGGCCCCCAGGTGTCTACCCTCTATTAAGACCCCCTTGTCCACAGCAGCTCTAAAAACAGAGCAGGAACAGAATCTACCCAGGCCCAGCTCAGCAGCACCAGGGAGTGGGAGAAGAAGCTAGACTGGAGCAGAAGTACTGAACACATCTGCATCCCCCACCTCCCACCCCCAGCCAGTTTCTCTAGCTGGGTCCCAGGGCAAAGACCCTGCTGTAATCCCCCAACAGGGGGTGAGGAGACAAGAGCCCAGCAGCTTGGGAGCACTTGCAGTGAGCTGATGTGGCCCTGAGACCTGCTGAGCATGCTCAGTGCCTCAGCGTGGGTGGCACAGGGCCCTTCACTACCCCAGGGCAGCCCAAACCTGGGCCATCAAGCCCCCTGGAACCAGAAACAAAAGCTCCCAATCCCTGAGAGAAACTGTCAAGGGGGTGAAGTTTCCCCAGTGCCAGCTATGCCAGCTTCTGCCTGCAGCTCCAGGGACTGGGTGGGAGGTGCCGTGACCCCCCTCACTGAACCCTGGGAGAATTTTACAGTTATTCTTAATTAGTTAAAAAAAAAAGAAAAAAAAAAGAGTCAAATGTCCCATCTCCCCCACTCAAGCAGGCACTGCAGTGTCCTAGGAGTGGGGCAGGAGCTAAGTCTGGGACTGTCCTAAGATGGCAAGGGTGGCTGTGCCCTGGGAGGTGGGGGGAGTCCAGGACTGTCTCAAGCTGGGGGGCAGCGCTAGGTCTGGAAGCGCCCTGACAGCAGCCCCAGGCGGTCGATGTTCTTGTGCAGCACACTGTGCAGCACGCAGAGGTACTTCCCAACATCGCAGTCACGGGAGAAGTCGCGGAAGAAGAGCCCCTTGTCGGCCTGGAAGGTGAACTTCTGGGGGAGGGGGCTGTTGTCCCGCATGTAGTCCCAGACGCTCAGCAGCAGCAGATGCACCTCGAAGGGCACCAGCTGGTGGAAGATCTCGTGCATGTTGCCAAGCACAGGCGGCAGCAGGGAGCCCTCAGCCATGCAGGCCACCAGGGCGCAGGAGGCGTGCAGGTGCCATGGCGAGCTGGTGGTGTCACCGTGGCGTGAGGCCTCCCAATGGGCCATGAGGGTGGCTAGCAGGCCGCGCAACAGCACCGAGCAGTAGCACAGGGCTGGGGGGCCGGCTGCCACCAGCCTCAGCAGCTGGAAGAGCAGTGGGTTGTCGCGGAAGCGCCGGCAAATCTGGATGTCACGCTCCACTGTGCTGCGGGTGTGCTCCTCGGGCGGCCAGCCCAGCTCACTGTTGGTGACGTCTGGGCAGACGCTCTCCACCAGCACCACGGCCACTGCCTTGGCTGCCTCGGGGTTGACAGCCGCCGTGTGGGCTGGGGGTTCAGGCGCACCATAGCGCCCACCCCGGCAGCAGCGCAGCAGCAGGCTGAGGAAGTTCTGGACATTGTGCACAATCTCCTCAGGCTCCTGCCGCCGGGCAGGCTGGGGTGGCTTCAGCCCGCGCCCAATCACCCCCGCATGGAATACTGACCACACGCTGCCAGAGAAGTTGACGGCAGTCGTGAAGCGCCGGTTGATGTCCAACAGGGAGATCCTGGTGCCTTCCAGACTGGCGTCATCCCCAGCAGGCGGCTCGGCCAGGCCTCCAAACAGCTCGGCATTCCCTGGGTGCAGGGCTCCCTCCACCAGCTGCTGCAGGATGGCCTTCATGGCAGCTGGAGAGGCCCCACTAAGACGGGAGAGCAGCCGGGTGCTGTAGCTGATGCCCGTGGGGCACTGGCGGTGCAGCACCAGGAAGAACTGGTGCACAGCTGAGCGGATGATGACAAGCAGGTGAGCTGGCCGGATGGCCCGGGGCAAGGGGCAGACAGAAAGCAGCAGGGAGGCAGCCTCAGCCACTTCAGGATTGCGATGCAGTAGCAGCTGCCCGAGGTCGTAGAGGTGCAGAGAGAGGACAGGCCCAAGCTGGGCGCTCATGGAGGCAGGGCCCTCCCCCTCCCACTGCACAATCAGCGCCAGGTTGTTGAACAGCTGCACCATGTGCTGCTCCGACAGCCCCCCCATGTGGATCTGGCACACGCACTTCTTGACAGTGGCTGGCAGCAGGTCGCTCATACAGGAGCTCAGCACAGCGTAGAGCTGCGTGGCCAGGCCCAGTTCCTCCTGGCTCCGGGCCAGCGTCAGCAGGTAGAAGAGAGCGTCAGTGGCGCAGCTGGGGGTGCAGTAGACTGAGAGGAGCCCCAGCAGCTGGTGCTGCCACAGGAAGCGCTTGCGCTCTAGCCGCAGTGTCTCCACGCACAGCTCCCGCACGTGGCCCTTCAGCTCATCCAGGAAGGGCACAGCCCGGGGCGGAGGATCCCCCAGGCTGGCCGAGCCCCGGTTGTACACCAGCTTCTGCAGGTTGAGCAGCAACAGCTGGATGATGCGGTCACAGGCCTCGCGCACGCTGTCATGGACAGCCAGCCCTGGCGTGGTGATGACCGAGGCTGGCATGGCCGTGTTGACCAGGAACTGCAGGATACGGTAGGCCCCTGCTGACGTCTGGCAGATGAGATGCACCACGATGCTCACCATGTTCTCCAGGTCCTCGCGGGGCAGCGCAGCAAAGTGCTGGTGCAGCTGGCTCAGCACGCTCGGCTTGAGGGAGTCCACCAGCTCGGAGGAGATGGTCCCCAGCAGCATGGGCGACATGACTGCCAGCTGCAGCAGGAAAGGCACCGTAGCTTTCTGCTGCTGGTCACGCACAGGTCCCAGGCTCTCATGGAACATCCGCAGCAGCTCCTGCTTGATGCTGTCTGAGTGGCGTGAGGCCAGGTGACCCAGGATGCCCACCACCGAGGCAATCTTGGGCACCCGCTTGTCAGCAGCAGTGGGGAAGAGCAGGTCGACAGGGGCTGCCCCATGGACACAGAAGTCCTTGAGGCCGCAGGAGAGGACACGGCTGATGATGGTGTTGGGGAAAGAAGAGCCGATGTGAGCCACCACCCAGTCAAAGTGCGGAGAATGCTGCACTGAGGTGTCCAGCAGGGCATCCACACAGGCATCGGGGCAGGTGCTGATCATGGAGGACAGGCACTGGGTGTAGATGTCCATCAGCGTCCGAGTGGCCTTGCACGACATCCACAGCTGCAGCAGCTCATTGAGGCTGGAGGCGTGAGGCACACCGTGCCGCCCTGCATACTTGCTGCTCAGCTGCCCCATCAGGTCAATGGACCAGGCTGATACCACAGGTGCCCAGGCCTTGGGGTTCATGCGGACAAACTCAGACAGCACATTCTGGATCTCCTGCACAACGTCGTCCAGGTTGGGCCCCTGAGCCCGCCTCGTGCCCAGCCCTCCCTCACTGCTCTCCAGCTCCAACAGGTAGGTGCAGACATACTCGTCAAAGACATTGCGCAGATGGTCCAGCACGGCGCTGCGTGCAGGTGGCAGGCTGCGCAGCAGCAGGATGGCACAGCGGGCATGTTCCTTGATGGTCAGCTTGTTACCATGCACAGGGTCCACACCACTCAGGAAGGCTTTGATCTCCTGGGCCAGCTCCTGGGAACTGTGAGCAAGAAGGGGAAGCATAGATACATCAGGCTGCAAGCAGGGATGTATGTTCCAACCTCCCCTGTGGCCTGGATCCCAAGTCTCCTCACCATCATCCCCATCACTAGCCCTCATGCTATCCGGGGGGGGTGTTAGGAGGGAGAGCAGGCCCAAGGATTCTGGAGTAGCTGCCAGTCATTCATCCTATGAAGGGGCCTGCACTTTCCTTTCTCATGCAGTAGGGAGTCCATTATAACATGGATGATATCCTATAACCCACTGAGGCTGGGCTTTAAACCATGCTCCCCCAACAGCCCAAAGACATCAAGCAGCACCTGATGTCTCAGGAGAGAGCTGACCTATAAAGCTGTCATGGGTTCCAGGACTTAGAGAAGAAGGGATTTCAGGAAGGAACTGTGATCAGTCCCTACCTGGTAGGGAGGTATCTAGCTGGGGCAGTTGTATGGCCTGATCACAAGGGAAGTGGGCCTCCAAAACCTGGAGAAAGGGGAATTTCCTGCTTGGGAGGTCCCTGCCAAGCAGCAGAGGGGTCCTGGGGGCTCTGGCTGGGGATCAGATTCCCAGGATAGAGGTGGGGATTATGGGGCTCCAGGTGAAGGGGGCAGTGGGGATTTCCTGCTGGGCAGCTGGAGAGAAAGGATCCCTGTTCCTAGGAGTGGGATCTGGTCAGGGAAGGGCATGGGGAAGGAAGAAGATTGATAGGCTCAAGAACCCCCTGGAGAGTTCCCCATGGGGGGCTTTCCCAGGGAAGGCAGGGTCCTAGTGACCTGTGGGAGGGGTTGTGGCTCTGGGGGCTTCCCCATGGACGTCCCTGTTCCTGGGGTTCCCAGTGAGAAGTCCCTGTCCCGGGGGGAGGGGCTGTGGAGCTCGGAACGGGGGTTCCCAGTGAGAGGTCCCTGCCCAGGTGGAGGGGCTGTGGGGCTGGGTTCCCAGTGAGAGGTCCCTGCCCAGGTGGAGGGGCTGTGGGGCTGGGTTCCCAGTGAGAGGTCCCTGCCCAGGTGGAGGGGCTGTGGGGCAGGGTTCCCAGTGAGAGGTCCCTGCCCAGGTGGAGGGGCTGTGGGGCAGGGTTCCCAGTGAGAGGTCCCTGCCCAGGTGGAGGGGCTGTGGGGCAGGGTTCCCAGTGAGAGGTCCCTGCCCAGGTGGAGGGGCTGTGGGGCTGGGTTCCCAGTGAGAGGTCCCTGCCCAGGTGGAGGGGCTGTGGGGCTGGGTTCCCAGTGAGAGGTCCCTGCCCAGGTGGAGGGGCTGTGGGGCTGGGTTCCCAGTGAGAGGTCCCTGCCCAGGTGGAGGGGCTGTGGGGCAGGGTTCCCAGTGAGAGGTCCCTGCCCAGGTGGAGGGGCTGTGGGGCAGGGTTCCCAGTGAGAGGTCCCTGCCCAGGTGGAGGGGCTGTGGGGCTGGGTTCCCAGTGAGAGGTCCCTGCCTAGGGGCGAGGGGTTGTGGGGCTCAAGGACCCGGGGCCGGGGGTTCCCAGCCGGAGGTCTGCTGGGGGGCTCCCGGTACCTGAGCGGCGCGTGGGCCCCGTGGGCCGGGTTCTGGGGCGGCCCTGGCGGCGCCGCCCCCGGGGGGTCGCACAGCGCGGACATCCCGGGCCGGGGACTCCCGGTGGCAGCACTCAGGCTCACTCGGCGCCTGCGCACTGGGGAAGGTGTCACAGCAAAACGGCCCCTCTCGCACCCGGTGCCCGATATGAAGGTTCCTGCCCCAGTACGTTGGGGAGATGGTGGAGCTCAGGCCAGGGAGGGTGCGAGGTTGGTGGAAATGGGCTAGATGTGGTGTCTCACTGCGGAATGGATTTGGGAATCTGGCTGAGGGGTTGGGTGCTGATCTGGGGGCCAAACTACAGGGAGATGGTCAACTGTGGGGATTTGGGGGCTTGGTTGGTGAGTCCTGTATTGGAGATTTGCCAAGTTCTGAATTGTGGGGAGGAGGGAGACTGTGAGGTTGGTGGTGAGTTGGGGTCTGAGCTGGAGAAAGAGAGAGAGATCGATCTTACCTGGGGCAGGTGGATTTGATCTGGGATAAAGACTGAGCAAAAATCCAGGCTGGGGGCATCTAGGTTGCATTGGGTTCCCATGCGAAAGGGTTTCACTTTTGGGTGGCTCCCCCAGCGCAGGACGGTTTGTTACAGTTTGTACCAAACACTAGTGCTAGGTCTGGAGCAAGGCTAGAATTGAGGGACAGCCTGGATCCCCAAGATAACACTACCTCCCTCCAGCCACTGCAACCCCCCAGCACTCAGTGCTGGGACAGCCACTGTAGGTCCCTCCCACCCCTAGTCCCCTCAGGACAGCATTGCCAAGAGGCCTGCCCTCCTGATTGGGACAATAAAGCACATGCCTATCCCTAGACCCCTGCAAATCTGCTGCTATCTGCTTTAGATCCAGAGATACTGTATCTGCATCCATGGATGTGGTTGTATTGTTTGCCATCTTCGTGGATCCAAATTTTTGTATCCATGCAGGGCTCTATTTATCCCCCTGTCACCAACAGAAGCCTTGTCAGTGACTAATGAAAGCAGGAGAAGGGCTGGGGTTGAGTTGGCTGACGTGGCCCCTCCAGGCCAGCATCCTGCCTCATTCATGCACCAGTAGTGATCCACCAGTCTCTTGCCTCCAGCAGCAAGATCCCTGTTGATTTAGATAGTGCACAGCATGCTGCACCCACTGGGCAGTCCTGCGCATGGGCTGAGAGGGGAACATCTTAGCACTGCCCTGACCCAGTTTGATGCTGTTAGTAGCAATAATAATACATCTGGTCCCTTTTCCCCAGGTGTGATACCCAGCTTCAGTCATGCATCCCTACCACCTCATACAGACTGTGCAGTCCAGCAGTAGCTGTAAGATAGGAGCTTCCTTGGCCTCTTCCCACAGTTCCTTCTAACCCTTCACCCCCCACAAGTATATGATCTGAAGGGATCCCTCTGTGTCCTCCTGCCAAGGAAACCATCACGCCAGCATGAAATTCAGCATTTCCCTGAGTCCACTTATTGCTAACCAGGCCTGAAAAAGGTTCCCTGGGTGTTCAGCCAGCAAAGGGAACAGGCTTCCTGCTGCACCTGGTCATGGCTGTACTAAGACAATTGGGAGCTTCCCCACAGACACTCACAGCACAGTCAGCCCCCACCCCAGAAGGAGCCCTCCCCATGCTCAACCTGAAGGGGAATAACCCAAAACAACCACTGCCCCGAGACTCACCTAGTCCAGCTCAGTTCCTATCTCCCAAAGGCCAAGCAGAAGAAGACTATTCATTATCAAGAAAGCCCCTCCCACCCTTGCTTGTCCCTCTAGGGGTCCAGCCAGAGGGAGATGGTAAGCTCCAGAGGTGGTTCATTTCACACACAGCCACTGTCCCCTTCCCTCCCGCAAACAAAGCCCCCTTCTCGACCCTGACTTACAGCCACCATGCTCAGCACAGACTGCTGGGATGAGGGGCGCAATGGAAGAGCCCCAAAGGCAGCAGCACAAACAAGCTGAGATGCTAAGTGCCTCAGGCCCCACGGGGGGACCAGCCATGATTTTATTTCTTTCACAGAATACCACTGAGTCACATGGCAAAGCCCCAGTTCAGCCAGTCACTTCCCACATAGATGGGGTTGGCATTGCTTCAGCTCTAGAAAAGCAGATAGAGGCCAGAGACGCTTGGAGCTGCTCATTCACCCAGGGTCCGGCATAGAATAGAGCCAGGAGAATGAGAACAAGATACTATCTGCCCCAAGAATCCTGGAAAGGAGGCTGCAAAGTCACGGAGCTGCAGGCATCAACACAGCAAGCAAGGGTGGGGCAGATTCGAAGCTTTGGAGCCGGTGGTTCAGCTGTCCAGTCCTGGCCCAGCCTCTGCTTCCTTCATCTCCACGTCTTGGGAGGCTGTAGGTTTCTTCCTCCTCCCACTGCCGGTGATTTTTTTTGTCTGTGCCAGGTTCACAGCTTCAACTTTGCCCAACAGAGAAGGAAAATCATTTGTGCATGTATAACAGTTGTGTAATACCTGTCACGCTGCACATAGCCCAGCCAAGATGTGGGGGGGCCCCCCATCACAGAGAAGAGATAGTCCCTGCTTTCCATTTAAATACGGTGGGAGAAACGAAGCATCATTATCTCAACTCAACAGACTAAGAACTGAGGCCCAAAGAGATGAAGTGACTCCTCCAAAGCCATACAGAGTGTCTGGCAAGAATTTGATCCCAGCCTGTCCGTGGGCCAGTCCAGCACTATGGACGCTGAACTAGCCAGGAAGCCCCAGAAGGTTCTGGGGATTGTGGGTGTCGTGAGATTTTAGGAGCCGGAAGACCCTGAGCCCTTCCCCCTCTTCAGAGCAGAGTCTACCCATCCCTGCTCTTAGCTTCATTTGCCCCCTTTGGGTTACTCACCCATTTCAGGACCCTGACCACACACATCCTCCCCCAGGCCCCATGGGTCACAGCAAAGAAGAGGTTACCCTGCATGGTGGCTTGCTCCTTGGCGGCATGACGGATCTGCTTCATCAGCTTCCTCCGCTTCTTCCCTGAGAGGGTGATGTTGGCTCGTGAGCTGGAACTGTGGGCAGGAGATACCCAAAGCCATATTACACCCAGAGATGGCGTAGGAGCCAGGAGAAGCAGTTGAATCAGCAGCCTCTACTACCTCCCAGCTGCAGATGCTCACTGGAGTCCAATGGTAACAGGGAGAGCTGCATGTTAAAACCACAGACCCCCACCCCCTTCCCAGAGCTGGGAACAGAACCCAAGAAAGAGCCTTGGATCCCAGGGCCCCCTGCACTAACCGCTAGACCCCACAGCCCTCCCAAAGCTGGGGATAGAGCCCAGGTGTCTGAAGAGATGGTGAGGCCTGAATGCTGAGCTTATTCTGAGTTGGGATAGTTAAATGCCCTTCCCTGGCCCTCTGTCTCAGAGCAGCTTCTGGATCCTCTGGGGGGACTTACGCACGCTTCTTCAGGTGGTGGATGGTGATCAGCCCCTTGTCTACCACAGCTCCTGTGATCTGGTGCTTCCTTCTTTTCTCTTTGCTTAAAACCCGGCGTCTTTTGAAGAGGTTTTTCTTCAGCTCCTAAAGGAGGAAAAGCACAGGGCTCTTAACTCACCACCTGGCACCAGTAGCACCCCTGGAGCGCCAAGGGGCTGGGACACCCCAGGTAGAAGGGCGGGAAGGCACAGAGCGAGCAAAACACTATAGAATTCAGATCGTAATACACTTAGCAAATGACAATGCAGGAGGAGGGAGGGGACTGATGGTCCCGAGCTTGTTGGGAGCCGGAGAGAATTTGGGGGTTGGAGAGAAATAAAATCCTCCACCCCCACCCCTGTTTTCATCCCAGGGTTGGGGGACGCAGGGAGCCACGGGTCTGGGGCTCAGCATTGCAGAAATACCATAAATCAGAGCTACGTGATGGGGGAAAGGACAATGGGGCTGGTGTCCCAAGGAGACAATGCGTTTCAAAACTGGGGATCAGGGTGTATGCTGTGGCGGGGGTGTCTCAAAAAGATCATGGGAAGGGGGAACCCGCCAAAGGGGATCTGAGGAGCGATTGGGCGCGGCGTAAAGGGAGAAGCAGGGCTGAGTTATGGAGCAATAGAGGGGCCATAGAGAGGATCCCCAGGAGATGGTTTGAGGCCACGAGGGGGATCCCTGAGGAAACCCCATGAGGGGCTGGATGATTATGGGGACTGGGCGGGCCCCGGGGGCGGGGCTGGGGCAGCTCTCATTCACCGTTCGGGGCCGGTTGATTTTCCCTCCTGGGGTCCCCATGCTGCACCCACGTGGCCCAGGTCTCGCGACTCCTGATGAAATCACTTCTGGGTCCCGGAAGGTTACGCCGGGTGACGTGATCATCACACGTCTTCCGGTTCCTTACTTCCGCCTCTCCCAGACACGTGTCCCACCTTCGTCGGGCCGCGCTGGGGATTTGAATTCGAAACGCGTTCTCTGATTGGGGCAAGCCGGATGCAGCTCTCTGATTGGAAGGCCGGCTGGCCAGTCACAACGAAGGTGCACTAGACCGCGCCCCTGCCCCGCTACGTGGAGTAGCTCCCTGGCCTGCCTTATAAGCAGCCGGGCCGGGCTGGGGCGCTGTACATGCGGTGCCTTTCTACAGAGAATTTTCTCGGCTAGTTTGGGGGTCTAAGGTGAGAGCGCTGATTGGTGGGGGCTCGGAACGGGGACGACCAGCGGTTGCTAGACATCGGGGAGCAGCGTTCCGGGGGGGTCTCAGGGCGGCGCCTCCTTTTCTTGGCAGGCCCGGGCGGTGTGGTGCCCGGCTCTGTGATGCTCCGGAGGCAGAGAAAGGGGATCCCACCCCCCCGGTGTTCTGTCTTCGGTGCTAGCAGCTTCCCCGTCTGCTGGTTCTATCCTCAAGCACCGGGATACGCGGCTGCGGCCCCGCGGGGAGGCTCTCCTGGGAGGTGGGGGTAATCCTCCGTGGTAGGGGTCGGGGGAGGCTTGATCTGATGACAGATCGTGGGCAGGGGGTTTCTTACCATTTTTTTCTCCCCCTTCTCAGGCTCTCGCAAGGTGCGGAGGACTCAGTTGTGCTGCCGCTAGAGCGCAACGTCACGTGGGCTTGGAAGCAGAGAGGAGGTTATTGCAACCTCCCCTCCAGGTCTGCCCTGATGCCTCTAGGAGACGTGCGGCCTAACGAGGGGCAGCTGACATTGTGCTTCTGTGGGTGTGAATGTCTGCACTCTTCCTCCTTTGCCTCTGGCTGTCCGCTCCTAGGGCAGGGACCCCTCCTCTCTACAGTGCCCGGTGCAATGTGGTCCTGATCCTCATGCAAACAAATAACACCTAGCTTGGTTTACAACTAGCGCCATGCGGTTTGGGCTCAGACTTGAGCTCAGTGGAGGGGTGGAATTCCCTGTGTGGAAGAGCTAATGGTCCAGGTCCAAGATGACAAAGATGAGGGGCCAGGTGCCTGTTCAGACGACCCTGCGACTTGTCTGTTCGCACAATTTAGCGAAGAGGTCCTGGGGACATAACTTGGATTTAACCAACTTTGTTTCAATTTGGTTTAAATCTGTTAGGCAGAGTAGAGTGTTTAAGTGAAGTTGCTTTGAAACGGGTGAGGTGTTCTAGTTTGAAGTAGTGCACGTTTTTGCGTGGGGGCTGAGCCGGGGCTCTGTCTGGAGGGGGCAGTGCAGCCTGCTGGCTAGACTCCTGCAGTGGGAGTGAGGTGGCCTTGGTTCTCGTCTTTGCTCCGTTGCTGGGTGATCTGGGTTCCCGCCTCGCATGGGGTTGAAGAGATCCTGAGCTTGGCAAAGCAGCTGCCTCTGAGCTGAAGTGCTGTGGACGACTGTTCGCGTTGCACTAAAGCTGAATGAACATGATCCTTTTGCTAATAAAGTTCTGAATGGAGTTCCTCTTGTTGGCTGGTTGTTTGCGGGATAGGGATTGCGGAGGGGGGGGCGGGCGCTCAGCTGCTTCTGGGAGGAGGCCTGGTGGAGGCCAAGCTGCCTGAGCGAGGACAATACCCCTGTGGAGCTGAACCCTCCTCTGGGGACACGAACCAGCCACTCGCTAAGGGGCGGTAGGTTAGAGTACGCGCAGCTCCGTGGGCGGGTGCTGCCCGGCCAGGGAGTAGAGGGGGGCCAGTAACAGGCGAACCGCCCTCATCCCCCGCCCGCTGCTTGCTGTGACCAGAGGTAGGGGGCGAGAACCTGCTCTCACGCCCGCGGGCAGGCCTGAGTTACAGCGCAGGGGGCGGTGAAGCCCCGGCAGGGGGCGGAGCCCAGGGCTGGGTCCCTGAAGGGGCGGGGGGGCGAGCATCCAGGCCCGGGCTCCCTGAGCACAGGGCCGCGGGAAGGGGGCGGGGCGTCGGGCCGCGCCCCAAGGAGCAGGAGACCGGGCGTCGGCACCCGCCGCATGGCAGCGCTGATGCTCCCCCCGCGGGGGGGCCCGGCCCTGGGGACTCTGCTCCGGCCGCTCTGCTCCTGGGCAGGTGGGTGCCAGTGCTCCGGCAGGGGTGGTCTAGGGGGTGCGGGGCCCCCCGGCACGGACTGACTGGGGCGTGTCCGGTCCCGCCTCGCCAGGGGTCTCTCGCGTACCGGGGGGCGGGGGACGACCCGGCAGGGGAAGGGTGGAATGCATAATATGGCTCCAGAGGCTGATGGGAGGGTCAGGCCAGGGGGAGGGGGGCCGTGGAGTCAGGCTTGGAGGGATGGTGGTTCCCAGTCCCATTGGGTCAGTTGTAGGGGCAAAAGATGGGGGTCCTGGTCCCATTGGGTCAGACTATCATGCTGGGGGCAGGGGAGATGAGGTGGGCCCATGGGGTAAGGCTGGGAGGTGTGGGGGGACAGGGGTGGGAAGGGTCCTTGCTCTATGGGGTTACATGGGTGTAGGGTGACCAGACAGCAAATATGAAAAATCAGGACGGGGGTTATAGGAGCCTATATAAGAAAAAGACCCAAAAAGTGGGATTGTCCCTATAAAATCAGGACAGTTGGTCACCCTACTTGGGGGAGAGGTGAGGATCCAGGTCATATGGAGTCAGGCTGGGTTATGATGGGGGAGATGGGATCAGACTGGGGGAGGTGGCCCTAGCACTATGGGGCCAGTTGGCAGGGGGATCACAGCCCCAGAAATGGAGGATTCAGTCTCACCTCATCCCGAACTCCGCAGCACATGTGGGCTCCATGTAGGGTGGCTCCAGGATCCTTTGTCCCCATCTGCTGGCCCCAGGGTGGGGTTGCACCCCCTGCATCACCCAGCCACCCAAGGGGAGTCGGCATGACACCAAGGGCCAGGGGGCTGTTTGTCCCTGGCCCCTGCAGAAATGTGGCCCTCTCTCCCACGCCCATCCATCATAACTCTACAGGGCTGGGATCCACCCTTCCCAGCCTAGGCCTGAGCTGAGACTGGGCAACCCAGGCACTATAGAGCTTCAGACCCCTCCACATGGGCCCTGCTGGGATCTTCCCCCTCCCCGAACCGACTCCCCAGCCCATAGACTGACCCCGCCTTCCTCCCCCCAGATGGCCTGTTCCACAGCATGGCCCAGCCTGGCACATGGGACCGCTTCTACACGCAGCAGGACACAGCTGGCACCCCCAGACATTTCAACTGGTTCTTCGACTACACAGCCATCTCCGGGCTCCTGCTCCCAACCCTGCAGGGGTGTGGCCCCTCAGAACCCAACGCCAGCCCCACTCGGGTGCTCGATGTGGGCTGTGGCACTTCGGATCTGGGTCTGGGGCTATACCGGGACTCCCCACACCCTGTCCACATCTCCTGTGTGGATGTGTCCCCTGTGGCCATCAGGTCTCTCCACCGGCTGCTCCAGGAAGTCCCCCCACCCCGACACCCCCTCTCCCAGCTTCACCTCCATGTGGCTGATGCCACTGACCTTGAGGGGGGTGGCTTTGGCGATGGTTCTTTCCACTTGGTGCTGGACAAGGGCACATGCGACTCACTCCTGCGCTGCCCCCAGGGGCCAGGCCAGGCTGGGCGGCTGGTGGCCGAGTGCCTACGAGTGCTGCGCCCTGGGGGCAGCTTGCTGCAGTTTTCAGATGAGGACCCAGATGCCAGGGTCCCTTTCCTGGAGCAGGCTGGGGGGGCTGGTGTGACAGTGCAGGAAGTCGGGCACATTGGTGGCATCTGCTATTATGTCTACACGCTCTGCCGGCTGGCCCTGGAGACACCAACCAATGGGGCACTGGACTAGGAGGGCACAGGAGACCCTGGGCTATGGATATGGGGGTGGGGGATCGGGGACCCTGCCCAAAGGGAGTGCAGGACTCAGAGAGGGGGGCATTAGGAACTAAAGAGATAGTGCCTCCAATCAGCGTGCCAGGGGACTTCCACAGCAGCATGTGCTCAGGGTGGGGGTGCCCAAGCCAGCTGGAGAATCATTAATAAAGGAATTAGCGCCTTGCTGGAGTCTGGCTCGGTACCCAATCCCCCTACATCTAGGGTGGTCACCCCCATTGTGGGCAACTCCGCCCTTGAACAGCAGCCCCCTCCTACTGCATCAGCTGGGGGCCCTACACCTCAGATGCAGGTGCTCAGGTATTGCTGCCTCCCTCCCCCCAGCTCAGCCACTCCCTGGGGCTCAGAGAGTGTGGAGCTTGCAGCCCCCGGGAGCTGGCCCCACTGAGGCACTGCACCTGTTCCCAGGGCCTCGCCAGCCACTTCACAGTGAGACACCACAGCTAGGACAGGAACCTTTTATTGCTGAGCTCAGCAGGGGAGGAGTGGGCAGCTTGTACCCACTGGCACAAACCCTGCAGGCAGCTGGCCCCCCAGCTGCGGGAGGTGGGGGGGGCAGTGCATGCCCCATGGTGCTGCTGTCCCAGATCAAAGTCACGCTGACTCTTGCTCACAGACGGGGTGCACTGGATCCGGCACGGAAGATGCCCCAGGCTGGTCTTATTCTGCCCCCTAAGGTCCTGGTGGCAGGGGGCCCATCCCCTCCTGCTGCTGTCCAGCTCCTGGGGAGGGTGTCCTCAGTCCCTGAGCTACGGCCCCCCACAAGGCTACAGCTGGGTCTCTAGTGGGGTCTGAGGCCAGACAGGGAGAGAGTGGGGTCCCCTCTGTCCCCGGCAGCTTCACAGCAGCACTTCATCCAGGGTGCTTTCCAGTGCGGGGGGCCCTGAAACACAAAGCACAGGGAGAGGCCTGAGGTCAGAGCCTGTGGGGCAGCACAGGAAGCAATGTGGGGCCCTCTTAGGATAATTTTTATTTAAATACTAAGCCCCTCCCCTCTGCTCCCCAGGCCCCTCCCCCAAGCTGAACTCCCCTCCAACCCTCCCCCCAGTCCCCTCTCCTCCCCTCAGCTTCTCCTGAGGGTGAGGCTGCCAGCCCAAGCTCCATTAACCATCCAGCCCCATGCCAGGAGCGGTAACAGACCCCTCCCCAATGCCTCGCGCCAGAGAACGCTCTGCCAGCTGCACCCGCAGTGAGAGGGCCCCAGCTCAGACATCCCTGCTGATCGCAGTCACAGCAGCACGGCCCAAGGAGAGACACAACAGTTCCCTTGGGCAGGACAGTCCCAGGACTTTATGGGTCACAGACACCCCCTCAAGCTCCGACCAGCTGGGTGCCCAGGCAGTAAGCGAGCTGTGGCATCCTGTGCCAGCCCTTGCAGAGGGCACTTTGCAATAGCCTGAAGAATGTCTGAAAGGTCCCTACCCCAAGAGAAAGGTCATAAGAACACAGAAGCTACCATACTGGGTCAGAGCAATGGTCCATCTAGCCCAGTATCCTGTCTCCACCAGCGACCAGTACCAGAACTTCAGGGTGAGTGTACAGAACAGGGCAATGCTGGAGAGATCCACCAGTGTCTGATTCTCGAGCTTCTGGCAGTGAGAGGTTCAGGGACACCCAGAGCATGGAGTTGTGTCCATGATCACCTTGGCTAATAGCCATTGATGGACCTATCCTCCATGCATTCATCTAATTCTTTTCTGAACCCAGTTATACTTTTGGCCTTCACAATATCCCCTGGCAATGGGTTCCAAAGGTGAATTGCGCATTGCGTGAACACGTCCTCCTGCTTATATTAAACCTACTGCCTATTCATTGCATTGTGGGAAAAGGTAAAGGGCCCAGCGTCAAATCTGGCAGGGCACTGCTCTAAGAAGGCTGTCAAAGAGCAACTCAGTCACCTGTGAGTTTTGGGCCCTGGGAATAAGTGGCAGAATCATTCCCCCAGTCAAAGAGGCTGAGAGTGTAAGGCCAGAAGCGACCTTTAGATCACATAGTCTGCCCTCCTGTGTAGCACAGGCTGGAGAATGTCCCCCAGACACTCCTGCATTGAGCCCAATCATTCGTATTTGACTGAAGGGCCTTCCAGAGAGGGAGCCAGCCTGGACTGGAGATGGAAACTTCACCCCTGCCCTGGGGAGCTTGTTCCAATGGTCAGTCACGTGCCCTGGGACAAATTTGGGCCTTGTTTCTAACTTGAGTTACTCTGACTTCAGCTTCCAGCCACTGTTTTTGTTCTGCCAGTCTCTGCGCAGTTCAAGCCCTTCTCTACCTGCTGTTTTCTCCCAGCAAAGGCCTCAGACACCTGAGCTAAACAGGCCGAGTTCTTTCAGTCTCCCACTGGCAGGTGTTTTCTCCTGCCCTCCAGATCCCCTCCAATTCTCCGATGTGGCCCTCAGAGCCCCAGGATCAGGCTCAGCAATGTCCTATACAGAGAAAAATCCCTCCTCAGGCTTGTCTGCTCTTGGAAATTGACACACTAGCTATTTCCGGTTAAGCCCCATGTGGACACTGGGCTGAGGATTGAGCTAAGCAGGGTCACGGCCCTCTCACTCCAGAATGTCCAAGGAGCTATTTTGGTACATTTCCAGGTGCTGACAAACCCCTCCCCCCACTTTTGCCTCCTCTAGCTCCTCTGGCAGTTTCCCTCAAGGCCCCAGCACCCCCCAGGCCTCGGCAGCCAGCTGGATCCCCTCCACACTCCCCTCACAACTTGACCACGGCTGAGACACTGAATGGAGATGGAGAGCAGGGCCAGCCCCACGCCCCAACCCCCTATTGGCCTCATAGACACACTGAATGGGGGAGGGACTCCTGAAGCACATCCCACCGCCCCAAAGCTTTATGGGGCCACAGTCCTCTCCCAGTTAGGCTCTTGCCATGGAGGCTGGGGAGCCCAGATCCTGAGGTGCCTCCAAGACAAAGGGTCTGTATCCCAGGGTCCTGTTGAGACCCCTCTCCCCCTTGCATGGCCATGCCCCCCAGACTCTCCTGGCACCAGCCCTGCCCCGCCCCACAGACTCACTGGGCCCTGCCCCTGCCCCCCAGACTCTCTGGGCCCCACCCCCAAGACTCACTGGTCCCCAGCTCTGCCCTCGAGACTCTCACGGCCCTGCCCTGCCCCCCAAACTCTCTGGGCCCTGCCCCCCAGACTCACCAGGCCCCCGCCCTGCTACTTACTCCTCTCCATCAGTGAAGAGCTCGTCCTCGCCCTCCAGCAGCAGGAAGTCATCTGGGGGCCAGCGCAGCTCCCCGCTCTCCACCTCTCCCGCCTCTGTGGGTGGCGATGGACGGCAGCTGGGCCTTCCCCTGCACTGGGCTTTCAAGGGGGCCCTCGCATGGCTTCCTGGGGGGAGGATCTTTGCACATTTCCTTGCACAGCCCTTCACATGGCTCCATGGGGGGATCCCTGCACAGCTCCCAGGGAGGAGTGTCCTCACACAGCTCCACGCACACCACCTCACACGTCTCCCTGAGGGGATCCTTGTACATCACCTCAGACAGCTCCTCAGGGGGACCTTTGCACAACCCCTCACACGGCTCCCTAGGGGCGTCTTTGCTCATCTCACATGGCTCCAGGAAGAACGAGGCACAGAGGATAAGGGGGTTAGTTTGCGCGCTGGGGGAGCTTAGCTGCCCAGAGACCTGGAATGGCAAGGAGGAAGGCAGGGCAGTAAGGCCCTGATATGAGGATGGGGGTCTGGATCTGATCCACAGGATGTGAGGGCAGCAGCACAGGGGGCTTTGTCCTGGGGGGCTCACCTGGCTCTCCATGGAGGCCTCATCCCAGGGGACCCAGTGAGGGGATGTCCCAGGAAGGGGGTGTCTCACCTGGCTCTGTGCAGGAGGCTCTGTCTGGATAGGGCTCCTTCCCACTTCTGATAGCCACTGCACCTCCTTGTCAGTGCTATGGAGCCAGGCCAGGCTGTTCTGCCCTGGGGTCGCCACAGGTAGCTGGATGGGGTTGCAAGCCTCACCAGGGGTCAGCACTGCCTGGGATGCGGCACCACCACAATCCAGAGTCCCCTCAGCCATAGCGATGCTGGGAGTAGAAACTGGGGGTCAGGGCTGGGAATGGCCCCAACTCCTTCCCCCACCCAGCCAGGGTTAAGCCCCATGTCTATTCCCCAGGATCCAAGCCCTAAAGTTCAGACACCCCTGCACTGGGAATTTAGGCCCTTCACCAGATTGGGGTATGGGGGAGGATTCCCCATACCACAGAATCCCATATACACACACTGGAACTTCTGGTCCTTCCCCTGTGGGGGATCCCCAGCCCCACAGACCCCACACACAGGGGCTCCCAGCCCTTCCCCTGGGGGGGGGCACTTCCCAGCCCCCAAAAGCCTCACTGTGACACCCCCAACCCTTGCCAGGGGTCACCTCCCCCCTTCACCCCCTCTTCCCTGAGAAGCCCCATTGTGGGGACAGAGGGAGTCTGTGCCTGGGCTGACCCGCCACCCCAGCCTCCCCTCAATCGGTCACTCACCATCAGGCGCTGCCCTGGGCCATCCCAGGATGTGCAGGGATTACAGGGCCCAGCAGCCCCCAGGGCAGGGAGCTGACAGATGCTCCAGGCACCATAAGCGCTTTGTCCTGACACCAGGCTAATCCCCTGGGCACAACAGCTCTATGGTGCCGGGGAGGGGGGCGGCTGGATTCCCCTATTCAGTGCTCCCTGCTAGGACCTTCTGCATTGTCAGTGCCCCCCAATCTGGCTAGAGCACCCCTGCCAAGCCCCCCTGTACTCCCAACCCTTGGATCCCCCCTGCATTCAGTAATCTCCACCCCAGGGAGAGTGCTCTCCTCTCCTCCCTGGACTGCACTCCCAGCCCTGGGCCCCACACTATGAGGGCTGCCTGCTCCAGGGAGATGTTCCCAACCCCTGCACCTACAGACTAAGGTGGGAGCCCAGACCGATCAGGGCAGGGGCAGCTGCTGCCCTGGCCGGGAGTTGTCCCAGGACATGGATAATTACGAGGGGAGGATTGGAATCAGGGCTTCAGTTAATCACCCAATGAGCTCATGGGAACTGCCCAAGGAGCCAACTGGCTGCCCTGGAGGTGGGGGAGCAGAGGAGCTCTTTAAAGGTCAGGTAGGGGACCCAGATCTCAGCCTCTGGCATGAAGCTTGCACACCCTAGCTAAGGGGCAAGGCCGCTGGATCCCTGGGGCTGCTCCAGCCATGGGTGGGAGATTGAGTCAGCAGATGCTACTGACACAGGCTGGCTTTCACCATGAACGGGGTCAGGGCAGGACTGGATTAATTTGGCAGCCATGGAGCAGTGAACAGGGGCCCCAGAGCCCCTAAGATTGGGAAGGCCCCACCTCAAGATTTGTCCAGTTACCAGGCCCCACCATGATCCCATTTCCCTGTCATGCCCAGGTCTAAGCCAGCCTGATTACATGACTCCTAAAGTTTAAAGGGGCCTTAATGGGATTGGGGTGATGAGCCCCAGGCAGATTAGAGAGGTCACTATGGGGCACATTCACAGCATCATGGGCTGTGGGAGAAATACCCATCCCCCTTCCCAGATGGTTCTCTATCATTAAAGACCACAAGATGGGGGGCCTCAGACCCAATGATTTGCCCACTGAGGGATGGGGAGAGAAGGCTGGGTGCCCCCTGCTCCCACTTACAGGTCCCAGTGCTTCCCAGTGAGGACCACCGCACAAATCCCCACCCCTTCCCCCCACCTGGTGGAGAGAGACCACAACAGAGCTGCCTTCAGGACTGAAGGTTCCCTGGCCAGGTAAAGCCCTGGGATTGATCAGATGAAATCCATTTAGTTCATTTGTGTCTCCCTAGTGCACCGCCCAAGACTAATGCAGAACGGGGTCAGCAGAGCCCTGATGCAGTGGGTTTAGGTGTTGTCTGAGGGAAGACTGGACTGGGGAGGCCCAGTCGCAGGGGGAAGGGTCAGTGGAACTAACTACAGAGGAACTAAGGCCTCTGTAGGTACTGAGCATGGGAGCAGCCTGGGCAGAGTGAGACCTGCACAAATACACTCCATCTACACCACAAGGGACTGACTCCTCTGTGCCTCTCCAGATGGGGCTGCTTGGGCAGGGAAAGCTTACATCACCCCCTGCCAACGTGCTTCCCTCCGACTGCTCTCTGAGGGGGACAGCACGTTTGGGGACTTGGGTGCCTGCCCCAGTGGGGACCAGACTGAAAACCCCAGAGATGGTACACTGACCTAGCCACAAAACAGCTCCACCCCTCTCTATGGTAGGGGAGCAGGTGTCTGGCCCGTCCGAGCCCCACACCATCCCTCTTTATGCTGGGAGGCCTGGCCCGCCCACCCACGCACCCCTCCCCTATAGTGAGGGATAGGGTGGTCTGGCCCAGCCACACACCCTCTCTGCCGTGCGGGAGCGAACCGTCTGGCCCTGCCAGACGCACAACCCCCTCTATGGCATAAGTCCTACGATCTCTATGGTTGCAATGGGACGCTCTGGCCCACCAGTCCCTGCTTTCTATGGTAGCAAAAATCGAACACTCTGGCCCTACGCCGCTGTTTCTCTATAGTAGCAAAAGGGGGCGCTCTGTCCACAGCGCATGCTCTCTATGGTGGTGCCTGGGTCACACCGCCCATCTATAGTAGCGTGACAGGACGCTCTGCCTGGACACCTCCCCCGCTCTCTATGGTTAACTTCTGTCCGCTCTGTCCCCCGGGCAGCCTGAACTCCGCGGCTAAGCAGGGTTTTTCATACCGCGCCCTAATGGAATTCCTGCGACGCCTGCTGCTGGGGAGCCTGATGGTGGCTGGGACCACGGGGCTGGGGGTCGGGGTCTGGGCGCTGGTAACGCCGCGGGAGCCGCGCAGGCGGGAGATAGCCAAGGTGAGGGGGCCTGGAAACTACCTCCCCTGGGATGGGCCATGGAGGAGGGGGGCCTGGAAACCAACATTTCTGCGGTCAGGGAGGAGAACGGAACTCGAAACTGCTGTTCCACTCTCTTTTCAGAGGGAAGGGGGAGGTCTAAAAACCACCAAACACCTCGCCCCCCCTCCCGACCACTCCGTTCTCTCCTCAGGAGCTGTCGGAGACAAACCCCCTGCGCTGGGCGGAGAGGCGACACCAGAATGAGCTGGTAATGGCAGCGATTAAAGAGGCAGCTGAAACAAATGAGAATGTGGCCCGGAGGCCTTCACCAGGCTGGAGCAAGTGACACCTGCCCATCACCTTCCCAAATGGGAGCCAAGGCAACTGGTCCTGAGACCGCCCCTGAGGTGGGAGCAGGCTGCATTCTCCATCCCTGCAGCCATCTGTGGTCTCCCACAGGCCAGAATGGGATGGACATTCCCTGGCTGTCAGCAGCTGTAATGATCAGTGACCATTATGCTGTGGGGGACTCTGTCTCTTATTCCCAGCCCCTGGTCATACCCACACAGGGTACGGGTGTCATGCAGATATGACAGAGCAAAAACTACAGCATGAGGTAAAGAAGCATTTTCATGTCTTTAATAAACTAACCTAGTAACCTTGTAAAGACCTGTCTGGTGTCATGGTTAAAGCAGCTGGTGCACTGGGGTTGCTGCCTCTTATGCTAATCATCATGCCTCCCACAGAACTGCATTTTGATAATATACAGGCAGCTGGTGGGGGGTAGATGCCCCTCCCAGCAGGCTAAAAAACTGCACAGGCTGATATTGTTATTCGTCCACCGTTCCCACTGCTGTTGTGCCTAAATCACCGTGTGTGGGTTTGGCTTTTCTATGACAAGCTCTTTTGGGTAGGGTCTGTTATTTGCTCCAGGTCTTTAAAGACCCCAGCACAATGGGATCCTGGCTTGACTGGTCTTCAGCAACAGAAACATTAAATAATTGTATCTTTATGCTTCCTTCTGTCAGTTTGGTATACCTACTTCTCATGGTATCCTGGGATTGTGCACTCATCGGGGTAGGGACCAGCTCTTCCCCAGAGGTCCCTGATAGGAGCTTCTATATGTAGAGAATGCTGCAGTCTGTATTCTCAGCAGCACAGACTACCGTGAGTGTAGCACACCTGCCTCCTGCGCTCTATGCTGATTTCCCTTAAGTTAAACTCAAGGCCTTGGTTCTTATCTTCAGTGTGCTCCGTGGCTGAGCCCAAGTTGCCTAAAGCTTCGGGACAAAGAAGAGCAGAGCACTCTGCTCCTCAGGCACAACAGAACTGTGGCATCAGTTTGTCTGTACCGGAGACAGTGCTTCCCTGGGGGTTGATCCCAGGTTGTAATAAACTCCCCCAGGAACTAAGAATCAACCCAAATTTCCCCATCTTCCACTCCAACAGTCTGGGCCACATCTCCAACCTGTCTTTGCGAACATCAGCACATAGAATATATCATCTCTAAAAAACCAGCCTTCTGCTAGCAGTAAAAAAAATCCCCCTTGCTCCTCCTTGAAGAAAGAACCAGCTGTGGCAAATGTTAGTCATGTCACTTAATGCATCATTCACAAAGAAGCCAGATACCACAGAGAATAGGGCTGTATAAGAACCAGAATGGAGCCGAGTTGGTGCTACTGCAATACAATGGAATAATGGTAATGCTGAATAATAATTAATATCAAAAACTTTAACTGTATTAACAAAAACTAAACTACTTAAGCCTCCTGTTGCTTTGTGCCCTGGCTTGTACCCCTTGCTCTGGTATCTATTCAGACCGTACTGAAGGAACCATGTTTGATTAGTTATAGGATAATCTCAGTAAAGGGTGAGACCTGTGTCAATAATATACACTATTAAAATGGGCAAAGTAAAATGAAAGCTTGCAATAGCTACTGAGAATTCTAAGTTTTCCAACCCAAGCTTATGCTCCTGCTGTGTTCCCTACAGCACCCCTGCTGGGAGGGTCTGGCTCTGGAGTACCTGAGAGTTCCTCTCACAGCCAGTATTCCTGTCCTGCTTCCTACACTACCCCCTGCTGGGAGAAGCCAGACCTAGAGTAACTGGGAGCTCCCTGCCTCCAGCAGGCTCTGCTGGGAGAGGCTGGAACTGGAGTAGCTAGGAGCTACCCCCAGAGCCAGCGCTCCTGATCCCAGATGTTTGTGCAGCTGGGGATGTGTTATGGTTCTACCTCACCACCACAAAGGGCTCGTCATGGGGACCCAGCTGTAGGGCTCTCTTCAACTTTCCTCATCCCCCACTGGGGTGCAGCCTGGACTCCAGTTCTTCTGGGGGCAATGGCAGATGTCCCAGGAGGGGCGACTGTTTCCAGCAGGGTATGCCCAAGGGCGGCCTTGGACAGAGGCCGTCAGGGACAGAGGGGTTTGGGGAGGGGGCAGGTTCTTCAGAGCTCGGAACTGTCAGCGCGTAGGCGACGTTGGCACACGGACACTAGACGCTCTGACACCACACCCTTACGGGAAGCATTTCCTGTTCCGTTCTTCCGCTCCCCAGAACCCCAATAGGCTGGGTCAGTACTTCCGGTGGCTAGGTTCCGCTGTGTTACAAAAGTCTCTACTGCCGGGTTCCTTGCTGACGACTTTCTGGCACCCATATTTCCGGTTCCCCCAATGGGCGCCGCCATCTTCGGAATCGGCTTCTTTCCGCTGCTTCTGTCCCCGCCGCCATGTCTAAGGCCCTGGAGGAGAGCAAGGCGGCCGCGCCTCCCCCCAAGCCGCTGTTCGGGAGCTGTTGGAGCTGCCGCATCCTGTCCGGCTCGGCGCTGATTGGGGCCGGGTACTGGGTCTATCTAGGCCCGCGCAGGGTTATAAGCCGGGGCATCGCCCCCTCCCCGTGGAACATTTTCCAGCTCTCCTTCGCAGTCAGTAAGTGCGTGTCAGGGGTCACGGCGGGGTCAGGGGTGGGCAGAGCGTGACCCCATCCCCATGTGAACCGTTCCCCACGTCAGAGAGTACTGGGGTCACAGGTCGTATTGGAGGTCAGGGACCTGTGACGTTATTGACCTTGAGGCCACCCAGGGGGTTAGAGGTCACCCTAAGGCCAGGGTTCAAGGGTCACACCAGCTACATGGGACCAGCCACCCACATCACCCTCATTGGGGCATTCCAGCCGCTGGAGTGGGGAGGAGTCAGTGGTGTTACCTCATCTCTCTGGGACTGGGGGTCATTGAGGTCGGGGCAAGTGTCCTAGAGGGGTTAGGATAATTTCCATGGCTCCCACTACTCCTACTTCTATGCTGGCTTTAAGGAGCGTATGGGCTCGTGACCTAGCAAGTCCCCACCTCCAGGGAAACTGTAACCTACATGTTGACCACCCCCGTTAAGTTTCTGGGGGTCATGCCCTTAAGGGGAGAGTCAGTCCTATGCAGTCACCCCCTGATGTTTCTCTCCTTTCTCCCCTTCAGGTCTCGCCTGCTGGGGTGTAGTCATCCTAGCTGATCCAGTTGGGAAACAGAAGAAGTAGAACAAACAAGGCAGGACAAGGTGCAGCTGCTGCACTGGCCAAGTCAAAAAATGTGCATTTGGGACAATAACATGAATCCAAGAGAAAACTGTTTGCTTTTTCTTACTATGGTAGCCTCCCAGTGGTACCTGAGAGAGAAGAGACCCACTCCAACTCCCCCTTTACTATGATCCTCATCTTCCTCTCCGCTGAGCTCCAGCTGCCTGCAGCCCTTCCCTCTCTGCTTGCCTTATGCCATGGCAGCTCCCCAGACTGTCCCGCTGGTGCAATCCCCCAGACTAACTCCTGCTTATGGGATGAGCTATGACAGTATTTCTCCCCACGTCTTGACTCACCCTGTTCATTCCAACATCCAGTTCTAATTTAACCTCCTGCTGCTTTGAACCCCCCTTGGCTCCAGCTAGTCTCTGCTCTTCCACCCATCAGTCTGCTTCTCTAGAACAGGTCTCTTTCTGCACAATGTGTCCTTTTCAGAGCTCAGCTGAAACCAGTTTGCCTGTTGTTCCCTCACTTCTCTATTTATGGTAACCTGGGATGGGGGAAGGCAGCTTTTGGGGAGAAAAATTTGCACAAAAGGATGTCCTGTGACTTGTCCAACAAGGAATTGGCCCCAGGGGGGCCTGGACTCACAGAACTGGTGGGGGAGGAATTGCATTTCAGTCTATGCTAGGAAGCAGTGAATAAGCTGGAAGATGGTTTGGAGAAGAACCACAAGAATGATTAAAGGATTAGAAAGCCTGCCTTGGAGTGACAGACTCACTGAGCTCAATCTTTTCAGTTTAGCAAAGAGGTCAGGAGGTGACTTAGTCAATCTAGAAGTACTGACATGGGGAATGAAAATTTCATAGAGGACTTTTCAATCTAGCAGGCAAAGATCTAACAAGATCCACAAGCTGGAAGTTGAAACTAGACAAATTCAGACTGGAACTAAAATGCAGATTCCACAGGAGAGTCATTAACCGTTGGAACAAGTTATCCAGGTCTGGGGTGGATTCTCCATCAGTGGAATTTTTGGCCAAGTTTGCAAAGGCCTTAGGCTCAACTTGATAACATTTGTGTGTGGAACATGATCACTTTTAAATGCCACATCTGGTCAATTCCAAAATTTCAGGGGGTACTGTAGGCATCAAAGGCCAGAAAACCAAAAAGGGGGACACATGAAGCCCCTACCTCTTAATGCTTCTCATATAATACCCCATCTCTGCTCATCCAATAGCGTAATGGTGACAGCCTGAATGATTTCTATCAGATGGAAATAATGGGGGCACACAGAGCTATTGGTATAGGAGGGAAAATGGAGGACAGTGGGGGGGGGGGAGGATGTCCCCAAATTCTCCCTGTCTAGGGGAATTTCAGAGGAGGATGGGAGGGTGGCAGCCAGGCAGCTTTTATGGGAACTCAGCCCACACAAGCTCCAAAGCGGGCATTCTCCTCATTAAATCTGATGGGGTGCTTTTCTCAAATCCCCTCTAGTTCAAACAGGAATGTGCTCAGGGATGTTCGAGGGCCTGGGGGTCAGGTCAGACCAACTGAGCACAGTGGCCTGTTGCTAATCCAAACAGATGCAGGGCCCAGCCGGGGCTGCGTGGGCTTTCTGTCCCCAGTTGTACTAGAAGAGTTTGGGATTCGGCAGCTGCTGAGCAGCGTGGCTGGGAAGGTGCTAACAACAGATAATGGACAGAAGGTCAAATTCTGTCCCCAACACTGAGAGCATGCAGCATCTAGTGCTTAAAGCAAAGGGCCTGCTGGGTTTTATGGCTGACCCAGCACACTACCTCAGGCAGTGGCAGTGAGCCAGCAAACTGGGGAGGGAAGAAGGGATGTAGAGAGTAAGGGGTCCAGCCTGGGAGCAGCATCTACTGCTCTAACTACTGATTGCATCCTCAGCCCAGCACCCCCAGCAAGAACTGGGCTGCTCGCTGCTTCCTGCCCCCTCCCACATTCCCAGCCAGGCTCTTTGCAGGGAAGCTGGCACAGTCATTCCCTTTGTGCAGGGTTTGGATTACGGAGGCTTGCCCCAGCCCAGCTGCAAGAACATGTGCTCCAAAAGGGCCCCCATAACTCAAGCTGCTCAGAGAGGGCAAGCTGGAGCTCCAGGCCCAGAGTGCCCCATGGGCTGCTGCTCCTTCAGGGAACAAGGAGCCTTGGAATGGGCTTCCCAGCCCTGACAGCTTGGGGAGAGTCCTGGGACACAGGCCCCTTCTCACTTGCCCTCTGTTAAATTATCACCTTCAGCAGCAGCTTTGAAACCCCATTTCAAGTTCAGGCCAGTGGGGCAAAGCCTCCTGCAGGGGTATCAGCAGCAGCCTGGCTCCTCCCACTGCCCACTAATTCCACGCTAGAGCCCGCACATTCATTCCCTCAGGCTCAGGGGTGGGTGGGAGCTGGACCTGCCTAGACACAGCTGTTTTCCATCTCCTCACCCACGCAGCTCCCTCCCTGTTGGTGGCAATACTGCCCCCACTGAGGGGCGCACACAGCACTGTGCACCAGAGCAGGAGAAGCCCATTCAAACCACAGGGTTGCACCTCAGGCTCTTTACTGACCATGGGCCAGGCCTGGGTGTCACATCTCACCTGGAGGATGGTATGGTCCAGCACAGCAAGTGCCTCTCACCCTCCCAGTCCTGCCCCACTCCCTGCGGTACCCCACACACTAATGCTTCATGGGGGCCAGCACCAAGAGTAAGGGGAGAGCACCTCCTGCAGAGCTTGGACTTTTCTTTGCACTATTCCCTCCCCATAGTGCCCCCATTGAGCACGTGGAGTAGGACAAGATCACAGTGTAGGGGTAGAGAGAGCAGAGGAGTCTCTCCCCCACAGACTGCCTAGGGTAGGGTATCTTCCCTACCCTGGCAGAGTCAGGCCTTTCCCCTCTGACTTTCCCAGTTTTCCCTCCCAGCCTCTGTCTATGCAGCACCTGCCATGACAGACCCCACTCTTGGCTGCGGGACATCTGTGCAGCACCCGGTGTGATGATGGGGTCCCCGTCTTTGCTGCGGGGAGCGATAGCGGCATTATCTGTGCAGCATCTGGCACAACGAATCTATGACCCTTGGACTATGAATTTATAGTGGGGCCCCCTCTCAGCTGGTGGGGGTCTGCTCAGTGCCCATCCTGCTGGCTGCTCCCCTTAGCTCAGCTGGGGCCTCCTTCCCATCAGCCCACCAACAGCAGCATGGGGGAATAATGGATGGCAGCGGCGGCAGCAGCAGAACAGATGATGTTTATTAGTGTCCCTGGTGCTGGGGCTCGCGCTGTGGCACTCCCCCAGGGAAGCTGGACACAAAGCCCCCCGCAGCCGCTCTGCTGGGTTCCAGTCCTGGAGAGGCGAAATGGTCAGTCACTTCTCTGGGCTCAGTCGGGCAGGGGGAGGGGCAGAACCACGGTGTGCGGGTGGCAGAGGGAACCACAGGAATCCAGGGCCAGGGTGGGGAGGGAGTTCCTGTCACAGCACGCATGAGCCAAGGCATCCTTCAGCTGTTACACTTCTTGGCCACTATGAGAACGGCCGAAGGCACCAAACCTGTGGGGGCAGGAGACAGGCTGAAGCCAGGAACCAGGTGCATATGGGTTGTGGGGGGAGCAGTGTCCATTCATGTCGCTGGGGCTGGGCAGGTTGGATCCCTGAGAGCGGGAGTGATTTCAGCAGGGGAGTCTGAGCTGGAAGGGCCCTGGGTGCTCTGTGGTTTGCATCTCCCCCTCCCAGGACCCCGTGGTGGCTGGTGCCAGCAACTGACGCAGCTTCCTCTGTGCGGAGCACCTGCAGGGCCGCAGCCTACCCTGCCCAGGTGAGGGCAACAGGGCCAGAGCTGGCTCTTGTAGTGGGTTCTCTGCTTACAGCTCGGGCATCCCCAGCACCACCCCACGCCCTCCCTTCTCTGATGGGAACCCCGAAGGAACAGCTGGATGGTCCTGCAGTCCTGAGTCCCCAGCCCAGATCTGTTCTCAAAGGACTCCACGCTGTTGCCTAGTGGTTAGAGTAGCGGGGCCTGGGAGTCAGGACTCCTGGTTCTGTTCCCCAGCTCTGGGATGGGAGTGGGATCTAGTGGGTCAGAGCAGGGCAGCTGGGAGCCAGAACTCCTGGTTCTATTCCCCAGCTCTGCTGTTAACCGTACACTGAAGCCAGTCGCTTCGCCTGCCCCTCCCCCAGAGGCTCACCCAGCTCCTGCAAGGGCTTCTCCATGTCCTCGTCCGTGAAGATACGGCGAGGGAAGCTGGTGAGGAGGTGGAAGGGCTCCCCACCATCCTTGCGGTTCAGCTCTATATACAGCCGCACAGCTGCCAGCTGCTCCTTGGCCTTGAAGGTCTGCATGAGCGACGTCCCGTCCAGCAGTCTCACCTGGATAGAGGGCAAGAGCGGATAAGTGCAGGCCCCATGCCACAGCAGGGCAGCATGCTGGGCGGGCCAGTCCCCCTGCTTTAAGAGGAGAGCTTCCTCTGTTCTCCTTGACTTGCACCTCTGGGTGTGACCCCAGAGATAGGGGGCTTCCTCCAGAGCTGCAGCAGCAAGCCAGATCAGGCCAATATCCCAGTGACTGCCTGGGACCCCCACCCCTCTTTCCAACAAGGCCTGGTGCCTGTGCCCACCCAGGAACCCACAGCAGGGGACGATGTGGGGTAGACTGGTATGTGTGTAAGCAACAGATGGATGAAGCACAAAAGTTTGTGGGGCCATCTTCCTCCGGGTACCTGTATTCGGCACTGGTCATACTCTCTCTTCGTGGGCGGTTCCTGGCTGGGGGACGAGGGCACCAGTATCTCCTGGGCTGGCTCGGCTGGGGCCTGGGAGCTGCTGCCACCTCCAAACTGGATGGGAAAGGTACACAGAGTGGGACAGGCACCAAGACGTGAGTGGGTTCCCCTTCCAGCCCCAAGCTGGTTTCACCAGGCTGCCTCAAGGACCCCACTCCCTAGCACTCACACAGCCCATCCCACACACACCCATACCCAACAGGCACAGGAGAAAGCCATGCCCAGGGCATCTCCCTCCCTCCATATAGGGCACTGGGCATGGGATCTCATGTGGTGAATGGGACCCACCACAGCCCCACCCCCTCATCAACCCTTCCCCCCACAGCCTCCTTCCACAACACATACCTCCCCCCCAGCTTAAGGGACAGCAGTGGCAGGAGCCACCATGGGGGGCCTAGATCCCACCCAGCCCCTGCTGCTCACCCACCTTCTTGACTCGCTCTGCTTTGTCCCGCTCGATCTTCTCACGCACCCGCTGCCTGCAAGGAGAACAGACCCAGTTAGAGGTGGCAGCATGGTGGAGGGTGTTTCTGCTGCAACGTCACAGCAAGGGCAAGTTCCACGCCTACATCCACTCCTTCCCTTTCCCCACATCTTCCCCCAGTGCACCCCATCCCACTGCCCACCCCTCCCTCCACCCATGCACCTACTTCCCACGCATCCCCATCCCACTCTCCCCGGGCTCTCACTTGGCCAGCTTCTCCTCCATCTTCTCCCTGCGTCTCTCCTCTGCCATCTTCTTCATCTCGTCCTCCTGCAGCTTCTGGCGGATCATGGAAAGCTCCTGGCCCTGCTTGCGCCGCTGCTTCTCCCGCTCAATAGTCTCCCGCTTCTCCCGTTCCTCCCTCTCCCGCTGCTTCTGCGCGATCAGCTCCATCATCCTGCAGGAGGAACAGGAGTGGGCACCACCTTCCACTGCCCCCGCTCCCCACAGGGCCCACAATCCACAGGGACCAAATCCTCCTTAAGCTACGCTTCCCAGCATGCATGCAACTGGCATCCCAGGGGGACAGGCCTCTCCCTGCCAGCCACGAAAGCGGGGGCTGGGGGGCCTTCCTACCGCTTGGTCTGTTCCCTCTTCTCCTCCTCAGTCAGGGGGTGCTTGTCATCTCCCTCCGCCGAGCCCTCCTCCACACGATCTGTAGGGAAAAGCCTCCATTATCCTCTGCTCAGAGGCCAGAACCCCCTGCTGCCCACACAGGTAATGAGCAAAGCACCGGGGCATCAGGGTGGGACCAGGCTCCTTCAGGGCCCCCGTCACTCCAGGGTCTACCCCACACGGTTGGGGGGGCACGGCGCAAGCGAGGAGGCAGACATGCCACATACCCTAGGTGTGAGCCTGGACCGCAGCAGGGCTCCCAACCCGCCCCTCCTGCAGGCAAAGCCCACCCCCTGAGTCAGTGGGATCCCAATGAGGGTGGAGGGGGTCGCTCAAGGAAGGAACAGCCAAGAAGCAGGCAAGATCCTGGTGTGTATGGGCCACAGCTCAACCTAGGGTCCCACAAGCGAGGGTGGGCAGCTTGACTCCTCTCCCCCCAGCACAGTCAACTCCCCAGGGTTGTTCAAACCTGCTCTGGCTTCCACGGGCTCGGGGGTGCTTCCCTCGGGGGGCTCCTCCGTGCCCAAAACATGGCCCTGGGGAGGCACGTATGGCTCATCCACGTCAGGGTCATTCTCATGCTCCATGAGCCTTTTGAGGGGGGAAGAGAGAACAAGCATCAGCAGGGAGAAGGCAGAGTCACAAGGATGGAAATGCAGACAGATCTAGGAGGAGGGGGGTCTCCAACCCACCAGTCCATGGCCTGCTCGATGCCTTGGTTCCCTGTCAGCGCCAGCGCCTTCTCCCTGAAAGAAACAGACAGCCGTGGCTGAGTTCCACCCAGAAGCTGAACAGCTCTATCACTGCCCCACCTCCACAGCAGCATCGTTCCCATGAAACGCATCACAGAGCAAAGACAGATGGGTAGCTCAATGGGGTGACCCAAACCGCCACTGTCCAGGCCCTGAGAACAAACCTGGGTCTCCCCGTCTCTGGCCAATTGACAGAACATTACCCCAACCTGGAATAGATACCACAGCCACCAGCGTAACATCAATCTGCGAGCCAGGGATGAGGGGGACTCAGCAGGAAGCACAGAGGGGCCATGTGCTAGGCTGGATAACTGGAGTGATGATAATTCATGCTAGTGGATGCTCTGGAAGGACTGAAATACTGTCTGCTTCAGGGCTGAGCCAATCATTAGATATTGGAGGCTAAGGTGAGGCCTTCATGGGACACGTTGTCCTCCAGCTGCTTACTTCTGTGGGTGCAGAGGCACAAATAGCTCCCTTCCCCACACCACCACCACCACAGCACTGGCCCCTCAAGACCATCCTACTGCCTAGGAAGGCCTACCCAAGAGCAGGGAGGTGATTTCACTTCTGCTTATGGCCTTGGTGAAATCAAGACTGGAATCCTGCACCGAGATCTGGGTGCTACCTTTGAAATTGGGTATTGAGCCATTGAAGAGGGTGAGAAGAAGAGCCTCAAAAAACAATTTGAGTGCTGAAGAAAACACCTGATGGTGAGAGACTGAAAGAGCCCAGTCTGTTTAGTTCATCTAAAAAGAAGATAGAGGTGACCTGACTAGTATATACGTAGCAGGAGAAAATAGCAGGCACTAAAGGGCTCTTTAATGTAACAGAGACAGGGAGAACAAGAACCAACAGCTGGAAGCTGGTGCCAGACACATTCCAATGAAAAACAATGCATGTTTTTTTTCCCAGGGAGAGTGACTGACCATTGGAACAAGCTCCACAGAGCAGGGGTGGATTCTCCATCTCTAGTCCAGGCTGGCTGCCTTTCTGGAAGATGTTTTAGTGAAACACAAGTGATCAGGCTCAATGCCGGGGGAACTGGGAGACATTCTCTGGCCTGTACTACACTGCAGGGCAGACTAGATGATCTAATGGTCCCTTCTGGCCTTATCCTCTATAACAGCCTCTAGGAATCCTCCGAAACACCCTGGGAGCCAGGGCTAGAAGGACCCTGGTTCTGCTTCAGTTGGGCTATTGCTAGGGAACTGACGCTGCCAGCCCCTGCATCCAGCTTTGACACATGTAGCAGATTTGATTTCAAACAGACAGTGCTGTTTGCACTCGCTGACTGTGCTCACTGGCTGGTCCCCCAGTGCTGTTCAGGAGTGCCCAAGCTGCTGGGGTTGTGAATTCAAGTTAAAGAACATCAAGCTGGCCCCAGCCCCTGCTTTGATTCAGCAACACAGGCATCAGTACACAGAGTCTCTGACATGTGACATAGCCAGTCTCCTGCCCAGTCCCAGGGAAGCGTTTTAATAAGCATTCCTTGTTTAGTCTGAAGAACCCAGGCAGGGAAGGGGGACGACGACACGACACACGGGATGACAGGGCAGAGGCATTATCCCTGCTCTGCTGATGGGGAAATTGAGGCAAAGGGACAGTACTCCCAGTCCTCATCTTCTAACCCACTAGACCCCACTCTCGTCCCAGAACTGGGGATAGAATCCAGGAATCCTGCTCTCAGCACTAGATTTTTCCTTCCCCTCAAAAGCATTCCCACATTGCACCTGATCCCTTTGTGCTGCCGTTCTACAGCCATAGGCCATGACCCCCAGTCACTGGTAGGGAGCACCCTGACCAGGTCAAGATGCAGTGGCAGCTAAGGCAGCCTGTGGACGGTTGGGAGGGGAATGAGGGAATGGAGGTGGGGGCACACATACGCTCTGTTCTGGGAGAAGCCCATCTCGATGAGACTCTCCAGTGCTGTGCACTCCATGATGTGCTGCTGCTCTGGACCGAGCTACCTCTCTGCAAACGGAAGAGAGGGAGATGTGTTACCGGGAAGCTCCAAAAGGATCGGTGGCTGCTAAAGGACAGAGTAGGACAGCTGGAGAACAGGATGTAATATGTGGCACTACCTGAGAGGTTCCTTGGGCCTGGACCCCACACCTCTCCCAATGCCAGGAATAGAACCCAGGCGTCCTGGCTCCCAGCTCCTGCTAGATCCCAAAGACCCCTTGTGCTCACATGATTTATGCTGCTGTGGTGGGATTCACCCCAGGACTAAGCAGCATCATACAAGGGGGTTACAGCTAGGCCGGGGGGCAAAACCCAGGGCAGACAAGGGCGAAGGGGCCACTCAGGCTGTGCCCAGGTCCAGAGCATTGTCCCCGAGGAGCTGTCCAGGAGCCAGAGAGAATGGGGTGTGATGCCATTTAGCCCTCCTCTACCCACTGCGTTAAAGGGCCCCTTAGAATTAGAGCCTGCAACCAAGGACTGGATGTGCCCAGCTCACAGCTACGTTCAGGCCCTGGCACCGGGGTCCACCCTCCTCCGCCCCCCAACTCTGCATGTCTGGTGGCACCACCTCAGGTGGAGACTCCGCCCCATCCCTTCTTTACAACCCCAACCCCCAGGCAGAGCCCCCCACACCTCCCACAAGCCCCCGTACCTCCCCCCGCATCCCCCTGCAGAGCCCCCCACAAGCCCCCATATCTCCCCCCGCATCCCCCTGCGGAACCCCCCCACAAGCCCCCGTATCTCCCCCCGCATCCCCCTGCGGAGCCCCCCCACAAGCCCCCGTACCTCCCCCCGCATTCCCCTGCAGAGCCCCCCACAAGCCCCCGTATCTCCCCCCGCATCCCCCTGCGGAGCCCCCTCACAAGCCCCCGTATCTCCCCCCGCATCCCCCTGCGGAGCCCCCCCACAAGCCCCCGTATCTCCCCCCGCATCCCCCTGCGGAGCCCCCTCACAAGCCCCCATATCTCCCCCCGCATCCCCCTGCGGAGCCCCCCACAAGCCCCCGTATCTCCCCACGGAGTCTCCCCTCGCGGGGGCCAGGCTAGGGGATTTTGAGGGGGACAGGTCCCGGCCGGGGAGGGGGGAGGTGTCCCGGGGACTCACCGGGTCCGACTATCAGAGGCTCCGCACCGGAAGCAGCGAGACCCGCGCGGCCGCTGTGTTTGGTCATGTGAGGGCGGCAGACGGAAGCCGTCCAGGAGCAAACGGCGCCGTTGCGCGCTCGTCCTTAAAGGGGCAGAGACCCGGAGCGGCGTGGGGGTTAGTGGTTAGAGTAGGGAGGGATCAGGATGTCTGAGTTACATCCCTAGCTCTGCCAGTGATTCACTGGGTCACTCGGGTGAGTCACGTCCCCACTTGCTGCCTCAGTTTCCCCACATCCAACGTGAGAACCAACCCATTAATAGCTGCGTGAGCCACACTCCAGACAGGTTTCAGAGTAGCAGCTGTGTTAGTCTGTATTCGCAAAAAGAACAGGAGGACTTGTGGCACCTTAGAGTCTGACAAATTTATCTGAGCATAAGCTTTACCAGGACAGAGAGAAACATCCAGACATGCCCTCTCTAGAGTGACCCCTTTTCCCCCTCATCCAGTGGATCTTATCCCAGCCTCCCCACCACAGGAGCTGTCAGGTCCCAGGTTCTGTCTATATCACTGAGCCTATGCCAGCATAATCTGGTCCCCATCACCATAGCATCTGGCTGCCTCACAGCCTTTACTGCATTTATCCTCACACACCCCAGGGAAGTAGAGCCAGGCTATTATCCCCATTGAACAGAGCAGAAACCGAGGCACAGAAAGACTAAGTGACTTGCCCAAGATCACACAGGAAGTCTGTGGCAGAGTCGGGAAGTGAACCCAGGTCTCCCAAGTTTCAGACTAGTGCCCTGACCAACAGACCATCCTTCTTCTCTTGTGGTAGCAAGCCCCCTGGTACCAGAGGAGAGGAGTGATAACCCCCATGCCCATCCCAAAGCTTTTGACTCTTTTAGAGCTTGTCTGCATGGTGAAGTTATTCTGGACTAAGGTAGGGTATGAATTCAAAGCACAAGGGCTATTCTGGAGCAGTTTCCCAGGCAGCTGCTTTTACTCTGGAATAGCTGTTCTGGTCAATCTCCCCAATCACGATGACGACAAGCCCATTGTGTGCCCGGGGCCATGTGCTGCTGAGGAGACTGTGCTGCAGCCCATAGTCTGCATCCCATCTCCAGTCCCTGTGGGATGCACATTGCCCAGGGCCCCAGCAGTGAATGGACGCTGTGCTACAACCTGGGATATCTCTACAAACTCAGCTCCCCCGTAGATTCCTCGTTATCTCCTTTGGTGCCCTAAATCCACCCCACACCCAGCCCAGTAAGGGGGCCCCCAGTCAGGGAAATGCAGAGCAAAGGAGATATTTCAGGGGGCCCAGCTGTTGTTATTCCAAGACAGATGTGGGGGTGGCAGCCTGATCTTACCCGGGGAGATGGGAGCTAAGGCAAGGGGCCTGATCTTAACCTGGGGGGTGGGGTCTTGGGTGAGGGGTGGAGTCTTTTCGCTCCCCTCTTGGTCTACGGGGCAGGTGGAAAAAGAGATGAGTTTGCTTTGAGGGCACATGTGGCGTGAGATGGGGCAGTGAGAGACATCTCTCTAACCCAGCATGACACCGCTCAGGTTGGAACATCCCAGCCGAGGCCACAAATGTTTCCTCGGTGATGCCCTGCATCCGGAACCTGCACACATGGGCAGAACCTTGACATTCCTGGCCCAGCACCAGTGTGGGGCTGGAGGCACCTGGGCTGGTCAGGATGGTGAGAGGCAGTGGATGGGAGGGGTCTGTTGTGCATATGTCAAATGGCTGCTTCATCTTGCTCCACCCCAGAGGCAGCTGCATCTCCCCACTGGATGAGGGATCCCTGTGTAAATAGCCCCTGTGCCCCACCCCAGAAGGGGCTGCATCTTAGTTCTGGGCAAGAGATCCCTGTATAAACAGCCCCCATACCTCACCCCAGAGTCAGCTGTATCTCAGTGCTGGATGAGGGATCCTTGTGTAAACAGCTGCCATGCCCCCACCCCAGCAGCAACTGCATCTCAGTAGCAGGGGCATCAGTCTCTGTATATTCACTGCCTGCAGAGCATGTTGGGATCTCACGAGCGAAATGTCAGATATTGTCATATTGAGCACGGTAGCCCCTTTCGCCCCCTCATCTGTCTGTCTATTCTTCCCTTGCAGCAGCCCCCAGAAGCAGAATCACACCCAGGCCTCATGCCTCATGGGCCAGGCCCAGCCTTGCTCTACCCGGCATGGCCAGCTCTCAGCATCCCTCCAGCCCCTTGGGCATCTGGGAATATCGTTGCACTGGAGCACAACTACTGCAGCTGGCCAGGTGCTGAGGGCTGCATGCGAAGAGCACCCAGCTTGGAGAGAGTGGGGCCGGCCTCAGTCAGAAGGAGACGGCAAACACACCAGGGCCCAGGCTACAAAGCTAGTCAGGTGAGTGGCGGGACAGCAATGCTGGTACAGGTGGGTAACAATTGAGGGCCAGGGATCTGGGGGACTGGCTCAGAGCCACAGCCCAGGCCAGGACCCGCATGCACATTGGTGATCCTTAGAGATCCTACAAGAATGAACAAGGCATCTTATCTAACCCTACCAGGGGATCTGTGTATAAACGGTCCCTGAACACCACCCAAGAGGCACCTGCATCTCAGCATTGGCGAGGGTTCCCTGTATAAAGAGCCCTTGTGCACCACCCCAGAAGTGGCTGCATCTCAGTGCCAGGTGAGGGATCCATTTACAAACAGCCCCTGCCTCTCACCAGAGGCATCTCCATCTCAGTGCTCCCCATGATTCCTTCCTGGTGGGGTTAGTGAATTATTCGGTATAAAGTGCTGAGACGCTCAGATGAAGGGGAGCCTCTAGAGGGTGCAGCATGGTCATTATTGTATGGCTGACTTATCTGAAGTAGAGGGCCCCAGACCCCCAGCCAGCAGGTCTGGTACAAGGCAGCAACAGGGATTGCTGGGGGGGTGGGGAGAGCAGCTCTGAGTCCTGGTTTGGCCCGTCACTCTAGCTCTGCCCTTTCTCGCAGGGACCCTGGGCCTCTATGCTCCCCGGACCCACAACAGCCAGCATCTTCTGCAGCCACCAGCCCCTCAGGGTGAGGAGGAGGGCAAAGGCCCAGGCTGTTCAGCCACTCCGGATCCATGGCCTGTCCCTGGACCAGTACCAGCAGCTGTTCCGCTCACTGGTGGAGCAGGAGCTGGGTCCAGCAGAGCCCCCAGGCCGTGGGCTAGAGTGGGGCCGCAGGATCAAAGAGCAGCTGTTCTACGCTGTGGGCTGCCCCCGCTACCGGCAGCTGGTAGGGCCCGACGGGCATGTCCGGGTGGTGGAGTATGCTCACCGCACTGGGCACAGGCAGGCCCCACCCCACTATGACATTGACACTGGGGATGAGGAGCCACCTGGCACCAAGGAGGCACCAGGCCCAGCTGAGCCTTCGCCCTAAGAGGCCAATCCTGCAGAGCCCGGCTGGGCTGAGCCACACCCAGGCAAACCTCTGTCAATTACACTATGAACCTGGCAGCGTGTGATCTATGTCCTGTCTGTTGTGAAGGGACCCAGGTGGAGCTGAGTCTGGGTCAAGCCAGGTCATTGTTCCCAGCCCTGGGTTTCTTGATTGCCCTTCCAGGCATGGACTCCATGGGGCTCCGCAGTCCAGCTGCCCTCGCCCCCAGAACTGATGCCCCAGACCTCCTGAACCCCTAGTCACTTACACACACATCCCCCTGACTGTGGGTGCTCTGGGCTTCTAGTTTAACCCCTTGAGGGACAATACGGCAGGAAGGCAGGGAACACAGAGTTAGCAAAGGCAGCTCTGAACCACAATCACTTTACTCTTCAAAAGCGCTCAAGAGTAACGGATCTCTGGAAAATAACAAAAGTCCAAACCCCCTACCCTGCTGGATCTCCCCCATCCTGTGCATCCAAGGCCTCTGCTGGTGTGTCAGGCTGTTCAGCTTCCTTCTGTCCTTGCTCTCCTGCTTCCATGTGGCAATGGCTGCCGCCCACTCAGTGTAGCACCCGGCTCTCTTCCTTCTTTGGCTGGGTGGTTGGCTGGACAGCTCCCATACCCTCCCCCAGCCAGGTACCTGTTCAGATGAGGTCCAAGTGGGTAGCTCAAGAATCATTTGATCAGGACAGCTGCAGACTCTGAGTCCTGGGGGATTCTCTGTGCTGGCCCTTTGGCAAGCTGCCATGCCCTTGGGCTGGGCAGGGAGGCTGGCTGGAGGCATTTAAATAGGTTCAGCTTCATCAGGGTTACATCATACAAAACGGGCTTCACAGTTTGATGTAGACATATCCCACTGTGTCACAGGGATACCCTAGTACAGAGCCCCCCCGCAATGGGGCTGGGATTCCCAGTTGCCCCAGTACAGACTCCCTTGGGTGGAGCTGGGATTACCAGTTACCCCAGTTAAAACCATTTAAGAACACCTTACTCATGCACAAAAAGCTTCCATCTGACAACTGAGGAAGAAGACTATGATGGTTAAAAAACTGACCTGGTTTAGAGGGGAAGAGAGGGCAGAGATTAAAGAGAGAGAGAGAAACACATGGAAAAAAGGGGACGTTGATAGTAATGAATACATATTGGAAGTTAGGCATTGCAGAAAATTGATAAGGGAAGCAAATAGAAACAAGGAGAAATCTATGGCCAGCAGAGTTAAGGACAATAAGAAGGAGTTTTAAAAATATATTAGGCACAAATAGAATCCTGACAATGGTATTGGTCCATTACTAGATGGAACAATCAATAATAATGCAGAAAAGGCAGAAGCATTACATCAATATTTCTGTTTTGTACTTGGGAGAAAAACATAGGATATAGTCTCATCATATGGTAATGATAACCATTCCACTCATCTCTTTCCATTCAGCTAGTATCTCTGGAGGAGATTAAATGGCAACGACTGAAGTGGGACATTTTAAAATCAGCAGGTCCAGATGTCTTGCATCCAAAAGTTCGTAAAGAGCTGGCTGACAAGCTTTCTGGACTGTTACTGTTGATTTTCAATAAGTCCTGGAGCATCGGGGAAGTTCTGGAAGACTGGCACAAGCTAACATTGGGCCATTTTTTGAAAGGGTAAACGGGATGACCTGGGTAATTATAGTCCTGTCAGCCTGACATTGATCCCAGGCAAGATAACAGAGCAGTTGATTCAGAGCTCATTTAAGAATTAAAGGAGGGTAATGTAACGCAAATCAGCATGGTTTTATGGAAAATAGATCTTGGCAAACTAACTTGATATCTTTTTTGATGACATTACAAGTTTGGTTGATAAAGGTAATAGTGTTGATGTAATATACACAGACTTCTGTAAGGTGTTTGACTTGGTACTGCCCAACATTTTGATTAAAAAACTAGACCGATATAAAATTAACATGTCCCACATTAAATGGATTTAAAAACTGGCTAACTGATAGGTCTCAAAATGTAACTGTAAACAAGGAAGCATCATCAAGCACGTGTGTTTCCAGTGGGTCCCCCAAAGATCGGTTCTGGGCCCTATGCCATTGAACTTCTTTATTAATTACATGGAAGAAACATAAAATCGTCACTGATAAAGTTTGCAGATGACACAAAAATTGGGGGAGTGGTAAGTAATGAAGAGGACAGGTCACTGATTCAGACCAAGTCTGGATCTCTTGGTAAGCTGGGTGCAAGCAAAGAATATATGTTTTAATATAACTAAATGTAAAGGTATAGAGCTAGGAATAAAGAAAGTAGGCCATACAAACAATGGGGGACTCTATCCTGGGAAGCAGTGATTCTGAAAAAGATTTGGGGGTTGTGGTGGATAATCAGCTGAACATGAGTCCACAGGCAACTCTGTGGCCCAAAAGGCTAATCCAATCCTGGAATGCATAAACAGACATCGCAACTAGGGGTACGGAAGATTTCTGTATTTAGCACTGGTGTGACTGCTGCTGGAATACTGTCCCCCATTCTGGTGCCCACAATTCAAGAATTATGTTGATAAATTGGAGAGGATTCAGATATGAGCAATGAGAATGATTAAAGAATTAGAAAACATGCCTTCTCGTGGTAGATTCAAAGAGCACAATCTATTTAGTTTAACAAAGAGAAGGTTAAAGTGTGACTTGATAATAGTCTGTAAGTACCTACATGGGGAATAAATATTTAATAACGGGCTCTTTGATCTACAAGAGAAAGGTAGCACATGATCCAATGGCTGGAAATTGAAGCTAGACACATTCAGACTGAAAATAAGGCGTAATGTTTTGACAGTGAGGGTAATTAACCATTGGAACAATTTACCAAGGGTCCTGGTGGATTCTCCATCACTGACAATTTTTAATTCTAGATAGGATATTTTTCTAACACATCTCCTCTAGTTCAATCAGGAATTAATGCAGGGAAGGCCTGCATTATACAGGAAGTCAGACTAGATGATCATAGTGATTGATCATTTCTGGACTTGGAATCTATGAAGCCTCTGCTGGTGCTGGGATTCCCAGTTTTCCCCAGTACAGACCCCCTGGTTGGAGCTGGGATTCCCAGTTTTCTGCAGTGCTGACCCCTGGGTGGAGCTGGGATTCCCAGTTTCCCCAGTACAGAGGCCCTTGGGATTCCCATGTCTGAGCTGCCCCATGTGAACCCCAGGAATGGGGGCACCTGCTTGCTCCCACCCCAGCTTGCAGAGAGAAGAGGGGATGTCTTCCTGCTGAGTCGAGGGCTGTGAGACTGAGAGCAGCCTGTGTGCTGTGTTTGCCAGCTGGTGGTGGGCTGGGCAGGCAGCCACAGCGGGAGGGAGCGGGTGCTGCCCCTTTAAGGAACCCCCAAGGACAACGGGACTGTGTGCACTGGCCACTCCGAGTGCAAACTCTTGGCGACAAGTGCAGAGCAGCAGGGGCAGGGACAGGAGCCCAGAGCGCAGATAGGGAGAAGGCTGCTGGGACAGGGGTAGGGACGAGGCTGCCAGGGGAGTGGGTTGGGGTAGGGACAGGAGTCCAGAGGCTAGACAGGGACAAGAGCCCATATGGGGGCGGGCACTGCTGGGGTAGGGATGGGGCTGCCCAGGCTGCCGATGCAGATGGAGCACCAGGGCTGGCTGGCAGGGCCAGGGCTGTGGGGGCACCAGGGCTGGCTAACCGCCCAGCTCTGTCTTGCCATCGGCCTGTTCTTGGCAGAGGTGGTGGCCAGCCGGGTCACAGGCTCGCTGCTGGCTCTCTCCTGCTCACTCCAGACACTGGGGATGGTGCTAGCGCTGGGGGTGGCTCTGCTAGACGGCCAGCTGACCTGCGGCGCACACCCTGATTGCAGGAACACCTTTGGATGGGTGCGGGCCCGAGTGGCAGGGACCCTGGTGTGTGGTGTGTTCCTGACAGCACTGTGCCTGGCCCTGCTGCCCAGAGCATTGCACCGGGCAGGGCACCCCCAGGTGACAGAGCGGCCCCTGGCACTGGTGGGAGTCGGGGCTGCTGGGCTCCTCATCCATCTGGCTGGGGTGAGGCTGGATGGGCAGCACCATCCCTCTCGGGCGAAAAGTCACCACAGCAGCAGTGCCAGCACCAGCAGAGAGGGTGCAGCTACAGGCAGATCTGCCCAGGAGACACAAGGTGAGTCCTGGCAAGGTTGGGGGCTGTACCGGGCCAGGCCTGTCTCTCAGCTAAAGGGGAGGGCTGAGCTGGGGGTTGGTACCAGGCCAGGCCTGCTGTGTCAGCGGGGGGTGAGATGTTTGGGGATGGGTGTGGGGGGAAGGGGTACTGGGCCACTCTTTCAGCTTTGGGTGGGGGAGTTTGCTTAAGTAAGAACTGAGCCTGCCCTATGACTCCCTAAGTCTTTGCTCCTTCCCCGCCCCCACCTTGCCCTGAGATCCCTGCCCTTTGCCCCCAAGCTGTAGCATGAAATGCTGCCCCCACACCCTTTTCACACCTCTTCCTTCCCCCCTGCACAGACCTGCTGGGGAACAGGCAGCCCTGGCTAGAGGACGGGTGCTTGCCTGCAGAGGAGTCTGGTGCCCGGTTGGCTCTCTGCCTTCGCCTCCTGTCTGCCTCCTTGGGCCCTGCCACTGTGCTGCTATATTCACTTGCCTTCCACCTGTTGTGGCCCGCATGCGCGGAGCAAGTGGCCTGCCTGCCCCCCAGCATTGGGACACCATGCCGGCCCCTAGGCAGCCCTGCACCAGCCCTGGCAGAGCTGGGGACCTGCTGGCTGCTGTACCTGGACCCTGGGCTTTGTGTGGTTATGGTGCTGGCCTTGATCCTTTTGGCTGCCCCATCCCTGTGGGGCTCTGCCCTGGTGCTGCTGCAGGCTGTGCCCGACCATCTGGACCTTTGGCGACTTGAGTTGCATCTGAGGGGCACGGAGGGGGTGGCAGCCCTGCGTGAGCTCCATGTCTGGCAGCTGGACAGTGCCTACAACCTGGTGGCCACAGCCCATGTCGGGTGCCTGGACACTGCCTCCTACGGGGCTGTGGCCAGGAGGATCCAGCAGGTGTTCTGGGAGCATGGGATCCACACAGCCACGGTGCAGCCCGAGTTCGGTGCACTTCAGAGACCATGCTGCATGGCAGCAGGTGCGGGTGATGGCTGCATGGGGCATGGTGAGGCCCCCAGGAAGAGGCACCCGTCACTCCCATCCCCCAGCCCCACGGTGATCCTGGAGTACGAGACCATGGTGTGAGCCATGGGAGCCACCTCTGAACTAGCACTTAAAAGCGGCACATCCTGGAGCGAGCGGGGGCCATGGCAGCAACTCCCCATGAGCAGCGTCTGCTGCCCCCACTCCTCAGGCAGGTTGGGTGTTGAGAACTGTGCCAGCGCCCCCACCCCCTTGCCATGCCACTGCTCTTTGCCTGCCCCAGGCCCATGTGAGTTTCCCGGAGGGAGAAGCCAGGGGCATGTGGGGGAGCAGTGGGGTGTTGGCAGCCCTGAAGACTGAACATTAAATGGGGAGCAGAAACCGGCCTCCAAGGATCAGCAGCACTATGGGGATTTGGAACCTGCCGTGCTGCGGGACGGGGCTGCCTCCAGGACTCACCAAGTGCCATGCTGCGGGACAGGGCTGCCCCTGGACTCAGCACTCAGGACAGGCCGTGGCACAGGATGCGGCTCCCCACAGGACTCAGGACAGGATATGCCACAGGACGGGGCTGACGTGGGACTTCCCCTTTTAGAGCACTGCAAATAAAGGGTACAGAGTTGCCTGCCAAGATGTTGTTCTTTATTGCTTGGTGACAGTCACAGGGGTTGGAGCACCAGGGGGAGATCAGGGACTGGCCTGGGCTGTGACTCCCTTTCAGCTGATCCCGTCATGTGCTGCCCTGGAAAGCACAGCGCCCTGCGTGGAGAGAGGGGAGATGGGGCAGTGTCAGCTCCTGGCATGTTCATCCCCTGACCCCACACAGCCTGGGGCGTGTCCTGCGACCCCACATGGGCTGCAGCATATCCCTCAACCTCCCACAGAGCGCAGACCCCACCTGGGCTGGGACGTGACCCCCTAGCCCACTGGGCTCCTAACGCCTCCAACTACCCCTCAGCCAGGGTTCTCTTACCCAATCCCTGCTCGTTACTGTTTCAGGACCTTGCTGATGCCTTCACAGATGCGCTGCACCTTGGCGTTACTGTCCACATAGCCATCACCGTTCTATGGGACCAGGGGATGGGTCAGTCTGTGCTACCCGTGATACCCCTGCCCTTCTGCCCAGTTCCCCCTAAAGCTGGGGATGTGTCCCCCACTCCGCCTCCCAAAACAGGGATGTGCCCCCAACACAGTGCCCCCAAACACCCCCAGAGTCAGGGATGTGCCCCTATCACAGTGCCCCCCAGCACTCCCAGTGCTGAGGATGTGCCCCCCAAAGCCAAGGATGTGCCCCCTGCACAGTGCCCCCAAGCACCCCCAGAGTCAGGGATGTGCCCCCATCACAGTGTCCCCCAGTACCTCCAGAGCTGGGGATGTGCCCCCAGCACAGTGCTCCTGCCCAACCCCTTCAAAGCCGAGGATGTGACCCCCCGCACAGTGCCCCTGTCCAGCCTCCCCCAGTTAAGGATGTGCCCCCAGCACAGAGCCCTCAAAGCCGAGCATGTGCCCCCCACAGAGAGCCCCCCAGAGCCGGGGATGTGCCCCCAGCCCCACAGATTCCCCAGCCAGGAGGTACCAACACACAGTGCCTGCTGGGTACTCACAATCTTGGAGTGCAGGACCTCCCCGCTGTCAGGGAGAAGAACCTCGAAGGCCCCAGAGCCGGGGGCCATTTCCCCTGTCTGGGGAGACAGCGAGTGTGTGGTGAGCAGATGGGGGAAGCGTGGGGACTGAACAGCAGGGCAGTGGGCCCCAAGGAGAGCTGTCCTGGAGTGGGGATGAAACTTTGAGGAGCCTGGGGCATGAGATCCCCACACAAATCTTGGGGATGCCCTTGGGGGCTCAGGTGAGTGGAGTGGGGCGCCTTGCTCTAACCCTGCCCTGCTGGTGCTGGAGCAGCTCTCAACCCAGATTCCCTGTCCCGCCTAACCCAGGCCCTCTGCCCCTCCTGCACCTGGTCCCCAAGCCCCAGCCTCACCCCAGTCACTCACAATCTCCAGCTGCTTTGGGAAGCGTTTCTCTAGGAACTCCTGCAGCTGCAGGAACTAGGGGGAGCAGAAGGAGAGATGGGGGGAAGGTCAGTGACTTGGAGTGGGGGAGGGCCCCACCACTGCTCCCCTTTCCCCAGCCCCAGGGAGCCTATTAGGCCCACAAATCCCCCTGCGCCCTGCCCTTTGGCATCACCCAGGGCACGCCACTCCTCAGAAGGGGAGACACCATCAGCCATTGGGCCCAGCTCCCTCTGCAGGAGGGACCCTGGGGGCGGATCCCTAGGGGGAAGGGCTGGGAACCATCCCCCACATATGAAGGTGTGAAGGCCCAGCAAAAGCCAGGGGCACATGGGGGCATTGGGAGGGCACACAGGTGGAATGAGGGCCACATAGGCTGTGTCTCTCACAGGAGGGTGGGGGACACATGTGGGGGGAGGTCTCTTTACTCACCCGGCTTCTGTATCCTCAGCTGCCACTACAAGGCAAACAGAGCCCAACATCAGTGTGGAGCAGCCCCATGCTGAAAGGGAACCAGTGTGGGCTGGAAGGCTGGGGTTTGGACAGAGGCCCAGTGTCAGGGGTGTCAGAATTGTGGGGGTGAGAAGGGAGGCTGAGGCAGGGACCCAGTGCCTAGGGTGGGCTGTGCCCTTAGGGGGGCAGTGCTGGGTAGGAGGTGCCCATGGAGGGTGCCAGGGGGCAGTGCTGGGTAGGGGGTGCCCATGGGGAGCGGTGCTGGGTGAGGGATGCCCATGGGGGTGGAAATGTGTGGGGTGTGCCCATGGGGGCAGTGCTGGCTGAGGGGTGCCCGTGGGAGGTGTAACTGGGTGAGCAGTGCCCATGGGGGTGGTGCTGAGTGAGGGGTGCCCATGGGGGTGGAGCTGTATGAGGTGTGCCCATGGGGGCAGTGCTGGGTGAGGAGTACCCATGGGGGGTGTAGTTGGGTGAGGGGTACCCATGGAGAGTGGAGTTGTATGGGGTGTGCCCATGAGGGTGGTGCAGGGTGAGGAGTGCCAATGGGGGCAGTGCTGGGTGAGGGGTGTCCATGGGGGTGTAGCTGGGTGAAGGGTGCCCATGGAGGGTGGAGTTGTATAGGGTGTGTTCATGGCGGCAGTGCTGGGTGAGGGTTGCCCATGGGAGGTGTAACTGGATGAGGGGTGCCCTGGGGGGGGCAATGCTGGGTGAGGAGTGCCCATGGGGACGGTGCTGGGTGAGGAGTGCTGGGGGGCAATGCTGGGTGAGGGGTGCCCATGGGGGTGGTGCTGGGTGAGGGGGTGCCCACAGGGGTGGAGCTGTATGGGTGTGCCCATGGCGGGTGTAGCTGGGTGAGGGGTGCCCATGGAGGGTGGAGTTGTACGAGGTGTGCCCATGGGGGCGGTGCTGGGGGAGGGGGCCCTGGGGGACAGTGCTGGGTAGGGGGTACCCGTGGAGGTATCTCTGCCGCTCACCAGAAGATGATCCGCACTTGGAGGCATGGGGCAGCCATGGTGATGCCGGACCCTGCAGGAGAAGGGGGGTTAACGGCTCGGAACCAGCCTGGGCCAGAGCGGCCCATTCATCCTGCCACGGGGGAAATGTGCCACCAAGGGCAGCTTCCCCCCTAGAAACCGACTTCTCCTCCCAGCCTCCCAGCAGCCTGCACCAGAGCTTGGGGCCACGGGAATTGGGAGGGGGGGTCTCTCAGGTTAAAGCTCCTACCCGCCCCACATGGATTGGTCTGGGCTAGGTCCGTGGGGCATCCCAGTTGTTAGGCAACCACCTGAAAATTCTGTGTGAGTCGATGCCCATAGGCCCTGCCCCCCGTACCTCTCACAACCCTGTCCTCTACCTCTGTCCCTCATGCCAGATTGTGCCCTTTCCCCCAGGTTCTACCCCCAGCATCCCTCCCCCCGACCTGCCCCCCTCCCATGCTCCCTCTTCCCCTTCTGCTCCCCCTTTGCCAACTATTTCCCCTTGGTCCTGCTCCCACTCCTCCTCCCAGACCCTGCTCCATTTCCCTGGCTCCAGCCATCTGAACGGGGCTAACCCCCCGACTCTTGCAGAAAATCTTGTAGGGATCCTGAGTGACCCCACGTGCAGGGGGGTGGAGGGAGAGGATAGGGCTTGTCACAGCCTGTCCTTCCCTCTGCCCCTCCTCTGAATGGACACCTGGCCATTGTGAGGGGACCCTGCTGCCAAGCCCCCTGGGTCTGGGCTGAGCCAGGTCACTGTTCCCAGCCCTGGATCTCTAAGTGCCCCCACAGTCTGGCTGCCTTACACGTTGGAGCCAGCACCCCAGCCTGCCCCAGCCCCAAGTGCTTGGACATGTCTCCCAGGCCACGTGTTCTCTGGACATGTCTCCCCAGAGTCCCCTGGGCTGCGGGTGCTCCGGACACATCTCCCTGGAGTCCTCTGGGCCACAGGTGCTCCGGACACATCTCCCTGGAGTCCTCTGGGCCACGGATGCTCCAGACACATCTCTCCAGAGGCCCCTGGGCTGTGGGTGGTCTGGGTTCTTGACAACGTGGCTGCTACCACTTTTGACCTGAGTGGCTGGTCAAAGCCCAGGGCCCTGGGAGTGGTTCTAGCTGGGAGGAGCCTGGACGACGGAGTCTGGGCCCTTTGGTATAATCCTGTGTATTTACATGGACTGTACAAAGTCCTGTTCCCCCAAACACCGGCGGCACCAAACAACAGGAGGCAGTGTCCTTGCTCACAGCCCCAGACACAGCCCCCACCCCCCACCCCCAAGCGCTCTAGGCTTGCTCCTGGCTTGTGCTGCCAGCTGCTTCTTTGGGCTTTGTCTGACTCTTGTTTTGTCCTGCTTCCCTCTTACCCAAATACCCTGGAGAGCCCTCTGCTCACATAGGCCAAATTCCTGGGTGGGCTGGCATACCTCTTGGCTCAGGTGGGGCTGCCTAGCTGTCTCTTACACCACTCATCAATGAGGACTGGCAGTCACAACAGTTTAAGGAGATTTAACCCAGCCTGCATCAGAACAGGGGCTTGGTCAAGGCATTTCTGAACCACAGGCACGTTGCTCTTAACCAAACCACCTAGAGATCCACAATGAGTCAGTGGACACAACACAGAGCCCTGACTGCAGCTCCTGCCCTAGGCTGATCTACCCATCCTGGGAGGCCTAAGTGTGCCCAGCATCCTTAAGCCATACCACCCTGTCTCCTCTTAGCCTGGCCGCCAGGCACGGAACGATGGACTGGCCTCACTTAGGGTAGCCCCCTCCCTTTTAAAATCATCTTGGGCCCTCCTTTCCCCATGTGCTTCTGTCGGGGGAGATGCAGGCTCTAGCTGCTTCTGTGGAGAGGGTCAGTCCAAGGTAATGGCCCTATGGATGGCAAAGGCACTGTCTCAGCAGGGGAAAGCCAGTCTGTCTTGTGGCCCTGTGCCATCAAGTGATCAAGACGCATCTCATAGTCTTTCCACTAGGTGTCCAGCCCCCACTGCGCAATGGATGCGCCAATTAACTATGGACATGAAACGTAACATGAAAGTCACACTCCTCCGGGAAGGTCCGGATACACAATGGTGCATTCACAGACCCAGGAGGAGGTCATACCGGAATAGAGACATTGCTCCCAATCTGTCACAGGAAGTATCATGAATTTACACCTAGGGCTGAGATGGGAGCCAGGACTCCTGGGTTGTATCCCCGGCTCTGAGAGAGGAGTGGGATCTAGCGAGTGAGATCAGGGCAGGCTGGGAGCCTGGACTTCAGGTTCTTTTCCCAGCTGTGCCCCTGACTGTGTGTTTTGTGTTTGTCTTTCTTGGCTGTAACATTCTCTTAGCTCTCCAGGCAGAGGGAAGTAAGTGTGTGTGTCTGTGTGTGAGAAGTGCCAGGTTCTTTCCCCCCACCCATGGTCACTGCCCTGGAGAGTGGGCCAGGCTGGGGGTCCCATGGCCAAGGAGTGGGGTACCTGAGACTCAGTGTCTGGGGCCTCAGGCCAGGCAACCCCTTCTACCAGGCTTCAGGGCCAAGCAGTTGGGGGTTCCCATCTCAGCATGGGACACAGCTACCGAGGGGTGGGGGAACTGATCCGTACTGTGGGGGCAGGGTGGATTGTTGCCCTGAATGCCATGAAGCACCTTCGCCAGGGCAGGCCCGTCATGGGAACGGGCTGGGGCTCATGCTTCCCCCTTCCTCCCCCTCATGGCTTTTCCTTTCCCATCCTCTGCTCCAGCTAGACCCTTTCTTTTCCTTCCCTTCCCACGGCCCCTCCTGACACTGCTCCCACCACTACCTTATGGCTCAGCTAAACTGCCCCCTCCCATGCCTGCTGGGACAGAGCCAGGGGCCTTGGCTCAGGGCAGCGTGGGGAGGTATGTAGGTCAGACAGGAAACTCTCCAAGCAGGGAATGAAAGAGGCTTTGTCCCATCCTCCCCCCTCCATCCCCAATCCCTGGTGCCACCCTTAACCCTCTGTGCGCTGGACTGCAGCCAGCATTGCACGGCCCCAAGAGTCACTCGCAGAGCACACAGCGTGTATTCGGACAGGACAGGGGCAAATGCACATGCATGGACGGGGTTACAAAGAGTGTGTTTTTGTGCATGTATGACATGTTGGTCATGTGGAGGGGGTGGGGATGTGTTACAGTGAACATATGTGTCTGTGTGAGTGTCTGACAGTGAGTGGGGATAACGTGTGTGTAACATGGTGTGTGTGTTTTTCAGTGACCATGTAGATCTGTGTGTGATATGTCAGTGTGAGTGTGCGGTATAGTGAGCATGTTCCAGTGAGTGTGTTGTGTGTGTTTGGTATGTGTCTTACATGGAGTGTATGTTACAGTGTGTATAAAGTGAGTGTGTTTGTTATAATGATTGTGTGTTACAGCGAATGTCAATGAGTGTGAGTGTTCCAGTGAGTGTGTGTGTGTCAGTGAGCATGTTTCAGTATGTGTGTGGGTGTTATAGTGAGCATATGTTGGTATGTGTGGAGTGCGTTTGTGTTACAGTGTCAACGAGTGTGTGTTACAGTGAGTGCATGTTGTTGTGTGTTGCAGTGTGTGCGTGTTGGTGCATTTGTGAGCGGGTGTCAGACCCAAGGTGTTCACAGCTCTCAAGGCAGGCGATTGTCCCAAAACACGAAGCTCTTTGTAGTCGGGTGCTGCCTGGGAAATCATTGCGGCCGACCGAGCGCAAACAAAGCGCAGCTCAAAGCACCTGAGTTCCCAGCAGCGAGAGCCCCAGACACACACACCCCTACCTGGCCCTTCCCCCAGAGTGCCCTAATGCAGAGGGGCAGGTCCTGGGCTCACACCCCTGTGGCAGGGGAGTGCCGGCTCAGTGTCTGTGAGTGAGTGTTAGGGCGGTGCTGGGAAGCCATGCCAGCTCAGGGGGTGCTCAGCATCTGGCATGCGAATGGCTCAGGGCCAGGTTCTGAAGCTGCTCACCATTGAGACCTGGCTTCCACAGCACGGCAGCCAGCGTGGTGAGAGCATGGAAAACCTGGCCTGGCAGTGAGTGTGTGAGAGAGCATGTATGTGAGAGACACTGTGTCTGTCAGCGAGGGGCCAGGAGGAGAAGGGGCTGGGCTTTGGACCCAATAGCACATACTGTGCGTGCATGTCCGTGTGTGTGTGGCATTCGCAGGGCCTGCATCTGGATGTCATTCCGAGTACCTGCATGTTTCTCTGTGTGTGCCACTCTGTGTGCGCACATGTTACTCTGTGTGCGCCACTCTGTGTGCGCACATGTTACTCTGTGTGCCTGCATGTCTGTGTGAGCAAGTGCCAAGAAGGGAAGTGGCTGCAATCTGGCCCGTTATTACACTGTGTCCTGTACCAGTGAGTTCCTCAGCCGGGGGCAATGATGTCTGCCCAGATTACACAACTTGCAGCATGAATGGCTGCGTCACAACAATACAGGAGCAACCCCTTCCCCCACGGCCCCATCTCACTGTCAATCCATGCTGGGGGGGTCCCTCTGGCTTCAAAACAGCTGGGGCCTAGGACACACACATAGGAGGGCTGGACTAGACAGAGGCATCTCCCCACCTCCATGCCCAGCCAGGCCCCTTGGCCCTGGGGTGCACAGCCCTGAATGCAGATGGTATCAAATCCATGCATTCAGCCTGGTACCCGGCGCAGTGAGGCTGAGCTCTGCCCCAATACCTCCCTCCCGCCTGCGCCTGGGACCTGCAGAGCATCCCTCGACATGCACCATCTGTCCTGGGCTTCACCTCACATACCTGGGCACCACGGCTTCCCCAGCAGTCAGGGCAGGGAGCTGGGCCGTTCCTCAGGAATCCCCAGGGCGAGGAGGGCAGGGGCTGCTGAGGGGGGTTGGGGCTGCTCCTCATTCCCATTCCTTCTGGGCTGGGGTCCTCTCACACACATCTGGGATGGATCATGTTTTCCAGGCAGTGGTTCAAGGGCCCTTGTGACGCTGCTGGATGCGGCTGTGAGCGGAAACCCCAGCAGAGCTGGGTCCAGACAGACTGTCCAGGAAGTGGGGGGGAATAGCCCCGATGGGGGGTACCATAATGATTCACTGTTCCATGCAACCGAGAGGAGCTGAAGGAGACGAGGACAAACCTGCGGCCAGGACATTGCTTCTGGGCTTTATTCAACACTAACAAGTTCACATTGCCAGCAGCACAGAACACCCCCAGCCTCCCCACCTCAGCGACCAGCCCCCTACCATGGCTCCTCCCCCCACCGCGCCATCCCAGCTATGGGAGGAAGGTGGTCTCAGGGTGAAGCCCCGAGGCCATGCAACAGCAACTGGAACGACCTCCCCGCACAACAAGCAGGGGGAGCCCCAGGCAACCCCCTCCCCCACATGGAGCCAGCACAGGGATCTGGTGCGGGGTGGGACTGTTACTCAGAATGATTCATACCGGTTGTCAAGGGCCTCTGCCTATGGGTCCCTCTGCTCGCTCCCCCATGGGGCCTCCCCACAGCCCTTGATGCTTCAGGACCAATCCCCCCCCCCCCCCCAAACACACTTTCACTATATAAATAAATAAATAAATAAATGTTGAGGGGGGGCATCAGGACCTGAGCAGCCTCCCCCCATGTGGAGTGGGGGAGGTCATCATGCCCTGGCTGGCTCAGGTGGTGCCCCCCACTAACTCCACATCTCCGCCAGCCCTGGTCCCCACTGCACTGGACAGTCCATGGAGCGTGGCTGCGATCCAGGCCAGCAGTGTACATGTCTGGGGGCTGGAGGGTTCAGGTGCCCCTACAGCTGCTCCTTGCCCCCGTATGAGCCATTGGCCACCCCACCTGGCCCCACCTCTCCATCCAGGATGTTGTCCTGGGAGCCGTGGAACTGCCGTCTCCTCGAGCGCAGGGCAAAGTGCCAGGTCAGCGCGGCCACCACCACCAGGCCGAACATGGCCGCCAGTCCTGCCACCACATATGCATAGGGGAGCTGGGGGGCCAGGGTGCGGATGGTACGGCATGGTCCGTGGTCCCGACTCCCATCGTCGGTGGGGCTGACACCGGCCTGGTTGGCTGCCATGATGCACACCAGGTAGGAGGTGCTGGGGTGCAGTCCCCCAAGCACTGCCATCCGGAAGGTGCTGTTGAAGATGGGGCCCGCAATGGTGTGGTCCCCAACAGCCTGGTACATCAGCCGGTACTCCCACACTGTGGAGGAGGGGGCACACCAATGCAGGCTGGCCGCAGACTCAGTGACGTGCACTACCCCCAGCTGGGGCGGTTCTGGGGGCACATCTGGGCCAGTCACCCCAGGGCATAGGCAACCAGTCTCCTCTCTCAGCTCTGCACAGGCTGGCTGCAGGTGGCGGCAATGGTGGTAGTCACAAGGCTGATAGGGTGGGTGCTGGGAGCCAGGCATCTCTGGGGTATCTGGGGTGGAGAGGTCCTCATAGCTGTAATAGTCTGTCCCCAAGTCGTGCTGGGGGGTGGGGGAGGTAAGGGGGCTGCTCTCCTGGGCACGGAGCCAGGGCCAGTGGCTCTGGCCCTTCGGGGGAAGGGGTAGGGAGCCTCCCATGCTCGTTGGAGCCCCCTCTGGGCACAGGATCAGGAGGCATGCGGCCGTGAAGACTGGAGCCGAGAATCCCAGGAGGATGGTCATGGTTCCTGGAAGAGAGAGGACTAGGTGACTGTATGAGGTGAGATGATGCTACAGGATACTGGGGGAAGTATGATTCCCCCATCAGAGCACTCTGCCCCAGTCCCACCTCCTTACAATATCCCAGGGAGCTATACCGCCCTTGGGAGCCAGGGCAACGTCATTGCCCCTACTTCACACAAGAGGAAACTGAGGCACAGACAGGGAGGAACTCACACAAACGGTCAGTCAGCGGCAGAGCTGGGAACAGAACCAAGGGGTCCTGACTCCCAGAAGCCCATTTGTCCCAATTGGGGGCTGGAACTGAAACCACAACTATCAATAGGATAATACTGTCCATGTGCCCCTTGGGGGCTCCATCCCACAGGCCCTTCCGCAGGAGAAGCGGGGGCTGGTTGTTCCCGCACAGCAACCCTCACAAGGAGACACCCCTGGGGCTTTGGCCTCCAGGCAGGTGTCCCAGGACTCTGGAGATGGGGGTTCCCTAAGGCCCAGGCCTTACTCACCCGCTGCCTGCAGCTGGAGGGGGGCGGGCGTCAGGTCACTGGGGCCACGGGGCTCTGGTCTCCAGCAGGAAAGGGCTCAGCGCTGGGGGTCGGGGTTCTCCTCTCCGGGGCGCTGGGGGATCGGGGCTGGCACCGCTCGACTCTGCTCTCGCGTCTCGTCTGCTTCGCTCCGGTAGCTGCAGCAAGTTTTATCCTGTCCGGGCGCTGAGCTCATCCCCCGCCCCCAGCCCAGCTGGGGCTGCCAGGGGGCGGAGCGGCCCGGGGGCTCCTGAATGCGGCGTGGGGAGCTGCAGGTGGCCATAAGGAAAATAAAACTCTGCCTTATAAGGACATTTCTGTCCCTCCCGGCTGATCCCCCCCCCCGGAGGCCGCAGAGATGCTGCAGGGCGGGCAGGGAGCCCAGCCCCCGGAGTCACGGGCACGGTCAGGGACGGCTCCGGGCGGGGTGGACAATGGGAAGCTGCCTGGCCACAGGTATCTGTTCCAGACAGACTCTTCCTGTCCTGGCCCAGCCCTGACAGTCAGGAACCAGACAGACCGCAGGGACCAAGCCTGCAGCCAGGGCAAAGCATGGGGAGGGCTGGGAGCCAGGACCCCCGCGTTCTAGCCTTGACTCCGGTAGGGGAGGGGGGGCTAATGGTTAGAGCAGACAGCCTGGCAGCCCTGACCTGGTGCTGTCCCCAGTATTGAGAGGAAAGAGCGATCTAGTGAGGTAGAGCTGGGAGCCAGGACTCCTGGGTTCTGTCCCTGACTCTGGGGGGGACTGATGGGTTAGAGCAGGGAGAAGGAGCTGTGTACTAGAATAGGTTTTATTCTCTGCCACTGACTCACTCTGTGATCTTGTCTCTGGGACTGACATTCACCCACTTTACAATGGGGACAAGCATCCGGAGAGGCTCCATTCATTCCTGTTTATAAAGCAGCCACCATCCAATGTGTATGACAAGAGGCTGGTGGAGCCGGCCATCCCTTGCAGACAATGCTGACCCCATCAGCATCCGTGAGCTCGTGAAGGGCAGGAAGTGACAGGCTCTTCCCTGGATCTCAGCCCCTAACTGCAGTGTGCACACTAGCTGTGGTGGGAGCCAGCCCTGCTCTGGAGGCATGGGTGACTCATGTGGAGCAAAGAGAGCAGGAGCCGCTGGGGTGGATGGGATGGGAGGGGGGCTCTGCTCGGACAGACACATATGGTGCATCACTGCTAGGACAGTATCAGCTCCTGGGGAAAGCCTGGATCCTGCTCAGAGCCATGGCTGCTCCAGGAGAGGCCTGGCTTGTAGCAGAGCTGGGGGCTCCCCCACTGGTTCTCAGGTGTTCAAGAGGAACACAGCCTAAGAGCGGGGTTATTCGTACCTGGAATGGCATGGGTGGGAAGGGAGCAGTGCCAATGTCAGAGTCCTGGCTCCCCCCAGCCAGGGGCCTCATCTACACCTGCAACTTGCTCTGGCTTAAAAGTGACACGCTGCCCTGGACGCTCCGAATCTAATTAAAGCCAGGTTACTGCAGCTTGGCTCGGACCTAGGACTCTGCCCAGTCAGCTGGCAGCAGCCAACTGTGGTTTAACACAGATTGAGTGAGAGGCTGGAAACTCCAAACTGTGATAGAGTCATGAGTCAGGCAACCCAAATCACAAGATTTAAAAAGAACACTAAGTGTTGCAATGTTGGAGCCCTGCACACCTCACCCTAGAGGCATCTGCATCTCAGCACCAGCCAAAGGAGCCTTGCATAAACAACCTCCTTGGGCTATGCTAGAGACAACTGTGTCTCCATGCTGGGCAAGGGATCCCTCTAGAAACAGCCCCCTCACTCCACTCCAGAGACAGCTGCATCTCAGTGCTGAGAGAAGTAAATTTTGCACCTGAGTTAATTAATTAACTGAGGTCTCTCCAGAGCTTTGTGTTCACCTGCTGCGGGCTTGAAGAAGCATCATTAGAACTGTCCGGTAACTTTTAATGTAAAACCAGGCTGCTTTGGTCTTTACATTGTTTAGGGTAATTAGTAACTTGGTTTAAGATGATGCAGCAGGGCCCGATTCTGGACCAGGACTCCACTGCTAGTCAGGGATCACTCATTGCTGAAGATGTTTGTAAAAGATCTGTCTGTGTCCAGCCCCAACTGACTGTGCAAAACAAGGAGAGCTTCCCAGCAGCCCACCCACACAGTTTGGGAAGCTCTTAAAGGCACAGGCCCTAATACCACAACCACTGTGATAGGTGCTGTATGAACCCAGGGGGAGGGAGGGCAGACAGACAAGACAAAAAGTCACTTGTTTAAAACATATGCTGGTACTGTTAGCAGTGGCTTGCTGCTGCATGGCCCACTGATGTTTCTGAGCAAGGTGGCTTAGCTTAGTGGTGTCCTGGTATAATGTGCAGGTGTTTTTACACTGCTATCATTATACTGCTGCAAGCCCTCCTAGGGATGCGACTAGCCCAATCCAGCCATCCCTAGCTCTAATCCAGCACATCTCAGAGTGCTTTATGGGCCCAGGCACAGAGAGGGCCACCAACTTGCCCAAGGGGACTGTGGCCAAGGTGGGGGTAGAAACCAGTTCTATTGAGTGCTGGAGCTGGATTGAGGCTCCAGTCTCTTCAGGGGCATGGGTTCATATCCCACCACTGCCACCAGTTGTCAGGGGGGCCCCAGGCAATGCTCTGGAACTGCTCCCCACGAAGCCAGTCAGGACTCTGGGGAAGTCTCCTTTCTGTGAGCAGACTGTCTTCAGGACACACAGCTCACACAACTTCCACCTTCCTGGGTCTGACCTTAGAGCATTCAGCATCCTCTGCCCCTCTGTGTGCTTCCCACAGCGAGTCTGCCCAGGCGGGGTCCTGGGGAAGCCAGAGGGTCCTGCACCCCAACTTCGCAGTCAGACGTGACTCTCAGCCAGCCAGTAAAACAGAGGTTTATTAGATGACAGGAACATGGTCTAAAACAGAGCTTGTAGGTGCAGAGAACAAGACCCCTCAGCAGGGTCCATTTTGGGGGTCAGTGCAACCACGTCTTCACTTCACTCCATGTCCCCAGCCAGCAGTTAGCCTTAACCTTGCCTAGACGGGGATGAGCACCTGCCCCATGGTAAAGGGGCAGCACCATTCAATAACATTAGCAGAGTCAAAGCTGAACTTCACTGGTGCAGAGATAAGGCCGAGGTTTCCAAACAAACTGATCACTAAAACAGCAACTAACCTGAAGCAGAGGGACTGTAGGTGCTGAGATACAAACACCTCTGGGGTGGGGCAGAAGAGCGGTTCACAGACAGAGCCTTTACTCCCACTGCACCCCCAGGACATCCTTGGATTCCTCCCTTCCCCCTAAAAACTGCCTGGGTGTCACCTTCCCAGCCTCCATTACAGGATTCTGCAACCCCCCCCCATCCATGCCAGGGGCTGTGTGCCCACACACTGTCCCGTGCCATTTCCCCCCATGCCAGGAGCTCTATTTGCCCACCCAAGGATAAGACAGAGTTGGGTACTTAATCCTAGCAAAGATTTGGGAATGGAGAGAAATGCTCGTGTGTCAGGGCTCAAGCTGATTGCAGAAGATGTGACCTAACCTGGGGGTAGGTTACTCTACCTCTGCTACTGGGGCGTTCTTGCACCTTCCTCAGCAGCAGCTGGGGCTGGACAGCCAGCGGCTAGGTGGGCACTGGGGACAGAACCAGCCTGCCCCCTCCCCCAGGTCCCTGCTGTTAACGGGCTGAGTTGGTTGCACCAAAGCACGTTATTCCACGCAAGCTCACCTACAGTGGGGCCATTGGCGACTGCCCAGCCCCATCGACGACGCAGCTGGATAGGGGAACATTCCCAGACGCGCCTCACAGGCTTAGCAGCCCACGTTGCATTTACAAAGGGACCTTACGCCCCCACCAACTCATTGAAAGGGAAAGGGCTTCAGGCTCATATGTCACCCAAGGCCTAGAGGGGTGAACACCCCACAGCAGGAGAGGGACTGTGCCTCCCACTCCCTCCACAACTGGCCAACCAGCAGCACCCATGCCTGGGCCACCCACAGGCTGGGCCACCCCAGAGACAGCAAGGAGGGCTGGGCCACGCACTGGCTAGCAGTCTGGGGTCTTTGGCTGGGACTGGGTAGGGAAGCTCTTGCCATCTAAGTGACAGACTGGAGCAGCAAGGACAAGGATGAGAGAGAGCACAAGGTGCGACGGCAGCCATGGCCACAGCAGCCTTCAGCCCCCTTCTGCTTGGCTTGAACTGGGCTGATGGCACCAGGCCATGGTCAACCTGAGCGCAGGGCAGTGGTGGCTCCTCTGCAGTCTTTGTGGAGTGGATGGGCTACCTCCAGGGCAACAACTCAGAGCTCTTCTTTCCCCCCTGTCCCCTGCCACTCCATCCCCCTCCAGCTCTGCCACCTGCAACCCAGCTCCCTACAGGGGCAAAAACTCCCCAGTGAAGCTACTCCTTGAAGCCCCCAGGCCCAAAGGGGGTGGGTGAGGGGCACAAGGAGAGCAGATTCTTGCCCTGCTGGGTGGGGCTGCTTACCTAGGCTGGCAGGCAGAGCAGTCTCAGGCATGGCCTACAGGAGGGCAGCCAGAAGCTCATAGCTGGTCCAGAGACAGGAAGTGGTGTAGGTGCCTGCTGCCTACATTGCCCCCAAAGTACAGCTGGTCTTGGTGGAAGCGGGCAGGGGGTGCAGCTGGAGCTGCCTTGAGGAGTTGCAGGTAGATGTGCCCCCCCAGATGGCCAGCCCCCACCCTCCCCCCCAAGCCCTGCGAACAGGGGACAAACAAGTGCAGCTCCCACGCTGGGAAAGCACCATTGCACTGCCCCCTCCCCACCTACTTAGCTGAAAGACAGTCTGGCAGCTACAATGTTCTCCTCCCACCACGAGGGCAAAGGCTACAAGGAGTTTGTGGGTGGGTGGGGTGGCGGGATGGGCTTAGAAGCCTGGCCCTGAACCATGCATCACTCATCGCAGCTGCCAGGTGCCCACAGGGGTGGGTGAGAGGTGAAGGCAGCAGCATCCCAGGAGCAGACATCTCCCCTGCCAGGCTTACAGCCCTCTCCGGAATCCAGCCCTGCCATTACTGAGCCCTCTGGAATGCAGACATCACACACGCCAGGCGGGAGAGCTCACACCGGCTTCCCAGCTGCAGTGAGCTCAGTTCAGGAGGGTGGGGATAAACCCTCCCATCTGGCTTCGATGAGGCCCATGTGCCGGCACAGCAGACAGGAAGGGGTGCGGCTGTGGAAAGAGAATGGGGGAGCTGGGGGGGCCTCCCATCCTGCTGCCATGGTTGCCCTGCTTGGGAGCACGGATGCTAGGGGGACCCCAGTCCAGCTCATCATGAAGGGAGGGGTCCCCCTTCTGGTAAGGGAGCAAGAGACGGAGCACAACTCATTTCAGCCCTTCACCACAGGGACTTAGTCCCTCACCTCCATGGAGAGGCCCCCAGCCTTCCTGTGCCCTACAGCCCCAACATCTGCACCTACCCCCACCCCACTCCCATGCCAGCAGCCTAGGTCCATTAGCAGGTGGTTTATTAAAATTACAGCAGTTCCAAGTGAGGGGCCAGGAGGCTGGAATGTAAACATGAGCTCGGAGCCCAGGGAACAAGGCTAGCGTTTTTTGTTTTTGTTGGGGGGGGGGGGGGGGGGAGAGGAAGCATGGTGCCCTCAGGAGCTGGAGCAGATGTGTCTCTGACGGATCTCAGCCCCTGGGATGGGCTCAGCCCCCTCTCCCAGCTGTGGTAGCGTTAGGAGTGTCCCGGTAGGGGGCGGGTAGTTGGCATCTGTGAACAGGGAGGACTCATCCACTGACTCGAACTCAGTCTCTGCAGGAGAAGAGAAAGTTAGAGATCCCAGAAGAGCAACAATATTCGGGGGGGGGGGGGGGGGGGGGCAGGGGCTCTCATAGGCTCCAGCAAGAGGAAGGGGCAGGGGTCCTGCAGACACATCCCTTCCTTCAGGGGCTGAACCCTCTATCTACCCCCAAGGGGCACACGGACAGCCCACAGGGGACAAAGCCCATCTCCCATAGAGGCTAGAGGCAAGGGGCAGCCCACTCCCCCCTACAAAGCTGTTCCCAGCTGCACCCCTCACCCTCAGCCCTACTGCACAGTGAGGTTCTAGGTTCCTGCTTGGGTACAGAGGGTCTCTAGGTGACCTGATGGATGCTGGAGCCTTGGACCACAGCTCAGTGGGTAAGGAGTGGAAGCTAATGGGTTGGGGCGGGGGCGGAGTGGAAAGAGTCAGGACACCTGGGTTCTATCCCCTGATCTGGTGCACGGGGGGTCAGGTTATGTGGAGCCTGGAGCCCCCAGGGGGGAGAAGCTGGGGAACTGTGTTACCCACCTTCACTCAGATCCAGCTCCTTAGCCTGGGCTGATCCCCCTATGGGGCCAATGGTCTCCAGAACCTCGCCTGGTAGCTGTGGGGGGGAAGCTGCAGGGGAAGGGGAGAAGCACAGGTCAAAGGCAGGGCTAGGTCCTGCCCCCTTGCATGGCAATTAGGGCAAAGCACCAAGACAGGCCAGGTCACAGGGCCTTGTCCCCTCCTCCACTCCTAGCATAGCCAACAGGCTGCACTGGCCAAGGCTCCATTCTCTCCCTGGTGGGCTCATGGGATCCCGCAGTAATGACTGGCCCTTCAAACGTACCCGCATTGGAAAAGGAAATACAAACTGTCCCCCTAATCGGTAGCAGTAACTGGGCATAGGAAAGGGGCACCCACAATAAGACTCAACGAGTCAGAGAGACCTACTGATGTGACTCAAGAGGAGCATGAAAATCATGCCTGAAACCAAAGTGCGGGAACAAGAATTAACCAATCCAAATTGGTGTGGCAGAAATTAAGGCTAATGGGTAAACAAAACGTAAGGGGATGGGTTGGGCCACCCCCCACTGCCTTTCGGGGTCCTCAGGAAGAGACTCTGGGGGTGGGGTGGGAAATGCGTGGAGACAGATGCTGGCTAAGAGATAGAAGAGCAGGAAGGAGGGAGTTTCACCATCATGGCTACCACCCACACTGTTTGCTGGGACCCCCAGATCCATCGTTGGGCATTTGACCTCCTGATCCTGAGACATACCCTGACCAGACAGAGGGATCCAGATGTCACCACCTCAGCTGCCTTTGACTGAATCCCAACCCCCACCCCCTCACAGGTCCTTTTCCTTCCTTCTCTTGCATATCCCTCTCCTTTGGCCTTCTGGCTTAGTTGGCCAAGACTGCATATTTTGCAACACTGCTGTAAGCCTGTGACCAGCTACAAGTACTGCCCCGAACAGCCCAACCCTGGTATGAGTTGCCCAGACATGGGTCAGAACAGCCGACGGGCATGGGTGGCTGTGTTTGCCAGCAGTAGATGCAGGTGAGGAGAAGGAGAAGCAGAAGCAGAAGCTGCATTTGCTGTCCCTTTCTTTCCCCGCTGGTTTTTCTTCTAGGAAACAGGATTGGACTTTAAACAGCAACAACAGCGCCAGCCCATCTCAACTAACATTCTCTCTGTTCCCAGAGGACAGTTACCGCCCTCTATCCCTGGTGCAAAGATTGGAGGCGGGGGTGGGTGGGGGGGGGTGTCTTTCAAAACCTCTCTCCAGCTGGAGAGGGAGAACAAGGGATGTTGTTACAACGCAAGCCTGACTTAACCCTTCACATTCCAAATCCTTTCCCTTGCTCTGTATGGTTAACGAAGGGTTTCCAGGGGACTGTAATGGTGTTTGGGGCTAAGCAGGCTGAGGGCTCTGTACTCCAGCCCCCAAGTCTTGGTTAACACTATTCAGTGGCGAGCAGCGATAGAGCCACATTAACACCTTCGCCTCTTTGGGTCTATCTAAATTAATAGAACAGCCCTGCCTCCCTGCCCAAGCCCCACCTCAGCAGGCAGGGAACAGCCCAGCCGCAGGCTCCTCCCCCTCAGACCCAGCTGGAAGGGAATTGTCAGTACCTGTGCCCTGGGGAACCCTCTCCTGGTCACTCTTGCCCAGCCCCATGGCCTCAGGCTGCGGTGTTGTCAGCTCCTCTTGGTCTTCTGCTTCAGGACAGAGAGCATCAGGGCAGGGGTTGAGGCCAAGACCCCCCCGCCCCAGCCACAGACTAATGGGAACCCCCCCAACCCCACACAAAGGGAGAGCCAACTCTCCCCCCTAAACCTGCTTTACCTGGCCTGGGGGTAGCCATGCGCCGTCGTGCCTCCTCCTGCCGCTGCTGCAGGCTGGCCCCATCCTGCATGTTCACCTGGGGGTGGGGGGTGGGGGGGAGAGAAGGGGACAGGAAAGTGGGGGGGACCAGGCAACGCAGTGTCTCCATTAATGCCACCCCCACCCCACCAGGGCCCCATACCCCCAACTGCATGGTGGGGCATAGCCTCCTGCCCCAACTCCCCCCAGGCACTATCCCCTTACCCTGCTGCACAGATACTTGCCCTCTTATTTGCATGGCGTACATCTCCTGCTCCACAGCCTCCTCCCCCCCCCCCCCCCCCCCAATTTCCTCACCCCCACACTGCCCCCTGTTCAATGCCCTACCCCATCCCTCTGCTCCCCTAGCCATGGAGCCACCTTCTCACCTGTACCGAGAGGGGCTCCCGGGGCCACACACTGCCCCAGATCCACTGCAAGTAGCTGAAGAGGACGATGACGCTGAGGAAGGTGAAGTTACTGGCCACGCCCAGGATGGCCGAGGTCACTGGGAAATTATAGAGAAGGTACCTGGAGCAAGAGGGGGTGGAGCCTGAGCATTAGGAGGCTGCAGCCTGGATCCAGTCTTCCCCATCCCAGACACAGGCCCCTCCCCTAACCCACGGGCCCCCCAGCATCATTCATGGGGCAGATTACAGGGATCAGCTTTGTGGGGCTGCTGAATTGAGTGCACTGCAGTCCCCTAGCACCAGGAACTGCCCCCAGCACTGGACAGTCCCATCCCTCCCCCCACCACCAGTGGCACCCCCCAATCCTCACCGCAGGCCCGTGAAGTGGGCATGGATCCGTAGCTGTGCCCCGTAGATCTGGATCCGCTTGGTCTGGATTTCTATCACAGCTCCAACAGTCGGGACATACTGGGGGTGGGGAAGGACAGTCAGGGTCAGAGCTGCGGGTGGGGCCATCACAAGATCCCCAACCCCAACAGTACGGCATACACCTGCCTTATGCTCCAGTGCCCAACTCAGACAGCCAGGGCATGTGACCCTCCCGACCAAACCAGACAGAGCTGCAGTAACCCCCAGCCACCAAACTTGGACAGCCGAGAATACGCTCCCCCCCTGCACTCATGCTCCCAACCCACACAGGAAGGGGAGCCATTACTTCCAGGGAAAAGGGAGGGTCTCTACGCCAGGCACCCAGGACACTCCTGGCAATCAGCTCCCACACTGGGGAGCAGAGGCTCTGGCCAGGCCAGCCAGCCCAGGCCCAGCAATCCAGGCAGCTAATGCAGAAGAGGCCTCCTCCCTCACCGAGTCCTCCCGGTAGTCCGAGAACAGCTCCACCTCAACCATCTGCTTCTGCTCAGCAAAGCCCACAAAGAAGAGCCCAGCAAAGATCAGGGTATCCAGGGTCTGCAGCAGGCCTGAGCGGTAATGCAGCATGGTCTGGGGAGAGAAGAGCCAGTGTTGGCATTGAAC